>NC_072470.1:8855331-9506421 GCF_027596085.1 Anoplopoma fimbria | reverse complement strand
CACCGCATTTTAACATCGGTTAAAACTAAAGCAGTCATTGCAATAACGTGGGATGTTTACTAATCTGACTGCTGTTCTAAATCTTCATGGTTTGGCAGTGGGTTACTGACGTTTATTCCTTATAAATGTGTTGCACAACTTAATTTTTTGAGGTTAATATTTGGACTGTGTCCTCCTCCCCGTCACCATTTCTATAGTTACAGCTTGTTCCATGACATCACAGATGAAGTCATCATTTCTTGATCAGCGTGCTTTGTGACATCACAGATGATGTCATCATTTCTTGATCAGAGTGTTTTGTGACATCACAGATGATGTCATTTCTTGATCAGAGTGCTTTCTGACATCACGATGACATCATTGGGCAAGCTTAGAAAGTTTATAAATAGAGGTGGGAACAGATAATCTGACGAGCTGGGTCCACTAGGCTCCCTTAGATGGAATGACATGGACCTCCCCCACAGCGCCAGACACGACTTGAGTCGCCACTGGCCCCAGCGTTTTCCCCTCCGGGTGATGGCTAGGTGGTGCGCAAAAACGAGCCGGAGGGAAGCCGTACTCAACTCGTCTCTTTGGGTCCGAGCTGTGGCTGCAGGAGCCCCGCTGCATTCCATCTTCGTAAGCGGTCACACCGCATTTTAACATCGGTTAAAACTAAAGCAGTCATTGCAATAACGTGGGATGTTTACTAATCTGACTGCTGTTCTAAATCTTCATGGTTTGGCAGTGGGTTACTGACGTTTATTCCTTATAAATGTGTTGCACAACTTAATTTTTTGAGGTTAATATTTGGACTGTGTTGGAGCTCACCGGCTTTCATCCGAGCAACAGAGCCACCGCGTTTAGTTAGTTAGTTCCCAAAAGACAACAGGTCAAAAACGACTTTAAAACTGAAAACCATCTCTTAAAGCGTGAAACTGAAAATATAAAATATTTATTTTCAATTCCTTGGAGACCAATTTGTGATTTGAGATATTGGCCTATACAAAAAGATATTTAAATAATAATTGAACAGTTCAGATATTATTTTAAGCTCCTACCCCTCCTCCCCCGTCACCATTTCTATAGTTACAGCTTGTTCCATGACATCACAGATGAAGTCATCATTTCTTGATCAGCGTGCTTTGTGACATCACAGATGATGTCATCATTTCTTGATCAGAGTGTTTTGTGACATCACAGATGATGTCATTTCTTGATCAGAGTGCTTTCTGACATCACGATGACATCATTGGGCAAGCTTAGAAAGTTTATAAATAGAGGTGGGAACAGATAATCTGACGAGCTGGGTCCACTAGGCTCCCTTAGATGGAATGACATGGACCTCCCCCACAGCGCCAGACACGACTTGAGTCGCCACTGGCCCCAGCGTTTTCCCCCTCCGGGTGATGGCTAGGTGGTGCGCAAAAACGAGCCGGAGGGAAGCCGTACTCAACTCGTCTCTTTGGGTCCGAGCTGTGGCTGCAGGAGCCCCGCTGCATTCCATCTTCGTAAGCGGTCACACCGCATTTTAACATCGGTTAAAACTAAAGCAGTCATTGCAATAACGTGGGATGTTTACTAATCTGACTGCTGTTCTAAATCTTCATGGTTTGGCAGTGGGTTACTGACGTTTATTCCTTATAAATGTGTTGCACAACTTAATTTTTGAGGTTAATATTTGGACTGTGTTGGAGCTCACCGGCTTTCATCCGAGCAACAGAGCCACCGCGTTTAGTTAGTTAGTTCCCAAAAGACAACAGGTCAAAAACGACTTTAAAACTGAAAACCATCTCTTAAAGCGTGAAACTGAAAATATAAAATATTTATTTTCAATTCCTTGGAGACCAATTTGTGATTTGAGATATTGGCCTATACAAAAAGATATTTAAATAATAATTGAACAGTTCAGATATTATTTTAAGCTCCTACCCCTCCTCCCCCCGTCACCATTTCTATAGTTACAGCTTGTTCCATGACATCACAGATGAAGTCATCATTTCTTGATCAGCGTGCTTTGTGACATCACAGATGATGTCATCATTTCTTGATCAGAGTGTTTTGTGACATCACAGATGATGTCATTTCTTGATCAGAGTGCTTTCTGACATCACGATGACATCATTGGGCAAGCTTAGAAAGTTTATAAATAGAGGTGGGAACAGATAATCTGACGAGCTGGGTCCACTAGGCTCCCTTAGATGGAATGACATGGACCTCCCCCACAGCGCCAGACACGACTTGAGTCGCCACTGGCCCCAGCGTTTTCCCCCTCCGGGTGATGGCTAGGTGGTGCGCAAAAACGAGCCGGAGGGAAGCCGTACTCAACTCGTCTCTTTGGGTCCGAGCTGTGGCTGCAGGAGCCCCGCTGCATTCCATCTTCGTAAGCGGTCACACCGCATTTTAACATCGGTTAAAACTAAAGCAGTCATTGCAATAACGTGGGATGTTTACTAATCTGACTGCTGTTCTAAATCTTCATGGTTTGGCAGTGGGTTACTGACGTTTATTCCTTATAAATGTGTTGCACAACTTAATTTTTTGAGGTTAATATTTGGACTGTGTTGGAGCTCACCGGCTTTCATCCGAGCAACAGAGCCACCGCGTTTAGTTAGTTAGTTCCCAAAAGACAACAGGTCAAAAACGACTTTAAAACTGAAAACCATCTCTTAAAGCGTGAAACTGAAAATATAAAATATTTATTTTCAATTCCTTGGAGACCAATTTGTGATTTGAGATATTGGCCTATACAAAAAGATATTTAAATAATAATTGAACAGTTCAGATATTATTTTAAGCTCCTACCCCTCCTCCCCCCGTCACCATTTCTATAGTTACAGCTTGTTCCATGACATCACAGATGAAGTCATCATTTCTTGATCAGCGTGCTTTGTGACATCACAGATGATGTCATCATTTCTTGATCAGAGTGTTTTGTGACATCACAGATGATGTCATTTCTTGATCAGAGTGCTTTCTGACATCACGATGACATCATTGGGCAAGCTTAGAAAGTTTATAAATAGAGGTGGGAACAGATAATCTGACGAGCTGGGTCCACTAGGCTCCCTTAGATGGAATGACATGGACCTCCCCCACAGCGCCAGACACGACTTGAGTCGCCACTGGCCCCAGCGTTTTCCCCCTCCGGGTGATGGCTAGGTGGTGCGCAAAAACGAGCCGGAGGGAAGCCGTACTCAACTCGTCTCTTTGGGTCCGAGCTGTGGCTGCAGGAGCCCCGCTGCATTCCATCTTCGTAAGCGGTCACACCGCATTTTAACATCGGTTAAAACTAAAGCAGTCATTGCAATAACGTGGGATGTTTACTAATCTGACTGCTGTTCTAAATCTTCATGGTTTGGCAGTGGGTTACTGACGTTTATTCCTTATAAATGTGTTGCACAACTTAATTTTTTGAGGTTAATATTTGGACTGTGTTGGAGCTCACCGGCTTTCATCCGAGCAACAGAGCCACCGCGTTTAGTTAGTTAGTTCCCAAAAGACAACAGGTCAAAAACGACTTTAAAACTGAAAACCATCTCTTAAAGCGTGAAACTGAAAATATAAAATATTTATTTTCAATTCCTTGGAGACCAATTTGTGATTTGAGATATTGGCCTATACAAAAAGATATTTAAATAATAATTGAACAGTTCAGATATTATTTTAAGCTCCTCCCCCTCCTCCCCCGTCACCATTTCTATAGTTACAGCTTGTTCCATGACATCACAGATGAAGTCATCATTTCTTGATCAGCGTGCTTTGTGACATCACAGATGATGTCATCATTTCTTGATCAGAGTGTTTTGTGACATCACAGATGATGTCATTTCTTGATCAGAGTGCTTTCTGACATCACGATGACATCATTGGGCAAGCTTAGAAAGTTTATAAATAGAGGTGGGAACAGATAATCTGACGAGCTGGGTCCACTAGGCTCCCTTAGATGGAATGACATGGACCTCCCCCACAGCGCCAGACACGACTTGAGTCGCCACTGGCCCCAGCGTTTTCCCCCTCCGGGTGATGGCTAGGTGGTGCGCAAAAACGAGCCGGAGGGAAGCCGTACTCAACTCGTCTCTTTGGGTCCGAGCTGTGGCTGCAGGAGCCCCGCTGCATTCCATCTTCGTAAGCGGTCACACCGCATTTTAACATCGGTTAAAACTAAAGCAGTCATTGCAATAACGTGGGATGTTTACTAATCTGACTGCTGTTCTAAATCTTCATGGTTTGGCAGTGGGTTACTGACGTTTATTCCTTATAAATGTGTTGCACAACTTAATTTTTTGAGGTTAATATTTGGACTGTGTTGGAGCTCACCGGCTTTCATCCGAGCAACAGAGCCACCGCGTTTAGTTAGTTAGTTCCCAAAAGACAACAGGTCAAAAACGACTTTAAAACTGAAAACCATCTCTTAAAGCGTGAAACTGAAAATATAAAATATTTATTTTCAATTCCTTGGAGACCAATTTGTGATTTGAGATATTGGCCTATACAAAAAATATATTTAAATAATAATTGAACAGTTCAGATATTATTTTAAGCTCCTACCCCTCCTCCCCCGTCACCATTTCTATAGTTACAGCTTGTTCCATGACATCACAGATGAAGTCATCATTTCTTGATCAGCGTGCTTTGTGACATCACAGATGATGTCATCATTTCTTGATCAGAGTGTTTTGTGACATCACAGATGATGTCATTTCTTGATCAGAGTGCTTTCTGACATCACGATGACATCATTGGGCAAGCTTAGAAAGTTTATAAATAGAGGTGGGAACAGATAATCTGACGAGCTGGGTCCACTAGGCTCCCTTAGATGGAATGACATGGACCTCCCCCACAGCGCCAGACACGACTTGAGTCGCCACTGGCCCCAGCGTTTTCCCCCTCCGGGTGATGGCTAGGTGGTGCGCAAAAACGAGCCGGAGGGAAGCCGTACTCAACTCGTCTCTTTGGGTCCGAGCTGTGGCTGCAGGAGCCCCGCTGCATTCCATCTTCGTAAGCGGTCACACCGCATTTTAACATCGGTTAAAACTAAAGCAGTCATTGCAATAACGTGGGATGTTTACTAATCTGACTGCTGTTCTAAATCTTCATGGTTTGGCAGTGGGTTACTGACGTTTATTCCTTATAAATGTGTTGCACAACTTAATTTTTTGAGGTTAATATTTGGACTGTGTTGGAGCTCACCGGCTTTCATCCGAGCAACAGAGCCACCGCGTTTAGTTAGTTAGTTCCCAAAAGACAACAGGTCAAAAACGACTTTAAAACTGAAAACCATCTCTTAAAGCGTGAAACTGAAAATATAAAATATTTATTTTCAATTCCTTGGAGACCAATTTGTGATTTGAGATATTGGCCTATACAAAAAGATATTTAAATAATAATTGAACAGTTCAGATATTATTTTAAGCTCCTACCCCTCCTCCCCCGTCACCATTTCTATAGTTACAGCTTGTTCCATGACATCACAGATGAAGTCATCATTTCTTGATCAGCGTGCTTTGTGACATCACAGATGATGTCATCATTTCTTGATCAGAGTGTTTTGTGACATCACAGATGATGTCATTTCTTGATCAGAGTGCTTTCTGACATCACGATGACATCATTGGGCAAGCTTAGAAAGTTTATAAATAGAGGTGGGAACAGATAATCTGACGAGCTGGGTCCACTAGGCTCCCTTAGATGGAATGACATGGACCTCCCCCACAGCGCCAGACACGACTTGAGTCGCCACTGGCCCCAGCGTTTTCCCCCTCCGGGTGATGGCTAGGTGGTGCGCAAAAACGAGCCGGAGGGAAGCCGTACTCAACTCGTCTCTTTGGGTCCGAGCTGTGGCTGCAGGAGCCCCGCTGCATTCCATCTTCGTAAGCGGTCACACCGCATTTTAACATCGGTTAAAACTAAAGCAGTCATTGCAATAACGTGGGATGTTTACTAATCTGACTGCTGTTCTAAATCTTCATGGTTTGGCAGTGGGTTACTGACGTTTATTCCTTATAAATGTGTTGCACAACTTAATTTTTTGAGGTTAATATTTGGACTGTGTTGGAGCTCACCGGCTTTCATCCGAGCAACAGAGCCACCGCGTTTAGTTAGTTAGTTCCCAAAAGACAACAGGTCAAAAACGACTTTAAAACTGAAAACCATCTCTTAAAGCGTGAAACTGAAAATATAAAATATTTATTTTCAATTCCTTGGAGACCAATTTGTGATTTGAGATATTGGCCTATACAAAAAGATATTTAAATAATAATTGAACAGTTCAGATATTATTTTAAGCTCCTACCCCTCCTCCCCCGTCACCATTTCTATAGTTACAGCTTGTTCCATGACATCACAGATGAAGTCATCATTTCTTGATCAGCGTGCTTTGTGACATCACAGATGATGTCATCATTTCTTGATCAGAGTGTTTTGTGACATCACAAATGATGTCATTTCTTGATCAGAGTGCTTTCTGACATCACGATGACATCATTGGGCAAGCTTAGAAAGTTTATAAATAGAGGTGGGAACAGATAATCTGACGAGCTGGGTCCACTAGGCTCCCTTAGATGGAATGACATGGACCTCCCCCACAGCGCCAGACACGACTTGAGTCGCCACTGGCCCCAGCGTTTTCCCCCTCCGGGTGATGGCTAGGTGGTGCGCAAAAACGAGCCGGAGGGAAGCCGTACTCAACTCGTCTCTTTGGGTCCGAGCTGTGGCTGCAGGAGCCCCGCTGCATTCCATCTTCGTAAGCGGTCACACCGCATTTTAACATCGGTTAAAACTAAAGCAGTCATTGCAATAACGTGGGATGTTTACTAATCTGACTGCTGTTCTAAATCTTCATGGTTTGGCAGTGGGTTACTGACGTTTATTCCTTATAAATGTGTTGCACAACTTTATTTTTTGAGGTTAATATTTGGACTGTGTTGGAGCTCACCGGCTTTCATCCGAGCAACAGAGCCACCGCGTTTAGTTAGTTAGTTCCCAAAAGACAACAGGTCAAAAACGACTTTAAAACTGAAAACCATCTCTTAAAGCGTGAAACTGAAAATATAAAATATTTATTTTCAATTCCTTGGAGACCAATTTGTGATTTGAGATATTGGCCTATACAAAAAGATATTTAAATAATAATTGAACAGTTCAGATATTATTTTAAGCTCCTACCCCTCCTCCCCCGTCACCATTTCTATAGTTACAGCTTGTTCCATGACATCACAGATGAAGTCATCATTTCTTGATCAGCGTGCTTTGTGACATCACAGATGATGTCATCATTTCTTGATCAGAGTGTTTTGTGACATCACAGATGATGTCATTTCTTGATCAGAGTGCTTTCTGACATCACGATGACATCATTGGGCAAGCTTAGAAAGTTTATAAATAGAGGTGGGAACAGATAATCTGACGAGCTGGGTCCACTAGGCTCCCTTAGATGGAATGACATGGACCTCCCCCACAGCGCCAGACACGACTTGAGTCGCCACTGGCCCCAGCGTTTTCCCCCTCCGGGTGATGGCTAGGTGGTGCGCAAAAACGAGCCGGAGGGAAGCCGTACTCAACTCGTCTCTTTGGGTCCGAGCTGTGGCTGCAGGAGCCCCGCTGCATTCCATCTTCGTAAGCGGTCACACCGCATTTTAACATCGGTTAAAACTAAAGCAGTCATTGCAATAACGTGGGATGTTTACTAATCTGACTGCTGTTCTAAATCTTCATGGTTTGGCAGTGGGTTACTGACGTTTATTCCTTATAAATGTGTTGCACAACTTAATTTTTTGAGGTTAATATTTGGACTGTGTTGGAGCTCACCGGCTTTCATCCGAGCAACAGAGCCACCGCGTTTAGTTAGTTAGTTCCCAAAAGACAACAGGTCAAAAACGACTTTAAAACTGAAAACCATCTCTTAAAGCGTGAAACTGAAAATATAAAATATTTATTTTCAATTCCTTGGAGACCAATTTGTGATTTGAGATATTGGCCTATACAAAAAGATATTTAAATAATAATTGAACAGTTCAGATATTATTTTAAGCTCCTACCCCTCCTCCCCCGTCACCATTTCTATAGTTACAGCTTGTTCCATGACATCACAGATGAAGTCATCATTTCTTGATCAGCGTGCTTTGTGACATCACAGATGATGTCATAGAGTTGTGGACTCGAGTCACATGACTTGGACTCGAGTCAGACTCGAGTCATGAATTTGATGACTTTAGACTCGACTTGACTAAATCTAAAAAGACTTGCAACTCGACTTGGACTTTAACATCAGTGACTTGTGACTTCACTTGGACTTGACCCTTTTGACTTGAAAAGACTTGCTACTTTCCTCGAACCTAAAGATTAAAATGTATGTTTACACGACACTGACCGCTCTATCTCCCTTTGCACGTGACCTGTGTGCGGCACGACATCCAATCAAATTAGATCCACGTTGTTTCTATATGATACATGCATGACACACACCCGCGCGCCAGTAGGCAAAAATGATACCAAAGGTAGTTTCTTTTGGGTACAAAAATTATGAAGTGATAAACAAAAAAAGAATTGCTGTATGTAAAACCTGCGGGAGCAAGATAACAGACGGAGACGCGACAACGTCGAACTTCGTCCGACATTTGAAGTTACACAAAGAACGGTAAGTTTTGAATCAAAGCCAACACTAGCTTGTTGGCTAACTTAATTGCTAGGTAGCTACATATCAATGAGACTGTAAACTCACTGTTAACGTCACCTTGACTTTACAAACATGGTAAACCGTATCTCCTGTGGGTTCATGGTAAACTGTATCTCCTGTGGGTTCATGTATGTATGTATAAGTTCACTCGTTTGCACGCCCCCATTTCTGGGTTGTCATGGATGAAATAGCTGCTAGTGCTAGAGTGTTTGACATAAAAATGTGGATCACCACTCGGTGAGTTGCACATCTTTGAAAACGAACGTTTAGGGTTGATTTAACTCGGACCGCTTTATGAATGTCTGCACCAGAAGCACGGGGTGATTCTAAATTAACCAAAAGCTTGAGACTGGATAGTTTAGGATTTTTTTTTAAGCGAGATTGTATGTGCACACCAGATTCCATTGATAGAAATGGCAATTTTTGCCAATGGAATCTGGTGTATTGGAGAGAGTGAATTAACAAGCATACATCAGTTTCCTGTTGGAAAAGGCTGTTTGATGGCAAGGTACAGCAGTCAAAATATTATTAATAAGTAAGGGGACACTGCAAATGAAATGTATTTTATCAATGAAATGTTAAAACACACACTCTAAAAGTATACAATACAATTAATATTAACCCCAAAAAAGAATATTAACACAATGTTAGCATTTTCTGACATCTGTTTGATATGCTTACCTGTTTCAGATTTGAAGAATACCAGAAGAATAAAAGCATCATAGATGAACCACAACAGCCTTCAATCTCACAATTCATGGACAGTCGTCCAGGTCATTACAGCATGAGTCATCCACAGCAGAAAGCTATTACTAATGCAATACTGTCCGACTTGATTATTGATTGCAACCTTCCCCTGTCTATTGTGGAAAACAAGAGTTTTCGGCACTTTCTGACAGTAGTTGACAGTAAGTACAGCCCAGTGTGTCGCAGAACATTGACATCAAAAACAGAGAGCCTCGCTGGGGAGAGACGTTCAAGATTGAAAACTCAATTGAGCAACACTGAGCATGTTTCAGTCACTGTGGACATTTGGTCTGACCGAAAGATGAGGGGATCCTTGGTATCACTGTCCACTGGATAGAGAGAGAGACAGAGAGGATACAGCTAAAGACAAATCTCTTGGCCTGCAATCGCTTTAAAGGCTCCCACACAGCTGAACGAATCTGTGACCAATTTGAGGCAATATGCGATGAATACAGCATCAAAGATAAATTGGACTACATTATAAGTGACAATGCTGCTAACATGCGAAAGGCATTCACTGTGTGCTTCCCCAGTGAACAAGAGGATGATGACGGAGATCTTCTTGATGACCCTGACCTCTGGTGTGACTTAACCCTGGAAGAACAGCAAACGGTAGATGCTGCTATGGCAAAGAAACAGCGCCTGCAGTGTTTTGCACATACACTTCAGCTGGTGGTGGGAGACGGTTTGAAAGAAACAAAAGTGGCATGTCCTTCTCTTTCCAAGTTATCAAAACTTAGCTCACTGCTGCACACAAGCACAACATTCAAAGATGTGTTTGATAGTGAATTTGGGGAACAGAAAGGCATCCCTGCTGCAGTCAACACAAGATGGAACTCAACACTGAGGCAAGTAAAGGCAGTTCTCCATTGTGATCATCTAAGGCTCTGTGCCGTTCTAGAAAAGGCTGGGCATAAGGAGTTGTCATTCACGCCACGAGAGTGGAATCTGTTGAAGGAGTTGGTGGAGATTTTGAAACCGTTTGGAGAAGCAACTGATCTGACACAGGGAGAGAAGGTTGTCACAATCAGTGCAGTTGTTCCATCCGTCTTGTCCCTCAATCACCACCTTGAGAAGCTGAAGACTCAAGTTCGTTTCCTGAGCGGCCTGGTCAGAATTCTCCAGGCATCCCTGAACAAAAGATTTCTTGGGATATTCATTAACGTGAAAATGGCCAGGACTCAAGATGGGATCACTGCCCCCTTTTCAGACCCAGTCTACCTCAAAGCAGCCGCCTTGGATCCAGCCTTTTCTCTGCTGTGGGTGGAGCCTCATGTGCTGGTCAATCGTGACATCAAGGCAGAGGTGGCACAACGAGTTAAAGGTAATAAATACTATTGACTTCAATGCAACTTTTTTCCTCATAGTCTGATCAGCAATTATTGACAGCATCAATAATTGCATTTTTCAGTCCAACGCTGTATCATCAACACCAATGGTAATAAGGGCTATTTTGTTTCTGCTGTTGCTAAATGTTTTTCCAGAATTGATCCTACAAGATGCTGCAGAGACTGAGCAACCTGTGCTTCTGGTTGATGAAGAAGAGCAAGAGGACCTTGGAGAAGGAGAAGGGCTGTTTGCTGCATATCATAAGAGACAGAAGAAGGATGTTGGGACCTCTCCAGCACTACAGCTAAGTCACTACCTAGACCTAGCCGATGGACAGAACGCCCTTTTGTTCTGGGCACTGAACATGAAGACTCTTCCTTCACTCTTCCGAGTGGCCATCAGAGTGTTGGCAGTGCCTGCCTCTAGTGCTCCAGTGGAGCGAGTTTTCAGCCATGGTGGCATCATACTTCGTCCCCATCGTGCACAAATGTCTGACAGACTTTTGGCCAATTTGATCTTTTGCAAATGCAATGCAGCATAGGGCCCTGACATAGAAAAGCACAACTCTGTTCATTGTCATGTTCATGACACTTCCAATCCAGTCCCCTTCCAATCTCTCTCTCACACACAGACACACACACACACAATCTTTCTCACACTCTCTCGCACACACACACACACACACACACACACACACACACACACACACACACACACACACACACACACACACACACACACACACACACACACACACACACACACTTGATCACACTCTCACACACACACACACACACACACACACACACACACACACACACACCAGTCTCTCTATGGATGCATGCCAATTGTTTGTCAAGGGAGCAACCTGAACTGATAGAGGCATGAATGTATTACATGTAGATTATTTATTTTATTTTATTTTAATTTTGAGAGTGAGGATATCTTTTATAAAGTGGTGACATGGTTGAAAAGGTTAAGGTTACGCTCTGTGTTTGAGCATGTTTAAATGGTTTTCTGTATGTGTGCAGGGGTTGTGATGTCATGGCGGTTGTTGTCAAACTGGATTTGCAAAGCGCTGCTTACGTGGAACTCATCTCCACGACATTCCATTGTTTAGGTTCCATTGCTTAGGTTCCTTTGCTTATGTTCCATTGCTTTTGACTAATGATTTTATTTTATTTAATTTTTGAGAGTGAGGATATCTTTTATAAAGTGGTGACATGCTTGAAAAGGTTAAGCTTACACTTTTGAAATGAGTGTTGCAGGGAGTAGATTTGCAAAGCGCTGCTTACGTGGACAATGTTCTTCCAAAAAAAGGCTTAATAAATACAAATCTTAAATATTATTTCTCTGTTGTTGAAAGGACTCGAAAGGACTCGAAACTCAAACGGTAGGACTTGGGACTCGACTTGAGACTTGTCGGCCTTGACTTGTGACTTGACTCGGGACTTGCCTGTCTTGACTCGGGACTTGACTCGGGACTTGACGGCAAAGACTTGAGACTAACTTGTGACTTGCAAAACAATGACTTGGTCCCACCTATTTATTTTCAATTCCTTGGAGACCAATTTGTGATTTGAGATATTGGCCTATACAAAAAGATATTTAAATAATAATTGAACAGTTCAGATATTATTTTAAGCTCCTACCCCTCCTCCCCCCGTCACCATTTCTATAGTTACAGCTTGTTCCATGACATCACAGATGAAGTCATCATTTCTTGATCAGCGTGTTTTGTGACATCACAGATGATGTCATTTCTTGATCAGAGTGTTTTGACATCACAGATGATGTGCAGAGTTTTCTGACATCACGATGACATCATTGGGCAAGCTTAGAAAGTTTATAAATAGAGGTGGGAACAGATAATCTGACGAGCTGGGTCCACTAGGCTCCCTTAGATGGAATGACATGGACCTCCCCCACAGCGCCAGACACGACTTGAGTCGCCACTGGCCCCAGCGTTTTCCCCCTCCGGGTGATGGCTAGGTGGTGCGCAAAAACGAGCCGGAGGGAAGCCGTACTCAACTCGTCTCTTTGGGTCCGAGCTGTGGCTGCAGGAGCCCCGCTGCATTCCATCTTCGTAAGCGGTCACACCGCATTTTAACATCGGTTAAAACTAAAGCAGTCATTGCAATAACGTGGGATGTTTACTAATCTGACTGCTGTTCTAAATCTTCATGGTTTGGCAGTGGGTTACTGACGTTTATTCCTTATAAATGTGTTGCACAACTTAATTTTTTGAGGTTAATATTTGGACTGTGTTGGAGCTCACCGGCTTTCATCCGAGCAACAGAGCCACCGCGTTTAGTTAGTTAGTTCCCAAAAGACAACAGGTCAAAAACGACTTTAAAACTGAAAACCATCTCTTAAAGCGTGAAACTGAAAATATAAAATATTTATTTTCAATTCCTTGGAGACCAATTTGTGATTTGAGATATTGGCCTATACAAAAAGATATTTAAATAATAATTGAACAGTTCAGATATTATTTTAAGCTCCTACCCCTCCTCCCCCGTCACCATTTCTATAGTTACAGCTTGTTCCATGACATCACAGATGAAGTCATCATTTCTTGATCAGCGTGCTTTGTGACATCACAGATGATGTCATCATTTCTTGATCAGAGTGTTTTGTGACATCACAAATGATGTCATTTCTTGATCAGAGTGCTTTCTGACATCACGATGACATCATTGGGCAAGCTTAGAAAGTTTATAAATAGAGGTGGGAACAGATAATCTGACGAGCTGGGTCCACTAGGCTCCCTTAGATGGAATGACATGGACCTCCCCCACAGCGCCAGACACGACTTGAGTCGCCACTGGCCCCAGCGTTTTCCCCCTCCGGGTGATGGCTAGGTGGTGCGCAAAAACGAGCCGGAGGGAAGCCGTACTCAACTCGTCTCTTTGGGTCCGAGCTGTGGCTGCAGGAGCCCCGCTGCATTCCATCTTCGTAAGCGGTCACACCGCATTTTAACATCGGTTAAAACTAAAGCAGTCATTGCAATAACGTGGGATGTTTACTAATCTGACTGCTGTTCTAAATCTTCATGGTTTGGCAGTGGGTTACTGACGTTTATTCCTTATAAATGTGTTGCACAACTTTATTTTTTGAGGTTAATATTTGGACTGTGTTGGAGCTCACCGGCTTTCATCCGAGCAACAGAGCCACCGCGTTTAGTTAGTTAGTTCCCAAAAGACAACAGGTCAAAAACGACTTTAAAACTGAAAACCATCTCTTAAAGCGTGAAACTGAAAATATAAAATATTTATTTTCAATTCCTTGGAGACCAATTTGTGATTTGAGATATTGGCCTATACAAAAAGATATTTAAATAATAATTGAACAGTTCAGATATTATTTTAAGCTCCTACCCCTCCTCCCCCGTCACCATTTCTATAGTTACAGCTTGTTCCATGACATCACAGATGAAGTCATCATTTCTTGATCAGCGTGCTTTGTGACATCACAGATGATGTCATCATTTCTTGATCAGAGTGTTTTGTGACATCACAGATGATGTCATTTCTTGATCAGAGTGCTTTCTGACATCACGATGACATCATTGGGCAAGCTTAGAAAGTTTATAAATAGAGGTGGGAACAGATAATCTGACGAGCTGGGTCCACTAGGCTCCCTTAGATGGAATGACATGGACCTCCCCCACAGCGCCAGACACGACTTGAGTCGCCACTGGCCCCAGCGTTTTCCCCCTCCGGGTGATGGCTAGGTGGTGCGCAAAAACGAGCCGGAGGGAAGCCGTACTCAACTCGTCTCTTTGGGTCCGAGCTGTGGCTGCAGGAGCCCCGCTGCATTCCATCTTCGTAAGCGGTCACACCGCATTTTAACATCGGTTAAAACTAAAGCAGTCATTGCAATAACGTGGGATGTTTACTAATCTGACTGCTGTTCTAAATCTTCATGGTTTGGCAGTGGGTTACTGACGTTTATTCCTTATAAATGTGTTGCACAACTTAATTTTTTGAGGTTAATATTTGGACTGTGTTGGAGCTCACCGGCTTTCATCCGAGCAACAGAGCCACCGCGTTTAGTTAGTTAGTTCCCAAAAGACAACAGGTCAAAAACGACTTTAAAACTGAAAACCATCTCTTAAAGCGTGAAACTGAAAATATAAAATATTTATTTTCAATTCCTTGGAGACCAATTTGTGATTTGAGATATTGGCCTATACAAAAAGATATTTAAATAATAATTGAACAGTTCAGATATTATTTTAAGCTCCTACCCCTCCTCCCCCGTCACCATTTCTATAGTTACAGCTTGTTCCATGACATCACAGATGAAGTCATCATTTCTTGATCAGCGTGCTTTGTGACATCACAGATGATGTCATCATTTCTTGATCAGAGTGTTTTGTGACATCACAGATGATGTCATTTCTTGATCAGAGTGCTTTCTGACATCACGATGACATCATTGGGCAAGCTTAGAAAGTTTATAAATAGAGGTGGGAACAGATAATCTGACGAGCTGGGTCCACTAGGCTCCCTTAGATGGAATGACATGGACCTCCCCCACAGCGCCAGACACGACTTGAGTCGCCACTGGCCCCAGCGTTTTCCCCCCGGGTGATGGCTAGGTGGTGCGCAAAAACGAGCCGGAGGGAAGCCGTACTCAACTCGTCTCTTTGGGTCCGAGCTGTGGCTGCAGGAGCCCCGCTGCATTCCATCTTCGTAAGCGGTCACACCGCATTTTAACATCGGTTAAAACTAAAGCAGTCATTGCAATAACGTGGGATGTTTACTAATCTGACTGCTGTTCTAAATCTTCATGGTTTGGCAGTGGGTTACTGACGTTTATTCCTTATAAATGTGTTGCACAACTTAATTTTTTGAGGTTAATATTTGGACTGTGTTGGAGCTCACCGGCTTTCATCCGAGCAACAGAGCCACCGCGTTTAGTTAGTTAGTTCCCAAAAGACAACAGGTCAAAAACGACTTTAAAACTGAAAACCATCTCTTAAAGCGTGAAACTGAAAATATAAAATATTTATTTTCAATTCCTTGGAGACCAATTTGTGATTTGAGATATTGGCCTATACAAAAAGATATTTAAATAATAATTGAACAGTTCAGATATTATTTTAAGCTCCTACCCCTCCTCCCCCGTCACCATTTCTATAGTTACAGCTTGTTCCATGACATCACAGATGAAGTCATCATTTCTTGATCAGCGTGCTTTGTGACATCACAGATGATGTCATCATTTCTTGATCAGAGTGTTTTGTGACATCACAGATGATGTCATTTCTTGATCAGAGTGCTTTCTGACATCACGATGACATCATTGGGCAAGCTTAGAAAGTTTATAAATAGAGGTGGGAACAGATAATCTGACGAGCTGGGTCCACTAGGCTCCCTTAGATGGAATGACATGGACCTCCCCCACAGCGCCAGACACGACTTGAGTCGCCACTGGCCCCAGCGTTTTCCCCCTCCGGGTGATGGCTAGGTGGTGCGCAAAAACGAGCCGGAGGGAAGCCGTACTCAACTCGTCTCTTTGGGTCCGAGCTGTGGCTGCAGGAGCCCCGCTGCATTCCATCTTCGTAAGCGGTCACACCGCATTTTAACATCGGTTAAAACTAAAGCAGTCATTGCAATAACGTGGGATGTTTACTAATCTGACTGCTGTTCTAAATCTTCATGGTTTGGCAGTGGGTTACTGACGTTTATTCCTTATAAATGTGTTGCACAACTTTATTTTTTGAGGTTAATATTTGGACTGTGTTGGAGCTCACCGGCTTTCATCCGAGCAACAGAGCCACCGCGTTTAGTTAGTTAGTTCCCAAAAGACAACAGGTCAAAAACGACTTTAAAACTGAAAACCATCTCTTAAAGCGTGAAACTGAAAATATAAAATATTTATTTTCAATTCCTTGGAGACCAATTTGTGATTTGAGATATTGGCCTATACAAAAAGATATTTAAATAATAATTGAACAGTTCAGATATTATTTTAAGCTCCTACCCCTCCTCCCCCGTCACCATTTCTATAGTTACAGCTTGTTCCATGACATCACAGATGAAGTCATCATTTCTTGATCAGCGTGCTTTGTGACATCACAGATGATGTCATCATTTCTTGATCAGAGTGTTTTGTGACATCACAGATGATGTCATTTCTTGATCAGAGTGCTTTCTGACATCACGATGACATCATTGGGCAAGCTTAGAAAGTTTATAAATAGAGGTGGGAACAGATAATCTGACGAGCTGGGTCCACTAGGCTCCCTTAGATGGAATGACATGGACCTCCCCCACAGCGCCAGACACGACTTGAGTCGCCACTGGCCCCAGCGTTTTCCCCCTCCGGGTGATGGCTAGGTGGTGCGCAAAAACGAGCCGGAGGGAAGCCGTACTCAACTCGTCTCTTTGGGTCCGAGCTGTGGCTGCAGGAGCCCCGCTGCATTCCATCTTCGTAAGCGGTCACACCGCATTTTAACATCGGTTAAAACTAAAGCAGTCATTGCAATAACGTGGGATGTTTACTAATCTGACTGCTGTTCTAAATCTTCATGGTTTGGCAGTGGGTTACTGACGTTTATTCCTTATAAATGTGTTGCACAACTTTATTTTTTGAGGTTAATATTTGGACTGTGTTGGAGCTCACCGGCTTTCATCCGAGCAACAGAGCCACCGCGTTTAGTTAGTTAGTTCCCAAAAGACAACAGGTCAAAAACGACTTTAAAACTGAAAACCATCTCTTAAAGCGTGAAACTGAAAATATAAAATATTTATTTTCAATTCCTTGGAGACCAATTTGTGATTTGAGATATTGGCCTATACAAAAAGATATTTAAATAATAATTGAACAGTTCAGATATTATTTTAAGCTCCTACCCCTCCTCCCCCGTCACCATTTCTATAGTTACAGCTTGTTCCATGACATCACAGATGAAGTCATCATTTCTTGATCAGCGTGCTTTGTGACATCACAGATGATGTCATCATTTCTTGATCAGAGTGTTTTGTGACATCACAGATGATGTCATTTCTTGATCAGAGTGCTTTCTGACATCACGATGACATCATTGGGCAAGCTTAGAAAGTTTATAAATAGAGGTGGGAACAGATAATCTGACGAGCTGGGTCCACTAGGCTCCCTTAGATGGAATGACATGGACCTCCCCCACAGCGCCAGACACGACTTGAGTCGCCACTGGCCCCAGCGTTTTCCCCCTCCGGGTGATGGCTAGGTGGTGCGCAAAAACGAGCCGGAGGGAAGCCGTACTCAACTCGTCTCTTTGGGTCCGAGCTGTGGCTGCAGGAGCCCCGCTGCATTCCATCTTCGTAAGCGGTCACACCGCATTTTAACATCGGTTAAAACTAAAGCAGTCATTGCAATAACGTGGGATGTTTACTAATCTGACTGCTGTTCTAAATCTTCATGGTTTGGCAGTGGGTTACTGACGTTTATTCCTTATAAATGTGTTGCACAACTTTATTTTTTGAGGTTAATATTTGGACTGTGTTGGAGCTCACCGGCTTTCATCCGAGCAACAGAGCCACCGCGTTTAGTTAGTTAGTTCCCAAAAGACAACAGGTCAAAAACGACTTTAAAACTGAAAACCATCTCTTAAAGCGTGAAACTGAAAATATAAAATATTTATTTTCAATTCCTTGGAGACCAATTTGTGATTTGAGATATTGGCCTATACAAAAAGATATTTAAATAATAATTGAACAGTTCAGATATTATTTTAAGCTCCTACCCCTCCTCCCCCGTCACCATTTCTATAGTTACAGCTTGTTCCATGACATCACAGATGAAGTCATCATTTCTTGATCAGCGTGCTTTGTGACATCACAGATGATGTCATCATTTCTTGATCAGAGTGTTTTGTGACATCACAGATGATGTCATTTCTTGATCAGAGTGCTTTCTGACATCACGATGACATCATTGGGCAAGCTTAGAAAGTTTATAAATAGAGGTGGGAACAGATAATCTGACGAGCTGGGTCCACTAGGCTCCCTTAGATGGAATGACATGGACCTCCCCCACAGCGCCAGACACGACTTGAGTCGCCACTGGCCCCAGCGTTTTCCCCCTCCGGGTGATGGCTAGGTGGTGCGCAAAAACGAGCCGGAGGGAAGCCGTACTCAACTCGTCTCTTTGGGTCCGAGCTGTGGCTGCAGGAGCCCCGCTGCATTCCATCTTCGTAAGCGGTCACACCGCATTTTAACATCGGTTAAAACTAAAGCAGTCATTGCAATAACGTGGGATGTTTACTAATCTGACTGCTGTTCTAAATCTTCATGGTTTGGCAGTGGGTTACTGACGTTTATTCCTTATAAATGTGTTGCACAACTTTATTTTTTGAGGTTAATATTTGGACTGTGTTGGAGCTCACCGGCTTTCATCCGAGCAACAGAGCCACCGCGTTTAGTTAGTTAGTTCCCAAAAGACAACAGGTCAAAAACGACTTTAAAACTGAAAACCATCTCTTAAAGCGTGAAACTGAAAATATAAAATATTTATTTTCAATTCCTTGGAGACCAATTTGTGATTTGAGATATTGGCCTATACAAAAAGATATTTAAATAATAATTGAACAGTTCAGATATTATTTTAAGCTCCTACCCCTCCTCCCCCGTCACCATTTCTATAGTTACAGCTTGTTCCATGACATCACAGATGAAGTCATCATTTCTTGATCAGCGTGCTTTGTGACATCACAGATGATGTCATCATTTCTTGATCAGAGTGTTTTGTGACATCACAGATGATGTCATTTCTTGATCAGAGTGCTTTCTGACATCACGATGACATCATTGGGCAAGCTTAGAAAGTTTATAAATAGAGGTGGGAACAGATAATCTGACGAGCTGGGTCCACTAGGCTCCCTTAGATGGAATGACATGGACCTCCCCACAGCGCCAGACACGACTTGAGTCGCCACTGGCCCCAGCGTTTTCCCCCTCCGGGTGATGGCTAGGTGGTGCGCAAAAACGAGCCGGAGGGAAGCCGTACTCAACTCGTCTCTTTGGGTCCGAGCTGTGGCTGCAGGAGCCCCGCTGCATTCCATCTTCGTAAGCGGTCACACCGCATTTTAACATCGGTTAAAACTAAAGCAGTCATTGCAATAACGTGGGATGTTTACTAATCTGACTGCTGTTCTAAATCTTCATGGTTTGGCAGTGGGTTACTGACGTTTATTCCTTATAAATGTGTTGCACAACTTTATTTTTTGAGGTTAATATTTGGACTGTGTTGGAGCTCACCGGCTTTCATCCGAGCAACAGAGCCACCGCGTTTAGTTAGTTAGTTCCCAAAAGACAACAGGTCAAAAACGACTTTAAAACTGAAAACCATCTCTTAAAGCGTGAAACTGAAAATATAAAATATTTATTTTCAATTCCTTGGAGACCAATTTGTGATTTGAGATATTGGCCTATACAAAAAGATATTTAAATAATAATTGAACAGTTCAGATATTATTTTAAGCTCCTACCCCTCCTCCCCCCGTCACCATTTCTATAGTTACAGCTTGTTCCATGACATCACAGATGAAGTCATCATTTCTTGATCAGCGTGCTTTGTGACATCACAGATGATGTCATCATTTCTTGATCAGAGTGTTTTGTGACATCACAGATGATGTCATTTCTTGATCAGAGTGCTTTCTGACATCACGATGACATCATTGGGCAAGCTTAGAAAGTTTATAAATAGAGGTGGGAACAGATAATCTGACGAGCTGGGTCCACTAGGCTCCCTTAGATGGAATGACATGGACCTCCCCCACAGCGCCAGACACGACTTGAGTCGCCACTGGCCCCAGCGTTTTCCCCCTCCGGGTGATGGCTAGGTGGTGCGCAAAAACGAGCCGGAGGGAAGCCGTACTCAACTCGTCTCTTTGGGTCCGAGCTGTGGCTGCAGGAGCCCCGCTGCATTCCATCTTCGTAAGCGGTCACACCGCATTTTAACATCGGTTAAAACTAAAGCAGTCATTGCAATAACGTGGGATGTTTACTAATCTGACTGCTGTTCTAAATCTTCATGGTTTGGCAGTGGGTTACTGACGTTTATTCCTTATAAATGTGTTGCACAACTTTATTTTTTGAGGTTAATATTTGGACTGTGTTGGAGCTCACCGGCTTTCATCCGAGCAACAGAGCCACCGCGTTTAGTTAGTTAGTTCCCAAAAGACAACAGGTCAAAAACGACTTTAAAACTGAAAACCATCTCTTAAAGCGTGAAACTGAAAATATAAAATATTTATTTTCAATTCCTTGGAGACCAATTTGTGATTTGAGATATTGGCCTATACAAAAAGATATTTAAATAATAATTGAACAGTTCAGATATTATTTTAAGCTCCTACCCCTCCTCCCCCGTCACCATTTCTATAGTTACAGCTTGTTCCATGACATCACAGATGAAGTCATCATTTCTTGATCAGCGTGCTTTGTGACATCACAGATGATGTCATCATTTCTTGATCAGAGTGTTTTGTGACATCACAGATGATGTCATTTCTTGATCAGAGTGCTTTCTGACATCACGATGACATCATTGGGCAAGCTTAGAAAGTTTATAAATAGAGGTGGGAACAGATAATCTGACGAGCTGGGTCCACTAGGCTCCCTTAGATGGAATGACATGGACCTCCCCCACAGCGCCAGACACGACTTGAGTCGCCACTGGCCCCAGCGTTTTCCCCCTCCGGGTGATGGCTAGGTGGTGCGCAAAAACGAGCCGGAGGGAAGCCGTACTCAACTCGTCTCTTTGGGTCCGAGCTGTGGCTGCAGGAGCCCCGCTGCATTCCATCTTCGTAAGCGGTCACACCGCATTTTAACATCGGTTAAAACTAAAGCAGTCATTGCAATAACGTGGGATGTTTACTAATCTGACTGCTGTTCTAAATCTTCATGGTTTGGCAGTGGGTTACTGACGTTTATTCCTTATAAATGTGTTGCACAACTTTATTTTTTGAGGTTAATATTTGGACTGTGTTGGAGCTCACCGGCTTTCATCCGAGCAACAGAGCCACCGCGTTTAGTTAGTTAGTTCCCAAAAGACAACAGGTCAAAAACGACTTTAAAACTGAAAACCATCTCTTAAAGCGTGAAACTGAAAATATAAAATATTTATTTTCAATTCCTTGGAGACCAATTTGTGATTTGAGATATTGGCCTATACAAAAAGATATTTAAATAATAATTGAACAGTTCAGATATTATTTTAAGCTCCTACCCCTCCTCCCCCGTCACCATTTCTATAGTTACAGCTTTCCATGACATCACAGATGAAGTCATCATTTCTTGATCAGCGTGCTTTGTGACATCACAGATGATGTCATCATTTCTTGATCAGAGTGTTTTGTGACATCACAGATGATGTCATTTCTTGATCAGAGTGCTTTCTGACATCACGATGACATCATTGGGCAAGCTTAGAAAGTTTATAAATAGAGGTGGGAACAGATAATCTGACGAGCTGGGTCCACTAGGCTCCCTTAGATGGAATGACATGGACCTCCCCCACAGCGCCAGACACGACTTGAGTCGCCACTGGCCCCAGCGTTTTCCCCCTCCGGGTGATGGCTAGGTGGTGCGCAAAAACGAGCCGGAGGGAAGCCGTACTCAACTCGTCTCTTTGGGTCCGAGCTGTGGCTGCAGGAGCCCCGCTGCATTCCATCTTCGTAAGCGGTCACACCGCATTTTAACATCGGTTAAAACTAAAGCAGTCATTGCAATAACGTGGGATGTTTACTAATCTGACTGCTGTTCTAAATCTTCATGGTTTGGCAGTGGGTTACTGACGTTTATTCCTTATAAATGTGTTGCACAACTTTATTTTTTGAGGTTAATATTTGGACTGTGTTGGAGCTCACCGGCTTTCATCCGAGCAACAGAGCCACCGCGTTTAGTTAGTTAGTTCCCAAAAGACAACAGGTCAAAAACGACTTTAAAACTGAAAACCATCTCTTAAAGCGTGAAACTGAAAATATAAAATATTTATTTTCAATTCCTTGGAGACCAATTTGTGATTTGAGATATTGGCCTATACAAAAAGATATTTAAATAATAATTGAACAGTTCAGATATTATTTTAAGCTCCTACCCCTCCTCCCCCGTCACCATTTCTATAGTTACAGCTTGTTCCATGACATCACAGATGAAGTCATCATTTCTTGATCAGCGTGCTTTGTGACATCACAGATGATGTCATCATTTCTTGATCAGAGTGTTTTGTGACATCACAGATGATGTCATTTCTTGATCAGAGTGCTTTCTGACATCACGATGACATCATTGGGCAAGCTTAGAAAGTTTATAAATAGAGGTGGGAACAGATAATCTGACGAGCTGGGTCCACTAGGCTCCCTTAGATGGAATGACATGGACCTCCCCCACAGCGCCAGACACGACTTGAGTCGCCACTGGCCCCAGCGTTTTCCCCCTCCGGGTGATGGCTAGGTGGTGCGCAAAAACGAGCCGGAGGGAAGCCGTACTCAACTCGTCTCTTTGGGTCCGAGCTGTGGCTGCAGGAGCCCCGCTGCATTCCATCTTCGTAAGCGGTCACACCGCATTTTAACATCGGTTAAAACTAAAGCAGTCATTGCAATAACGTGGGATGTTTACTAATCTGACTGCTGTTCTAAATCTTCATGGTTTGGCAGTGGGTTACTGACGTTTATTCCTTATAAATGTGTTGCACAACTTTATTTTTTGAGGTTAATATTTGGACTGTGTTGGAGCTCACCGGCTTTCATCCGAGCAACAGAGCCACCGCGTTTAGTTAGTTAGTTCCCAAAAGACAACAGGTCAAAAACGACTTTAAAACTGAAAACCATCTCTTAAAGCGTGAAACTGAAAATATAAAATATTTATTTTCAATTCCTTGGAGACCAATTTGTGATTTGAGATATTGGCCTATACAAAAAGATATTTAAATAATAATTGAACAGTTCAGATATTATTTTAAGCTCCTACCCCTCCTCCCCCCGTCACCATTTCTATAGTTATAGTCATTCTTTGTACATAGGGCACATGTTGCACATGGGTGCTGGTGAAAAACAAATGTGACTGAACTTTTTACTTGTGTCCATATTGTGCAGTGACAAGTTCCAGAAGCATCAAGTCATTCATCATAAATGTACTATAAATATTCATGGTGCCACTTTCTTATAAAACATACTTTATAGATGGCAATAAAGGCTTATAACAAACTAGTTCATTAATCATCACCGGAGTTATTTTGTCTGATGCGAAGCTCCTACAGAGCCAGATAGAATATAGAACAAAGTATTTAAAGGCTGAGTAGTACCAGTACCCTGTCCTTTATGTGTAAAATCTTAAAACAGGTATACTGGTTCAGGTATGTATGGATTACTTGGGTTGTTACCGACATCTGGTGAAATACTTGTTCAATACTTATTTTACCCGCTGTATACTTGGACCAATATTGCTGTGTTTCGTGAAAATCTTAAAGTCAGTCTACTGTCCAGATGTGTGAACAACAAAATCTGACATTACAAAGCTTGGTGTGCTTCGGCTTGCTTACCCATGAGTGATCGGTGTGTCTGCAAAGGTAGCAGCGTGAGCGGCAGACAGGACAACCTCCAGGAGAATCTTGGTGGCACTGCCTCCTTTCATCCTGGACGAGCCGCTGATGGCTTCTGGCTGAAGACACATTCACACGCAGTCTAAGAACAGACACGCTGCTTTTTTTTTTGTTCACACAGGAGCACAAGCAACGGTTCTCACCCCAACCGCTGGATTGATGAGGAAGGCCTTTTGACATTTGGCGAGCTCCTGCATCCTTCGCACCATGCTGTGAAAAGTGAACGTGCAGCCTGGAATGGGCTCATCCCTGACAGGTTGTTTTTTTGGATGTAAAAAAAAAAAAAACGTTAATAAAAAATTGAAATGGATATTTCACACACAATTTTTCCCTAATTTACTAACTTTTTTAATGCATATATATTAATGCACACACCTGGCCTGATGTGCAGGATTGAAGCCAACCAGTACGGGGGTGTACACCTCAGGGTGCTGCAGGCAGAAATCCAGCTGACCGGCAACAAATGGAGCCTACACAGCAAGAAATCAAATGTACACAAACTAGCTTAAGTTATATGCATGCTTGCAAGGTCCCGGCTCATAAATTGACACCCATGCCCAACACAGAATTCGGATTCCGACCAATTGGAGTGACTTACAGATAACCCACAGGAAATACCAATGAACAAGACGCGCTTCTTTCCCTCACAGACCTGCAGGGCGGCAAAAACATGCAGTGGTCAAATATGTTAAAAAAGGTACCATATTTGCACTCTGCCTTCACACATATACACACTCTCTCTCCAGCATGTCTCTGACCTTCTGCAGGCTGAGCACGCCCATATTGGGGTCATCTTCAGGAGCTTCTTGGGAGGATAGCAGAGCTCTAAGGAAAATGAGAGAAAGACAGAGTTTTATTTTAAACATGTTAAAAGTAAAAAAATGAAACTCATAAATTAAGAAATAATAAATTATTCCTCTTACATATTAAAAGTTGAACTCCTTAGCCATAAAACACACCCTTGTTTAATTCAATATACTCAGGAGTTTTGCTGCTGCAGCTTTACAAATTTACTAATTTGGGCTAATGTTAGCACACTTTAGTTAGATATTTCTGTGTATCACTGTATTACAGAATTAGTTTGCTGACTTTATTACATTTTCTCTGCTTGTTTACTATTGTTAAAGTACTTTCACATTTGCCACAGATAAAATTTGAATAAACAAAAGCAAACTGACTAAATAATGCCACTTACACAGCAATATCGAGGTTTGCTTGCTTAAACTAGCTAACATTAGCCACAATAAGCTAAAGCTACATTAGTTTTATTACTTAATGATTCACCTTTTCATTAGTATCTAACGTTAGCTAAGATTTTCTTGCTTACATTAGCTAACATTAGCTATTCCTACGCTAAAGCTACATTCATTGGGAATTTAAGTTTCAATTTGTAAGTGGTAAATTGTTATTTCCTCTCTTAAAAGTAACATAGTCTCACTTTAAGTATGTTTGAAGCATTTTTCTCAATCAGAAAAGCAGTTACTTCACTTAATTCAAATGTTGATTGATAGTCTTAATAGTGACTAGTGGAGTGAAGAAGGTGTTTACTGCTAAAAACAAAACCAGTTTTAAAATATGTCAATTTGAATACTGTATGTCGCAATATAAGCAAAAAAAACAACAATTCATACAAATGATCATAAAAACTTTTTCTTATGAGAAGTGCAATACAAGTTGACTATCAGAAACATACCTGTCTCCTCCTGCAATGATGTATGAATAGACAGAACTCTGGTCCAGCTCCCCCAGTGCTCTGTTGAAAGCTGACTAACAACACACACAAGCAAAACACAACACAGGAAGTCATTTTTCCATAAAACAAGTGATCACATGATTTCACTAAGTGTTATTAACCTAATATTACTGGCTTGGTCTGGCTTGTATGATATCAGTATTTCTTATTTTTGATGTGCAGTGGCTTAATCACATTTCAAGACAGCTATTACCGTGATGTGGAAAGCCAGTCGACCAGAAGTCCCACAACCACTCAGTACTATGAGACTGTTCCGAGGATCCTTTTAAAGAAAGACAAGACATGCTTTGACAACTTACCTCGCTGAGCAACAGAACTACGGACAGACAGAGAATAAATACCTTGAGAATGAGCTCCACCTTCTTAGCAACCTCAGTCAGTGTTTCCACCACTTGTTCACTCAAAAGCCTCTAAGAATGACAAATAATCACTTCCATTAATGAAAAGTTTTCAGAATAAAGTTGTTTCATAGGTTTGTCTGAAATATCTGTACCTGGTAGGGAGCTCCCATCTCTTCCTGAAATATCTGGTCATCACAGGCCTGCAGCATCCTCACAATGCAATTGGGTGAAGCCCGGTCAATGTCACGCGTCAGGGGGTTGGACTTCTCCGAAACAGGAAGTGAAGGCTCATAATCTGGGGACTGAGGAATATCAAATATACGTTTTAAGAAATATTTAACACAAATGCTGCATTGAAACACTCAATAAAAAACCAGACAATCCAAGGATTAGAGAAACATAAATTGAACTACATCTAGAAAATGCTTTTTTTTCTAAGTAGTTGATTTGAAACGAGGATAGTTTATGTGTTTTGTGACAAGCCATGAGATACTGATGATATAGCTTAATTTAGAGGAATAGACACTTTTTGCTTTCTTATTGAGAGTAAGAGGAGTCGATTGACACCACTCTCATGTCTTTACGCTAAATCTGAAGCTACAGCCAGCAATGAGCTTAGTTTAGCAAAAGGACTGGAAACTAATGAAACAGCTAGCTCCAGTCTTTATGCTAAGCTATAGCTAACAAGTTCTTGACTGTAGCTTCATATTTAGGGTACAGACATGAGAGTGGTATCGATCTACTCATCTAACAATGGGCAATACAGCAAATGTACGCATGTATTACCCCTAAAAACGTACCTCCCACTCATGCATAGCAGAGAGACTGCAAGTCCAGTCCAAGTCCATGGTGCGTGAGTCTGGCCTTTTCTGTTAGACACAAAAAAGTGTCCCTCTGTATAGCCCGTTCCCTTTTTGTCAGTCACTCAGATTTGAAATGAAAAGTGCTCAGCTCTATCTGTAGTGACAAAGTTCACTTAGGGACCTTTGAGACTGAGGAGTGAAAGTAAGAATGGATCTCTATGTCCATAAACGCCCAGAGTATCTGTGGATTTATAGCAGAAGGAGTCATTCTCGCAACTCTTTTATGGGTAAACGGGAGAAATAAACTGCAATCACTGAAAATGTACCAAAGCAAACTTCAACAGCAAGCAACAGAGGGGGTCGGACACAGAAACACGCTTCCCAGCCCTACCACACGGTGCACAAAAGATCCAAGTGATTCTCAAGCAGTGTGAAAATAGTTAGTGCTTTGTCACAGTTAATTGTGGAGTCTAATACGTTCCATCGCTCTCAGAGTCAGACTGTTTGCTGCAGAGCGCCTCGCTCCCTCCGAAACTCCCACAACTGTCTGTCATAACAAGCCGGCTAATTGCTGTCGGTGACACAGTGGTGAGGACGTTTTTTAATGTTCCATCGACGACGAAACGACTAATAATATTCCTCGTCGCACTGTATTTAAAAAAATAAAATAATAATAATTAATTTCACAGTACGCTGTAAAGGCCCGAGACTCTCTGTAGAGTGATGCTTATGTACTATTCACTACTGGCTCACGCTGATTATTAATGATATCAGACATCTGAAGCACAGTTTGGCGCTAAACTCCCTGAGTCAGTCCGACACCAGAGCTGTGCGTGGGGCCGTGTGATAACTTAGTCAAAGCCAGGATGAAGCGCCTCCAACTTTTTTTTGCCTTTTAGTAACCACCTTCAGTGACTTGGACATCATCGCGTTTTCAACCTGTGTTCAAAGTAGCTCTTTATAAATATTAAAAAAAGGTCATCAGGAAGCATTTGATCTCCATTCCTCCGGCGTTTTTGCTAATTAATTTGGACAAATATTGCACAGTGAAGACTGCACATGCCACCTTTATGGGAGGAGGTTTGGTTTATGCATGTACATGGCATTTTTGTACATTATTTGTATAATTTCCCCTAATACTGTTAAGAAAGAGCTTTTTGTTGCATATCAAGCCTCATATTTGCAATAAAAACAGGAAAAGAAGTTTAAATTTGTTTGGATCTGCATGTTTTCCTTAGATGTGACACAATGTGCAGCCTTCACTTTAAGGATTACAATTTTTTTAATTCATGAAAAGAAATGTGCACCAATCATCTACCCAGAATATTTGGTGTTATAACCATTAAGATCAAGTGTCAGAGGTCACTCACTCTCTTGCTCACACACATACACACGCACATACAACCATCGACTCCCTCGCCCAGCCCTGCAGCCGCACAGCCGCTGTCGTCATGGCAACCAAGAGGCTAATCTCCAGTGGACAGAGAGAGAGAGAGAGACAGAGAGAGAGAAAGTGCAATTGCTTGCACAGAAACGTGATCCTGAGCACGAGGAGCAAGTGCGTATGCGATGGAGATATGCAGCCCTTGCTTTGCGTTTTTCTCAGTGTACGTGCGTTTTTTGAAGTGTACGTGCGTTTGTCACGCGCTTGTGAGAGGGGCGGGTGAGCATGCACGTGTTTGAGACGTATAGCCTGCTCGTGCATATGCAATCCTCTTCAGTTAAATAGGAATTATTTCTGAGGCAGTGCACATCATTTAAAAATATTTCCATGATAAAAACCTTGCTATTTATCTCTGACTCTCATCCTTTATATTCTGCTCATTTCCTTCCCTAAATCATCTCTCCTTCCTTCGTCATCTCCTTTTTTTGTGGCTTAATCCCCCCTTTTCCACTCCTCTGTCCCTGACACAACCATTTTCTGCCCCAAATCTTCCAGTCATCCTTCCTCTCTTTCTTGTGCATTCTTTCTGTCAATCTTTTCATCCTTTTGGAACAGCTTCCCCTTGAATCATCTTTTCTCTCTTTGTCACACTCCTTTCATCACTCCTAAATCCATCCCTCTTCTCCATTCGCGGCCTCCTAACTCCATCAGTTACCCTTCTCTCTCACACCACACACACACACACACACACACACACACACACACACACACACACACACACACACACACACACACACACACACACACACACACACACACACACACACACACACACACACACACACACACACACACACACACACACACACACCTTCCCAGTTCCTTGTGTTCCTAAATCCTCGCCTCTCTATTTCCCTGCAGGGATCACACACACATATGTTACAGTTGATTAGGCTGGCAGAGCCACAGGGCAGTCATCCCATTGGAGGGAATGATGGAGGGATGGATGGAGAGGTGGGAAGTGCAGAGAGAGTGAGAGCGCGATGGAGGGAGGGGAATATTGAGAGAGGTGGAGGAAACTATGACTTTTTTTCAATTTTTTTTCGACATATTATACTGTGACCTTTTTTTGAACTTTTTTCAACATGCCTTTTGACTTTATTTTTTAGTAAGACTTTTTTTTTTTACTTTTTTCGACATGCTATAGTATGACTTTTTTTTCAATATCTTTCATCATACTATAGTATGACTTTTTTTGACATGCTATAGTATGACTTTTCTTTCCATTTTTTTTGACATGCTATATTATGACTTTTTTTCAATTTGTATTCGACGTGCTATAGTGTGACTTTTTTCGACATACTATACGATGACTTTTTTTGACATGCTATAGTATGACTTTTATTTCAATTTTCTTTTACATGCTATACTGACTTTTTTCAACATGCTATAGTATGACTTTTTTTTCAATTTTTTTCATCATACTATAGTATGACTTTTTTTGACATGCTATAGTATGACTTTTATTTCAATTTTTCTTTACATGCTATATTATGACTTTTCTTTCTATTTTTATTCGACATGCTATAGTATGACTTTTCTTTCTATTTTTTTTTGACATGCTATATTAGGACTTTTTTATCAATTTGTATTCGACATGCTATAGTGTGACTTTTTTCCAACTTTTTTCCACATACTATACTATGACTTTTTTCAACATGCCTTTTGACTTTTATTTTTGACTTTTTCGACATGCTATAGTATGACTTTTTTTTCAATATTTTTCATCATACTTTTTTCGACATGCTATAGTATGACTTTTCTTTCTATTTTTTTTGACATGCTGTATTATGACTTTTTTTTCTATTTTTATTCAACATGCTATTGTATGACTTTTTTCAACTTTTTTCAACATGAAAAAATGTTTATGACTTTTTTTCAATATTTTTCATCATACTATAGTACGACTTTTTTGACATGCTATAGTATGACTTTTATTTCAATTTATTTTTACATGCTATATTATGACTTTTTTTTCTATTTTTATTCGACATGCTATAGTATGACTTTTTTCCAACTTTTTTCCACATACTATACTATGACTTTTTTCAACTTTTTTCAACATGCTATAGTATGACTTTTTTTCCAATATTTTTCATCATACTATAGTATGACTTTTTTTGAAATGCTATAGTATGACTTTTATTTCAATTTTTTTTTACATGCTATATTATGACTTTTTTTTCTATTTTTATTCGACATCCTATAGTCTGACTTTTTTCCAACTTTTTTCCACATACTATACTGACTTTTTTCAACTTGCTATACAATGACTTTATTCAACATGCTATAGTATGACTTTTTTTCCAATATTTTTCATCATACTATAGTATGACTTTTTTTGACATGCTATAGTATGTCTTTTATTTCAATTTTTCTTTACATGCTATATTATGACTTTTCTTTCTATTTTTATTCGACATGCTATATTAGGACTTTTTTATCAATTTGTATTCGACATGCTATAGTGTGACTTTTTTTCCAACTTTTTTCCACATACTATACTATGACTTTTTTCAACATGCCTTTTGACTTTTATTTTTGACTTTTTCAACATGCTATAGTATGACTTTTTTTTCAATATTTTTCATCATACTTTTTTCGACATGCTATAGTATGACTTTTCTTTCTATTTCTTTTGACATGCTATATTATGACTTTTTTTTCTATTTTTATTCGACATGCTATCGTATGACTTTTTTCCAACTTTTTTCCACATACTATACTATGACTTTTTTCAACATGCTATTATAGTATGACTTTTTTTCAATATTTTTCATCATACTATACTATGACTTTTTTCAACTTGCTATACTATGACTTTATTCGACATGCTATAGTATGACTTTTTTCCAACTTTTTTCCACATACTATAGAATTACTTTTTTTGACATGCTATAGTATGACTTTTCTTTCTATTTTTTTTTGACATGCTGTATTATGACTTTTCTTTCTATTTTTATTCGACATGCTATCGTATGACTTTTTTCAACTTTTTTTCCAAATACTTACTATGACTTTTTTCAATATTTTTCATCATACTATAGTATGACTTTTTTGATATGCTATAGTATGACTTTTATGTCAATTTATATTTACATGCTATATTATGACTTTTTTTATTATTTTTATTTGACATGCTATAGTATGACTTTTTTTCAACTTTTTTCCACATACTATACTATGACTTTTTTCAACTTTTTTCAACATGCTATAGTATGACTTTTTTTTCAATATTTTTCATCATACTATAGTATGACTTTTTTGAATTGCTATAGTATGACTTTTATTTCAATTTTTTTTTACATGCTATATTATGACTTTTTTATCTATTTTTATTCGACATGCTATCGTATGACTTTTTTCCAACTTTTTTCCACATACTATAGTATGACTTTTTTCAACATGCCTTTTGAATTTTTTTTTTAACTTTTTTCGACATGCTATAGTATGACTTTTTTTTCAATATTTTTCATCATACTATAGAATGACTTTTTTCCACATACTATACTATGACTTTTATTTCAATTTTTTTTTACATGCTATATTATGACTTTTTTATCTATTTTTATTCGACATGCTATCGTATGACTTTTTTCCAACTTTTTTCCACATACTATACTATGACTTTTTTCAACATGCTATACTATGATTTTTTTCTTTTTTTTGACATGCTATATTATGACTTTTTTCAACTATTTTATACTATGATGACTTTTTTCAATATTTTTTCATCATACTATAGTATGACTTTTTTTCAATGCTTTAGTATGACTTTTCTTTCTTTTTTTTTACATGCTATATTATGACTTTTTTTTTCTATTTTTATTCGACATGCTATCGTATGACTTTTTTCCAACTTTTTTCCACATACTATACTATGACTTTTTTCAACATGCTATTATAGTATGACTTTTTTTTCAATATTTTTCATCATACTATACTATGACTTTATTCGACATGCTATAGTATGACTTTTTTCCAACTTTTTTCCACATACTATAGAATTACTTTTTTTGACATGCTATAGTATGACTTTTTTTCAATTTTTTTTCATGCTATATTATGACTTTTTTTCTATTTTTATTCGACATGCTATAGTATGACTTTTTTTCCAACTTTTTTTGACATACTATACTATGACTTTTTTTACTATACTTTTTTTCAACATGCTATAGTATGACTTTTTTTCAACTTTTTTCCACATACTATACTATGACTTTTTTCAACTTTTTTTCAACATGCTATAGTATGACTTTTTTCCAATTTTTTCATCATACTATACTATGACTTTTTCGACATGCTATAGTATGACTTTTTTTTTTTTTTTTCCACATACTATACTATGACTTTTTTCAATATTTTTCTTTTTTTTTTGACATGCTATAGTATGACTTTTCTTTCTATTTTTTTGACATGCTATATTATGACTTTTTTTCTATTTTTATTCGACATGCTATCGTATGACTTTTTTCCAACTTTTTTTTTTTTTCCACATACTATACCATGACTTTTTTCAACTTTTTTCAACATGCTATTATAGTATGACTTTTTTTTCTATTTTCATTCGACATGCTATATTATGACTTTTTTCAACTTTTTTCCACATACTATACTATGACTTTTTTCAACTTTTTTCAACATGCTATTATAGTATGACTTTTTTTCAATATTTTTCATCATACTATACTATGACTTTTTCGACATGCTATAGTATGACTTTTTTTCCAACTTTTTTCCACATACTATAGAATTACTTTTTTTGACATGCTATAGTATGACTTTTTTTCAATTTTTTTTACATGCTATATTATGACTTTTTTATCTATTTTTATTCGACATGCTATAGTATGACTTTTTTCCAACTTTTTTCCACATACTATACTATGACTTTTTTCAACTTTTTTCAACATGCTATAGTATGACTTTTTTTCAATATTTTTCATCATACTATAGTATGACTTTTTTGAAATGCTATAGTATGACTTTTATTTCAATTTTTTTTTACATGCTATATTATGACTTTTTTATCTATTTTTATTCGACATGCTATAGTATGACTTTTTTCCAACTTTTTTCCACATACTATACTATGACTTTTTTCAACATGCTATAGTATGACTTTTTTTCAACATGCTATAGTATGACTTTTTTTCAATTTTTTTTACATGCTACTTTTTTTTTTCTATTTTTATTCATGCTATAGTATGACTTTTTTCAACTTTTTTCACATACTATACTATGACTTTTTTCAACATGCTATATGACTTTTTTCCACTTTTTTTACTATACTATGACTTTTTTCAACATGCTATAGTATGACTTTTTTTTTGATATTTTTCACATACTATAGTATGACTTTTTTTTCACTTTTTTTTTTGACATGCTATAGTATGACTTCTTTCTATTTCTTTTGACATGCTATATTATGACTTTTTTTATTTTTATTTTTATTCGACATGCTATCGTATGACTTTTTTTTCCAACTTTTTTTTTTCCACATACTATACCATGACTTTTTTCAACTTTTTTTTTTTTTGACATGCTATTATAGTATGACTTTTTTTTTCTTTTTTCATTCGACATGCTATCGTATGACTTTTTTCCAACTTTTTTCCACATACTATGACTTTTTTCAACTTTTTTCAACATGCTATTATAGTATGACTTTTTTTTTTCAATATTTTTCATCGTACTATACTATGACTTTATTCGACATGCTATAGTATGACTTTTTTCCAACTTTTTTCCACATACTATAGAATTACTTTTTTTGACATGCTATAGTATGACTTTTATTTCAATTTATTTTTACATGCTATATTATGACTTTTTTTTCTATTTTTATTCGACATGCTATAGTATGACTTTTTTCAACTTTTTTCCACATACTTTTTTTTTTCAACTTTTTTCAACATGCTATAGTATGACTTTTTTTTCAATATTTTTCATCATACTATAGTATGACTTTTTTTGAAATGCTATAGTATGACTTTTTTGATTTCAATTTTTTTTTTTACATGCTATATTATGACTTTTTTATCTATTTTTATTCAACATGCTATCGTATGACTTTTTTCCACATATAGTATGACTTTTTTACAACTTTTTTCCACATACTATACTATGACTTTTTTCACATACTATACTATGACTTTTTTCAACTTTTTAGTATGACATGCTATAGTATGACTTTTTTTCAATATTTTTTTTCATCATACTATAGTATGACTTTTTTTGAAATGCTATAGTATGACTTTTATTTCAAAAAAATTTTACATGCTATATTATGACTTTTTTATCTATTTTTATTCGACATGCTATAGTATGACTTTTTTCCAGCTTTTTTCCACATACTATACTATGACTTTTTTTTGCAACATGCTATAGTATGACTTTTTTTTCCAACTTTTTTCACATACTATAGTATGACTTTTTTCCAACTTTTTTTGACATGCTATAGTATGACTTTTTTTTCAATTTTTTTTGACATGCTATATTATGACTTTTTTTCTATTTTTATTCGACATGCTATCGTATGACTTTTTTCCAACTTTTTTCCACATACTATACTATGACTTTTTTCAACATGCTATTATAGTATGACTTTTTTTTCAACTTTTTCATCATGCTATAGTATGACTTTTTTTTCATTTTTTCACATGCTATAGTATGACTTTTTTTCCAACTTTTTTTACATACTATAGAATTTTTTTTTTTTTTCGACATGCTATAGTATGACTTTTTTTTCAATTTTTTTTACATGCTATATTATGACTTTTTTATCTATTTTTATTCGACATGCTATAGTATGACTTTTTTCCAACTTTTTTCCACATACTATACTATGACTTTTTTCAACATTTTTCCACATACTATACTATGACTTTTTTTTGACTTTTTCATACTACATGCTTTTTTCGACATGCTATAGTATGACTTTTTTTTCAATATTTTTCATCATACTATAGAATTACTTTTTTTGACATGCTATAGTATGACTTTTTTTCAATTTTTTTTTACATGCTATATTATGACTTTTTTATCTATTTTTATTCGACATGCTATAGTATGACTTTTTTCCAACTTTTTTCCACATACTATACTATGACTTTTTTCAACATGCTATAGTATGACTTTTTTCCATTTTTTTCCACATACTATACTATGACTGACTTTTTCGACATGCTATAGTATGACTTTTTTTTTTAATATTTTTCATACTATAGAATTACTTTTTTCGACATGCTATAGTATGACTTTTCTTTCTATTTCTTTTGACATGCTATATTATGACTTTTTTTCTATTTTCATTCGACATGCTATCGTATGACTTTTTTCCAACTTTTTTCCACATACTATACCATGACTTTTTTCAACTTTTTTCAACATGCTATTATAGTATGACTTTTTTTTTTTCTATTTTCATTCGACATGCTATCGTATGACTTTTTTCCAACTTTTTTCCACATACTATGACTTTTTTCAACTTTTTTCAACATGCTATTATAGTATGACTTTTTTTTCAATATTTTTCATCGTACTATACTATGACTTTATTCGACATGCTATAGTATGACTTTTTTCCAACTTTTTTCCACATACTATAGAATTACTTTTTTTGACATGCTATAGTATGACTTTTATTTCAATTTATTTTTACATGCTATATTATGACTTTTTTATCTATTTTTATTCGACATGCTATAGTATGACTTTTTTCCAACTTTTTTCCACATACTATACTATGACTTTTTTCAACTTTTTTCAACATGCTATAGTATGACTTTTTTTTCAATATTTTTCATCATACTATAGTATGACTTTTTTTGAAATGCTATAGTATGACTTTTCTTTCAATTTTTTTTTACATGCTATATTATGACTTTTTTATCTATTTTTATTCAACATGCTATCGTATGACTTTTTTCCACATATAGTATGACTTTTTTACAACTTTTTTCCACATACTATACTATGACTTTTTTCGACATACTATACTATGACTTTTTTCAACTTTTTTCAACATGCTATAGTATGACTTTTTTTCAATATTTTTCATCATACTATAGTATGACTTTTTTTGAAATGCTATAGTATGACTTTTATTTCAATTTTTTTTTACATGCTATATTATGACTTTTTTATCTATTTTTATTCGACATGCTATAGTATGACTTTTTTCCAGCTTTTTTCCACATACTATACTATGACTTTTTTCAACTTGCTATACAATGACTTTATTCAACATGCTATAGTATGACTTTTTTCCAACTTTTTTCCACATACTATAGTATGACTTTTTTCAACATGCCTTTTGAATTTTTTTTTTTACTTTTTTCGACATGCTATAGTATGACTTTTTTTTCAATATTTTTCATACTATAGAATTACTTTTTTTGACATGCTATAGTATGACTTTTCTTTCTATTTCTTTTGACATGCTATATTATGACTTTTTTTTCTATTTTCATTCGACATGCTATCGTATGACTTTTTTCCAACTTTTTTCCACATACTATACCATGACTTTTTTCAACTTTTTTCAACATGCTATTATAGTATGACTTTTTTTTCTATTTTCATTCGACATGCTATCGTATGACTTTTTTCCAACTTTTTTCCACATACTATGACTTTTTTCAACTTTTTTCAACATGCTATTATAGTATGACTTTTTTTTCAATATTTTTCATCGTACTATACTATGACTTTATTCGACATGCTATAGTATGACTTTTTTCCAACTTTTTTCCACATACTATAGAATTACTTTTTTTGACATGCTATAGTATGACTTTTATTTCAATTTATTTTTACATGCTATATTATGACTTTTTTATCTATTTTTATTCAACATGCTATCGTATGACTTTTTTTTTTTTTAACTTTTTTCCACATACTATACTATGACTTTTTTCAATACTATTTTTTTTTCAACATGCTATAGTATGACTTTGTTTCCAATATTTTTCATCATACTTTAGTATGACTTTTTTTGAAATGCTATAGTATGACTTTTATTTCAAAAAATTTTTACATGCTATATTATGACTTTTTTATCTATTTTTATTCGACATGCTATAGTATGACTTTTTTCCAGCTTTTTTCCACATACTATACTATGACTTTTTTCAACATGCCTTTTGACTTTTTTTTTCAACTTTTTCGACATGCTATAGTATGACTTTTCTTTCAATTTTTTTGACATGCTGTATTATGACTTTTCTTTCTATTTTTATTCGACATGCTATCGTATAACTTTTTTCCAACTTTTTTCCACATACTATACTATGACTTTTTTCAACATGCCTTTTGACTTTTTTTTTTGACAACTTTTTCAACATGCTATAGTATGACTTTTTTTTCAATATTTTTCATCATACTATAGTATGACTTTTATTTCAATTTATTTTTACATGCTATATTATGACTTTTTTTTCTATTTTTATTCGACATGCTATAGTATGACTTTTTTCCAACTTATTTTTACATGCTATATTATGACTTTTTTTCTATTTTTATTCGACATGCTATAGTATGACTTTTTTCCAACTTTTTTCCACATACTATACTATGACTTTTTTCAACATGCTATAGTATGACTTTTTTCCAGCTTTTTTCCACATACTATACTATGACTTTATTCGACATGCTATAGTATGACTTTTTTTTGACTTTTTTCCACATACTATAGAATTACTTTTTTGACATGCTATAGTATGACTTGTCTTTCTATTTTTTTTGACATGCTGTATTATGACTTTTCTTTCTATTTTTATTCGACATGCTATCGTATGACTTTTTTCCAACTTTTTTCCACATACTATACTATGACTTTATTCGACATGCTATAGTATGACTTTTTTTTTTTCGACACATACTATACTATGACTTTTTTCAACATGCCTTTTGACTTTTTTTTTTGACTTTTTCGACATGCTATAATATGACTTTTTTTTCAATATTTTTCATCATACTTTTTTCGACATGCTATAGTATGACTTTTCTTTCTATTTATTTTGACATGGTATATTATGACTTTTTTTTCTATTTTTATTCGACATGCTATCATATGACTTTTTTCCACATACTATACTATGACTTTTTTTTCAATATTTTTCATCATACTATACTGACTTTTTTCGACATACTATACTATGACTTTTTTCAACTTGCTATACTATGACTTTATTCGACATGCTATAGTATGACTTTTTTTTCAATATTTTTCATCATACTTTAGTATGACTTTTTTTGACATGCTATAGTATGACTTTTATTTCAATTTTTTTTTACATGCTATATTATGACTTTTTTATCTATTTTTATTCAACATGCTATCGTATGACTTTTTTCCACATATAGTATGACTTTTTTACAACTTTTTTCCACATACTATACTATGACTTTTTTCGACATACTATACTATGACTTTTTTCAACTTTTTTCAACATGCTATAGTATGACTTTTTTTTCAATATTTTTCATCATACTATAGTATGACTTTTTTTGAAATGCTATAGTATGACTTTTATTTCAATTTTTTTTTACATGCTATATTATGACTTTTTTATCTATTTTTATTCGACATGCTATCGTATAACTTTTTTCCAACTTTTTTCCACATACTATACTATGACTTTTTTCAACATGCCTTTTGACTTTTTTTTTTTTCAACTTTTTTTTCGACATGCTATAGTATGACTTTTTTTATAATATTTTTCACATACTATACTATGACTTTTTTCACTTTATTTTTCGACATGCTATATTATGACTTTTTTTCAATATTTTTCATTCTACATGCTATAGTATGACTTTTTTTCAACTTTTTTGACATGCTATATTATGACTTTTTTTCTATTTTTATTCGACATGCTATAGTATGACTTTTTTCCACTTTTTTCTATACTATACTTTTTTTTCAACATGCTATTCATATACTATACTATTTTTTTCGACATGCTATAGTATGACTTTTTTTCAACTTTTTTTCGACATGCTATAGTATGACTTTTTTTCAATATTTTTCATCATACTATAGAATTACTTTTTTGACATGCTATAGTATGACTTTTCTTTCTATTTTTTTTACATGCTATATTATGACTTTTTTTCTATTTTTATTCGACATGCTATCGTATGACTTTTTTCCAACTTTTTTCCACATACTATACTATGACTTTATTCGACATGCTATAGTATGACTTTTTTCCACATACTATACTATGACTTTTTTCAACATGCCTTTTGACTTTTTTTTTTGACTTTTTCGACATGCTATAGTATGACTTTTTTTTCAATATTTTTCATCATACTTTTTTTTTTTGACATGCTATAGTATGACTTTTCTTTCTATTTATTTTGACATGCTATATTATGACTTTTTTTCTATTTTTATTCGACATGCTATCGTATGACTTTTTTCCAACTTTTTTCCACATACTATACTATGACTTTTTTTTCAATATTTTTCATCATACTATACTGACTTTTTTTCGACATACTATACTATGACTTTTTTCAACTTGCTATACTATGACTTTTTTCGACATGCTATAGTATGACTTTTTTTTCAATATTTTTCATCATACTTTAGTATGACTTTTTTTGACATGCTATAGTATGACTTTTATTTCAATTTTTTTTTACATGCTATATTATGACTTTTTTATCTATTTTTATTCAACATGCTATCGTATGACTTTTTTCCAATATAGTATGACTTTTTTTTTCCACATACTATACTATGACTTTTTTCGACATACTATACTATGACTTTTTTCAACATTTTTTTTTTTCATGCTATAGTATGACTTTTTTTTCAATATTTTTTCATCATACTATAGTATGACTTTTTTTCAAATGCTATAGTATGACTTTTTTTCAATTTTTTTTTTTACATGCTATATTATGACTTTTTTTCTATTTTTATTCAACATGCTATAGTATGACTTTTTTCCAACTTTTTTCCACATACTATACTATGACTTTTTCGACATGCTATGCTATAGTATGACTTTTTTCCAACTTTTTTCCACATACTATAGAATTACTTTTTTTGACATGCTATAGTATGACTTTTTTTCTATTTTTTTTGACATGCTATATTATGACTTTTTTTTCTATTTTTATTCGACATGCTATCGTATGACTTTTTTCCAACTTTTTTCCACATACTATACTATGACTTTTTTCAACATGCTATTATTTGACTTTTTTTTTCAATTTTCATTCGACATGCTATAGTATGACTTTTTTTCAATATTTTTCATCATACTATAGTATGACTTTTATTTCAATGCTATATAGTATGACTTTTTTTTTTTTCATTACTATACTATGACTTTTTTGACTTATACTATTACTTTTTTTGACATGCTATAGTATGACTTTTTTTCCAATTTTTTTTACATGCTATATTATGACTTTTTTCTATTTTTATTCGACATGCTATTATGACTTTTTTTTGACACATGCTATAGTATGACTTTTTTTCAACTTTTTCATCATACTATAGTATGACTTTTTTTTTTCATCATACTTTACTTTTTCGACATGCTATAGTATGACTTTTCTTTCTAATTTTTTTTGACATGCTATAGTATGACTTTTCTTTCTATTTTTGTTCAACATGCTATCGTATGACTTTTTTCCAATATAGTATGACTTTTTTCACATACTATACTATGACTTTTTTCGACATGCTATACTATGACTTTTTTTTTTCAACATGCTATAGTATGACTTTTTTTTTGCTTTTTCATACTATAGTATGACTTTTTTTTGCTATAGTATTTTTATTTCAAAAAAACTTTTTTTTAACTTTTTTCGACATGCTATATTATGACTTTTTTTCTATTTTTATTCGACATGCTATAGTATGACTTTTTTCCAGCTTTTTTCCACATACTATACTATGACTTTTTTCAACATGCTATAGTATGACTTTTTTCCAACTTTTTTCCACATACTATAGAATTACTTTTTTTGACATGCTATAGTATGACTTTTCTTTCAATTTTTTTTGACATGCTGTATTATGACTTTTCTTTCTATTTTTATTCGACATGCTATCGTATAACTTTTTTCCAACTTTTTTCCACATACTATACTATGACTTTTTTCAACATGCCTTTTGACTTTTTTTTTCAACTTTTTCGACATGCTATAGTATGACTTTTTTTTCAATATTTTTCATCATACTATAGTATGACTTTTATTTCAATTTATTTTTACATGCTATATTATGACTTTTTTTCTATTTTTATTCGACATGCTATAGTATGACTTTTTTTCCAACTTTTTTCCACATACTATACTATGACTTTATTCGACATGCTATAGTATGACTTTTTTCCACATACTATACTATGACTTTTTTCAACATGCCTTTTGACTTTTTTTTTTTTTTCGACATGCTATAGTATGACTTTTTTTTCAATATTTTTCATCATACTTTTTTCGACATGCTATAGTATGACTTTTCTTTCTATTTATTTTGACATGGTATATTATGACTTTTTTTTCTATTTTTATTCGACATGCTATCGTATGACTTTTTTCCAACTTTTTTCCACATACTATACTATGACTTTTTTTTCAATATTTTTCATCATACTATACTGACTTTTTTCGACATACTATACTATGACTTTTTTCAACTTGCTATACTATGACTTTATTCGACATGCTATAGTATGACTTTTTTTTCAATATTTTTCATCATACTTTAGTATGACTTTTTTTGACATGCTATAGTATGACTTTTATTTCAATTTTTTTTTACATGCTATATTATGACTTTTTTATCTATTTTTATTCGACATGCTATAGTATGACTTTTTTCCAGCTTTTTTCCACATACTATACTATGACTTTTTTCGACATACTATACTATGACTTTATTCGACATGCTATAGTATGACTTTTTTTTCAATATTTTTCATCATACTATAGAATTACATTTTTTGACATGCTATAGTATGACTTTTCTTTCTATTTTTTCCTGAAAACTCTGCTCTCATCTGGGGAAAAAAGAAGAGAAGCACATCAGTTTATCTGATTATTGTGGTTAATTAAATTTGTTTAAAGCAACTTGAGCGGAGAATTGTAGCTTATAAGCAAATGACAAGCACTGTTTTGTTAGTACTGGTGTTCAAGAAGAAGATCCATATCATTTAAACTGAGTCCTCAGGTCCTCCACCTGCAGCTGCATCATAATCCAGTTGACACAAAGTCAGTATGTCAGCTATTTAAATATTAGGGCTGCAACAAGCATAGTTTCCTGTCACTAACTCAGATGCTCCTCCCACATGTTTTTTCAAACTAAATGTTTTATGGTAAATCCACACATGTTGTTTTAATGCTTCATGTGGATGGTCCAGACACTCCTGTGCTTCTCCTCTCTGTACTGTACATTTTTTTATTGTTATTGAATAAGAAGCATTTTCCAAAGAGTGTAATTTTTTTGTTTGTTTTGTTTTTTTACCTGTGTGTTATCCCAATGAGTTAAAAAAAAAAAAACATATATTCAATTTCCAAAATTGAAAACCGGACATCTACCCAACAAATTATCAGATTATTATAATCAGATTATTTGAATTATTAGGTCAAGCCCTAATTTACATATCCCCGACTGGACTATTTTCTGCCAAAACATATTCTCTATAAGAGATCTTGTGGCTTTTGTTGATGTGACCCTTTAAAATGAACTGAATTCCTTCCACATTAAACACATCAGCTGATATTACTGAGAGATAAAACATGATCCTACCTCAAAGATTCAACACAGAGAGGAAGATCCTTCAGCTGGCTCCTCTTCCTCCCTGATGTCATCCATTCATGCTTGCATATCTATAAGTCTGTGAGGAATAAAATCAGCTTTCTTAACATGCAACATATCTGACAGTTAAAGTAAAACCCATAAAACAACAATACACTTTAATAGAATCTATAGTTATAATAAACCTGAACAGCATGTAAACACCAGTCCACGTGGAATCCTGCAAACATCTACAGATGAAACACTAGATAAATAGACCATTAAATTTAAGTGCATTAAACTCTGAGTACTTCCTCCAAGTTGTTCAGTGCAAATCCACAAGTGACATTGAATTCCTCTGACAATAACAGCAAACAGCCCATGCACCATCTGTACCGATATATGCATCACTTAGCTGCATTGCTTGTGCGTGCCTACGATGCACGTACAGGTATGTTTGCATCATCTGCTGTCTGCATGCGATCTGCACGTGGTCCCGAGCTATTTCACACAAACTTGGGAGAATATCGATCTCCTGAGGTGAAAACCCTCTGGTTCTACAGATAAAACAGCATGTGACACAAATAGGTGTGCCTTGAGGAAACCTGCAGGACTTGTAGTAAAAATCCCTCACTTGCCTGAACAACATGATGTTCTGGATCCTGGGCTCAGACCTGACTTATCTCCCCATCAGATCTGAATCCTCTTCATCAGGGTTGCCATGTTGTCTGGCCTCCCTTCGAAGCACTACAACCAGCAGAGGGAGCCAGAGAGGCTGATTTTCAAGATTTTTTATTGCTTTTGTGGGATTCAATATGATAACTGGTTTGAGGTGTGCAAAGTATTTATTGCATCAATTTCTAAAAAACATTTACATGGTCCAGTTAACCTTGGAAACCTCATATGCTGTCTAGTTCCTTTTATATACTTGTCCCTGTACAAATAAACCAAAAATGATAAGCAAGTCAGATACATAACCATCACTAGTATGCATCTGAATCATTGTGCTTTCTCCATGTGTTTATTGATAATCACATGTATGGAAGCAGAAGGGCTGAAGGCTAAAAAAAATGAGAGAAAGACGACAAATCTTTGTAAAGTAACTAGTTTGTTTGTTTGTTTGTTTGTTTGTTTGACCTTTTGATCTTTACAATTAAGGCCTTTAGAGTGTAACCATGGAAACCCAGGAACATCATTGGCACCAACAATATGTTACAAAAAGAAAATAAGACATAAATTGAATTAGCAGCCTGTATCGAGCATTGGTTTATTTTCATTTGGAGCATCAGTCTTTTCACCATCAGCCTCTCTGGCTCCCTCTGCTGGTCGTAGTTCTTCCTGTGATTTCACCTTGAACACGTCCCACCTCTCATGAAGGATCCCCTTGTTAAACAGGAGAGAGGCCACATATGAAAACACCAGAATGGAGGTCAGAGCAGACAGCATGCAGATGGTCTTGAACGGAGCGCGCTGAACGTAAACGCCGTCCTCTGAAGTGCATCCTGGGAAAGCGAGGATGACAGGAAGCTTGAACACGGGCTCTCCACACAAAACCCTCATGACAAAGGCAACAACATAGCCTGCAGCGGCCCCGTAACCGTTGGAAACCCGGATGAAGAGGACGCAGATCAGCTGTGGGAGCATGATGGTGTAGGTCAGATCTGCGCCCAGGATCCAGAACACCATGATGCTGCTGTCCAGGTAGGTGAGGGACGTTCCCACAAGTCCTGCAGCCACAATGGAGAGACGGATCACCCACTGCAGCTCTTTATCAGACGCCTGAATACAAAACCATACAAAACTTGAATATTTAATCTTCTATAAAATGTCTGTGGATGATATCTACAGAAGAAACATATGCTAAATCCCAGTCTAGAGGCAAGGAGCACTGCACCTGGCTCCTGATGGTCTGGTAGATGTTGGTGGTGAAGATGGTGGTTGCAGACAGAAGGTAAGAGTCAGCAGATGACATCACTGCAGCAGCAACCGCTCCGATGCCAAAAGCAAAGATGTAGGTCGGGGTTAAATTCTGAAGGATGATGGGCAACACCATGGCCGACTCCCCTCGCTCATATGGAGAAGGAGAACCGTATGAGGTGGCGTTCCAGTCTGAAACACAGAACGCAGAACAGACAACAATAAGAGCTGATTCAACAACCAAAACATGACAGATTTCCCAGAAGGTAAAGAGTCGGGATTACCTGTCGAAGCTGCAACAGCTCCGATCAGCACAGATGGGATTCCTACAACGATGACGGCTCCTGCTGCTATGAAACAGATGATCCTGGCTGTGGAGGTGGAGCGGGAGGACAGCGTCCTCTGATGGAAATCCTGAATGGCCATATTGCCCAAAGACTAGAAAAGAGACAAACAAAGCCACACTTTATCCCCATGTTGTCAACTCACAAGATGTTTAGCTTTCGATAACTGAGATGTGTTATAAAATAACATTATATTTTTACTTTAACCTGAATGTAGTACACTTCATTTTAGATAGAACTTTTATACAACCTTAGCGGGGGGGAAAAGACAGATTTTAAACCATCACACTGTAATGTTTTTTTCATTTTACCATCACTAGAAAATTATCAATCCATATCCCAACATCATCATACTCCAGCCGGCCAACCCAGGAGCCCTGGTATGTGCGGTTGAACGCTGTTTCACTGATGTCAGTATAAATGTCACTCGTCAGAACAAAAGGGACACACAGCCACTGTGAAAAGAGGAAATCAATCGGAAGAACACATGGGAAACGCATCATCTTTAACTGGGTTTGTGTTAAAAAAAATAAAATAAAAAAAACGCACCAAGCTCAGAAACACCAGTGAGATCTGGATGACATCGGTGTAAGCGACTGAATAGAGACCTCCGAGCACGGTGTAGATGATGGCGACTACGGCAGAGATCCACACGCACGCACTGAAGGGCAGATCGATGACCACACTCATGGTCGCTCCTGTAGCGCACAAACACAAACAGTACACAGAATGAAGGGAGAGTATGAGGAGGGGGGTCAGAGAGTGAATGTACTTGTACACACCCAAGGAAATGAGTAAAGCAGGAATCCAGACAACTTCAGTGATGACTGGAATGATGGCAAGAGCTGCAGTCAGTCCTTTTCCATACTTCCTCTGGAACGGATCCATCATACTGACGTAATTGTTCTCCCTCATTGGCTTTGCAAAGAACAGTCCACCTTTAAAAAAAAAAGGGATGAGAAAGAAGGCTCAGACATTGTAAACCATCACTACAGAAAGCTCAAACCGAGCTGGATCCCGTCACAAATAAATCTAAACGTGGGAACAGTTTGAAAATATTAAAATGATGTAATCCCGGCAAACCAGTTTTATCTTATTTATCTTATTTATTGAACACTTAATTCAATCATTTTTATTTGAAAACACAAGTATCAGATAATATGATTTTTTTAAAGTAGTTGGTTCATCCCACAGTTACAGTAGATATAGACGACACTGCTGGAGAGAAACACGTCAAGAAAAAAGGACAAATTCCAAATTGAAACTTGAAGAAGAGAGACTTACCGATGATAAATGCGATGGACGTTTGCAGAGGAACAAGAGCCCAGATTAGACCCTTAGTGGGGTCATAAACCGCCTCTGCAATCCCAATGATAAAAGCACCTCCAACCCAAGTAGCTGCAGTAGCAAAAAACACATACACATACATGCATAATTAGGGTTGGGTCATTAATGTGCAGTATTTTCATTTAAATGTTTCAGGAAATAAACATTATTATGTTTGACATGAACATATGCAAACTCAAGAACAGCAGAACAGATTAGAGATCATACAGGTGCGTTAAATAATAATTAATAAATCAATTGGATGCATTCTGTGTGTTTCATTACTCACCTGTCATTGTGAAAACCCCCACCACCAAGCTGACACTCCGGTTGGCCAAAAAAGAAACCTCTACCTGTCCACCTGGGGTCTTTTTCTCCATCTTCTTAGACTTCACAGACGCCCAGATGCCGATTCCCAACACAAGCAGGTAGAATGCTACCATCATGATCAGACCTGGGATACTGAGAGCCATGGTTGATTGTACTGGTTGGTTCTCCTGTGCATAAGGAACTGCAGACCACAGGAGAGTTGGAGAGAGAAAGAAGACAACACCCTAAGAAGACCGGTTCCTCGCCCTTTCAGCACTTAGTTAGCTACCATAGGCTATTTTCTACAGATTTGCAGTCAAGGTTTGCAGGACGATATGGCACACGGCTCTCGGGCCAGACAATCCGGAACAGACTACACGCAGCCAATCTCCGGGCTCATGGGGCTGCCAGGAGGCCTGCCATGACTGCCCTTCACCGTCAGGCCCGTTTGCGCTGGGGTCGGCATTGGCAGAGAAGATTTGACAAATGTTTCATGAGCGCAACCCACATACTCAGCTGTGCTGCTCATCCCACAAATGCATGTTCCTTACAAATGGGGAACCATTTAAAAGGGAAATAAACAGCCTTTCCAACGGTATAAAATGTATTGCCAAGAAGCATTGTTACAACAGAGAAATAATCTACCAAACACAAATTTCCGAACTTTTTGTTTTAGGTTTATATAATGTATTGTTTTGTGTATAATTTGATTAGTGGCTGGATTTATTAGGAACGTGATGATTGCTCAAACAAAGGGATGCGTAGTGCGTCCTTGTTGTTCCTCTTTTAAATGTCTTCTTCTATGTTTTTGGACAGAGTACTTCTTGGACTAATTGCACAAATAATATGAAGTATTTTTACTGTGTACTTTCTGAGCAATCTAAGGTCAAATCCCCCCCATGGAAGAAGAATATGCCATTTTGGCAAACTTTGACATTGAATAAAAACCCTTTCTTCCATAAGTAGTTTATGAGTCTGATATATTTTGAATAAGTACTTCCTAAGCTATATGCACAAATACTATAAAGTACTTTTACTGTGTACTTTTTGAGTAATCCAACGTCAAAATCCCCTCCATAAAACAAGAAAAGGCCTTTTCTTGTCCACCAAGCAAATATTGCCTGGACTGATGGAAATCCATTTGTAGGCTGGTGGAGTGGGTAGAGCAGGGACGAGGGTGAGGGTGGCTGGCAAGATGAGCAGGGAAGCTGGGGGCTCTGCCCCCCCCATATCAGGTTTTCTTGGCTTTCCTTGATTGCAATTCTTTACACCAGCGTTGCAATGCTGCTATCTAAAAAGGTTGACTTTCTGGGCCACTTGGGTTGAGTAAAATATTTTCCTTTTTTGTGAGCATTTATTTTTAACTATGACATTGCACACTCCGAATACAGCGGCAGCTCGTTTGACCAGGCAAACCGGAGAGGCGTCTGGCTTGACTGCAGTCACTGAATCCCTGTGTTGGGCTTTACCGCTGACGGAGGAGTCCAGTGTTGAAACTCTGTCTGGTAAGAAAAACAAGACAGAGTCGTTTCTTTGTCTCTGCCGATCCCATTCTGTTCACACTAGCCTTTATTTGTTTTACATCCTGTATCCTTGTGTTTTTTTAGTTATGACAGATACAAAAAAAAAAACATTGTTGTAAAGGTTGTTTTCTGGCTGTCTGATTTGTCTCGGCATTTAGAACGAGTCCAAAGCGTGTCTGCTGTTCCTGGGACAGTTTTCTTTGTAGAGTCTACATTTTGAAAATCAAATTTTTTTGCCACAAACCAGTAATTTATGAAAATGTAACAATTTTACAAATATGTTCTTTTTCTAAAAACAAATGTGTCAGGTTGTAAATAAAGTGTTCAAGTGAAAAATAAGAATTTCAGCTAACTGTTTTATCTCCGATATAGCAAATATAATAATAGGTACCAAATCTGCAGAAACTCTTCATTCACTTTATTCTTGTTTTTAGTTTTCTAGTTCAGTGAAAAGATTCTCTCATGTAAATAAAAACAAGTTCAGGCAGTTTCCTTTCTGTTGTCCTATTCTTTAGATCCTGGTTAAGGCCTATTCTGACACTGCAGTTTGGTAGCCTCGTGTTTCATAAAGACTTCCATGGATTCAGGCTTTCCAAGTAGAGGAGCCAGTAGGGGGAAAAAAATGGTTAACTTAGTAGAGAACAAAACTTTAAACACGATATACAACTGATACGCAATTTATTTGATTCTTTTTCACACATTTCCATTTTTCTATAACATCAAGTTTCCTTCAATGTCAGTGCATTTCATAGGTCGGCAAGACAAAATCAGTCGAATCCAAAACCAAGAAAAATGTCAAAACCCTCAAATAAAAAGTGCCCCGTCGACTTCTCTCAACATGAAGCACTGATTCTTAAAAGAAAACACACACGCACACGCGCACACACACACTCACAAAGAAACCATACTGCGTTGCTTCTGTCAGGTGAATAACTGATGAAAGCTGGAAGACACACAGAAAGAGTTTGCATAAGGCACCGAGACGTGGAGGGAGTAGCTTATCAATGGCAGAGTGGATCTCCTCTTTCTGTAGAGAATAGGAACACAGTCCTACTTTATAATGGATGCTTTGAGAATGTGAAGTTAGGGGGGGAAAGTAAAGTTTATCACATGTACATCACAGTAAAGTCCATTGGAAATACCTCCAAAAAGAAAAGAAAACAACAAAAGCATGAATGGAATGAGAAATGTTAACATCTATACAAAAAGTGGGCTCTAAAAAGAAGAGCAATTAAAGCACAAAGATTGGGGATAAATACGCATTCAAAGAAAATATTTATTTGCATTACAAAAAACAAGCAGATTTGGTTAAAAGCTCTTACCACAGATATTTAGAAATGTAAGTAATGCAGACACACAGGAGTAGCAGACTTTCTGCAATCAGTGTGAACAGAGATTTTGTCATCATGCATGTAGGAATTTTCCCATCCACTGCAAAATAAACACAGGACTAAAAAGAAGAGCTAGATAAATAGTGTGGGGGGGGGGGGAGCAATCTCTAAATGCATTCACATGTGACTCAATCATTTATTTAAATTGAGTTATTTGTCAGTTAGTCTATGACATCACATTCCAGCAGTGTCTTAGTCAATAAACCAATATTAATATAGCATCGCAATTAAATAAATGACAAACTGCATGACTTCATTTCAATCAGTAGATCTAAATGCACACAATTTACCGGATACAAATCAATATTAAAATTGTAGTGTGAACACATCGAGTCATAATTAAGATAAGCATTACCTGGTTAAAGGGTCATTCCACAAATATCATGGGGTCTCGTTGTCATGGGGACAGTAGAAAATATCCTTGATAATGCTACTTTGTGAAAAACAACGAGCTAGTTAACGGTAGCTGTTAGCAGACGGTGCTTTGTTAAATAACAGAGCTAACAGCTAACGTACGGAGGTTGCACGGAGTAACATTATGATGTGTACGATTATAACGTTATCATGGCATTAAAATGTAATCATGTAAAATGTTGTTTTTGGTGAGAAACTTGAGGGGGATCATTAGGGAATAATAATTTATTTGGAAAGAACTTTAGATTACTAAATTTCGGGTATGGTGACATCCCTACTCGCAATTCTACAAACTTTATGACATGTGCATTATAAAGTTGCAGGGGTTTCCCTTTAAACAAATTAGTCGACATTTTGGGAATTGCACCTTCACTCCGAGTGTAAGAGGAGACCAATACCACCCTCATATTGATCCCTTCAATATGGATTTACAGCCAGTAAACAGGTAGCTTAGATTAGTTCAGCATTAAGACTGGAAACAGAGGGAAATTTCCATAAAATAATTAGCTCCTCCTAGATATCAGACGATTGTGTGCATTTAAATGGACTCAATGAAACTGGCTTATGTTTTAATAAGCTCAACTGAATTGAGGTTCAAAGGCCCTGAAAACTTATTTTCTCAATCATCTTCTGGCTGCATTGGGTTTCTATATGAACACAAACAATTATTGTTTTGCTTCCTGTACATTAAAGATTATAATTTCTCTTTTCTTTGTGCTCTCCTCAATCGAATGTGATGAAAGCACAATAATACATTTCTAATGAAGCAGATCAGCTGAGTTTTTGACTGTTATACTCTGAAAAAGCTAGTACCTAAAAATGTTTTTCATATACTTTGATTGGTTATTTAGTCATGAATATTTAACATTTGTTATAGAGAATTACTTTGATTTGAAGCAAAGTTTCCAGGCGCTTTAACATAGATGGAGATCTTTACATTCCAGTACACTAAATCCAATTTACAACGTTTTCACAGCATCACATTTATCAGGCAGTAGTCCAATTATTTAGGTTTTCTTCACCTGACCTTAGCGTGATCCCACAGCTTGAGAGAAGAAGAAGAAGAAGAAGAAGAAGAAGAAGAAGAAGAATAGACCCATATCCAGGTTGATCAGCAGATCTCCAAGCGTCCATCAGACTAGCTTAAGGCTGTGTAAATAGAGTACCATTATACCTGTACAAGAATATGTTCTCATTGACTGTTGGATTATATAAAAAAAAAAAAAAAAAACAACAATCAGCAGTACAAAAGCTTGTACTTGGGAGGCTTTGTGAAAATCATGAGCAAGATTGGATAACACCTTTAGTCATGCCGTCTGTCCTTCTCCCCATGTTGCATTCATCTGTAGGTCAGTGCAGGTCACGCTCTTTTTTATAACCACGTGTGTGACACACACACACACGCACGCACACTCACACGCACGCACACACACACACCTTAATCTACAATATCAACATCCAAGAGACAGACTGGGATTAGGATTTGACTGTAGAGGAGGTTTTCCAAAGTGGTTTGTGATAGACCCAGCCTTCACCCTGGTGGAGAAGAAGAGACTAGTGTCAAAATATTATTATTCATCATTAAGGTCTTACTCTTCATTTTCTGCAGTGAGTTTGTATGATTGTTTAACCCACTAAAGTAATCGATGCCATCAACTGTTCAGGGTTGGAAACAATTTTATCTTAAAACAGGAAGGAAGAGCGCTTTGTGCTTTTGGGACAATCAGGACACAAATTAAAGAGTTGAATACCAAAATAAGTAGATGGCAGACCAGAAAACAAAGACTATGTCTGGAGACAAATACATTACGTTTTTCATTTAAAGTTACTACAAGGGAATTCTTATTTTGAGATGTTTTTTGTTGTTCCTGTGGACGAAAAAGGGTCCCTTCAGAAAACATCAAATTTTACTGCAGGAGGGTCTGACAGTCGGCTCTGTGCAGTCCTGGTAGATCATAAAGAGGCTGTTTCATAACCAGATAAAGTTCCTTGCAGTAACTTTAAGTTACCTAAATTCTTGGGAAATTCTAAAACAGGTTTAGTGAAAGGTGAGAACATTCCAGCGGGACTCAGAAATTATGCTCAAGGTGATTTAAAATGTGCTTAGGGTTCAGCAGAGGTGACGTTTCACAGGCTGTGCTTTGTTCGTCCTGAAAGTGCATCGTCATAAGTGTCTTCTGCTGCAGTAAGAAATGTCCCCCGACCTGATACTCTGACAGTTTTATTTGCAATAGTAAATCTATAAGTGCTAAAACAAAAGTTGTGTGCCTAGTGTGATCAGCTTGCTCACCTCTCTGTCAAAGTATCTGGTCCTCCAGGCGGTTTCGGTCTCAGCCCGGTGCCTCTCCTCCGTCCTCTGCCGCTCCTCCAGAATCCTCTTGTGCTCTGTGGCTTTTTCGATGTCCTTCTGCCGTAAGGCCTCGGTGACATGCTGCCACAGGCGCCTGAAATGAAGTGAGGTGAGTGAGACCTCATGGAGGCACGCAACTGATCAGCTTCCCGTTTCTATGAGAGCACATGGATTTGGACTTGTTCTCCTTCTTGCTGAAATATCTCACTCTTTTTTCGGATAGACTTAAACTTAAAATGCAACAAAAAAACCCTCTCTGTTCTGACCTGGATTCAGTTGGTCCCTGCTTCTCAATCGGCCGGACGCTCTTCTTGGTAACAGGCAGCTTGGTGACGTCGACCACCCTCGTCTCTCCGCTGGTGTAGCTGAACTCCAGGACCCCGTTCCACTCGCCCTGCACACGACACACCACCGCGTTGGTGGTGTTGTGCTTCACCTCCCCTGTCACCCTATATTTAGGCAGGTCAATGAAATGAATACATCTCAAATTGTCTACATTAATTTAAGAGGCTTCTTGAAGGAAAAGTATTAAAATATTTGTTGTGAATTAAAAATATTTGCATTTCATGTCATTTTTTTTAGATGTAGCTGTTACTTTAGCGATATCAAACATCTCAAAAAGGTGCAGGATGCAGAACAGTGCAACAAACATAACAACATAAAGAGTAACTCAAACCCTGATAGGACTCACTTGTGTAATTTGCCACCGTAAAATGGTTTAGTCTGGAAAGTGATGACCGCCGAGTAGCCAGATTTAGCGCAGTTGATGTTGATTTTGCCGCCCAGTTCCACCCAGGGAACGGTGAGGATGGAGCGGGCGTATGCACAAGGCAGCGTGAAAGTGTACTCTTCATCGTGCTCCAGCAAATAAAGACAACCTGGAAGGACGAGTAGATGGAGACAGAAAGGTTAACCAAGTTTTATTATTTATTTTTTCTTTAGACTGACCGTTCAAATGTTTTTTCTGCTCTAATTAATGAGCTCATTGGAGGACTTTATCCTTGTTAGCAATTCAAGCCATTATAAATTAAAACTTTTAAAATGTATTCAAAATTATTAGAGCTATTGCTCTCTTTCAACAAATGCCAGTTTAATATTGTTGCTTTTACGTAACCGTGGAGACAGCTTGCCCCTTTGTTTCTGATGAATCAAATGCAAAAATAACATAACAATACAAAAACATTGCCGGCTCACCTTCCCCTATCATGGATACACCAATAGACATTCCCATGAACTTGCTCTTGGTCCACACGTGCGTGTTCACACACATACGCCTCTCCGGGCACTCAGCGTAGAAGCCGGAGACGGGGGGGTGGTGGGACACCTGCTCCGCCACAAAGCGCACTTGGTAGGGATCCTCGGAGGAGGCCGGGTCGGGGCTTCCCTGTGAGGGCTCCTTGGAGGCCTCGGGTCCCTTGGGTACCTTCCAGGAGCAGTGGAAGGTCTCGCCGATGATGGGGTTGTAGGGCTTCTTGGCAATGGCCCCCTTGCGGCCCTCGTGGAAGGACGTGAGGTAGTACTCCACAAAGCGGACCATGCGGTCCTCCGGGCTGCTGCCGTCGGTGATGGTCACAAAGAGGTCCGGGTGCGACATGAAGTCGGCGTACATCTCCAGCAGAGAGCGCTTCTCTAGGATGAAGGTGGGGAGGACGACCTGGAAGGAGAATCAAAGGATGTTTGGTCATCCAACGCCTTTTTCTTTTCTATTTATTATCACGTTATTTACCATCAGTAACTCAAACAAGTGACCACATGACGTTAACTGGACATGACTCTGGGCTCACAGTGTCTAGATCTCCATCAGTGGTCAGCCAGTGGAGCCACCAGATGACTGTGATAAATCAGAAACCCAAGAGGAGGCTATCCAAATACCAGAACAAACTGACCTTAAAGATAGAATGACTATCCACAGTGTTTTTAAGTTTGTCCTGGAGGAGTAATTAGAAAGCAAGAAGTGCTTACTTCAGCCTGTAAGGTCATTACAAATGAGACTAACGAAGAACAGACCCAACAACCTGATCTAACATTTATTTATTCAGGGTCACTAAACACTTTTTTCCACTCAGACAAACTCAATACTTTTTCAAGCTTTATTCTTAAGACTGACTTACATAATATAGTGTCTGTCTACACCACAGCACTCTACAGTTAAAGAGGATTCTTAACCATTATTAGCAGTGTGGGAAATAGCTCAGACTCCACAGATATACAATAAATGAGCCACATGTTTACATGTGTGACAGCGCTGCTCATTCACGCCACTTCAGTCAAAAAACAAGGTCAAAGACGATAAAGTGCGAGTTGTATTAATTTGTCTGTATTTTAGTGTTGGTTGAAGATGTCTTTGTTCTCATAGTTTCACCCAACATCTTACGCAGATATATGTTGATATAAAGTCAAATTACATTACACCAATACCAATATTTATTCATTTCCCTGGGATTTCTCAGGAAGCTGTCATACATGTTTTTGTATATTCATTTATATTGATTGTAAAAACAAAATAAAAGCCTTTTTTGTTTGACCTTTACCTCAATCAGTTGCTAAAATAAATAGAAAATAATGCTGCAATTGCCAAAACATCAAATTTTCCTTTAGGATTAAAATTACGTTACAATGTTTTGCACATAATTCAATAAGATTTTGAAATGTCTCTTTTTTAAATTTGTTTAAATAAAACAAAATAAACAATCATATTGACCCCTTAGTGTTTCATAGATAACACAATGTGTTACAAACCTATGAAAGGGGATTGAACAATTTTATGTGTCAGGGTTATTGATCACAGCACACTGTAGAGAACATTATGCTCTAAACAGCTAATCTAAGCACCAGTATCACACCCCTCACTGTGGGACTATTGGTCTACCAACATAATCCACAAAATCCTAATTCTTCCTGGAATAAAGACACAGAAAACCTGATCAAACACAAAACAAAGTGTGGGAGGAGTTTGTGATGGTGTGGTGGTGGAGGGGGGGGTTTGCTGCTCGTCTGTACGTGGAACTCGACCTACCCGCGTGAGGTCCATACCCAGCTTCAGCTGGGACAGCAGGTGTAGGATGACGCTGCGCTCCTCCTCCACAGCACCCAGGTCCTCCTCCTTGTCGGCGAAGGAGTCCTCCGCCTCGTCCTCTGCATCGATGTCTTCTTGTTCCTGAGAGAGAGAAGGGAGGGGAATGTGATTTATTCAACGACAGCAGAGGTCGAAAGAAAGAGATTGTTCTGCAAAACACATTAACTGTTTAGTTTGTAGCTGATTTAGAAAGAGAAATAAATTATGACAAGTCAACTTCCTGATAACAAACAGTTTGGTACAACTTTTCCCGGAGTAGATCTTAGCTCCTTCCTGTGAGAGAGTGTCGTTCCCTTGGTCTTACCCCAGAGAAGCTGCAGGACTCGGGGCTGCTGAGCTCCAGGCCGCTCCCTTCCAGCAGGCCCTCCCCTGTCGGGAAGCTGTCCAGGGAGCTGCTGCCGTTCTTCAGGATGTCGGGCAGCTTGGGCTCCAACCACTCGATGGTGGGTCCTGTCGGGGACGGGGAGTGCAAGGCGGCAGGTTCAGAGGTGCTCATGGTACTGTACCCGCCTCCCTCCCAAATCCCCCCCCGACACTCACAGCTGCACACACGGGTATCTCTACAATACCATTTGCCACACAACCACCTGGCTGCTGCCTGGACAGATGGCTACTCCTCCGACCGCTGTCCTAGACCAAGAGAGTGTAACCCAACCCCTCCGACAAACCAGGTATCAGGATACTTTGGCCCCGCCAGCAGGAAACATCCCCCTCCTCTGATTGGCTAAAGCCTCCACGTATGGCGAGGGGCATTTTTTTATGTATGTTTAAAAGGTGGGCAGATCTCATTCAAATTCAAGATGTGCATCGTTGGACAATTGAATCTGATTGGCTGCTGCGATAACTCTGGCCTAATGAAATATACATCGAGTAATGAGATCTGCTGTGAAAAAAGTAGGGCATTAGCTGGTCGTTCTCCTCGTTTCCCCGAGTAGAAAGTGTCGAGATATCAGCAAGTTGGACACTTCATGCAGTAAAAATGTATTCCAGGCTCAGGGAAAACCCAAACCGAAGCTGACTTAAAGCTGAATTCTGTCGTCAAAGCGTTGCCGATGGACATTTTAGCCATTGAGATCTCATTACCTTCGAGACAGGTGGTAAGAATAGGTACAGTTCCCCATCAATAATGCAAAATAATTCCACTGTCCGGCCGACGCTAACTGTTAGATTGGGAGCAGGTCTGCATATACAAGACTAGGATTTGTTGTGGACCGCATGAAGCCCTAGTTAACGGACAACTCACTATTTAGAAGACAAAAACACTTAATGTGCAGAGTGTGAGGCAGAAATGCTCTCTTTTAAAACAAAGTTGCTCTGCATAAATTTACTTTTTCTGCTTGACAGAAAATGTTAGAATAACCTGCAAGAATACAAACAGTACATGAGAAAACAGGAACCAACAACCACTGTATTCAGATTCTCAATATGTACAGAAAATCCCCCCCTTCCACTGACCTCCAAGGGAGCCTCTCAGTCTGGCCACCTGCTGCAGGTGCAGGATGTGCAGGCACTCGTTGAGGCAGTTCATGGTGGCCATGGAAGTGGCCTTGAGCATCAGCAGATCCTGGTCTAGAGGGGAGAAGCCGGGGGCTGGAGGCAGGCCCTCGATGCTCTGGATCAGGTCTCTGTGTTGGCCCTGGGCCTGGGTCATCATCTGGAAGAACGGGATCATGAGGAGTGTTTGTTTATTAGGGTGAAAATTATGTGTTTGTAACTTTATCTGTGCAGGTACTGTTGTTGAATTTGTTTAAATTAATTGAAATATCTTAACAATAAAATAACCTAAAGAAACCTTAATAGAATGCATGCCTGCTAATAACCCTCATCCTTCTCCCTTACAATATGCTCAAGAAATTAAGAAACTAAATGGAAAATATTTTTTTCCTTTGAATCAGCACTTTTAAAATAATCAGCTATGGTAGTTCAGCTCAACTATTTAAAATAAAATCCATTTAAAGGTTATGATTAGTAAATAGGAAAACTATTGTATTAAGGTAGCTGAGAAGAACAACAATCCATAGATCAAAAAATCCACTTTAGTCCACTTTAGGGGAGTTTTTCCTGTGCCGATGTGAGGGAAGGACAGAGGATGTCCATGTAAGATTGTAAAGCCCTCTGAGGCAAATTTGTAATTTGTGATTCTGGGCTATACAAAATAAACTGAATTGAAGAGAAAGACATGGGCGCCCTCTTGTGGACAAATTGCATAACACAAATAGGTCAAAGTGAAGATGAGCATTCAGGACTAAACTTATCTAAATCAACAAAAACCCTACTTTAAAACTCTTTAAAAGTCTTATATATATTGTGTTTCGTAGGAAATATAATATATAAATGACATAATTATAACAATGTTCCCTCTGTATGTTTGTGTGTATCTATGCCGACATGTGGGAGGAGGATTTGTAAGCACTCCACCATGGCAGGTTTTTCCAAGATGTTTCTGGCTACAGCTTGGTTGCATAACAGATGCATCCCACTTCCCAGACCTAACAGCATTTTAATTGGATTAGATGTTCTGGATTTCACTTGTAAACCACATATCTGCCAAGCAGCAGAGTAAAAACTTGGCAGAAATGTAGTTTCTGCTTTGGTCCTTTACAGGAAGTGTGATGATGTAAGCTACAGCGTTTAAATTAATTCATTTCTTAATCTTATCTACAGTATAAAGACCATTGAGACATTTTTAAATATTATCTTAAAAGCAATTCATTTTAAATATTCTCAGCTGTTTAAGTGTTAATTGGACATGGTCCTGACATGTCAGTGATATGTTAACAAGTGTGCAGGATTAGATTCTCAGCTGTTCCTATCAACAACACATTTGAGAGTCTGCCTAACATGCTAGCAGTGAGTCTCTGGCTGGCTGTACCTCTCTGGCGTCCATCAGGTGGTCTGGCAGCAGGGACCTCTTGCTGGAGTAGAGTGACGAGCCCTTGTTGACCTGCGACCAGCCGAATAAGGCGTTGGGATTTTGGCTGGGCCGGCGTACAGACATGGGAGAGCTGCCGCTGCCTTGAGATGCCATAGAGTAGCTCCGGGACTTGGGTGGAGGATTACTCTGTGGAGTGCAAAATGTTCATCTTGTCATTAAATGTACAACGTTTATACATAGTTTCTAAGAATTCAGGGAGTATTTGTTTTTTGTTGTTGTGCATCTAAAGACCATTACAATAGACTGTGGGCTGCAGAGTGGTCCATAGATCAATACTAGTGATTACTGTGCTTACAACCAAGGTTAAACCGGATACAGTTTTAGATAAACATTAATATTTTACAACTCTCCAGACTTTTGCTCTGCCGCTGGCTTTGCTTGATTGCTTCTTTGGCACACGAGGAAGGAAAACAGGAAATTGAAGAGTGTCCAGCTCAAATCCGCTCTGCGGCAGTCACATTTTTATGTTTGATTTAAATTTCGGTTCATCACACAAACGGTGCGGTTATTATACTGTGGTCACCGTAATTTTTGCGTTGACTAACATTTAGTCTAAACATAGTTCATAATTTCCCTACTTATGTACATAACATCTCTGTATATCTGCGTCTCATATCAAGCACAACATCTTACCTTCCCCATTGCCTCTGTGTGGTGCTGGGTGCAGATCTGCAGTCGACTCACCCAGTGCTGTCTCTCTTTGGCATCGGTGGCTGAGAAACACACATGAAAGAAAAGCTAAACAACCTTACGGTTACTCCACTACGCTTATCTTACTCAGCATTGATTCCCGTGTGCTGCTGCACCACCAGCAGCAGGAGATAATGGAAAAACATCCAGATCAATATCGTATGAACCTGATGGATGGTGATGACAGTCGGCCTGGAGGTTAAAAAAAGGAGCTGACAAGCAACATTAAGGTGAACAGCTCTGTTCATGGGAGTGGAAGCTCAGAGAGGAGCAACCAAACATTAAAGGGCTGAAACAACAAGCTAACATGACTCACAACTTTTAAACATAAATGTTTATTTATGGGTACCCACCCCTGAGCTTGTACTGCTCCCCGCTGATGGCGTTGACGGTGAAGGTGTGGGAGTCCTCATCGCTGGGGGAGATGACGGCCCCTGCCAGGGGGAGCATACCACGGGGCTTCTGGGGCCGCGACTGCTCGTTGACAAAGTACTCCAGCAAACCCGCCTCATTGTTTAAGACAAAGAACCTGAAAAAAAACAGCCACTATTACAGTCAGTTTAACAAACCACCACAGCATTAATGGGATTGGATTAGCCAGGATTACAACAAGGAACCTGGCTGAAAGTGGCTGGTGAATGCTGATAAGAGAGCTTTCTTTGATTGGGACTCTTATACTCTATTATACTGAACAGGTTTAAAACTCACCTATATTGCCACCCGGTTACAAGGTTGGTGTATTTCATCAAGTAGCCATCGATATTCTCCATGTGGTCACTGGCATGAGAGGTTATCAAGGAGACAAAGAACACTTGTTAAAAAGCTTTGACTGAGTACACACCCATGAACACACACAGACACACACACAGGTGTATGAACAAGTCACAGATTTGCTGAAGGGTCAAAATGAATCCACTGTTATCAGTCTAATTACAAAGCACATCTGATCATAAACTATAGAGCACATTGGTCAAACAATGGACAGTCCAAACACACAATAAAAACACAACAATGTGTTTACACCAGGAAACACACACACACACACACACACACACACACACACACACACACACACACACACACACACACACACACCTTAAAGCTCTAAATTAGCTTAATGTAGCGTTAGCATGTAGCAGCTACCCACCTGTACTGCCAGCTTTTGGCACTTGCTCGCCCCGAGCTTGGGGTCCTTGTCTGGGGCAAAACATCCAGCTTTCCTTCGCTTTCCGTGACCCGCACAGCCGTGGTCTCCCCTTGCATACTCACTAGCAACGGAGCCTCCTTTGGACGCTAACTCGGCTAGCTAGCGTTAAGCTAACCCGTGAAGCTAGCTAAGCTGAGCTAAGTCACCACGAGCCCTTTCTTTAATGACACAAAGTGACGTCAGCGGTTCATTCCTTATCGAGACGCGACACACAGCCCACATACGCTGAACTGTTACCCGGTTAAGTCAAACAACGTCGGGTGAAACATTGTCAAAACGATGCTAGCGCAGGTAGTAGCCTGTTAGCCTGTTAGCATGCTGTGCCTGCTAGCTCGCCTGATATTTACTGCTCTGGCAGGAAACCAGTCATGTGACTAGCTCGCGAGCGGAAGCTTCCGCGTATTGATTCACAATAAAAGCTTAGAAATATATTTTAAAAAATAAGGAATAGCGAGATAAATATTACTCTAATTTTTCCTACATTTTCAGATTAAACTGTATGAAATAAATAAATAAATATAAAACAGATAAACAACTCCATATTAAAAAAATATATATATATATTTTTTATTTTTTATTTTTTTGCACATATATTGTTATAAAATGTGATGTATTGTACGTTATCTGATCATTTATGAATTTATGTATGCGTTTGTTTGTTTGTTTAAGATGTGTGTATTAAATAGGAGCGGATATTAGCGCTTTGTTTTGAAAAACCTCTTGACCGGAAGTCTCATTAAATATGTTGACGCCGGTTGGCTGAGAAAAAACGTGATGGGCGGGTTCCCATAATAATCAGTCAATACTTAATAATAAATGACCGGTAGAACATCAGGGACATTATGTTTCCTTTTCTTCTTTGTGCACTCACTTCATACATTCAGCTTTATAAAGCAAAAACAGTTATATATAAGATAAGATAAGATAAGATAAGATAAGATAAGATAAGATAAGATAAGATAAGATAAGATAAGATAAGATAAGATAAGATAATCCTTTATTAGCGGGGAAATTTAAAGGATTACAGCAGCATAGGGTATAGTGCAAAACAAGATCAAAAATAAGTATTATAAATAGCAAATAAGCAATAAAAACTGTAAAGAATCCACAATAACTGAAATATTATATATACAGACAGACTAAACTATTATTACTATTATTGCACAGTGTATTTGTATTGCAATATGTATAATAAGTGTGAGAATATTAACAAAAAGGGGTTAAAATGGCTGTGATACTTGTTGCACTGTGTTATTATGCTATCCCCACTGTTGAGAACCAGAGTGGTGTATCCGTGCAGAGAGAGGGGAGGGGTGAATCGGTTGTAGAAATCATAGGGCGTATGAGGAAGTTACAATAGACGGTGGATAAAAAGAACAACAGTTCAGTCGACTTGCCACGTTCAAAATGCCCGCAAAGAAAGTCTGCATCGTCGGATCTGGCAACTGGTAACTTTACTTCTGTCTTATGAATGCATCTTTAAGAAAAAGAAAAAAAAACGCCGGTTTAGTTTATAGGCGCATGCACTCAATGTTTAACTGAACACCGGGTTTTGCAATAAAGCAGATTAAGACCCGAACAACCAATATGCAAGTCTAATGTCTAATGTCTTAACGTTATTATTTATAACATTAAAAAAAAAAGGGTCCAGATGCTGAGGATCTCCCTTTTGATCGCAGCCCTAATCTTAAACCACCATATGCTTCATGATCATGCTTTTATACTTGCTCAGATAACAATGGAGATCTATTATTCTGCTGCTGAGTAATAATGACCTTTGGACCCTTTATGGTCAATGTATCAGCGTGACGTCATCATGTGGTTATTTACAGTGCGCATGTTTCTCTTAAAGGGAGTTTGATTTGTTCCATTTTCATGCAGACATGTCTTTAACCTGAACAATGCTTGCTTTTCAACCTGTTCTGGCATGTTCTAGTTTCCCATAGTTCTGGTTCTGCAGTGTTTTAGGCGTCTTTGGCTACTTATTGGATTATGAGACTTTCTTCTTCTCTGATGGATGTTGCTCTTGCAGTAATTGTCTGCTCATATTCTTTACTCCCTCCAGGGGTTCCTCCATTGCCAAAATAATCGGGCGCAATGTCAAAGCATCCAACCGGTTCGACCCAATGGTAAACATGTGGGTTTATGAAGAAATGATCGATGGGAAGAAGCTCACAGAGATCATTAATACAGAGCACCAGAATGTCAAATACCTACCAGGGCACAAGCTGCCCAGGAATGTGGTAAGATTAAGTTTTGAAACATCTTGTCTGAACAGGTTATGCCATCTCGACCAATGCATTCTTGAAGCACGCTTTGATTGAACAATGTGACAATACCATGATAAGAGAACTTGGACCCATATGTCTTTTGTGTCACACTTCAAGAGTTCCTTGTCTGCTCATTTCATCTACTTATCTATCAAGTGCAAAAGAAAAGAAGAATAAATAGCAGGAAATACAAAGTGTGTGAGCAGACACATTGTCTGAGAAAAGACATAGTGCTTCATGTTAATTATTGATTTGTTTATGATGAAAAATATCACGATTTTTTTGTTGTGGTTAGTGCTGTATATTTGTCACATGATATTGACATATTTCCAGATGAGCTATAATTGGGTTTTAGTTTGTTTTGTGAGGTTTTTCCTGTTACATTTATGGTAAATCTCCTTTAAGACCTGGTTAGAAACAATAAGGGCTTATACTAAATATTGTGTTACTTTTTTTTAATGGTTTACGGGTCTTTTTGGTTATTGTTATGGATGTTTATTAAATGTATGTGCTCTGTTTTGTCAAATCTATTATTCATAATTATTATAAAAAATACAGAAAATAAGATGGTGCATCTCAGAGGGGTCTATTTTGATACAAGTATATTTAATGTATTTAAGCAGCAGAGCCACAAGCTATTTGTTCCACACATTGATAATCATCTGCCTCTATTTAAGGACTGACTTTGCCTCTCCAGGTCGCCGTTCCGGACATCACAGAAGCTGTCAAAGGAGCAGCGATCCTCGTCTTTGTGATCCCTCACCAGTTCATCGGCAAACTGTGTGATCAGATGAAACCTCACATCACGGAGGGAACCATCGGGATCTCACTCATCAAAGTAAGATCCTGTTATTGTTCTACGCGTCAGCTGTACTCACAGTGAAAAAGGGGAAACACGAAAATATTGTCACCTGACTTTTTAGTTGAGCAACACACAATATCACCACGAGGTCATCACGCTCTATAAGCACTAAGTAAGTCACAAGCTGTTTATGTCATCCAGGGTATCGATGAAGGTCCAGACGGACTGAAGCTCATCTCAGACATCATCCGAGAGAAACTTGAGATCGAGGTCAGCGTCCTAATGGGGGCCAACATCGCCAGCGAGGTGGCCGATGAGAAGTTCTGTGAAACTACAATCGGTTAGACTCTGTTTTTCATTCAGCATTCAGCTGCACAACATTTTCCTGACGTTGCTTGCATGCAGAGGGTGATTTCAGAGAAGCGAATGCTGTGTGGTGGTCAGACAAAGACGAAAACACAGCGTTACTTCCCTTTTTACAAATACTGAGCGAATGTGTGCTTTTTTTCTTCTTGATAAACTACAATACAGGGGCAAAAAATGAAGCAAATGGCCAAATCTTCAAAGAGCTGCTTCAGACTCCAAACTTCCGCATCACCGTCGTAGAAGAGTGTGACACAGTGGAGTTATGTGGAGCTCTGAAGGTAAATACAGCCACATATTATGAATATTAAGTGATTATTCAAATCCAGCCTCAATGTGTTAAAAGTCAAAATGTTGCATGGCAGAATATCGTGGCGGTAGGTGCTGGATTCTGCGACGGCCTGGGTTTTGGAGACAACACCAAGGCGGCGGTGATCAGGCTGGGTCTGATGGAGATGGTCGCCTTTGCCAAGCTGTTCTGCAAAGGCCGAGTGAGCTCCGACACTTTCCTGGAAAGCTGCGGCGTGGCCGACCTCATCACCACCTGCTACGGGGGGCGAAACCGCAAAGTGGCTGAGGCCTTTGTCAGGACGTCCAAGGTGAGTCCCATTATGTCATGATCTCCAGAGACAAGCACTCCACCTACCTCTACTTTAATATACAGAATATATATATATCAAGAAAACAACCTTAAAACTGTTTCTGTCTCAAGTCTATCGTTGAGCTGGAGGCAGAGATGCTCAACGGGCAGAAGCTGCAGGGCCCACAGACCTCCGCTGAGGTCTACAAGCTCCTACTAAAGAAGGACATGATCAACACGTGAGTCCTTTTACCTCTTTAAAATACTGTTAAACACTCTTACCTAGTCTTTTGGCTATCAAATGATGTTATCTAAAGTTCCATTGTGTTAACAAAACCACATTAATCAAACTGGACCAATTGGAAAAACAGCTCAAATATATACTTATGCAAACATCCTATAAAGTTGAGCCTTCTTCCACAGATTTCCACTGTTTTCTGCGGTCTACCAGATCTGCTTCGAGGGCAGAGAGGTGAAGGAGTTCATCACCTGTCTGCAGAACCACCCAGAGCACATTTGATGAGTCCGTCTTCATGTCCACTGCTGCTGCGTCTGTAGCTAGTTCCCACCACTAGAGGGAGGCAGAGATGCATCAGATAGAAAACGCACACTATAACTAAAGAGATACAACGAGCCACTTTTTGTTGTTTGTTTTGTGAAGTAGAGGTAGTGGGTTTTAAGGTAAGCTAAGTTATACTTTATCATCCCACAGGGCTCCAACTAAAAAAAACCTCAAATTTCTCATTCTGTTGTTTTCTCAATAAAATAAACTCATAGGAAACTGAAAACTGTCTTTTCATTTCTAAAGAACCTGCAAGAAATGACACATTAGTTTCAATGCTTTGACACAATGGGAGCACCATTCACGTGAGAGTGTTTCCGCAGTGACGGATGAAGATGGTGCATCTCATAGTGTGTCCTGAAATGGGAGGTTATATACCTAGAAGCTGATATTCACTCCTGTGCTTGGAAGCTCTGTGATTGAGTTGTGTGTCTGATTCCCACGAGGGCCGCAGTAACTCGGTCTGAGAAAGCAGATTAAAGAACAAACAGCGTCCTTGTGCCTCCATGTGGACCACGATACAGGTCAGAAACCCTCTGTCTCCCACCACTGTTTCTACGTAGAATATCTGTGTCTATCCATCTAGAAGTACATTATACATAGATATGGACATCAAATCTGTCTTTCTCCATGTGTCCATTGGTGGGTCACCTTCAAAGCTCCCTCTCTCTGCAGGCTGACAGGTTTCCACGGCTCCTCTCATCTCCTAACAGCGACTGTCATCGGTGGGTTTTTGAACGAGCGCTGAAGCCCAGATCCTCTGTTTCAAAGAGAAGGGCCCACCCTCGGATGAGACCCCGAGTTTGAAAGAGGAGCTTAATCACCACGGTAACTTGTATGTTGGAACCCCCACGACCCCACACACACACACTCATATACACTGTCCTCCAGGAAGAGGCCCGTTGGACAGCGGAGGATAAAAACATAACAGCATGGATCGAGGTCAGTGTTGCTTTTTGATTTACATGTACCTATCTTGCTTCATTAACTTTAAAGCTGCTTTCAGGAGAATTCATATATAAATAAAACATAACACAGATCCATCCATGCTTGAAGTACTAGTTCAACATTTTTGGAGATGTGTTTTCGTTCCAAGAAAGAGATGAGAGGATCAAAATCAGCCTTTCTCTTAGAATAAAGGCTAGAGGCGAGTCTGGCTCTGTCCAAAGATAAATAAATACACCTTTCAACACCCTTAAACCGACAGATTAACACGTTGTATCTCTTTTGTTTAACGTGTATGGAGTAAAACAACAATTTGTGGTTTTTAGGGAGAGTTCTGGAAATTGTCACCATACAGAAAAAGCTGTTGACAGTAAATTCTTGCAAAGTAACTGGAATGGCGTCTCTGGAAACTTCAGTGCACCTCCATTGATGCTCGTCATCAGCTGAGTTTTTTTTAAGGCAATACATTTGATGCTTTGTGTCATTTTGTATGAGTTTAAAAGACAAAAACCCGCCTGTTAATATGTTCTACTTATAAGAACATGCATTAACTGTATAAATGTGGATTTAATCTCCATTACAGCACTGTGTTTTCTGGATGATATCAACCCCTAAAAACACACCAAGAAACTTTTCAGCACATTCCACAATCAGCATGGACGTGATTCATGAGGTGTGATGACACTGAGCCGTTATTCACAGTCGGCTTATCACACCTGTGTCTCCCGTGGATGAATGTCTCAGTTGTGCATCCAAACTTCTCCCCTGAGTACTTCGGGGCTTTGTGTTTTTTTTTTTTTTCTTCATTAGATATGTGGGCCACCCCTGGGCCAGACCACATGGGCTAACAGATAGCTCATAATATCACCTACAGGCATGGGAGTCTTGGCAGTTTTTGCGTTTTGTTTATACTCTACATATTCCTTTTTTATCTCTATACGTGGATACATTTATTGATGTGTGTGTGTGTGTGTATGTGTTTGACACTTTCCTACATCCTGAGCTAATTACAGGCCGCTGATCTCGTCAGCTGTCACCGCCACACTCTCTTTACATGTCAATGACAGCCAAATGGGACCGCATATCCTTCCTGCAGCTCACACAATACCTCTCATTGAAAAGCACAAGGGACGGAGAGAAAAGCGATGGGATGCCACTCCTCGTCCCAGCTGGCGTCCGTGAAATAGCAACCACTCCTACTCTTCTCCTCAAATCATCCCCCCTTCATCCTTCACCTCTGCCCGGCCGCCTTCATCATCGCCTCAGCCCTAATCTGTGCACGTTCATGGGGGACCGTCACCGTCACCCCATACTCTGCCTCTCTGCCTTCTTTTTGTGTTTGCCAGCGCTCTGATCAGAGAGAAAGAGAAGCAGGAGGGGGGTGGAGGTGAAAGGCAGCGGTGGCGGGGGTTTGCTCGGGTTTGTCTTTAGTCTGGGGGAAGAGGAGGAGAACTTGGTCGTGGCACTGCATACAAACACGGGACGAAAACACAAGGCCTATTTGTTTGACTCTCCCATCCTCTCACCTCAGGGAGGGGGGAGAAAATGGCATGAGACAGCCATAAGATACAGTCCTCACTTCCACCGAGCAGCCATCGATCCTGCAACACGGACAGGGACGAGACAAATGGAAAGTAGTCCACGTCAGGAAATTATTAAGCATAACTCAATGAAATGAAGTCAGTTTGTACAGTAAAGACTTGGCGGGATGCCCAGCCTTGTTTGCTGCTTAAAAAAAACTGAAAAGGCACTTTGAATAAATGTGAAATACTATCAGACGTTACGTGAATCTACAGAACAGCATCTGGAGAGTTACCCTAATTTATCACCACCATATATCTCTGACTACACAAATGGCTGACGACGTCAAAGCTGGATGTCTCCCATGTTTTTCTACATTACATTGTGGTTCTTAGCTGGATCCCCTGTGGACTCAAAGTAGCTGACATCAGCGCAGACTCCACTTGTGGAAGATGAAATCTTTACCGTATGCACTGTACTTGTCTCTCTCTTTCATGTTCAAAAGCGAAGGTCAGATTTGTTTTCCTCATAAATTCATATCTATGTTCCCTCGGTCCTGGCAGCGTTGCAGCACATGTAGACCTTTGGGATCGTCTGGTTTTTAGATTACACGTCTGTGGTAGTCTCGCTCAAAATGTCCCATTGAAAGGAGACAATGCTCTCCATAAAACAGGTACACCGAAGGAGCTGTAAGTATTCCAGAGTTGACTGCTTTATGACTGCTCTGGTATTTACCACAATGTCAGGGAGCAATCCTAAAGGGAGGTGTTGTGGGTGAATGATAAAGCAGCCTCACACACCTGAGAGAAGATGGGGTGATCGTCAAATGGGTGTTTATCTATTTATGCATCAGTTTGCCTTTAAGTGTTTCTGGTGTGTTTTCACAAGAGTCTTTCCATATTTGACCCGTTCACCTATGGATGTTAAAATACTTGTTTCTATGTGAGAAATATAAAAAAGGATATGGTTTTTATCCTTGAGCAATGACAGTTTCTTCCACGGAGAGTATGCATGGTTGCAATGTAAAGGACTGGAGCTCCTTGAGTTGTTGCATGCATACTAAACGCTTTGACCCGTCTCCTTGCATCCTCTCAGCACAGCTGCAGAATATATATGGCTTTCCTCTCTCCAATAGTTTCCCCCGGTGCTCCTGCAGGGCTCTGACCTGTGACATGAAAGAGTTGGACCTCATGCCTGGAATGGATCCGGGTGTGCTGCAGGTCAAGATGTTTGCATGTGCAAGGTTTTGGCCCTAAACTGCAGCTTGCAATAGGTAGAAGTTTGTGCAAATTGATAAATCATCACTACTGACTAGAGTTAAGCTCCCTCACAATGAGAATAAAAAAATGAATTCTCCCCTGCCAGTGAATGCAGCATAAGGTATAGTGTTGGTGAAAGCAGCTTCAAACCTGGCTCCTCCCCCAACCAATTGCCCAATTAAGGATAGATTTTTAAAGAGCACCTGTTGGGCTGGGCTCACTCTTTTGGCTGCTGTCCTCTGTGGTGATTGGTAGTGTCTGGAGTTACAGGTATGTAGATGAAATGGTCAGTTAACATGCTAACCTTTATAAACTGCATACTCCTTTAACTTTTCTCTCTTCTAGTGTTGGAACCCTGTTGTTGTTGTTCCTACCTTGAGTGACTCCATGTTTTGGTGCCAAATATCAGGAGGTGAGTAGGGTCATGAGATTGTGCAGCATGGTGAGCAATGTTGAGCCCTTTTTTTTTCCCTTTTTAGGGTCACCTGCTGTTTTGCCATTTTTGTTTGGGGAATTTAGTTTGAGCTGAATTGTAAAACCAACAGGATTTGTTTGTTTTTGATTTTTGTATTTGTTCCCCTTTATTTCAGTGAATCAGAGAGTCGTTGGCGGGAGGCGAGGCCCCCGCGGTGAGGTCCTCCCATCCCATGCATGTGAAACCACAGTAGACTGCTCCTGAGGTGAGTAAAATCACCTGGTCACTCTTCAGTGTGGTCTGCCTCCGAACCAGTGACCTGCTTAGTTTACACTGTTTGCTTAATTTACGTTTGACAGGATTACAAGTTGTGTTATGGTTCTCCAGTTTTTATTAATGCCTTTTAAGCTAAGATTGTTATTAAGAATGACTTTTACTCATATTTTTGATTTGTTTGATATTTTCATTTGTTCATTAATATCCTTTCCTCAACAGCTCCTGACACTGCGTTTTTGTTTATTTCAATAAAGTCTTTTGTTCATTTTGAAAAACATCTGTCTTGTATCTGTGGGCCTTGACAATTTTTCCCCAAAATTGGTGTCCTTTTTCTCCTATTGCTCTCGCCACTCCAAGATAAGAGCATATCAGAGCGAGTGGAGGAGGAAGAACGGATTTAGGAATAAAAGGGATTTTAGTTGCCACAAAAGTGTTTACACACAAATGAACATGCTCAAAAAACAAAAAAATAAACTGCACCTGGTAAACGTGCTGACAGTGAAGACATTGGTGTCTTTTAACATTTATCTACATATTTACTGTTGAAATTTGGTTTCTGCATGATAGTCACTTTAAAATTTGAATCTGGCATTCCTTTCATTCTGGATTTTATTAGATTAAAAGGCTACATCACAAGCTTGCAATTAAGAACTCAAAGTGTTCCTTTATCAAATGCTAACTCTTCCTAATATTGACTTTCTCATAAAATGTGATGCCAGTTAACAGAATACAATGCTTCTTTGTATCTGATTAGCTCGTGACATTTAGGTTTAATTGAATACCCATGATGAAAGGCTGGTTTGGAATTATGGGTCTTTTCCTTGTCTGGTTGTTAGCTTACCTCCAAAACTGATCATAAATTGTTATAAAAACACGATTTATGTGTAGAGGAAAAGCATGTTACTGTGACACAAAACATCCAGTATCTGTCCCTTATTACCCTGAAGAAGACTGTCATGTCCAAATGTTGGAAAAATATGTATTTTTGTTTTTAAAATTGTGGCTATTGTGTTTATTTTCTTCACATTGCAGAGCATTTCCCCTCTCTCATCCTAAAAACATTTATTTATGAGATTGTTGATCTTTCAGTACTTCACAGCACAAAGTCTTGCGACGTCGTCAGCCCACTCACTCTGTCTCTGAGCGAACAATGTTGCAATGCAGTGAGCTTAGAGGGGAAGAATGCAACATAACAGAATGGAATTACGGGAGAAATGATTGCATTTGAGACCATGAGGAATGCACCAGAGATTGGCTGAAGCAGAGCATTTGTTCAGTGGGTTAGGGATGACAAACTAGTAGCTAAAAGGCTCTCACACCCAGGCAGCCGGCTTGAAACGTAGAATTAAAAGTTTATTTGAAGGGAATACATGCATTCTATAAAACAAAATGAAACGAGGAAAAATAAACTACAAATGCCATGTGGGATAAGGTTGATTGGACTTCTTGTGGGCGGTGAGGATGGGTGGCAGCGAGGAATGTAACGCGCTAAAGAGTGCCCTGCAGAGAAGCCAATGAAAAGCAGAGTGCTGGTGGCATAAAGAAGTCTACTTGGCAGTAAAGCTGGGAGTCATGTGCCTCCATTTAAATGAGACGGAGAAGGGGAGGAAGAGAAATACAGGCTGCTGGCTCTGCCAAGCCGAGACACTTGAGGAATGCATCAGCAGCAGCAGCAGCTCTCGATCTGCAGTACTACCATTACAGTTCCTGCTGTCTGAGTCAGGAAAAACAGCTCTTCTAGTCCAGTCAGCAGGTCTCATAGCCAGAGTAAACGCATGACGGGCAACACCATCAGACCAAAACGTTGGATTCTAAGAGATTTGGAGCATAGAAGTATTTTAACTTTTTGTGTGCTGCATGCATCCACGTGTCTGCATGCATCCGTGTTGATTCTTGCACATAGCTCCATGTCTCTAATTCAAGTGTTTCAGGTGTGATCATTGTCTTGTCTTGTCAATGCTGTTGGTGGGTGTGTGTGTGTGTGTGAGGGGCATGTGTTGCGACTCCTCCACCCTGGCAGTTAGTTAATAAACACAGGCCTGTCAACAGCTGCTGGTGATGTAATGTGGAACTTCTCCTCACTCTCCTTATCCTCCCTCCCCTCCCCTCCCTGCCTCCCTCATTCCCTCCACCACCTCCACCCTCCCTTCTATTTACAAGTCTCTCTGGGTGTTGATGCAGACTTCCAGCAGCGCCAGCACAGATAGAGTGTGTGTGTTGGTGTGTGGCTTCCCCCTCTGCAACACTTGCAGGGGAATTTACAACAGCATGTTTTCAGCTGCCATCAAAGGAAATTCCACATCATCAGGTTGTCTTCCTAACCAAAACACCTCTGAGAGTCTGGGAACTGGAGAGCTGGCTGCAGACCTGTTGAGTGGAGAGGATCCGGCCGACGGAGAGTAAGTTTGGATTCCTGCTTGTTTGTCTGTCTTCTGACATTATGGGAGGCTGAACTCCTTCACCTCCATTCAAAGTCTGGGAGAAGTGGGTGCAGAGCTAAATGAAAAAGGTTGCTAATTAGTGCTAATTGCCTTTAATGGGTCAAGTTAAGCTTGTGTCAAATATTTGTTTGAATAGTTTGAGTTCATATTGGCAAAGGACATCATTTTTAATCAATTAAAGCAACAAGTACTGGTGGTTTCACTGGTGAGTAACATTAAGTATGGCTTCATTTAGTTAAACTAGCCCAACTTTAGCCCTTTTTGCAAGTTAGGTTTAATGTTTCATAACAGCTTGAAACACAACAAAAAGTCACTGCTTAATCAGAGTAACCTTCTAACTTTGCACCAAAAGGGATGTAGCCACATTGATAGCTAGCTAGTTAAACATGGTTTCTAGATTAAAATGTTATGTTTGTTTAAGCACAAAGTGTTAAGATACATCCTAAGACTATGTAAACAAACTATCACAATCCATACTATGTATTTACCAGAGAAAACCTCTTTAACTGGCTAAAATACCTCTTAAATGCCAATTTTTAATGGAGAAAATTTATCTTTTGTGCTTGTTTTTTTTAAATCCAGTTAATGCTCAACTGTGACAGCTGATGTCTCCAGAACTTTTTCTGCACACAGGAAAAATCATGCAGAGAGATAAACACACAAGAACACTGTTGTTGCTCAAGCTGTCAGCAGCCAGCTGATGAAATGTGTGTGTTCATTTCTTTTTTTTTTTTTTTTTTTTTTTTTTTTTTAGTGAGCTGCCAATAGCTTGATGCTTGCATACCAAAGTGAGGCTGTGTATTTTGATAACAGTCGGAAAATTCCTCTGCCCTCTCTTGGCTTCATGCATCACCCCCGGGCCTTTGGAGTATATTTTTCTGGCTCTTTTTCTACCTGTAGCTATCATGAGAGTTCAGCAGAGAGTCAGGCTGCTGGCTGAAGCACGCTGGGTTTCAACAGGAAGCTCACTTCATTTTCTTCCCCAGGATGTATATTGAAGCATCCTACGCATCTGGTGGGATAAGCACAGGGAATTGTAGGGACTCCCCTCATGAACAAGATGACGACATTGTATTCATTGTTTAGTTTTTTTTCCACTAGACCTCCAACCCCCTCCCGCCTGTTTAAACCCCCACATTAAATTGCCCGCTAAGTACTGCTGACTAAACAAGATTTAAAGCTGCTCAGACAAGTCCCGGCTTGCAGAATCTTTATCATTAAAGGTGTCTGAAAAACACGTTTTCTTGTGAGCAGGTTGTTTCCCTTTATCTTGTCTGACATGCTTTGTATAGGAAGTAATTTAGGTGTTTGCGTAGTATAATATGTGAGAGAACCGGTCTTCAGATGGAGCATCAGTCATGTTTGACAAGTCATATATTGATAATACTCTCTTCAAAGAGACAGAATAGCAGAGAGGGCCCCATGCAAATTATGTATCACTTACCAAAAAGAAACATTTAAATCTCTGAACACTTGACGAGACAGAACTGGAGCATCTGGTGATGGGTGTGAATATAAGCACAGTGGAGTCCATTAAATATGCAGAACGACGTGTCACATATCTGTGTTCTTATTGCGAACATGCAACAGATGATGTATAAATGCCTCATGGTGCTCCTGCATGTCTCACAGCTTTGTGACTGTCAAAGCATAAAGAGGAGCTCCGTTTGTTCACAGATTAAATAAACAAACTAACTTTACTCCTTCAGTCAATTTGTTCCTGCTTTTAAGAGTAATGGTACATTAAAAACCTTTGGTCGGACAAAACAAACAATTTAAAAGTGCTGAGAATTTGTGATGGGCCCTTCATAAAACCTTTTTGTCCAGATATAAATTAAGACCAACTGATTACCTTAAAAAATAAAATAGAAAATAATCATCCACATCCATACAGCCATTTCTAAGCCGCCCTTAACAACTGTACTCCTCATTGTGTTCGAAGGACATATGTTGTTTATTCAGCTACAAATAGGCTGTCCTTTAGAAAATACTGACATGAGCCATGTGTACGGACACCCAGTTACGCAAACAAAGCTCCCACTTTTACCTGAGGACAATATTGTGACTAATTCAAGTCAATACTTCCCCTAATAATGTTTAAGTGCAGGAAAGACTCACAAGCTCATGCAGTATGATCTTAAATTATAACCTCTGTGCTCATGTTCTGCCTGGTGTTGACTAATGTGACAAAAATTAAAAGATCCTCCTGTTCTTGCAGCATCAAAGTTCATTTTAAAGGGACTGTTAAACTGACCTATTAGCCTTGACAGTAAGCGTCTCCTTTTCACACCCATGTGATAAATACTTAAAAGCTGTTATGATGACCAGCATTGGTTTAAACCCAGCAACCACGAGTGAGTGCACACTGGAAACATTTAGAAAAAGATGTTTAATGATCTGTTTGCTGACAGTTTAAAAACAACAACAGACCAGTGTGAAATACGACTTATTGTTCGAGGCTACCATACCCAGTAATTCCACGTTGGGCCGTTCCAGGCTACAGTTGGTCGTCGTGCCAACTGTACCGTAAACACATGCAGAGGCAGGATCAGACAAGCTGGCCAGCAGAGGGACGCAAAACATCCGATCAGCATGGACCATCTGTGCTGCTAGAATACAGATGGACCTCTCTCTCTCTCTCTCTCTCTCTCTCTCTCTCTCTCTCTCTCTCTCTCTCTCTCTCTCTCTCTGCACATTAAAACCCCACATCAGACACTTGCATGCTTCAATTTCCTCCTCAATGAATGGACCCCGAACGTCCCCTCCCACTTCCCCCCTTGCGAATTAAACGCGAGACTCAAACGTATAATCTTCCCGGTCATTCATTCTTTCTCCCATGGACATGGCAATCTGGATGAATCATTCAGCAGAAAAATACAGAGAGAACTGAGAGGGGAAGTCTCCACGCTGACCCCGTTTCAGTCTCCCCCCTCATTCAAGGCATGCACGGGGGCATGGAGACTAAATGAATTGGTTCCTGGGGCAAAAAAAAGGGGGTGCACCAATCAATGTCCAATCCCATCCAGGCCCTGGCACTTCCTGGCATTGCTCTTTTCTGGGGCGGCGGGGTATTGATCATAGAGGTCCGAGTCACTGTTTTGGCCAAGAGGCTTTTCTTTCTGAGACCTTTTTGTTTTTTCGGTAGGTTTATAATAGATGTGAGCACTAATTGAAGACTCATGCACAATGCATGCCTGGAATCCTCCCCTCCTTCATTCTTCTCATCCAGATGGCCATTTAAATATTTGCTTAAATGTATTGTATAGTTTAATGTATAAACCATGACTAAATCAATTCACAATGAGGAAAAAAAGCAAATGTAAGACATTCTTTTATTGCAAATTCCACTGTAATTATTCCTCAATGAAAGGTTTTGTTTCATGAGAAAAGGGGGCCAAAGTTCAAGCCCCACACTTCACCCACTTGATATCTGTGTTTGAACTTACCGTGACAAAGATTTCTTACTTGTGGCGACTCTTAGCCTAGTGTGAAATGAGAATATACGCGTGGGTGAATGTGAATGCCCGACTGTATGAGGTACAAAGGGCAGTATTGTCGCTTGTGGCGGAGTGTGGTCCGTCTAACACTGGAAAAGTCAAAAGCCAGAGGGCGGAGCAACAGTGTTTTTCTTCAGCAGACCTTCACTGTATGTGGAGGATTAGAAGTTAAGATGAGAACGACTGACTGGTGACTGCAATAAACGCACAGCTGCCTAATTCTTCTCCGCTTACAAAGGAACAGTATCAAACCTGAGCCATGACGATCCATATTCATGGCCAATCTGGGCTTATTATCACCGTTTATCCGCGAGGCTCACAGCCCTGTTTTCCTGTACAGCGATCTCTCAATGGGTTTAAGTGTTATCATTAAGCTGTTATCCTCTCACATTATCCCCGTTGCAGTTGGGGGAGCTGTCTGGGGCTGTGTGACCTCAGCTGGGTCCTCCCTTGTTCCTGGAGCAGATGTTAAAAAAAGGGTGCCCCCCCCCCCCACCTCCCCTCCCACCTCAGACAACCTCCCCATTCTGGTTGCACACACACACACACGCACGCACGCACACACACACACACACACACACGTCCCACAGCGCCTCCTCCCTTCACCCTGGCATCTAATTAGGCCTACAGCACAAAGACTCCCAGATGTCAGCGTCCTCCTGGCCTCCTTTGATTATATCCTTTCCACCCCACTGGCCGGCTTGCCGACTGGCTGGATGGCCGGCCGGCTGGGGGCTGTGTGCTGGACTATAGGCGTTGACACGTGTCACTCCGCATAGGTCAACACCGAAACCGGTTTAACATATCAGTAATTGCTTTTGGTGTAAATCACTGGAGGGAGGGGGACAGTCCTAAATGGGTAGCAGAAAGGCCCTTAAATTGTCATAAACATAAGCAAAGGAGCACTTCAATTCATCAGCCTACCTATTATGATGTGTAGCTTTATCTAAAAAAAACCTTAAAGTCGCGTATTTTGAGGAATACTGTATGGCAAAGTAAAGACGTGAACATTTTCTAAATATAGCATTCGCCTAAACTGATATTGATTTTGTTAGGTGTCTAAAATACTTCCACAGCAGTACATTACCTTGCTCCCATGCTGCTTCTGTACTCTTTTCTCCAGTTACTGTTGTATTACACCTTCTATGGATCAGTACCTCATACTACCACACTTCAAACTCTCCCCTTTAAATGCATCTGAGAGAAAAAAGACTAAGCATCGTTTGGTTTGTGTTAACTGTCAAAGGCAGCAGTTTGCTTGGCTTTTATCTGAACGTCCCTGATATCTGGCTTTTAATGTGTTTGCTTATTCTTTATCACATCCGATCCATCCACTACGTCATCCCTCACACTTTCTACACCCGCAGGAACACGGCGACTGTGTTTTCTGCGTCGGGTCTGGGCAATCAGGCCCACTGATATCATCCGTTTTAATCATTTACTCTCAATTTCCTATAACCCTCCCTATCTCTGTATCCAAGGGAGGCCGTGGGCTTTACTTCCTCTCCTTATCTCCAGGAGGGAAAGGGACCAAGCAGAAATGCAATCTAAACATAGACCAGAGCATTTCATCTGATGCAATACCCAATCGCACGATTAGTCATAACAAAGCCAGACCTAGGGACAGGCCGGAGTCTGATGTTTCTGTGTCATTAAAGACATTTCACATCCTCTTTACTGATTAGGCAACTTCCTTATGCACCACATAACCCAAGGGCGATCAGAAATAAAACATCAGTCCTGGATGAAAACATCGTGGCTGATCCTTCATGCAGTCCCATGTTTGCGGCTTCATGTCAATAGGTTTGGACTTCCCAGATTGGCAGTGGATGGAACATGTCATGTTGATGTGTGGGGATGTTTGACAAGTGCAGTCACGCTGCTGAAGCTTCAGACAGGGTGTAACAGATATAGCCTGCAGCAGATGTGCAAAAAAAAAAGAAGCACTTTGGGACGCTGTTTGGGAAGTGTGGTTGCATAAGTAGGTTTGTGAGCTAAGTAGGCACAACTGACCTGAAATGAATGCATGAATACAACTCAGCCTCATTCTGAACCTTTGCAAAAGTGGCACTAATCAGGCGTGTGATTGCTGCACCAGTGGAGCTGATGCTGAGGGTGTGATATGATGATTTTTGGGTCTTCCAAATGTCATGCTGTTTTCATACTAGTTATAGTTTTTACTCTGGAAATTCACCCTTGGATAATTTTGAAATAACTGTCATGTAAAAGTTCACTATCCTGTACTCTTTTTACGCAAAGTTGCAAGAATGTTGCAAGAATGTTACTGTCCTAAATATATGGAATTAGTGTTTTTAAATCATACTATGCATGCTCTCAGTATTATACAAACCAGTGTCAAGGTTGTTACTTAAATGGAGGAATGAATTCAACTCTAATATTGTAATCAAATTACTTTACCATTGCTTTGAAAGGTAAATTCACTTATGTGCCAAACATATAAATGTAAAAAGAAATACATAGATAGCCGTGAAATATGACGGCAGTGACTGATTTCCCAACTTCTTGTGGCCATTTTTAAAGGCTTAGGTATCCAGGCAACAATCGTTCTTCACAAGCTATTTGATTTCTTAAACGCCATGTAAAGAGGAACCTGGTTTGTGTAATCGGAAGAACCTGAAGAAAGGTGTCTTGGCCAAACAAAACCAGGTTTATATGATGGACATTAAGATGAGTGTGTAGGTGGAAACCCTTATCTTAGTTAGACACACCCAGGATTTATCCACGCATACCTGCACGTTGTACTACAAGTTATGTTGTGCAGAAAAGGTCTCTGACCCTGTAGCATCCATCGGCTGACCTTCGACCCTGTCCTCACCAACGAGGAAGTGTTGTGCTTACTCTGTGCACCACCACAGTGACTCTAAAGCCCGGGCTCTTTTGTAAAGGAGTAGTATGCGTGAAGAGAAGTGTTTATCTTCTGCTGTGGCCTCAGTCAGACCAGGTCGGACTGGTTCCCAGCACTGTTTGGAGAGGCCTAGAAAAACAAAAAGGGGCTGGAGCTTGGGTTTTTTGGGGTTGGAGGGTGGGATGCCTGGGTGACGCCGAGAGCCAGCAGTAGAAGCTGAGAGAAATGGGAGAGAAAGAGAGGGAAAATGTTATGTAGAGACAAAAGACAGCTGTAACTTTATCTGAAACTGCTGCCACTGCTGCTCTCCACTTGGACTCTGAACTCTAAAAGGTGAAAGCCCGGTTAACAGCGGAAACGTGACCTACCGGACATGAGGTGTTCCTTGTTGACTTTCTCCCTCTCTCCTCCACTCCTCCCCCTTTTTTCCCCCTCCTTCCAGGGCTTCCCAGGTGTGTGTGTCGCCGCGGGGCAGAGGGACCATGGACAGACACCTGGAGAGGAGAGAGCATTTAAAGAGATTGTCTCTTGACAGCGTCCGACCGGTAAGTCAATCCCCCAACACACGGCTTGTGAGATTGGTCACTTAGTCAGGAAGTAGACGTTTTGTCTTGATGATCTATTGCTGAAGTGTGAACTTAAATCAGAAGGAAATGTTTGGGAATCTTTAAGCCACTATAGATTGTGTTACTATCTAAAGAAACCTGTAGATTTGGGTTTTTTTTGTGAATGATGTTGTCTTTGGTACCATGCTGTCGTTTATGTGGCTTGTTTGGACTACAATTCCCACTAAGCATTTGTTTGGTGCTCTTTTTATGTCTTCATGCCAACTATCCATGCTATGTTAAGTTTATAGTGTTAAGTAGTATGTTTCACTTCCTGTTTTCAGGGAAATCTGTCCCAGGAAACATCCACTTAATGTTAAGTGTTTAGAGGAGACTTAAACCTTGAATGAGTGTAAATTAATAACTTTTGTATTCTATCAATCAGACAAGAAAATGCACATTAATAAAAATGCCACAGGCGCCCTGAGAGTCGAGCATTAAGATTACATTTAAAGTGTACATCCACACATCCATGTGTAAACAGCAGAGAGGAAACATAGCCTCCCATGTCTGTTTGTGAATCCCACTGTGCTGCCGCTGATTGACAGGCTTATCTTTACGCCGCGCCGCTCTCGCGAATCACAGGAGTGGAAACTTCTTCTTGGGCTCAGGGTTAACTGAAGGTGAATCTACTCGCAAAGTGGCCCCTCTTTTGAATGTCAAGTGCAGACATATAGCGGCTGCCGTTTTGTGTCTGCATTGGTAGTGGAGAAGCTTAATTCCAGTTCAGTGCATCCAGTGCACAGGAAATAATAAATCAAGAGTCTTAAAATAGCATTATGATATAGGAAATGCCGAAGCCATCAAGGAGACGTTTGTTGCAGATTAAAAGGCAACTGTTTTAGAGTGCAGTCTGTCAGTGTTACTAATTCCTTAAAGGAAAAATACACCATAAAACCAGTATCTACAGTTAAAAGCTGCATTTCCGGAGCTGTTTATGGTGCACTTTGTGGCACATGTTGCTGACTGTGAGGCTTTAATGAAGCCGAACGATGTCGGCACCCTTTAATGACTTGACCTGACTTTATGACTTGCTGCTGACCTATCTTAACCCGATGCTGACATGCAATAGAGCCACAGTGACTAAAGGGAAACTGCTTCTTTCACAGTTCCTTGATATCTTTTTAAACATCTATAGTGTTTGCACTGCTTTCTGGGAAGTGTAGGAAATCACTGACGTTACATAGATACACAAAGATACTCATCCATAAATCCCCATCCCCAAAATAACATAAAAAATTCATCATCCAGAAAAATAAATCTTAGTTGATATCTCCTTTTGATTTGGGACCCAAACACCCAGCTGTCAATCATTTCCTTAAAACCGCGACTTGAGAGTGAATCTAGAAGGAGCGATGGAGCGACACGCTTGAATCAGACACTGCCTCCTTTATAATTAATCCTCAGTGGTTTAGCTCTGTGAATGAGTAACTAAATGTGTGTTTTGTTCCGTTTCTTATCTGTTGACTGTGTGATTCATAAAGGCTTCCCGAAACGCTATCACTATCATTAATGCTTATTGGTTGATATGAGATTCACTGTGGCTTTAATTGCTTTAATGGGATACATGGCGACCTGATTTACTGTGAGGAAAATTAAAGTAGGTCATATTTGTGATATGGGTTTGTGATTCAGCATGCTCACATTTGTCCACTCGACTATCCATGCATGCATTTCCCCCACTGTTTCTAATTTTTTCCCTTCTTTTCGACGCCTTCCTCTCTTGTGAACTCATTTGACTTTCTCATCTTCATCCTCTTGGAACTCTCACACACTTTCTCTCCTCTTGCGAACCCTCACTCAAACCTGTCTCCTTTGTCTTACTTTATATTTTTCCTCCCTCTGTCCTCACTCATTCCTCCCCCAATGACTTGTTCTCACTCGGGGCAGCAGGAGCATAAGGGTGCTGGCTTGTTTTAATAGTGGGACATGAGGAAGCCCAGAGCATTTTGGGAGAGGTCCAGCATAGATCTGGTGGCAGTGTGCGGCTTTTTAATTCCATGGCATGAGCAACCATGAAGAGTCCAAGCTGCTATTTTGATTGAAGTTTGTTACCCTGTTTTATTTGAGTTAAACTGATTTTAAAGTCCATAAATATCACTTATATGACTACTCAATCATTTGCACTACATAAAAGACAGATTCCCCGCCAAAAAAGGATTTATTCATGCTGAATCAATGATACACAGATCATGATCGTAACTATGGTGAATGCTCTAAAGTTACAGTAATTTAAAGCATTTTGTGGATTTCCTGCATAATGACCACGCTTTAATTTCTGCGGTTAAATCAGCCTTTGTTCTGACTCTAGTTTGAGGCCACTGAGTTTGTCTCTAAACTCGAACTTTGGTCTTTATCCTCCCAGCGCTGATGGGGGACTTGATGTCTCTGGCCCTCGTGGCCCTGCTGGCCCTGGCACAGATAAACCTACTAAGTCCTGTAAACACTCCTTTTCCTGGGAGGATATGAGCCTCCGATACATTTATTTTTTCAGGCATCTGAGAAAACACAAGAGGCCGTCTCTGAAACATTCCGTCAGACGTCAGGCATTTTACTGCTTTTCCCTCTCCGTCACCTGTGAACCAGTTTTCGGCTGATCTGCCAACAGTGTGCTTTACATAACGTGGTGCATGACCTGGACTGATGACCCCGCGTGTGATCCTGCATTGTGACAGAAGGCTGCTCGCTGCGTTTTGTCACAAGGTTGTCAGCTTCTTTTTGCAGTAGATTACACTGTTTCTTGTTTTGTTGCTTCCACTAGGTGCTCCATGTGTTTCATGGCCTGTTAGGATGATGAACAAGATAGATTTTCCACCAGGGACACCTCTGACAGATTTTCAGTCCACACTCGCACACAAGGGCCCGAGACAAAATACCATATGTCAGCTGTGGACCAGGTCAAATATTTATGTCTGTTCTTCTTTGGATTGATTACATGGCCTAGCTTCATACAAAGCTTCTATCAATCGTCTATGGGTAATTTGGTGAACATAGGGCTTGAATGTCAGTCACAACCACTACCTTACACATGCATAATGCATTGAGCCAGCATATGTTTCCTCCATGTATGCAGGCGAGGTTTGAGGGAATTTTCCTGTGTGCGTTTGCTCCAAAGCTGCTCAAAGCTCCAGGCTTTATTCAAAGAAGTAATCGACATAATGACATTGTGTGTGTGTGTGCGTGTGCGTGTGCGTGCGTGCGTGCGTGTTTGTATCTAAAGTGTGTGTGGCCTTGCAGGTTTTTAACTGAAGTGCACCCTTTGTCAGCGTTATCGGCGTCTTATTGATGAGTTTCATTACAGAGCTCGGCTCCTGCAGCAGGACGTGTTCGACGATCTAATCTGGATCAGGTTATGTAGCCCAGAGTAACAGCACATACAGCGGCACTCGCCAGTAACTGGGGCACCACTTGCATTGCATAACGACCGTGTTGCTGGGTTGATTCGCTGCCTCTATTTATTTTTATCATTTGATGCCCGCCTGGGGATGAGACTCTCTTCGTCATGCAGGGACGCGCACGGTGAGCCCCGATGGCCGTGGACGGTCTGTGAGCTGTTGCTAGCTGCTGCCAGCCAGCTCTAACTAGGTCACGGCAGACGCTCTGTCACGGCTCCGTCCTATACGGTAGAGGCTATCGCAGCGGCTTCATTCTAAAGGAAAAGTAGTAAACATTTAGAGACATGGGTACTCCTCTGAGGAGGAGTCATCTGTATCTGTAATTAGTAGGAATGTAAGGAAAGCGTGCAGAGTGCTTGAAGCTCTGACGGTTTTCACACCTTTGTGCACCTGGTCTGTCAGATTGTGTATTTTGGGGAAAGTTTAGCTCAACATCCAGTCCAGCCTGAGATGAAAGGCCCCTTCTAAACCGGCTAAACAGCACATCTGAAGAAGTGTGTAATCACCTCACCACACTTCAACATTCAGGCTTGGTGATTGTTGGTTGGAGTGGATATGATGAGTATCCTGTAACCTGTCAAGAATGCACATCTCCTTGTCCTTGTCTTCTTAGCTTTGTCTTGGTCTGTCTGAAGCAAATGTCTCATTTCCATCTAACAAAAGAGCCACTTGTGCTTCTGTCTAATGTCTAATGCATTTCCTCAAACCCATGAAGTAATACTCATCATCCCAAGGATGCCAAATCTGGTGAGAGCATGTCCTTGTTTTCTCCTCCACACCCTCTTCCCTGCCAACGTGTATAATGTGTGCAGCAGTGCAATCATGCTCAGAGATAATTGATAACAAAAGGCCAAATTGAAAACACTCTACAGGGGAGGGTTAATAATCAAGTGCACCACATTACTGATTAAACGCTTGCTGCATAGTTGTGAGTAGTATTGAATAAACAGCATGTGGTTGTGCTTTCCTGTTTATCTCCAAAGTATTTGGGTTTAACTAAATCCCCCTGGCTTTTGTCAAGCCTCCTCCTCGTATAAAGTCTTTTACGTGCTGATTTGCTGCCATGCTGTTATGTCAGGCTGCAACTTGTTTCACTGGCACATTCGCCACCGGCCAAAGTAAGATAATAAAATTGTCCTAGAAACAAGCTCCACAACAGGCAAATTAGTTTGGTTTATGCTAAATTTAAGTGCAAATGAATTGGATGGTAAGCCAGCATGGAGTCCACTTGGCAAGGTTGGATTTCCTCCGTCTTCTCCCCCCCCCCACAGCCCATTACAGCTGGTTGTTACAATGCAGAATGGAGACATAAAACTAAGCAGGGGAGCAGGCCTCTGTATCTAGATGGGAAGAAATGCTAAAGCTTAATCTGATTGGCTCCCACATCGTCAAGCAGACAAATGGCGAGGGTTTTGATATTATTACTGAGAAGCTCAAACTAATTGAGCGTAATTATACAGTAGAAATCCACCGACAATGCCGTCCTCAGCGTGGGCCCCCGTTCTCACGCCATGCGCATTACACAAGATGCCAAGCTCAGGGGACGAGTGCTCAGTGTGTCAGCTCGATTCTCGAGCAACTGGTGTAAAGTGCGGTTCTGAAGCCGAGGGCTGATTGGACGGTTTGGGTGGGGGCCGGTTACATAAAAAGATTTAGCCTCTCTTTGGAGCAGCTACTTCTTTTTCTCTCAGAGCACTCTCACACTTCATCCTGAGTGTTTGAATCAAGTTTCTCAGCAGGGGTGTACCAGCCTCCGGGCCAGCGCTCTGACAGCTCCCTCAGTGTGCAGGTGACATACCACGCATACCTGGGCTGGACGCGTGGGTAGCCACGGGGCCTGTGGGCTGTGGGAACCCAGCAAACTCTAGGAGGCAGAAGATGTGGCGTTGTCACTGTCTCATGGGAACCGTCTCCTCTCTCAGGAGCGATTACAGCGTTGGCTTTTCCCTAGACTCTAGTCTAAAACCCAACGGCTTCCCCCGTAACCAACCACACGCTGTGGATAAGACGGCCTCCATTCGCTTGTAAAATTGGTTTAATAATTGTTGAGGCTGTTTTGATATGAGCCACTCGTCTGTTTTTCCAACCTCCAAGTAATGAGATTTGGCAGTCCCCCGTTAATACCTAGCCAGTGTTTTTATTAGGGCAATTATCTAATATTTTATGGATCTCGGCACCATGTGTAGAGAAGTTAAATGCCTCTCTCAACACTTTGGCAAAAAGGAGGTGAAGAAGTAGAGTCATTTGCACAACATGATGTCAGAATCTTAGTTTGTTGGAATTTGCAGGGATTGGAGTGAAGTTTTGAGATTTATTTTAGGTGAGTAAAGCAAAGGATTAACACATTTTGCTTTGGGTGATGGCAGACTCCAAGTCCAAATTTAATAACTTTAGATTTGACTTGGCAAAATCAAAAAAGACTTGGACTTCATCACCAATGACTTGTGAATTCTCTTGGACTTAAGCCTTTTGACATGAAAACACTTGATAGCTTCCCCAAGGCCAAAGATGGAAAAGTAAGTTATTAAAAAAGTTTGCCACGAATCAATTAATTTCCTGAATCCACTAATGTTAAAGCTGTTCATTCCCAGCAAGTCAACACCTTATTCCACAGATATACTTTTGTTGCAGGAGAGAACCATGAATGGGTTCGAAAATGTTACATTACGGAGCGACAGTTTGAAAAAAAGTTAAGATAATTTAGAGTGCAAAACTACACGGTGGTCAACAAAAAGCAAATAACAGTTTGCAAAACGTGCAGATTGAAATTACAGAAGGAGGGTCAAATGGCATTACATTTGGTGAAGAGTGCTTTATGACATGTGAGAACTCAAAAATTATGACTTGGTCCCACCCCTGGGTGAAAGTGAAGCAAAGCATTGCAGCTGACCTGCTTATTCTCAGTTTAGCATGTGAACCATCTTCTCTGCCTGCCAATGACACACTGATGCCTGCTAATGTGCACTGGAATCTCTGACCATGTCACGAGTTGCGTGTACGTTACATGCATCAGTAATGATAATGCATGAATTGCATTTGCCTGCTGAACATACTGTGGGTTGATGTCCACTGTTTTAAGGGTTTATGGCTTGTCGCTTAATCAAAGACAGAAGTTTTTGGGTCGGTTCCAAACTGATTGCGGAGGCTTTTACTTTGTAGTGAGAAGGACAGTGAGTTTCTGCTCTGTGTGTGTGACCCTCTCGCTCAGGGCTTTGTGTTGGCTCTCATAATTGAACGTCCATGTTCCCTCGTCCATTGAGACCGTCCTTTGTGCCCTTTTGTATGAGGGGCAAATTAAGGCCTTTCTTCTCCCAACGGAGATCAAAGTTTATACCGTAACCACGCGCATTCAGAGTCACATGAGTTGTTCCCCAAACATTAGCGCTCTGCACCGATCTCTATTCACCCTGTGGTTTCCCCTCAAGAGTGCAGTGCCAGGAACACAGAGGCCTTTTGAGAGGACTGAAGACTACAGGGACGAAGTGAAGACAGTCCTCTTTATCTGGCGGCGTTATCTCCACACAGCATCAAACACTTTCATTCAGTGTGTCCTCAGATTTACTCTGGGCTCAAGTGGAAGTTTATCAAGACAAGAGAGTCACAGAGTTCAGTGTAGTCGTTCAGCTCAATTAGAAGGAGGTGGAAGGTAAAAATATTTCAGTGGGAAGAAAGGCTTTGATTATGCCAGTTTTACACTAAAAAGTGTGATCAGATCAGATGTCCTGACTCGCCCTGAATAAGTTATGCATTTGTTTTTCCTGTGACTGTAATTCATTCAACAAACATTCCCCGTAAGTAGAAACAAAAGTCATAAATTAGTTTTGTTTTTTATCTAGAAAGCAAAGTTTCTTGAGTTCAAGTCAAAGAAAAGACAAAGCAATACAACAATAAACCAAAATAAAGAACGAGTGTTCCCCCACACAGTTGAGGACAAACAGCTCGTTAGTCCAAATAACCAATCACTGCATCTCTGTTCAAATCACCCTGGATAGTCTGGTTTTCCTTAAAATGTGATGCAAATGTTTTCTGAAATCTAATGAGTTACTATGACAACTAGCAGCCAGTTACAAAAAAAAGTAGTTAATGTAAATGTTGCCTTGGTTTTTATAATGTGGTGATGAATTATTAAAACCGCACATCAAAAAGATGGAAATAAACAAACCTTGAAGGCAGTGTATATTTTAGCAGTTAATTGACAATGGTAAACTGGCAAGTGTGTAAAAACAACACAATGTTATTTTTTGGGTTCACTGGGTTGAAACTTGAAACCTGATCCAAACACGGGAGTTAACCCCGCCCACCTGGCGTGGAAGCTCCATCTCCGGGGACGTTTGTTTATCATATACGCAGATGATGCACCGTCTTTGGACCCAAAATTGGCACTGCAGGTTTGGGTTTGAACAGGGCAAAACTGGCAGAGGGCAGCTAACAGGATTGGACGTGCAGATTAAGACCCCAGTGAACGGGGTAGAGGCAGATAGCAGAGGATGAGGAGGGGCTGCATCTGTCAGCACAGCCAAGCCCACCTCCTCACCTTGGGACAGACTCCGTCTATGGCCTCCTGGCAGACCGGGTGTGGGTGTGAAAAGCCAGAAGGTGGTGCGGTGGTGCGTCCTGTCTATTCTCCTGCACAGTGACCGCCCTGTGATCACATCCTCTTCATCAGGCGCCGAGCCAAACCCTCAGCTGGGATCTGAGAGAGCCTCTTTCATGCTTGGTTTTCGGCTAAAAACGTTAGGGAGACAAGGTTGTTGTAGATTCTTTTGAGGGGTTTTCAAAGCGGTGAAACACAATTTGGATGTTTAGCTGTTGTGCAAAACAATGGATCACATGACTACTTGTATGTGAAATGGGTTGCTTGTGCAAACCACAAAGAATTATCAGCGAATTTTGCAGTTCGCCTCAATTCTACGAAGCGTTTCAGCGTCTTCACAGTACTCTGTCGGTTGGTGGTCTGGGAAGTGCCACAAACATCCTAGAATCACTCCTTGGAAATATTTACATGTTTCCGCATTAGCTCCGACCACTGACTAAATACATACAGAAACCACTTTAAAACTAACATTTGATGTATGACTCCACAAAAGTGCTCATGGCCTCACTTGTTTGTTTTGATATAAGCTGATTGATGACGGCCAAGTGTGTATGTTTGTGTGCATACTTGCAAGATTTTGCGGATAGGTGCACAAGCCGTTCTACATTTCTGCAGCTTGCCTTGCGTCTGTTTAGTGAGTCGGCGTCATTATCACACGTGTTCACGCCTGAGGACACTGAGACTCATTATAGAGGTAAAATAGATCCCTTCCAGGGTAATTGTCTCACCCAGCGGAGACTACACTGGTCGGGCTTGTTTGGTGAGTTCCTACCAGGTGTTCACGCAGAGGAGTGGTGCTTCCTGGCACCTGGTGACCTTTTTGTTTTTAAAGGGTTAGAGGTTAAAGCTTAAAGGGTTGGGGGGCCGGTTTATTTTTGCTCAGCACATTCTTACGGACATCGACGCAACTGCTTTGGAATTTCAGCGCCTTGTAATTTGCAAATAGTTTCTTACTTGACAAATGATATGAGCTATTTAGTCATTTCTACCTCGGCCATTCCAAACCACAATAATTGCCTTTAATTTGTTAAATTCTATTTTTTATTATTTTACCATTAATCTCATTGAGGCTTTGATAAATGGACCGTATCACTTAGTAAGGATGCATTACCAAAATAGTCAGTCATTCCAACCCAGATTCAATTTTCTGGCCATCCCAGGCCAGAATCATTATTTGGGTATTAGTGTGCCTTCTCTCTGACAAACAAAGCATCCATAAATCACCAACAGATGCATTATTAAAATCTTCTTGTATAGACACGGTGGCTCATTTAAGTGATAGAATGCTCATTATGTCTTCTGCACAGACTGCCAATATATAATGGTTTACACTGGTTACACCATTGATCTTTAAACCAGTAGTGAAAGTGCACTTTGCTTGCACAATAGTTTCTTAGTCATTTTCTAATTAAATATAAGTCTCATGGCGCATTGATGGAAAACAGTTAGTCACTTACAGGAATGCATTTGGTGCAGGGCGTTGATTTTTACACCTGCGTTCCCTCAGTAGGCGTTGAAGCGACTGCGTCATAAATGATGTCATAAATTCCTAACCCAGGCGCCTGCTGACTGATGGGTTAGTAATCTGCAGTTGAGCAGGAGCACCACCTGTCACTCAACTCCCATCAATCACAGTGATCGCCACAGGTCATGGGCTCAATCCTCCGCAGGAGAAAAACACAGCTTATGTAGGTCAGCGGGAGCAGAATATTCATATTCAAGGTCGGCAGGATGAAGATGTATTATTTGGTAGCTGATAGTATACTGCAGATAAAGAGGCTCCAATGTTTTGTGTCTTGTCAGTGAGACGCTCAGCCTCTACTAGTTGTTCTTTGTTCAAGTTTCTGGGGAAAAAAAACCTTCTAACTGTAAGATAAAGTGTTTTACTAAGACAAGAACTGCCCTCCAACTTTTGCCCCCCAGTGACTCACATGTCTTCCCAGTGAAAGGTGTATTGACCAGTACAAAGTAGTTGGATCGGGATCTTCTCTCTTCCTGCCAGAGCTCACAAGTCATACGACATAATAGATGTCAAACTGAGGCGCTGCGCTCACAGGGAGAAAGGGGAAAACACTCCTGAGGCAAAAGTCAAGGAGCCCTTTCATTGGCTGTTTTGATACTCCTGTCGCTCTGCCAGTCAGTTGCATGAACACACACACACACACACACACACACATTTTCTCTTTGCTTTCCTTGCTGCCAAGTCTGTCTTTACATTACCTTAGATCTCCCCGAGTGGCAGCAGCAGTTAAAAGTGAAGCGTCCAGTGTTCAGAAGCCACATCGTGACAGAGTGTGAGTTTTGGACAGAAGCTGGAGAAGAGGAGACACAGACGCTCTGGAGTCTGGATTAAACTCCTCTCTTGACTTGTGTTAAAGTTTTATGTCTTTACACGCATTCACGTATACTAGCCAGTCGTTGCTTCACACACACAAACACGTGAAAGCTGGCACGCTCTCCTGGGCAAGTAACCACCACTGGTCTGGCCCAGGTGATTTAATCCGAGCTGACTTGCTGGTTAAATATTGACAAGAGCTGATGTGGCCTCGCTGAGGAGAGAGGAGAAGTCAGACAAGGCTTTTCGCTGCCAAGGCTGCCTGCTGCATCATCATTCCAACTCTCACACACACACACACACACACTCACACACACCACCGAATGCAAACACACACAGTGGCAGGCAGCAGCTGAGACTCAGCAAGGCAGTTAGGGCAGAAGAGGCGAACGAAGCGGAAGAAGAGGAGAGAAAAAGAGGACGCAGGATGAGCCAGTTCGCGGACCACGGCGTCGTGTCGGTCTGCGGGAGGATCCGGAACGTTCCCCTGCTGGAGCTGCTGACGGTGAGTCTCTGTCCATACGCTTCCCCTCCGTCCCTTCCAGCCCTCCATCCGTCTAGGAGGTATCTGGGGCAGGAGGCAGGCAGGCTGTCTGGAGCTTGGAAGTAGGTCTGACTGGGTGATAATCAGGCTAACATCCTGCCCTCCGGTCCGCCCAAATCCACAACCACCTACATCCATAGTGCCCCAGACAGGAGACAGGAATTACCCCGGGGTGAGAGGTGCAGGCCGAGGGGGGAGGGTCGCTGAAGGGGAAGTTAATCTTTATCAGGAAGTAGAAGTATGTATTTGGTGTGTGCATGCAATATTGAACCTTTTTTGTGTTTTTTTGTGTTTTCTTTTTTTTAATGCAATGCTGTGCTGAAACAAATTGTTGCCATTTTTTGATAATTGACAACAATTATCTGGTTCCATCACTTGAAATGTGAGGTTTTGCTTCTTTGCTTCTCCGTACCTTGAGTACATTTTTGGTTTGTGACTGTTGGTCGGACAAAAAACTGGTGCATTTAACGGACTAAATGATTAATCGCCTCATAAAAAACAAACCCAAAGAGGGATTTCTAGGAAGAGAAATCATTATTTGGAGCCCCGGCTTTGCCTTTTGGTCTGACACTGTGTGTGTGTCCATGCTTGTCAAGTGTGAAGGAATGTAGGACTTCTTGTGTGGTGCGTCCAGAGTGAAGTGATCTCTCCATGTTCCATATGTAGGTCACTAGCTGACAAGCTGCGACTACCACTAATTACATGAGAGAATCCAGCTTGTTTTCACGTTTTCCCATACATCTCCAGACGGACTGAATCAGGAGACATGCCTGCCATCTGCTCATGTGCTTGAGATGGATTGTGGCATTTGACAGTTTATTACCAGGTTGGCTAATGAGCGATGTGTATGCGTTGATATATGTGTGTGTACTGGGGGAGAAACCATGATTTGAGTGTGTAACAACAGCCAGATCTAAAAATATCACCTCGACTTTCTTTTCTGTTTTGTTTTGTTTTAATTTTTTGGAGCTGGTACAGCTGAAATGATATCCTAAGTGCTTCGTCTTATTGGATTGTCTAGAAGAAGTGAATTGTGTTTGTCTGGAAACACATCACAAGATAAAAAATAAGAAAGAAAACAGATTATTATCGGGGATCTGTGTTTTCTCTTCTCTTTCCGTCCTTCTTTCGCTCTTCCCTCCACTTTTTCTGAATTATTGAGCCAGAGGTGTTTTTGTGGAAATCCCGGGGTTCTTAGCCTCTCTGCCACCGCATGGACACAATTATGCAGACAAATGTCTCGGCCGAGCTCCGAGGCTCCATATATCCTTTATCTAATTACATTAACAGGAGCTGGATAGTGACTAATGGCTCGTGGAGGAGAGAGAGAGAGAGAGAGAGAGAGGCCCGGGATGCATGATTGCATTTTTCCATCTTATTTCACTCTCTCGCTTCTCCTCTTGCCCAGATCGCTCCCTGTGCTCCGTTTAGAAATCCCCCCAACAACCCCAAACCTACACACACAATCACACACACACACACACACACACACACACACACACACACACACACACACACACACACACACACACACACACACACACACACACACACACACACTGAGCCTTTTTCCAGTGTGAAAAACTTCTATGTAGCAAAAATACTTCAACAACAATTTCTTTCTCTCTGTCTTTCTTTTTGGCTGTGATGCTTTGTGCCATGAATGTTGGCATCATGGCTGATGTTCTGCACTGTCCATCATATTTCTGTGATGTTTGTCCGTACTGAGGCGGCACTCAAAAGCCTCAAATGAAATCAAGCTTTGTCAGGGCCACAAGAGAGACTCTCCCATGTTAACATTGCTTTTATTGTGAATTGAATGAGTGTGTTGGGTGCACCGAGGACACAAGTCAATGCAGACTTTTTTTCTGCCGTGCAAACAACCTAAAAAGTCCAGGAGTGCTTTTTTTCTTTATCGTCCTCAGGCGGCCGAGCCTGTGCTGCCAAAATAAAAGCCTTTTCAACCTGCCTGTGGCACCAGAAGAATAGAGGAGAAACTGCACCACTCCTCAAGACTTAGTCACCCGTTTCAGTCATCGCAAAGCAAATCTCTTTTTAAAGAGGGAGTTTTTCATGCTCCGACCCATTAGCTAATAAGTAAATAATCCAAAGCAAACCATTTGATTTAAGATTGATTAAATTCCTTCAGGGCTGCAATTGGTTTACATTCATTTCAATATCAACTTGCAGAATCTTGCTCGACAGAGCTTTTGTTTCACATTTCTTTCTTTTTGTCAAAGTGATTTTCTGGTAATGGAGTTGCAAACAGGCACTGTTATGAAAATGTTAAGCAGAGCATGAGCTGCATCCAATTTATGTAATACCTGCTAATCCTGAGAGTGTTATTACTGCAAACGTGACAAAATTCTAGGATAGATTCACATTTTTTCAAGCCTGTCTCATAGCAATATGTACATTGAGAGATTTTTGGTAGCTGAAATCATTCCTCTTGAGGAAATCCCTTCTTGAACTCTTTCATAGACTTTAATGCAATGTAAAATTGAAATCTGCATGTTATCTTTAGATGAACTAAATCAGCATGCTACCTAGTAGGCTAAATGATTCATAATTAACCATGAAAAGCCATTTGCAGAACATGAAATCATTTTTATTCTAATCAGTTAATACTTAAATGCCAACTAGACTCAAAGCTGATTAGCACACTCCTGCCAATATTCATATTTCTTCAGATAATAGAACAAACCATGGAAGCTTTTGTTAGTTTTATTTCAAGTTATTGCAGTTATTTTTCAAACAAAACGATTAGGCAATTTATTAGACCCAATGAAAATACAAATTCTGATATGTTCACACTCAATGCCTATCAAGAATTGATGCACATGTCAGGTTGTTTTACATACATATCCGCCCAACCTGTGAGAGCCAATCTGCAATGCCCAACCTGCAGAAATATGCTTTAATCAACAACCCAAACACACTTTCTAACTTAAATTTACTGTTCTCCATCACTGCTCAGCAAGGAAACACTGTGGGAACAAAAAAGGTACAAATAAGACATTGGAGTCGTGTTAGGAGAGGATCTCGTGACAGCCATCATAGACAGGTGGAATGATCATTAACGAGCCAAAATACGTCACACTTCATGTGAAAAAATAAGAGCCGTTTGAAAGCACACCTGGTATAGATGACGCAAAATGATGATGATTCATAAGTGTCTGAAATGTCACCTTAACGAACGAGTGACACATTTGTTTTTTTTGTTTGTGCTGCTGAGCCCCATTGCAATGCACCAAGAGAGAGAGAGATGAGCTGCTCACAGTTGCAAAACATTAACACTAATTATGAATGCTGGCAAGAAGGCTCAAGGAAGTTCTTGGGAAACAACAATTACTGGAATTGTTTTTTTTATCTTTCATTAGTTGTTAGTGTCACTTTGATTGATGCCTGTCTGTGGATAATGCATCATTTTAGGTTCGTGCAAAACAAACCCTGTGTACAATCTCTTCCTTGAACACATGTCCTTTGCAGTAATGTTAACTTTATTCATATCATTTGATATGGTAATTTCAAACTGAATTATGAAAAAGACGGTTTTGCTTTTGTTTTTAATCAGTGCAACGTCAGAAAATAATCAAGTTTTAACGCTCTTTGAAGTGTGAGTGGTCAGTGAACAAAGCAGGTGTCAGTAGTTTCCTGTTTTTTCATAAGAGCTTTGCATCAGGCCTGCAGGAGCTCAGCAGTCTGCTGGCTCACATTACTTTATGCTAATATCCCCCAGCTGCAACCTGCACCACCCTCCTGCTTTCACTGGCTCACACACACACACACACACATACACACACATGCAAAACACACTTGCACAAGCCCCCGGGACAGTCATGGGAGGGCCATGAAAAGGAAGCCGAGATGATTAATTAACTCTGCCCTCATTTTGATACCGCCTTATTGGCTTTCAACAGCCGAAAATTCAGATTCAGAGCTTTGCATGGATTATCTTCCCAACACCACCACCACCAAAACAGACACACAAACACACTTCCTAAATATTGAGGTCATGTTGTTACTCATGCTACGGTGAATGCTCAACGATGGTTTCTGGGCAGGTTGCGTTGCTCAGCGGACTGTGAGTTGTCAGCTTTTGTTGATCGTTGGTTTTACCACTAATGAGAAAGAAGCCGCTCTTAAAGGAAACTGGCTACACATACTGCTGACAGACACCGAAAGATTTATTCACCCAACAATGGTTGTAATTAATTGTTAAAGTTGATCTGAATTTAATGCTGTGCAGGTGATCTCGTTTCATGTATTGCTCAATATTCATCGCATTCCAACAACTACAAATAAATCCCACAGGTTTATATGGCAGGTTGATAATGTGCCCAAAACGCTGTTGCCCAACTCTTCTAACAGAGCAGTTTGGGTGGCGTCAGTCAGTAAAATCTAAAGTGAAATCTGTTAATCCTGCTCGCAGAAGCTGCCAACTCACTGCAGTAACTAGAAAACTACAAAAAGAGATTTGAACATTTATGGCGGTTTGTTTAGAAGTTAAGAGTTTAAGTTGTGCTTGAAACTCAAATTTTGTGAAATAAGTTGCTTTGAAATTGAAGTTTTTCATAAAAATACTTTGTCAAAGTGTGCCTGCTAACGCTTGCATTCATCTGCACTCAAATAAGCTATCAGTGCTTGTTTGTGTTTGAGCAAATATATATATATATCCTTAACCGGCCTTGGGTGAGTGTGTGCTTCCATGTGGTCACCTCACATGGCTGTAGTTGTGTTTGTGCATGTGTTGGTGTGTGCATGTTTGTGTGTAATAGTGAACACCAGGTGCTCCAGCTGGTAGCGTCCCTGCAGTGGCCCCGGCCCTGAACCGACCGTCCTCTGGTCCCCTGTGTTTTTTTTCTATTGATGACAGCCTCTGAGTACAGACAGCTCTGCAGCTTTAAAGGGCCTGTCAGACACAATACAATAGTGCTCCTGTATATTGTCTGTACACGGGGGGGAAAAAGCCTGCAGCACAGCTGTCTTTAATTTTTATCTTTCTTTGTTTTAAACTCTGTTTGCTGTCCCTTCTGTCTCTCTCTCTCTCTCTCTCTCTCTCTCTCTCTCTCTCTCTCTCTCTCTCTCTCTCTCTCTCTCTCTCTCTCTCTCACATTGTGCACACAAAAGATCACCTGCCTGACTGTGTGATGTGTCACAAGGTCGGAGCCCTGAGGGGAAGCCTGCAGCCTCATGTGGAAGTTTGTCATTTCTGTGTCATGATGGGCTCTTTATTATCTCCCAGAATGCACTTCTGAGGGCAATTTTGAACCCACTTGATGCGAGTTATTGTTGTGTTTTCTTGTTGGAAATTCAGTGTTATTTTGGTGGGTAGAGTTTACGTGTAGCCTCTGACCCTCCTGCTCTGTGTTGCACGTTGTGAGAAAATTGGTTTAATTCTGTCTGACATGTTTTAAAAGAAAACGTCCAGTGGTTATTTTCATAGTATGAGGCAATCCCTGCGTCGTTTCTCCACAATATCCTGCGCTGGAAACTCGCTCATACGCAAACGCAGCAACAGAGCAGACGCTGGGAGATCTGCCTTCCCTCAAACTGCTGCAGTGTGTTGCATGATAATAAGGTGTTGTCTGCAGGGAACTTGATCTTCTCTGACGTGGCTAATGTATTCTGTCAGAAGCGTTTGCGGCTGATGCTAGCCTTGTCTCCAGTTGGCGAAAACGTGGACACAGGGAAAGAGGGAGTTGGAGTACAGTCCAGCTCCCTACACCCGCCCGCTGGCCACACTTACACCACCGCCTCACAGTCAGGAGGCAGTGACCTTCATGCCACTCCCACTGTTTTGAGGAGTCGGGTGCTGTCAGGGCCGATAGGTGACTGTGCGGATCTTTTCCTCGCCTGCTCACACAGTATAGTTTCCTAATCTCGCTGCAGGTTGGATATCAAGCCAGCAATTTGCATTTTCCATGTGGTGTTCAATTGTGTTATCTCAGGGCTCTAGAGCGCTCATCATCACACTGTGTGGACACATTACCTCAAATGCCAAGTATCAATGGGAGGTGCAGAGCAGAGCCATTACTACGATTAGAGGGAAATTCATGCAGGAGCTGTTTGATGGTGCACCATTATAACAGGAAGATTGGCCATTTCTGCAGATCCAATTACTCGCTGCAAAAAAAAGTCCTTTGGTGTCGTCTTCATCCAGCCAACGGATTCAAGATAAATTTCATATTTAAATGACAGTGTTTGAAATATGATTTGTTTTAAAGGTTTGAATCTCAATACTAGTTCACATGACATAATGTACATTTGTTTGTTTTGCATTTCCAGCCTTTATTACCCTTCATTGATTCTTGAGTTGAAGTAATTTGGATCCTTGGCTCTTTGTCATGAAAAGGCCGTCTGTTCGTGCAAAAGATCCACGAGGAGAATCAATATCATCTGCATGTAGTAACATTTGTCTGCTTGAGTCATCCGGCTGGCTGGAGCCATTCACATTATTGAGTCCCAGTGACTTTCTAAAGAGATAATATGATCATGCCTTTCATGAGTCCATAACTCAACTTTATGGAGATGTGCTTGTGGTGCTTAATGATTTTCCGGGTTTGCTCTCTCAGTAGCCAGACATCAGAGGAGTGATTGTGGTTTTATGAGGCGTACTGAGCCTCAGGTGAGCCGGATTGAATGAGGGATGTGTTGCACAGGACCCGTTTGACCCCTCAGGGCTGATTGTCTGAAGTGTCAGTGGTCAACGATTGTCTTTGTGTGTGGTCACGCTGGTCACTGAGGAGCTATTGTGGGAGCCCGTGGCAGCCAGCAGGCTATCGAGCCACAAACCAACATCCATCTGGCACAACAGCTGGAGGAGCTGGAGATTTTCACAGGAAATTCTGCAGAGCAAACATGATTCCTATGATTATTTAATTACATTTATTACTTTGGGCTTGTCATCAATTTTCAGGAAATGGGTCAGAAGTGCTAAAAGCCCAACAAAGTGGTTCATATTTACTCTTTGTTAAATATTGCAGTAACCCAGCCCCTTCAGTTCATTCACATGAAAACAAGCTTTATTTTGGAGTCATTTCCTGAATTTTCGGTCTTTCCGCCCTTCCTCTGTCTAAAGTATTGAGGATGCTGAATTAGTGCATTATTAAGCCTTTCTCCCCTCGACCCACTTCCCCTACTACTTGCATGGCTGGACTCCTGCGTGTGTACACTGGGACCATGGAAAGCATCTGAATGGTCTCTGGATAGGTTTCACTGTAAATGGACCTCTTATGTGCACAAAGTACTGAGAGGATGCTGGAATGAGGCGATGGTGAAAGCTCTTCATTTTCTCTTCAGACTTCCATTCAGATGGATTTCGTCAGTCCCTTTTCAGGCCTCATGGCACCAACAGTGTGATCAGGTATCAGCTGCTGACGAGCAGCACAAAGATACAGAAAACAGCAATTTGTTCCCTCATAAAACCAGAGTGAAAGATACTGATTGATGAATCAATACTCCCATCATTCTTCAGTTTCAGTGTTGATTTGGCTAGAGATAAAACTATATCAAAACATCTCTTTACAAACGGATAGATACAGTCAGTTTAACCCTGGTCTCATTCATCCAGATGCATGCTCACTACTTCCTAAACACATGCATATTTGCTAAAACCTCACTATTTAAGTAAGACTTTTCTCTGTATTTGGATTCTCCGTTCACCTTGGGGGCATGCCAGAAAAACTGTTTTCCACATGAATGACATATGCTCATTTTGTGGGTGAAATATTCCCCTGAATCTGTTGATCATTTGTGCATTAAAAATGCAAAGAAAGAAATCTGAGTAAATCAGTTTTATCTCCCCAGATCTGTCACTAAAAGACATGTAAAAGTCATACTTTTTTTAGCCTACCATGGTGTCTGTTCAGCTCCATAAATAATAGGACCAATAGTGTCAGTCCATCTTCTGACCTACACAGTGAACAATACAGAAGGCCCTAGCGTGTCCCATACAATGCCACCATAACACAGGACATATACAACACCACGGCCCCCACGCTGAAGGTAATGCTTTCAGGGGTAGAGGGCATCTAACGGTGAGCTATTGTGAACCCCTCAAAATGAAGCCGCTACTCACTTCAATCAGCCCATTGGAGGGCCCCGGGTTGAGAAATGGCTTCCAGAGGGTTCAGAGAATGCGAGAGCGCTTCGCTAAAAGGGGCCTGCCCCAGATAAAGAGGGTTAGCTGAGTAAACAAATAATAATGATGGAACACTGTTGTTATTGTAGGAGCAAATAGCTGGCCTAAGCAAAAGGAAATTCGGGTCCTTGCTCTGCGACATTTTCCCACAGTAGCGTAATTATCACATTCTGATCCTAAAATATCTCAAACGTCTCAGGATATGAAACCCACAAAGCGACATTTCTATATAAACAAATATCTGAATTGAGGCTCCTGTTAGGAAGGCCAGTTATGATAACGATGGAAATTTAATTTATTTATCAGATAGACCTTTGACACACTGTTTCATATTTTTTTGGGAGGGGGTTCTTGACACAGAGAAATCCAATATGTTTCAATCCCGTGACAAGCGAGTATTCACGTCCACTGATGTCACCCCGTCTGAGAGGCTTAAACAGAAACTCATGTCAAACTCTTCCCCAGCTTCCATCTGGAAGGAATAAAAACAAATATGGCTGCTAAAAATAAGACTCCACTTGAGATGATAACAAGGATTTAGTACCATTAACTGTGTAAATACAGTGTGCGGTTGGCCTCAGATTCATATTAAAATTCCTTCCCAACCTGGATGAGCTCTGACTGTAAAAAGCCCCCTGAAATAGGCTTCAATAATTCCTTTCAAAAGTCAATGATGGTCGATTTAAATATTTAATGCTGTTGAATTATCGGACTCTCAGTCCTCTCGCAGATCACTTGAGTGTAGCGCTGCACTGAGTGGTCTTTGTTCACATTAACCCATGAAATAGATGCAGCCAAAGTAGGCTGAAAATTGCAGCCCTGACAGTGGAACTGAAATATAAGAACAAAATAACTTCCACTGAGCTTTGTGGTCTGTCTGCTTTACAGGAGCCTGTTTTGCATGCAAATGGCGGCAGCATCACGTTTCACAAACGATTGTCGCTCGCAAAGTGTAGATGCACTTGCAAACTCTACCGAGTGTTTGCATGCTGAAAGTAAAACATAATTTCATGTTCAGCTTGCATGTTCTATTTGGTTTAGCTGTAGCTTTAAAGCTGCATTAATAGATATGTTTCTACATAAATGAAAGGTCGGATGAATCACTCCACTTTGACGGCTTTCTACATGGCTACAACTGATAATATCGGTGTAGACTGGCCCTTTAAAAATAAAATCCAGTACCTGTGATCCTGAAATGTCCACTGTGTTTCTATCAAAAGCACAGCAATTTAGGGCAATTTAAGATGGAAGCTCCAGTAAACATTCACAAAAGAAAGGCTTTGTTAAACATGTATTATTTAACAGGGGGGAAGTTACTAAGCTGATTCTTATTTACAGCAGAGCCTCGGGGGTGGAGGTTACCTAGATTCACACCATCTTCATCAGGGTAATGTAGGCTACTGGGCATCTCCATTGACTTTGTTAGTCAAGGGCACAAATCTGAGCATTGAGCATTACTCATTCACTTTTCCCCCCATGCACATATTTAGCCCTCAGAATCAAACAGGCAGCCTTTTGGCCACAAGCCTGTTTTGTTAACCCTGAGGCTGCTGCCACCCCCGCAGTCGGCCTGGGAAGATGCGCCCAGATCCCCTCCCTGTGCATCGCCACAGTAATAATTCACGACCACGGGAATAAGTCCTGCAGTAGAGGTCAAAAGTCACCACAACCCATCTTTCCACCTTCCTCATTATTATTCCTCTACCTCCCCCTCCAATGTTAGAAAAAGAAATCACCTCGCTGTGTCTTGATCCGCTCTCCGTCGCTGTCAGGTCAGATAGGAAATGTGAATCTGATAAGCATGAGTGGCACAGGTGGGTTTGGGGATGACAGCCGCGCAAACAAACAGCCGTCCTCTTGTCACATTACCATTTCCCCCGGTTCTGGTTGCTTGCATGCCTGCAGGCGTTATCTCAACTCCCCATCCCGAAGGCAAGGAAGACGGAGGGCAAAGAAAATCACAAGCTGACATTAATGCTTTTCTCGAAGCAGGAATGCAACGCTTTGCTTCGGCATCTGCCCGGCACCTGGTTCTGCAGACTCGGCGCACGTCAATAAATCAGCCTCTGGATTAAAACAGCGGAGAAGCTGTGATAAAGCTGAAGGCCTGGAGCTAATGCATGTGAACTGTCAGGGAATCTGACAAAGAAATATCTGACGCTTGGAAGTCGTGAGTTTTAAGATTTGTTGTTTGTGGGTTTTATCCTTTCTTGTCCTCACAGCTGAACTTCATCAGAGTAGGTCATGATTTTGAATTCTCTTGATGTCATCAGCTAGGGTGAGAACACATGATTGCTCTGCGGGACATTGCATACATGTTCTCCAGTATCTGAGTGTTATACTGGGCCTGTAGAAAGCTCCACTGACAAACCAGTGAGCTGGAACAAAGCGACTAAAGCGTATGGTGTGAAGTGAGCACTGGCCAACATGGTGACACAAAGCATACCATCAAACTGTAATGAGAAGAGAAGCGCTGGAGAGGCGATCTGTACAGTGCAGATAAAGCTGAATGGATCCTCTTGAGGGGCCTTTTACTCTATCTGTAATGTGCCTAATTTCCCGTGAAGGGACACAGTCACCGCTACTCGATCGGCCCTCTCTCTCTCTCTCGAACAGTTCTGTTACAGTGAGGCTCGGTTAGGTACGTCGTCTGTCCGTCAAAGGCTGCATAAACAGAAGCCCAACTTCCCATCCAACATCTGTTTAGCATCAGCCCTTTCCCCTGTCACTGTCCCAACTCTCATTCCCCCGCGCTCTCTGTCTCTTTCCTTTGGTTCGTGACTCACCGATGTTTGGATTTCAATCATTGACATCATCTAGAAAGACTTACAGATATTGTTGATTGAGGTAATTGAATTAAACCATCAAATATGAACACAGTGCTGCTTTTTGGCGGCTTTGCTCATCAGTTAAAGGGAAGTCAACGGCCTGTGTTTGTTGACACCCTTTGGCTCTCCTCTCTTGTCTGTCAACACAGATGAGGATTTGTATTCTTTCCAATTTTCAATGTCCTCCCTTTTCTTTGTTGTGCTCGTCTCTCAGATCCTTTCTCTCTCACTAGCTTCTCTCTATTTCCCCTGTGCTCCTCTGGGTTGCCAGGTCCAGGTTTCCTTTTCATTTCTGTCATCGCCAATCACCCTCCCTTTCCAAGTACACCTGGTTGAATATTGGCCCCCAGATGATAATAAAACCAAGCAACCCCCATGCTTGTAAAAATCTGGGCAGGGGCGCACTGCAGACTTCTACCCCCTCATCATTCCCTGTTTCCTCGATTCCCATCCTGTCTGGAAACATCGGCACCAGCGGGGACACATTTAGTATTTGTTTTTATTCCTAAAAGCAGCATTCCTCGACTGCTCCACCCTGATGTGTGTTTTTTGCAGATTTGAAAACTGAGGCTGAGAGCAAAAGAGAAGAGGAGAAAATGTACAGACAAAGAAAATAAATGGATGGATATCAACATTTTTGGAACTTTTATTTTGAAATGTAAGCCACTGCCACCAAGATTTACCTTCTCTCACGCACCTCCACACAGGTAGCTCTGTGGAAGCGATCGAATAGCGATGTCAGGTCCGATGTATTTCATTCTGCGGCTACTTTTTCAACTCTCCCCTGTGAGATTTTGCAGGGTGAACAGCTTTGCCACTGTTCCCAACAGGCATGAATGGCCCACTCTGTCAAACCCCAAAGAGCAGAGGAGGAGCCCAAACAGACGGAGGGCTTATTTGAGCGTTGGACGTATCTTTAATGTTTGGAAAGATAATCTGCAGGGATTTGGATTCCTGACGGTGGCGAGGTGTTGATGTTTGGGCTGGGCCGGGCCGTAGGTGCTGCTGGTGGGAAGAACATCAGATAACCCAAACTGCTGAAACTCTCTCTGGATGATGAACAGGCTCCCTTTTGTATCTCAAGTAATCCATATTCCCAGACACTGCTCCATTCTGGGCAGGTAGGCAGATGAAGAATATCCTGCTCACTGGAGGCATTTGTTACACGGATGTCCTCGACTCAATAAGGCTTCTGTTTGGGCCTCCACAGCTCTACAGTCATTGAGGTTCTGGGTACAATTAAGCAGTATAGTGCTCAGATCAGATTCAGCATCATTTATTGACCGATGGTTCATTAATTTTGAGGTAGAAAGAGCCTTGATCATTTGTATTTAGTCTTCCAGATTGAGATTCATTGAGAGAGGATTCTGCAAAACCATGGATGACGATCAATGCCAACACACCATTTACAGCAAATACAGTATGGTGAAGATATGTTTATGTGTGGACAGTATGTAGAGGTTAAAGTTATAATCCTTAAGATTTTCATGAAATCACTCCCCATTTTTTAATACTATGGCAATTAATTACATCTCCAAGAAGTCGTGATGGTGGAGTTCGCCATATAAAATCCAGCATTACCTGTTACCTCACTGTCTTTACACTGTGTCAGATCTGTGTTAAGATGCTTCTAATGCAAACCAAAGTTTTAATCAGTACATGTGCCGTGTTGCCAGGACTGTAATCTTAAGGATAAGGTCATGTTAGGCAACTAAAACACTTGAGGAAAGATTGTTGGCTACTTTAAGGCGAAATTTTACCGATCGTCACAGATCATTTTGATGCAGGAAACAGTCATCCTTCTCTTTAAGCCTGCAGCTTGATAAAAACATCCAGGATCAAGTCACAGATCAAGCTGACAGCACACATATGTCAGTGTCTTTTTCCCCAATTGAAAAATCACACGTATTAACCTGAGTAGCAGCCCTCTCCACTGATAAAAAAAAAACAGAGCTATCAGCTGAGTTATCAGACTCTGAGGATATGAGAGCTCGATGGCTGGCCTGATACTCTGACACCAGGTCTTTGGGATGTGAGTAACGACCTCTGAGAGAAGGATCATCCGCACCGAGCCTCAAAACATGCTGATAAGACTAATGAATTTAATCGTAGCTGGCTGATATGCAGAGACCTGCTACAAGCAGAGGCAGGTTTCTAGAAATCTGCACGGAGATCCCATTAGTCATGCTGATTATTTCATTACCTCGCTACGATAGCATCACAGTCAGTTTGAATTATATTGGCATACAGAGGAATACGTTCTCATTGATGCTGATTACATTTGCTACGTATACATCTCCGCTAACAATGTGCACATAAACTCTGGAGTATTGGATGGCAGGAGTATTTGGCTGCAAACCCAGTGGTTTCTTTGGCGGGAGGCCAAGACTAACAGTCGTATCAGATGTGATATATCCCCAACACCTTGAATAGACACTGTCATAATTCACTCTCAAGTGTGCCATAAAAATACACGCAGAAAGAAATCTTACATTCTATTGGCATAACCTTTGACTTGCAGGAGCAGAAGTGGGAGCTCCGCTTTCTGTCAAACCTGCAGCTCAGCGTTTTTTTTTTTACAGTTCCCAGAGGCCACGCTGGCATGTCAGCGGTAAGTGCAAAAAATTCAAGCAGAGAGGAGTGGGTAGAGGTTGTGACCTTGTCTTTGACGGGGTCCCAGCCCCAGAGCTCACTGCAGGCCTCTACAAGGTGTCTTATCTGCAACGCCAGCCTCTGATCTGTAGTCACATCAAGGTGCTGGAGCGAACTCCTCGCAGAGAGGAACACACCCTGACCTCGACACTGGTGGGTCAGAGTTTTATCTAGCTTTAGGTTTATTTGTTTTTTTTAGAGGCCTATATAAGAACCAGACATAGTCCAGAATGTGATTCCATCCTTCTTAATCTTCAAGAATGTGTGAAAGAGCAAAGCGTGCTATCTGGATGAATAATGCATCTGATGTTTTATTACTGAAAAAATCTGGACCAGTGATCTTAAACAGATTGCATTTGCTTTGTGTGTCAGTCAGACTGTCTGTTTGTGTGGATTCTAACAGAAGTGTGTCTTCTTGTTTTTTTTCCTCCACCCCCCCATCCCTGCTCCTCAGTGCCAAAGCAGTGGGGGGGACGGCGCTCATGTTTTAAAATTTCATAAAGGCACACGAGCGTGCGCGGGGGGGGGTCTCCTTATCAAAGGCTCTCACACACATGAGTAAACATGGAGGGATAAACATCAGAGAAGCTGTGGTCATAGAGGAACATCAGCAAACACATTACCTGCCAGGTTAACCTTAGCTTAGCCCCTGCTCACACTGTTACTGCAAATATATATATATATGGTGTCAAATACTAGATTTTATTGAGATGTTCCTGAAGAATTTGGGATTAAAATTTGTGCTTGGCATGAAAATGAGCAAATTAATTTAAGGAAATATCACCTTGATATAGAAATTTCTTGTAACTTTTGATCAGAAGCTCATCTTATTCTTCTTTATTCACCACAAATTCTCCTGAAGGTCTATTCTGTGAGTGCACGTCTTCTTGCTGTCAAGGAAAGTATATCAGGAGATTTTAAAACCTCTTTATGATCTAGAGTACTTTAGAGTTGATTACGCACTCCTTATGAGTTTCCAGCTTTCAGGACGTTTTAACCGCTGTAAGGAATCGCCGGGTTGTACCGCAGTTGCGAGAAAGCACAGGTCCTGAGAAATATCCCTCCGATAAAGTCTCAAGTCGGTAAATTCAGTCTACACGTGAGTACCTGGGCCTCGTGGGAACCATGCAGCTTTCACTCACGCCGTAAAACCGTCAGAAATAATGCCTGGCTGGAGATATAACACGCGGCCATTACGTACATGAGTCATGCTTTAAATCTGGGGGGTTTAAATACCCTCCCATTTCACATGACAACTAGCACGCCGCATTCTCCGCATTCCTTCATGTGCGCTGAGGATTATTTCAGTGCCCTGTCATTAGGAGAGGTCTACGCGATGACAACACGGACTCAGGGCAGCTTTACTTCACGTTTGATGTGGCCTGTAAATATTTCCCCTGACACGAGGCTTTCACGAAGAAGGTTCCCCTTTGTGCACCAGCCGTGGTCATTATGGGATCGTGTTGCTAATGGTCTTTTCGGAGACAGACTTTTAACCCCCAGACTGTTTTTTTCTTGTCTGCTTGAGAAAAAAAAGTCACACATTTTGCTTGATGAGATGGAGACGGCGGAGTGAGAATGAAGCATGCTGATTTCGACTGTATTCTGTATTTAATAATGCATAAAGCCTTGCTGCTAATGCTGAACACCAAAGTCTCTGATATTTGGAAGACAAACATTTCATCCCATCCTCCCACTAAGTTAGCACAACTTCATCAAGAGAATGTTTGCTGTGGTTTTGGGCTATTGATTAACTGCTGTTGGAGCCAACAGTAAATTTAACTTTGGTAGCTTTGCTGAGTGCTAATGGCTTTCCAGCTTTTCCAGCTTGGGGTGTGAGTTGCACTCTGGCTGTGTGCGCTACGGCGCTCTGAGACGAGCAGATGGCTTTGGGGCACTGTTGTCTAACACTGCAATTGGTTGCTTTCCAAACATGAAAGATTTACCGCACTGTTTAAGTCAAAATTAATGATCATGGAAGAGATGATGAAAGATTAAGACTTGATGTCTTTTTTTTGTTGTTTAAATAGTGGAAAGTCTGACAGGTATTATAATATGTGGCACCACGCTATTCAGCATCGATCTGTTGTCGTGCTTTTGGCATCGGCCCTATTTGCCCTAATGGTCACCCAGAGTGCCCTTGACTGGCGACTTGGCAGGACGCCTGGGCCTCTGCCATGTTCAGCTGGCATTGGGGGGGAAAGCTGGTGGTGATGGGTGTCTTCAAGTGGCGGTCTCAGATGTGAGATTAAGTGCGATAATTGCTTGAGAAGCAGCAGTGGGAGAGCGGCACACTGGGAGGAGGAGGGGGGAGACTAAACAACTGCACTTACTGTATTTAGACCAGAAGCTTGTGCTTGTGAACATCTGGACTAATGTGAGTTTACTCTCAAGGCCACGGGTTAAAAAAAGCTCTTTAAGTCTGGTCAGGCCCCAGAGGTGAGTCATAGGGAGGTCAGAATCTGTCTACGGCAAATAATTAGAAGTTCTTCAGCTGTGATAAAGGCTTGAAGATACAGAGTGAATTGTATTTTATGGAGAAGCTGTTGTTTGTTGTGATGCAGTTCGTGATTGCATCACATGGTATGTTCCTGCTATTTTTATCCACCCGATGCACAGAAATTCCCCAGAAATATGCATTGTTTTGATAGATCTCATTGTTCCAAAAGTTGCATTCCCACATGTTATGTTATGTTTGACACATGCCTTTTCACATTTTCAGGGTATAACAGCAGGGGTCCTCCGCAAAGTTGCTGCAGGCACAGTGTTTGTTTTTCGGTTTCTGGTGGTTTGAAAAGTTATTTTTCAAAATAATCTGCTTGTGTTTCACGGATGGGCTTTATCTTTGCCATCGACTAATTAGAGTACTGAGATTACAACAGAAACACAGAAAACTAGATGCCCAGGAGCAGGCGATCATAAAATAAAAACAGAATATGAGAAAAGGTTTTATTATGATTACTTTCTGGTCCAAACAGAGGGCAGATAAATAAATGTCTCACAGATACTACTTTTCCCCGTAGACTGAGATTCCTGTCCTTGTGACCTCTTCATGGGAATCCCCGTTATTCAATTACACTCTTGGAGCACATGACCAGACCGTCTAGAAATCAATGGCGAGCATCTGTCCCGGTGAGATAACCGCTTACCCAGGAGATGCGTCATGAGCTGTCAAGCCAATTAATTAGTCTGAAACTTGGATTGCACTGATCTGACAGCGTCAAGTCACAACTGGCTGTGTTATGTACTGTAGGTAGACCTCAAATGTCTGAAAACACAGATGGTTGAGGTACCTATGTGGCCTAGCTCTTACAGTTGCACTTCCCCCCCTTCTGCTTTATGTAGTCGGACCACTAAGAGGCAAATCATTAGTCCACAGCCAAGAAATCCTGACATCTGTTTTTTCCATTCTGCTCGTACTCTTAGCTCATTTCGCCCGTGCAGTAACTCAGTAGCACACGTTTTGTGAGTGTGGGCTATTCCCAGCTGACATTACACAGCTGGGCTCGCTCCTGGGCCAGCCGTTAGAAGTTACCAAGAGCTGCTTCTGGAGTTACACACAGCGAGAAAGAGAGAGATATAAACTGATTACTCACACCTTTTTTTTTAAAAAGCACTTCTGTTCTGTTCTTCACACATCTATGAAAACAAAGTGGAGGAAATACACAGTCCAGACACGGTTTTACAGCATCAACGTTTAGGATGACGGTTGACTCCGCCTGTGTTTCCAATTAACCTGTATTCAGTGTGAGATTTTGCACACTGACTCCATTGTTTACTTTTGGCTTTTCTAATTTTCTTCCTGGCAGGAATACATGGACGCCAACAAATGCATTGACGAGCTTCTCAAACAGCTGGACGAGGAGCGCCGAAACGTCCGAAGGTAAGAGGGGTTCTTAAAATGTTTGGGGCAGATGTTTTATTGCCGAAGGACATCAGCAGCTGCCTGCAATCCATTCCCGACCGCAGGCAGCAGAACAATGTTGTTTGGTTTTGAGCTCGAGACAAGCTTTGTACGCTGTTCTTGAGAAATGCTTTTTGTGCTGGAAGCCCACTAAAACGTGACGGACAAAGGGGGAGACTCTGGTCCCAGTGTGGGGTTGACTGGGGGCATTTCTCATGGAGGAACTTCGGAGCAGATTTGCTCCAGACAATGGGAATGAAGAGCTTATGGAGATGCCAATCTAATGACCTTGTCCCCTCCGTGCTCCTATCTTTCCTGCCCTTCCAGTGATGCACTTTCCCCATAGAAAAAGAAGAGACAATTTTTTAAACTTCACCGTCTTTTGTACGACCCTCTCTCCATCTCAATGGAGCTGTATTCTCCCCGTCACAAAGTAATTTTCCCCCTGAGTGAGCAGAGAAAGGCCGGGGGTTGGACACAGGGGTGAAGGGGTCTCAGGGTGGGTGGCTGGGGGGGGATGGATGACCACTGACCATCCCCTTTACTAGGCCAGGGCAGCCCTTTAATAAAGGAAGTGATGTGTAAAGGAATGACCCTCCCGTCTATGTCATCCCCTCCCCTCTTTATAAGACGGGGGAGTCTTTTTGGTGACACCCAGAGTGACCTAATGGCCACTTAGAAGGACCAGAGGACCAACTGGTTTCAAACCCATGAACTTGTAGTGACTCCAGTTTTTTGGAGTGGCTGTCTTAACCACTATCAGCATGTTTTACATTTGGATAAATGCCGTTTCCTGTTTTCCAAAAGTTTGACTTGACGTTATGTGCCTCTGCCTCGTAGACCTGAGAGTATTGTACTGTCACAGTGAAGCTGGATTTACTGTCAACCCAGGGAGAAGCTGTCTGCTGTAAAATTACTTCAAAGTTGAAGTAGGATTTGTTATTTGAAGATCATCTTTTTAAAGCTTCCGCTGAGCACCAATGCTTCCTCATGTTCCTCCTGATACAGTAGGACTTCTGCACAGATGAGATCAAACGATCTAGCCGCTGCAAAGACACCAGCACATATTCAGCCAGTGCTTTGTGCATTTAAATGACGAGAGGGATTTTCAGTTTTCAGAAACAACATATCACCAGGAAGGATTTGTACTCATTTCTTCTCCAGCGTTGGCCTGTTCAGAGTGTCGACAGTGATAAATGACTTCACAAAGGCTTTTGTTCAGCTGAAACATAGACAGAAACTCAAATAAAAAACTCCGCCTCCTTCCCCTTATTAAGCAGCATCTCACGACGCTATAGATGTCTCCCTCCACCCCTCAGAATATGGGGCCCATCAATCCGTCAATGGGAGAAAGAGAAGCCCTTACATTCCTCTGGTTCTCTGCATCCCCTACTCCATGACCCAGTGACCCACTGCATTCATGTCTCTCATTGTGACATATTATGGGGTAGTTCACGCTGGTGAAGTACACAGATTGACAATCATGACTTAGTAAGTTAGTAATGATATATCAAACATCCCTGCTGTTGCGTCAAATAGACATGCATCTTTGTTTTTTCTCATTAAAGGGGAGATTTTGAGCCTTAAAAGAATGCTTCATGAAATATCTAACATTTGAGCCTATTTCAAGATCTTTTAAAACATGAATACATGAACTAAAGATAGTTTTCTGTTTTTGATTGTCTGTCAAAAGCATCTGCTGCATCCAAAGCCTCGTGCAAACACAGACACTCACACACAGTCCCTCTCGTTCAGTCGCAGCAATCGCTGCCCGATGAAGCACAAAACCCCAGTGGGATGCTGGCCGGGCTTTCCTGCTCCCTCTATTCAATGTGACCACGTCCTTGACAGACGGAAACAAAAGCTCAGCGGCACAGTGTCAACATCAGATGGAGCAAATCCCAATTTGGCAACGTTCGATGCGGCGTACAGTAGGACCCTGACCCGGGGTTTCCAGTTATTCAGCATTTGTTTTGCAGCCATTAAGTATGATGAAATGTGTTTTTAAAAAAGATCTACAATATCATTAGTGGTGGCTCCTAAATGCTGGCGACACACAGTTGTAAATTGATGGAAAATAGAGTTTATTACAGACTTCTGCTGAGTGACAGACATGTGTATAAGAGACATATGGATGTTCTGCGGCGTTAAAAAGCATGACGGACGGGGAGTTAGTTTGCATGACCTCTTTCTGACAAGCTGCTGTGTCAAGGCACCGTGACTGTGTAATCTTCCCTGTGGATTAAAACAATGTAGATTAGATTTTTCATTCTCCCACTCTTGATATGACGCTGTGCTGAGCTGGTGTTTCCCTGAGTCTTCTCCTGACCTTGTTTTCAGTGGGTTCAGCGTGGCCAGTATCAGGTCACATGACCCGAAGCTGGGCTCACCTGCCATTTTTCTGCCTGCCGGAGCAGATGGCATTTTGTCTGTGACCCCTTCCACACCTTGGAGGACAGGGAGGGACAAGGAGGGGTGGGGAGTCGGAGGCAGGGGGACTCAGCTGGAGATCAACGGGGTTTGGGACAGGTTGCGTTGCAGCTGCAGCCCCAAAGCCTAAAGGACATTAGGACGACATCTGCTGATCAATAAGCTATTTGTCATGTTCATAGAGCAACGGCTCATCGAAGACGGCAGAGAGGGGAGGTCAGATCAGATGTGTGCTTATCTGAGGGATTATAGCTAATAGGACTTTCTTTGTGGAAGTGAATTTTGCGAGTCGATTGAATTAAAACTTGAATAGTTATGTCCTGTAATTGCTCAACATTTCAATGTTGTATTTTGGATTGTGAATTTGAAAGCAGCTATCAAAAAAGTCCTTCATCAGAATAACTCCCTTTGAGTCATTTCGATAATCTCATTCCATCATTTCTTAATTGTTTAAGCTTTTAAGATCGCAAAGCCACTAATACAAATGCAACAAATTGTTTCAACTGAGGTTTAAGACTTAAAAAATGTCTCTAAAAGCACTTTGAGTGACTTTGAGCGTTCCCCCTAAATTTGTCAGTTAAAGGACACTGATGGAGGAAAATGTCCTTGCACTCCTACGAGGAAGGCAGGAAAAATGTGTGTGTATCCTCATGGGAGGGCCACGGAGCTGGGAAACAGCTTTACAAATCTGGACCTTGCTGATGTTACTACAAGGCATATCTGGCCTCAAAGACGCCTGTGTGCTGCCGGCGGTCTGAGCCAGATGAAAGGCTGTAATCCCCAGCTGAAGTATGTGGCGAGGCCTGCTCCGTCGATGAGGAGGTGGATAGCCTCCCCGCAAAACCCCTCCAACGCCCCGAGGATCTGCCGTCTCGCTTGGGCGAAAGCCATGCTTTTTACAACTTTAATTGGATAAATTGACCGGTCTAATGCAATAATTTGATCATGCTAAGCTCCAAAGAGATCTAATACACTCCCAAAGTATATTTGTGTGCCCTCTGAAGTGAATGACTTAGCCTAATCCTTCCATTAGGGGTCACTTTACGGCCCGGGAGTCCAGACTCTGAAATATCTCAAAGGAGCCTTCAGTGGGTAAATAAATCAATCCGTGAAACCTTCATCGGAAACCTTCAGGCACTGCTGGAATCTGGAATCAGAGAGAGTCAGTGGGTGGTTTTCATCAAGCTTTTCTTTGTGTTTTCCTAAAAAAAAGCAATGCCACAACATCTGGCGTGCTTGTTAGCACGGAGAAGCATCTTGTTGTTTTCATAACGATGTATTCATAACGATGAACTCCCTGAAGCAATTAGTCGAGGAGGTGACACAAATCAACGCTCGCTATTTAATCTCGGCGAAGATTCACTAAGTCTGTCTGGCTTTGGACGCACTCGTCTCCCGAGTCCCGTAAAAAACGCCAAACGCTCCGGCCCTGATTCATGCGCAAAAAGTCCCGGCTCGGCGGAAAATACATGCATCAGTTTTATGGAGCTTATGAGAGGAAAAGGTTAATCGAATGGGTTAATGAAGCCTTTTACTGATGCTCCCTCAAGGTCGTTTCATAGCTGCATTCCCATACACACTATAAGGGTCCTCCTTCTCCACATAAATAAGCCTGTTTTTTTTCTGCTGCATTCAAGGTTAACAGTATAGCTTAGCAACTGTCTACTACTCTTATTTTGAAAACAAAAAACCTACTAAGCATAATGGATCTATCCGTTCCCTGCAGATGTAGTGTTGTAATCAACACATTTTGTTAGCGGTTTCACAACATGCATATGCGCTGTTTTATAGGACTTTTGACACGTATTCTTGGCATTTGGATTGAATGGGGTATTATCTGCATTCCTAGAAGCAATTAGCTGTGTTAAAGAGCTGAGTCTGCTTCAGTCTTGCATAATAGCTAATTACCACTGTTGTTAAGTGAGTTCTCAGGCACTAATTTCAATGTCTTGTGCTGTAGGAAAAGCCGTTTTACTACGCATTGTTTTAGAATATTACATTTTTTATCTGATTTCCAGTCACTCTGGCTTTGTCAGCTGAACGAGGGTTTCACACAACATTTGGGTCTATTAACTTCCATTGAGTTCCTCTCTCCTTTGTGCAAAGAAAAGATTTTCTCATCTACATCAGTGTTTGGAGAATGTGCTATGGCTTCTTTTGTGCTCATGAAAGCGTGCAGTTATTTTGACTAATGTCTGCTGCAGAGAGTTTTGGAAAACATCCTCACCTAAAGATAAGACGAGAGATAGATCCTGTGTGGTTTTGGGTTGTTGATAGAACCTGTGTGGTTTTGGCTGGTGGAAGTCACAGTGGCTGCATCCACGCTATTTACCTCCAGCTCAGGGCTCTTTGGAAGACATACTCTTATCTCTCTGAGGAAACAGGAAGATGTGAAAATGTGTGAAATTCATAACATTTGAAGGGTTGATTTATAAAAAATCTAGTGTTGAATCTCTGCTGCTATGGGGTCTCTCAAAAAAGACAATGACAAAAGATGGACTTTGATGAGGTTGTGAGGTTGTCAATCATTGTTGCTTCATTGTTAAACAACCACCATTGCCGATTAGAATCTATCCGACCTGAATCTTTCAGGCCTAAATCATGTTGACTGAGATAACTTCATATGGTGCCAATGGAAGTCTTGTTGCATCAAAATAATAACCATGAATATAAATTGAGAACATGGCTAATGTAGACACATCTCTTGGCATCATGCGCTCTACCAGGTTGATGCTTGGTTGCTTTATAGCATTAAAACAAGGATTAATGACTGTCTTGATAAAATAATTGCATTTTAACATCTATAAACTACTTTCAAATTGAGTTTAGAAAATATTAAAAGCAAAATGTCAAAATCTATCTCCTGTGTTTTTCATTTTGTACCACTAACTCCGTGTGGTTTCTTTATGGCACTAAAAAGTAATTCTTTGAGCAGTGAAATAAGTAAACGCTAATGGAAAAAACGATAAAGAAAAGCACCTCCTTGTGAGGGGAAACAACAGGCTTTTTGTGATTGTAAAAATGTGGTGTTAATTTGACTAGAACTAACAGTAGCTCCAGTGTGAGGTGAGAGGATACCGCTGACATTAGTCATGGCATAATGGCCCCATTTGTTTACCATAATCACACCAGGAATGTCGAAGTATTTTTCTAAAAGATTTACCGAAGATTAATTAAAGATTAACTCCAGGAGCGTAAAATCCTGCTCATTCCAGTTTTGCAGACTTTTTTTCCTCACAAAGAGGAAAATCTCGCCCCCACCCCCCCTCCCACTGCTTAATGAAACATGACGGCGGTGCATTATCGCATGCATTGCATTACACACTTCATGTTGCCACACAGAAGTTAAATGACAAACACACACACACTCTGTCTCTTGCAGCGTGACCCATCATGTGATTTGCATCTGTCTGGTTCTTTTGGAGCTGTGTGGATCCTGAGCGGCCCTGTGTTGGGTAAACAAACACACTGCCTGTCTACAGCTTGGCATTTCCTTTTGCTCGTCTTGATGCAGAAAGCAGTCTAGCCATGTTGACAGCTAAATATCTCCTGGATGGATTGTAACCACCCCATAGTACCTCTGATGTGCTTCCAAATGATTCCACACCCCTCACTTTGCCTCGGTTGTATCAGACATTTAATAGCCGTTCTCAGAAGCACGTCTAAGCTTAAACACAGCGTATGATCTAATCGTCTTTAGCGCGCTGCAGAGAGACTGGAAGGGAACAAAGTTTTTCCTTCTTCTTCTCCTCCTGTGTGATTAATGTCTGTCTGGGAACACACACCTAGACCGGTCGAGTAATGAGGCCCCCCCTCCCACACACACACACCCCCGGTCACTCCTGGTCGCTCATCTGAGATCAAGCTGCAGGGGATTAATGTCGCCAATGGGGAAGTGTGGCTGACGACTGGAGCCCTGGACAGGATGTTTGTACATTCATATACACTGAGTAACAAAGTTGCTTACTTTTGAGGGACTCCCCTACATTTATCTGATACAAAACATATGATAAGCTCATAAAATATGATTAATTGCAGCAGATTAAATTACCCAGCATCTTTAAGCGATTGCATTTAGCTCCATATGGACCAGATATACTATCAACACGCTGTTGGAACATGTTAGTGTATCAATAATTTAACACTCTGAAAGGTCGTTTGTGGTCCGAAGATATCACTGTGAAAAATACAAACCAGGAAGTCCAGTTTGAAGAATACATCAAAATACAGCAAGTTATTTTCCCACTTATTTTGTTAATGTTTTCTGGATTTCGTTGCATTGTTTTTGCCTGGTTAGTCTTTACATTTGTCTTTAAAAAAACATGAAAACAATAAAATAAATAAATGTGCTAAGACCTTCCACACATAAGCTCCCAAAAATACAATTCACATAAAGTCACAGGATCCATAGTTGTAATTTCACATCGCTGAATTACTACTTTCACTTCAGTAAAGGATCTAAATACTTCTTCCACCACTGCACACATACTACCACAACCACCAGCGTCCCTTTAACCGAGGCTACACTCCACCGCAGTTCAAAGGTGCTTACGCTCACACGTTTCCAGCGTGCACTCGCACGCTCACAACCACAACCACGAGCATCCTTTTCCCTCAGACCACCCTGCACCCCATTATGAATCCATATCGACCCGACGTCCCTGCAGCTACTGTCCCAGCACCGTCCTGTCTCCCCCCCCACCTCCTCCCTGAGGAATGCTAACCTAGCCTGATTGTGTGTGTGTGTGTGCGCGTGTGTGTGTGACAGTGGTGGAGCCAGGCTGGCTGTGTGGGCGGCCGAGTGTTTCCAAACAGTGGAATCTGTCACTGACACCCCTGGCAGAGCAATAAGCAGGGCCTTAATGAGCTCAGCAGATCACTCAGCATACTGGGTCGACACACACATACACACATGCACACACGCTTATAGACGCATGAATATTACAAATACAGACCCACATACAGTGCAATAAATGGATGTACTTACGGTTGTGAGAACCCATATGTAATATGTGCATATGCTGTATGAACACACATTGATTGTTGCATGCATGCATAAACCCATGCACCAACACACACACACACTGTGTTTCATACACACACTTGCAGCACTATACAAACACATTACACACACTAAGACTCTCATTATGGAGTTGAAATGGGAGAAAACGAAGAAGATTAGAGGAAAGAACGGTTTGACTGTCTCGGACACAAACACCACGGGTACACGACTCTGCTTTCTGTTTGTCGCCCTGCAGAGGAAAGACATCGCTCAACGATCGCCGCTCGCTCTTGATCAAATTAGAATGGAACACTGCCCTCAATATTTCTTGATTACGTTGCATATGCATGTGTTAACGCTGACTCAGCCGACCATTTGTCCTTTATACCCAACCGGCACAATAGTGTCTAATTGGTGACCACCTGCTCTTAGAATCGAATCACCCTCGCTCTGTATTCAGATTTCCCTGCAGGACAGCTGCCCTTATGATATAAACACAATTATGCCTCTGCGTGACATTTTGGTCACAAATGCAATAATCAGGCGTCATGAATCTTTCCTGAGGTTTTTTACGATGACAAATGGGAATGCGGCCGCCAGCTTTACGAGGTGTCTGATAACGAGAACTAGACGAGACCTGTCAATTTTTTATTATCTCTGTTGGGTGATGCCAGATTTTCCCAGCGTTAAAAATATATACCTCCAAACCCCACGAGTGAGAACTCATCCCTGCATGTTTACGCTGCACCTTCCCTCAACTTGAAGCCCCCCTTCCTCCCTTCTGGTCTCCAGCAAACTAATTTTCTCACATGGTTAGTGTCATTGTTCATTTGGGACATTAGTGACAGTGAATGTGGGGCAAAGTGGCAGCGATGGCCCCGGCTCTAAGTCAGCCCTGTCCTTTCTTTCCCCTCTTTAACTGAGCGCTCCTGTCACCGGGACCCTTTTAATTCCCCCTTTTCACCCCTCCGGTGCCCGCCCCCTCTCGCACTGGTCCTATTGGGGAGCAGACAATAGAGAGTGTCCCCCCCCTCCTGTTCTGCCTCTTCATCCCCCTCCTCATCTCCCCTCGGCCCTTGCAGGCGTCCTGCCTGGTTGTGGCTGTTGGGGTTCCAGGCTGCAGTTTGTCACAGCCGTTCAGCTGAGACTGATTGTGATTGTGGCAGATGGGCCGGAGCCTGCTCCGTCACTCGGTCCAGGCAGACCCAAGCACTTCTGCCTCAGCTTTGACAATTTTTTTTCTTTCTCTGGCTTTCAGATTCTATCCTTCGCTCTCTTGATCTTGATCTCTTCCTCGGTCCTCTTTTGTCAGTCTCTTTCTTCTTCTCTGCGTTGTTTTCTAAAAGCTCAGTGGCCCCTTGTCCAAACTAAATAGTACAGCCAGTGTTTTCAGATTCATCCACTGGAGAAAGACTTAAGAAAGGGCAAAACTAAGCCACAAAGATCTGTTTTTAAATTAGGGCCTCAGTATTCTTCCAAAAAAGCGCTTGTCATCCTAAATGCATACGTGTCCGACATTCTATCTATTAATTTTCTGATATGCAATTAAGTAATCAGTCACTTTATACCGGTTGTTTAGGTGGTGCAGGATCTGAACTTTCTTTCACATAATGACACCAAACAACTTGTCCCTCTCTATGATGGAAGGCTTTTTGCCTTCAAGCTGGGCGACACATCATACCTACATACTAAGAGAGATCTCTCGTTCTTTTTGTTGTTCGTTTTTTTGCTTTCTGATCTCTTCGGTCTTATTAGTCACCTTCCCTGCCTCTACCTCTGTTCTAAAAGAGCCCAGTTAGTACAACATCACAAGCCGACTGCCTCTTGCTTCCACACGTTCTCTTGTTGGAGTTAAACCCCCTCTACACTGTTGTCACCCCCCAAAAACTCCTCCTCCTCCTCCTCCGTACAAACCCCCACCCCAACCTCGCTTCTCCTCCCCTGAGGAAAGAGCCACCTTCAGAGAAGGCAGCGGAGCAGCCGTCTCCCTGAACACATGTTAAACGTCCTGCAAGCCCGAGGAGGAGGGAGGACGCAGTCAGAGAGAGAAAGAGAGAGAGAGCCGGAGAGAGACACAGCGACAGACAGAAAGAGAGCGAGGCAGAGACGGAGTGAAGAGAGAAATATTCTGAAGAGAGATAAAGCCAGAGGCGGGTGAGGGCGGGGGGAGGCACACATTGCTCTGTGTGTGTGTGTGTGAAGAGGAGACACTCCACTCCTGAGCGTGTGTGTGTTAGTGAGAGAAAGCACAGCGCAGAGGGAGAGTGTATGCAGAGAGGAGGAGAGGGAGGCAGCGTTGGGAGAGTCAATGCATGTTGCCAGATTGAGAGAGACAGGCAGGCTGGAGGACAGACGCAGCGAGGACTTGGAGGAGGAAAGGGAAGCAAGGATTTAGAGTGCTTGAGGGAGCATAGGAAAGAGGAGAGAGGAAGCTTCAGTCAAGTGTAGAGGCAGGCAGTGCTGCATTGTGGACGTAAACTTTATCATCCGCGGGATCAGTGGGTAGCAGCTGCGGAGCAAAGAGGAGAGCGTGCTGGTGGATTACCATGTGTGTCCTCTGAACGCACCAGGATGCTGCATCTCCACCAGGGTAAGAATCGGGCAGTCGTCAGCATAGATGACATGACAAAACCTGCATTATTTCTTCTGCAACTGCAAGATTTGACTGATTTGATGAGTGTTTGTTCTTGCGTTGGGACCCTGGGTGTCCTTACATTTGTGCCATACTTTGTTTTGTCAGAAGAATAAATGCACACTTTTTTTTGCCCATGGCTGTTCCACCTTCAGTTGTCTTTACTTTGTCCTGAGCAGCAATTTTTTAAATACTCCCCAGAGGAGGGAACATATTTCATATAGCAGCATTGTACACATGTGCAGGGGATTATCTCTGATTTGCACTGAGCCCGATTAGCCAGTTGCAGGGGGGAATCGCGTGTCCTGTTGCTAATGGCAACAGTATGTGGATGGGCCACTGCGTAAAGCACTTTGATTCTGATTGATAACACAAGGAAACGGATACCCGTCGTTTAAGCGGAGGTAAAACAATCAGGCATTGCAGGGGATTTGTATGTGCAGGAATGCATGTTTTTTCCTCCCACTGCTCCTTTTCTTTCCTCATACTCTCTCTCAGGCAGATTAAGATTTTCTACCCAGCCCACTAATCCCACAGTAAAATGACTGGTGTTGAACTGGGTGTGGATACAGCTAAGTGTTGGGGAATATGGATTATGGGGCCACTCTGTTATGATCAGCTTCTCTGCAGCTCCTTATTAATGTGGCGTGAAGTGCTGCAGTACGAGTGTCCATATGTCAAAGTCACAGCGGGTCAGGGGGTCTTTCCTCGTAGTCAGCCATATTTACAGAACACAGAAAGAGAAGCTAGGAAGCTGGAAACCGACACAGCAAGGATGCCAAATGAAGGATGCAGGACACTGGCTTTATATTTTTAGCTGGGTTTGTTATCTCTAAAAACAGAACTGCAAGGGAACATGAAAATGAGAGCATGGGAGAGTATGGGAGGTATCATCACTCTCTTGCTGGTGTTGTCAAAGTGCCAGGGAGAAATGTCTCTTTTTTTTAGTTTGAGTTGAGGTTTTTTTCGCCCTTGGAACTGGTGCTTCCCAACACAGGAGCAAAAAATAGCATCTGGGGATGCTTTATAATGGGAAACGCCAATGGATGTTGGCAACAGTAGTGAAACAAGTAGGACTGTGTTTTGTCAAGAATCTGGCAATACGATACAACATCATCTACATAAAGTCTGAGAAGACCAGAGCAGTGGGATGTGCTTTTGGATATATCACAGTCCCATAACATCCAACATCAAAGCAATACTTTGAGAGGGTGAATACACTGAGGTGTTTCCTAGTACTTTACAAATCTGACATTGCCTGATAGCAAAAGTAAATATTAGACTGACCTTTTAATCCAGAAATGTTTTACAGTGGTACACCTGGAAGTCAAACACAGTATTGACATTGTTGGTGCCTTTAAATGATAACCTTACAAAACAAGCATGTGACTTATCAACCCCTGTAAATGTATCCCATCATCCACTCTTTGCATGCAAGTTTAAAACTGTAATCTATTGTCTAGCCCTAAGTAGTCTGTCTCAATTATGTTCATTGTTCATGTTTTTGGATTGGACGTACAGTAGCAATCATCATTACTGTACTCCCCAAAAGGCTACAGTTTGGCCATTTGGTCCAGTTTCTATTTCGATAGTGTCCATTTAAAGCCTTTTTCTGGGAGCAGAGCTGCAGCCGGTGATATCATCCCGCCACCAGGGCAGATGTGTGTCTGCACTGGGCAGTTTGAGCCCTGCTGGCCTCTGTAACCTACCTGGGGATTACTGCGTAAGAGGATTGCCAAGTGAAGGGATTTGATTTTTATAGAATTAAAACTGTAATTCTCTCCATCCCGACAAATGCTGCAGTGCAACCATTTCTCCACATTATTATTTTCCCCCCTGCTGCCATGTTCTCATTCTACCATGACTACATCACGCGCCCTACATAAGCAGATTTCAAGCACATTTGCTGCACATTTGACGTCTTTGTTATTGTGAGATGTGCGATACCCAAGCAGGTTCATCAGTTTCAACAAGAAGTGTGCACTGGGATATTTTGGATGCCAGTGATAATCATTACCCCTAAACACCAGCCCAGTCAACTTAATTAAGATCATACTGAGCCGTGTGCTTTGTGTTACCTTCCACCCCCTTAAAGCTGTTGTCCCTCACTTTGCCTCTCACTCCTCTACATCCGATTTTTCCAACTTTTCCTCCTCCCCTTTCGTCTCCTCCCCGTATGTGGCGCTCTGTATTCGGTGACCCTCAGCTAGCATATTGGGTCTAGGTCAAACTGAATTACTGAGGAATGTTCCCCTGTTCAATGGCCGGCCCAGTGGGCCTCAGCATGGTAGCACTTCCCCTTCATTGACAGCCAGGGGACTTTCATTTTGAAGGAGGGGGGAGCTCCTTCCAGACAACTTTCCCATGTAATTCCCCCTGTCTCTGCAGTGTTCATTGGTACCGTTGGAGCCGTCAGCCAAAGCAGCCGGTTTAATGATGTGTACGTGTGAGCGAATCTCGGGATCTCGCCAGCCCGAGCCTTGTTGAGACGCTCTGCCTCTGTGACTGCAGGCCATCCAGCTCAATTAAGGGTGCTTTGAATGCATTCCTCCCCTTCGCCTGCTCTACATTTATCTTCCCCCACGAACAGCACGTGGGAACTCTAAAAAAAAAAAAAAAAGGTCCTGCAGAGCTCTGCGAGGCTAGTATGGACCTGTTTTCTGTAAATACAGCAAACAAAATAGCTCAATAAAGGATTCTGACATTTTTCCAGCTTGCACATTTTTGTTTCGAAGAGCCAAAACACATTGCAATCCAGCTGAAAGCTCGTGCTTTGCATTTCGCTGAACGTTAACAAGTACAAAAATCCAGAAAATGGGACTATCAGATGTCTTTTCTGTGTCTCTTCTTGGCTAAACTTGGAGTAATGTCACTCAGGGAAAAGCATAAAGTTTAATGGTCCGACACAATTTATTACCAATAAAAGGCTTTTATTTGCTAGCTATCAATGGCTTATTGCATGCACTGACTGTTTTGCCTGGAGACAAAGCTTTGTCCAGACACCCCTTGCTGACTGTTAAGTGATGTCATTAGAGACGGAGCATTTTTGTGGTTTCTAAATGGGTGAACTCGCTCCATGTGAGTTCACCAAGGTGCGAACACTGGCTGTTTTTGCAGTTACTGCTTTTAAACTGCCTGTTTTTTAGTCGGAACTGACATAAAATAGGATTTTTCTTTGTATGACAGCATACATTAACTTTTGTTTTCAGCTTTTGTTTATACCTCGCATATTTATATCTCAAAATCCCCAGAAGTGTTTCAGTTCTTTGATTTGGATTTGTTTTTTAGGTCATAGTGCTGCATGCCAACAGTATACAAGATAATATGGTGTTGTCCTTGTTTGTTATACACGGCCTTCCTGCTGACACACTTTCACAGGCGCATGCATCCCACAAGTCTTTACATCAAAGCAGTCAAAACTTCTTTGTGAGCATTCCCTCTCGTTTCATATTTCTTCTCTTGTCACGGCGATGCTTTCACCGGAGCGAGCCGTTTACGAGGTTAGGGAAAGCGGGTCAGTGTCGTATTTGAGGTTGCGCAGGGCGGGGAATGTCAACAAACTTCGGCTCCCAACTATCTTGGCTGTAAATCAGCGGATAATAGTGGGAGAAAAAAATGCAGGACTTCATCCAGTGGCTGGAGGTGTTGGCTCAGCTGGAAAGGAAATGGATGGAGACTGCTGGAGAAGCTCACCTGCAGTAAAACTCTTGTCCAAACAGCCCTCTTGTTGTGTTTAAGTTATTTTAGCCATTTGGTCAAACTCTTTGCTTAGAGTGAATAACAATGAGTGCACTAGCTTTAAATTACTTTATTACCAGCATGCCAAAGTGCCAGAACGGTAATGCTTTGGCAATATTCCTGTAACAGAAAGTACATGTAGAGGAACATATTCTCCCTTTATCTGTCAATTTGCACCCATCAGGAAGTAGAAATGTGGACATTTCAGCCGTCTGTTAAGGGACTGGAAGTGAAATTTAAATCTAGTGATGCAACAAATGAAATTGAACCCATGACTTCTAAACAGGAACTGTCTGCAACGCGAAATAGGTGTATGATTTCTGCAACAGCTGCCCAGCAACTTGCACACAGACCCGAGGTTTCGAGTGCTCCTATTTACCGTACCTTTGTTTCTATTGTGTGTGAAGCAGCCATTTGTCTGCCTCTGTAAAGGGCTACTGTTTGCCCGCCTCTCTAAAAACTATGTGTTGACAGCCGGTGTAAAACACCCTATTGCCTTTGCACAGTCTCCATGAGTCAGCAGAACCTTCCAGTGTTACGGTACAGTAGTAAATATGAGTCCCTGTTCTCTAATTACTTCAAACCAGGCCAGCCAGGGCGTAAAAAAACATAACAATGGAGGGAACGTGTGACTCGCCCAAAGTATGAGTGTGCATTTTTGTCCACTGAACCTGTCGAGGCGCCTGAATTATCATTTGATTTTATTAAACTACCTCATATAGAGCTTCACAATAGCAAGCTCGAACATTTTAAGCACCTTTGGGTATAATGTTAACACGTTTAGTTCAGTTTCTGTCTTCTGTGTCCATCCGAACTCTGGACAGGAAGTTGGGTCAACGCATCGGCTTGTTTTGTGCTTAGTGCAGCACGACATATTGTGTAGATTTGAGAGGTGTGTGCAACAGCTTCTCTGAGGACTCATGCAATTAACAGATTCCCCTGAAGAGTTTCAAACCCCCTCCTGCATCATCTTTCCAACGAAAGAATTGGGCAGGGTGTGTCAGACAATTTTCATTTCATATCATTACTTAACAGACGATCCAAAAATCTTGACGCAGACGTCAAACTAGTTCATGTCAAGCACCCTAAGGTTATAATCCTTCTGTGCACAGATCTTCTGAGACTTTTAAATGGATCTTGGCAGAATCCCGAATCAGAAAAGCCAGTCTGAGTGTCTGAGTGCACCTCACAAAACACAGGTTAACTCCTAAATCATGAGGTAATTGTAGTTACCGTTTTGAAGGGAGCTTTACTTAAACTCAATTATGTGTCAGAGTGTGTGATTCAATCGAGACAACCATCACTGGAACAACTCAAACACACGCACAGGATTATTACCTGTTGGAATGTGAGCGTGTGGCTGGGAATGCCTTTCGATAAGCTGGATTTCAAAACAAGGTGTGTCTGGAGGTTTTTCCCTCGTCTTTGTGAGGAGTGAAACTTGCTCTGTATCGACATATCTGTCTTCATCGTATCTGTGGTTGTTCAGGTCCAGCAGCAGAGCATCCTCTCAGTTTTGAGTCATCTCTCTTTTATGATTTGTACATAAAAGATTCAAAATATTGTGAGTGTGTATGCATGTCTCTGCAAATCCTCGCCGGTGTGTTTGTACATGTGTGTTCATGCATGTGTTTGAGTGCCTCTTGTGTGTTGGCGTCTAGCTCCGTCCTCGTTTTTTCACGAGCAGCGCCGGTGAGTAAACCCTCCCGGCAGACAGACAGGCCGACGGGTGTTGCAGCCATTTTTAAAGCACATCTGCTCATCCGCAATGTTTCCTTTCGTCTGGACGGGAATGCGTCTGTGGCTCGGAAAACAATTGAGGTCAGGTCGTGCTCGCAGAATGAGAAAACATTTAGGGAGACAGACAGTCAGGGCAGGGGTAATCCATGCATTCCTCAGAGAGTCTCGGAGGATTCCTCATGTCTGATTTTTTTTTTTTTGCTGCTTCAGAGGTTTGGAGATGCAGTGCACGCGTTTGATCGGCACTTGGCCTACAAAATGATGCATTTAAACCATTGCCCTCACTCTGATATAGCAGATTACTCCCCTACGTTGTTTACAAATCATTTTCACACAGTCTCATGATTGCACCCATCAATCATCAGCTCTGAGATCATATAAGTCCCCCTCCTGTCAGAAAACATACAGTAATGGTCCAGCAGTGTAATTAAGACTCTCCTAAAGCACTGATGTTATCACAGAAGGAAATCATAAACAACCCAGAGCATTCAACATGTTGTTGACTTTGGATAAATCCCGCTAATCGCAATCATCTCAACTCGTTTGACTGCATTACTCAGTGCGGTGCACACTTGTCCAAACAAAGGCCAACACATGACGCCATACGTAAGAATGAATAGGGGTCACGTTAGGTCTTGGTGTTTAGATGACCCACATTGTCACAAGACATTCTGGTGTCCCAAACAGCTTCTTCTTCAGAACTGTATTTGTCATCATCTTGCTTGTAATTTTCATAGTTCAATATGCTTGCAATTGTGATCTGAAATGGTAGAAAAACAACATACAGAATGGGAAGAATTTTTTTCGAAGCACAAAGAACAAAGCATGATGATAAGAAAAGTCCCTTTTCATGAAGTAAAGACATTTCAAGGCCACATGGCAGCATGGAGAGGCATGTGTTCTTTGTTTCTCTGCTCGCAGCACAACCTCATCACATTTCACCTCGTCAATAATTGATGGTCTGCTGTGGCGAGGTGAAGCTCATTGTGCCTGGCTGGCTGGGCGGGTTGGGTGTGTGGGGTGCTGACATGTGGCTCCTGTTTTTTCCGCTGCCCTCCGGTGCAGACGGGGTCCGTGGCGGGGAGGCGGAAGGTCAGGAACCAGCTGTGGGTGAGGCGGGGGAAACGGGCCGCAGGTCAGGCCGCCGTTCGGCATCTTTTCTGGTGATTGATTGGACCTTTCTAACGCATTGGGACCGATTGAACGTTCACAGATGTGCGAGCCCCACCCCTCAGACGCTTGAAGCAGTGTTTACACTGAGGGGCTGATTTTGATTCCAGCTCTGTGTTTAGGGTTTGACTGCAGAAAGGCTCATTAAAGTGGGAAAGAAACGATACTTTGATGAAGTTGCATGCGCTTTTAAAACAGGGACTAATACAAAATGTTGCGGTTTGACACAATGTATGTATAAAAATTGATTTGTGCACAATCCTGAGCTGTCACAACTTCCAGATTCTTACAAAAGAATGAAAGAATGAAATTATAATGAATCCATATGTCACCAAAACTTGATAAATTGGCATTTATGGAGCCTTGAGTTGACATAACCAATTTTTCATCCCATCTCTACCTCCTGGCAGTTGTAACTCTGTTTTCCTGCCAGGCTGGGGCTGGATGTTATAACTTATCAAACGCCTCGGTAAGCTCATTGTCCAACACTGTGGGCTGGGGGTGAAATATTGGACGGGTGCAGTAGGTTACATAACACAGCCGTAGGTGGATTAAGGATGGGAACGACCGGGTCCGGAGTCGGAGCCAAAATGTAGCCAGAGTCCCTCTGAACAGGATGCCCTATGTGGGCCACGGGGATTGCGTGCATGTCAGGGCTCTTAACCCAGCAGGAGTGCAGACGCTAATACATAAATGCATGGCAGCTCTGCTCTCATCCAAACATTTATGCATCCCTGCCGACCACTCTGTGTACGTTTGTGGTTCGGAACGATTGAACTGTTTAGCTCCCCGAAAGCCGCGATGACAATATTGGAAAGACGTTTTTTGCATCTTTTATACATCCTGATGTGCGTGTATTTATGTCGGTAAGAGTAACTGCTGCAGGGAACAAGCTGAAGCATTATGTGGAGTTTCATCTGTTAACATACACGGAGGCGAGATTAACCACACTTGATAATAAGATGGTGTACAGAACTGCAGGGAAATAGGAAACCAAGACACAGCTCTTTTTTTCTCTTTCATTATGTGCTTAACAGCAAACAATGTACAATGGATTAAACCACCTGTATGAAGGAGCCGTGATAACAGTGGTGAAAACACAAGCTAAGCGTCTGCCTCCCACAATGCAGTTCAAAGCGCATGGGTCCAACGTGTCGGCTCAGGTTTGGCGAACGCTCTGGTTGTGATTGATCCTCCCTCAGCCCTGACAGATCGTGTCTTTGCATGCCGCCAACGTCGCCCTAACGCTCTGAAGCAAACAGCCGGCGCGTTGTCTCACCGCGGGCTGGAGGAGGAAAGCGTGAGCGGGGTTTGCACAGCGTCTGAGCGAGGAGAATGGGTGGAGGAAACAGAATTGAGCTGCTGGTGTCATGATCACTCTGTGCTGTCTATCTCATCTCAAAGGAAGGGATGTAGAGCTTTTGATGCTGCTGCATTTGCATTTGAAAAGAAGGGAAATTATGTTTTGAGGTGTGTTTGGGTGGACAGCAGATGGTGTAAACTAGAAATATGAGAAGAAATCTTGTATTTGTATGCAAGCAGGGGAACAAACGTGCTGTGTGTTCATGTATAGCATTGCTGAACATGTACTAAACCTTGTTTTAAAGGTTCAATCAGTAAGTTTTTACCTTAAATATATGTTTGATATCCTATTTCCTTTTGCTGCATTAACGTTTGATGCATAGAAACGGTTACACCAGAGAGAGTATGTGAGTGTGTGTGGAACAGAGGGGGGTGTTGCATTGCAGATCGGGGCCTGTCAGCTGGTTTGGCTTGCTCCACTGAGGCTCGGCGGGGGTAAGGCCTCCGGTGCTCTCAGGTGATTCCAGGTCACTGGGAACTGCTGGAGGTCCACGTCGACACTGCTCATGATTTGGCTGCTGGAATTCACTCGACCAAAGCTTTATGTTGGGGCTCCGAGAGGAAGAAGAAAAACAGCAGAGCAGGAGGAGGAATGTATACACGGTCAACTGTCAGCTTGTGCTTTCATCACATGCTCGGATGTACGGGATAAAGGCACGATCTGTGGCCTGAAATAATTTGCATTTAGTCACAGTCAAGTGTGAAATATACACAGTGTGCATACAGCGTTTAGAGAACAAACATATGCAGTGTTAGAGATTCTAGTTCCGCTTTGCAATGAGAGAATACTATCTTGTAAGACCATTACAAGAAACTGACTTGTAGCAGACCCACGCTCACATGGACAATTGTTAGATATAGTAAAGGAAATATGTCTGATGGAAAAAAAAACGTTATATTTCAGAGTGAAAGGAGGTAGACTTGCAGACATCAGCACTGATTTTGACAATAATGTAAATTATTGTATAAAAGTTTTAATATTATTCTAAATATATCGTAGACTTAAACTGATATTGATTATTTTAGGTGTCAAAAAACATCTTCAGCAGTACGTTACTTTGCTCCTGTTTGTTCCTACAAATTCCATCTACTTTAGGTGATACAATGACTTCATCAGCCCAATTTCAAAACACCAGAACTATACCTTTAATTTTGTATTTTCCACCCTTATTCCGAACACCGTTATAACATTGGCCTTTGCATCTTGACACACAATTTATTTGTGAAAAATCTTGATGCAAATGAATAACTCAAAGAGAAATATTGCTCTAATCATCTAAAACAGAATACAGATGACTTTAATCTACGCTTCACTTTTTAAATATCACATAATTCCACATCAGCGTCAACTGGGCGCAAATGTCTCTGTTGAGCATCTTAAACCAGAATACTGTTTTGACTACCGCTTTGTGCCAGTTACTATAATTATATTTAACACAGAATGTCAAAATGCTCTATATTTGGCGATGATTTTTTTTCTCCGCGCGCAGTTGGCTCCTGGAACATGCCTGTACATAAGTGGCCTGAAACTTAACCCCTTACAGGGCTGGACGCTCAGCCATAACACAGACTGGAGGAATGCCATGCCGGTCCTGTTTAAGCAAAACAATATCTGCAGTGAGACAAAATCCAGAACTCCCCCCCCACCCAAACCCCCATTACCCATTTTTCTTCTCCAGGTAGTGTAATGGTTTGAAACACAGTGTTGTAATAGTAAGAGACACATTGTGTAACTGGAACACGAGTGCATTAGTCAGTCTCAGGTGTGGAGCATGCCGTCATACACTTTCTCACACACACACACACACACACACACACACACACACACACACACACACACACACACACACACACAGATCAAACTGACATATTTACGAGTGGTCTCTCTCACACACACACACACACAAACTGACATATTTACGAGTGGTCACACACACACACACACACACACACACACACACACACACACACATAAACAACACCTTGACTGTTATGAATGCATGTTCCCACACCCACATTTATGAATGCACAAACACACAAATTTCTCACATTATCCCAAGTGCACACACATACACACACACACACTCATGAATACACACCCAGACACACACACACACCCACCCCTTGTCTCCGAGCCTCGTTTGACTTCCTCCCCGGATTTGTCACCACCGCACCGGTTGTTTCACAATCGGCGTGCCAGGCTCGGCTTTGCCTAACTCAGCCTGGTTCCATTAGGGTGGAGGTGGGAATGGCTTCCACCAGCAGTAAGTTGTAGCTCAGCGCACTTTTTTCTTCAGTCCAGACGTTGGATTCATCCATCAAACCAAACATCCCCCAGCTGCCTCTTAATCACTGGGGGGTTTTCTGAGACAGGTAAGCCGCTCAGAAACAATGATGTCTTGTCAAAGGAGACGCGGAGATGTTAGTCATGAGTTATTTTTAGGGGTTTGGGAGAGGTTGGCGAGGGGGTTTGGGAGTCTGCTCCACTGAAGAAATGTGAAAAATGTGCAGGTGATTGTGATTACTTGTGTCTGCTGTATACACTCCATTATTAGGTCCCGTGGTCCCATATGAGGTGGCTTTGTGTATGTGTGTGATGTATTTTTGTGAGCACAGAAAGTCTGGAACAATACTTTGACAAAAAACTTACATTAGATGTCTGGATGTTATTCCTGAGCTTGCTGTAATCCTTCTATTTAATCATTTTTACACGTATTTATTCACTTTTTAATGTGTTTTGTGGTGTTTCTTTCTATTTTTTGAAGCAGTATGCAAGCAGCAATACAAATTATTTAGGGACAACAAAGTATGTCTCTTCTTATCTTGAATATCGGCTAATGAATGCATTCATTATCTTAATTAGTATTCAGAATGCAATGTATGTAAGGGTGATAATTGGCGTGCATCGTGAGCCCCTTGTATCCATAGTGTTGACATTTAGAGCACCATATTCTCGTCTTTATGAATACTAATGTATTATATGACATTAGAAATAATGATGTTTTGGTCTTTAACCAGCAGATTGTAGAGATTCAAACACGTCTCTTCGCCAGAGGAGGCTTTTTACTTCCTATTGTACTTTCAGACACTTGCAGAATGACTAGCTTTCAACCAAACAGTCTCATCTCTGACTGTCTGATGCCGGCTGGTTTGTCCTGGAGCAGCGTTTCACTTGTGTTTTTCAGTTGTGATACCTCAGGAGGGGCCATGAAATGGGGCTCTTTATGATCCGTGCTAGTGTGCCAAGATTTATCCCATTAAAGTCTGGAATGCCCTCACTTGGGAAACGGATTGGACGTGCACAGTCAATTTCTTTGTTTAGTTTAGCCTGTGTGTGTGTGTGTGTGTGTGTGTGTGTGTGTGTGTGTGTGTGTGTGTGTGTGTGTGTGTGTGTGTGTGTGTGTGTGTGTTATGAGTGTGTGTGTCAGCGTGTAAGGTCTGGTGCGAGGATGCCCTGCTTTTTTGTTTCCTCTGAGCTATTTTTGTCCGCACAGAGCTTCAAGCTCTCGGTTTTGCGTGGTAAGCGGACGACCCCGTCTCCTCCCTCTGTTAGTGAGTGTGAGTGTGTGTGTGTGTGTGTCTGTGTCTGCTGATTTGCTTGCAGGCTTGTGAGGATTCTCCTGTTAGGCAGAAGACAGACAAAGATTAGGCTTTTTCCCCTCAACTAGAACGACATTTTTAAGAACAGAAACAGACAATTAAAAAATATAAGTGCAACCGAAATGCAAAAGTGTTGGTGTCAATCCCACTAAACAAAGATCACCCGTCCACTCACTCTTCTCTCTTTCTTCCTCCCCCTTCAGGGAAAAGCTGGCCGTGGCTCGCCTGCAGAGGGAAGTCGCACGGAGCAAGAGCGAAGGAACAATGGTAAAGTACAGTGCTACTGCCTCCTCCACTATAATCTGTGCAAAGCCCAAAAAGCCACAGTGTGCTCACTTCACACACTCACCCACTCACACACACACACACACACACACACACACACACACACACACACACACACACACACACACACACACACACACACACACACACACACACACACACACACACACACACGCTGTCAAGCTGTGCCAAGCCGTCACATCGGCCAAAGTCAATCTTTTGGTGTCTCAACACTTCCTCCGTTGATCTTGAAGAAGACTATTCTGCAGAAACGAGGTTATTTTTCAGCCGTTTGGTACAATAATAAACAGGAGGTCTGATCAATATCAGGCATTCTGCAGGAACAGGTACTCGGATGCATGGTCAGGTTGTGTTACATTATAAAGCTGCAGCTGTGGCTTAAATGGCAATTGATGATACTGTGCTTCCACTTCTTTTTCAAGAGAACCCGTGCAAGCAAGGGAAAGAATTCAGGAGGTGTAGATTTGCCGATGTGTGTGCACATAAGTCCAAATATCTTTATTTGTCTTTGTCTCTGAACGTGTGCGTACCGTACGGTGGGGAGGTCAGAAAGTGAACCACGTGACGTAGCGTGTGGAGTGGAGCTCAGCTGATTGCAGCCTCCGAGCAGAGGCTCCGACCGCAGGCCCAGCTGTTCGACTGCACCCCAGTGACGCCTCCGACTCTCTTTATGGCAGCAGGCCTAAAGCAACAGCACACATTGGGCTGAAACACTGCGAGACTCTCACACTGTTCCGTGTGATTCTCTATTGTTCCCTGAAGGAGGAGCGCTTGTTTTCTCTGCTCGCCTCTCCACACACGGTCAGGAGGTCAGATCACAGGGTCAGATTGCTCAAGGGCACTTCAGCACGGTAGATTCCTGCTTGAGGCTTGAACTTAGTTTTGACACAGAGATATGGTATGGGGCGAATCCTCAATGTGAACGATTCTTCATGTGGAAAATTGACTTTAGTTTTGTAACAGTTTATAAACGTAAACATTGAATACCACGGACTAATTCAGGGAGAGTAAGACAAGTGATGGCCCTCCTTTTTTCTGCCTCACTGACCTTTTTGTGACTCATCCAATGCTGTCGTCACTGTAATGTGTGTGAATGTGAAACAAGAAGGTGCAGTTTTGATTTCCAGGGTAGGCAGATATACCGTTCGATGAATCCTACATACCGTTGCGTGAGTCATGTGGGAGTTGTAAAAAGTATGTTGGATTGTAGGAATGAACATGACTAAACTGATCAGTTAAGGTCACTCTCACACCTGTATGGTTCACAGAAGAAACAAAAAGACCACAAGCCCAAAACATCTTTTAACCTTTTTTCACCTTCAACTCGTAGCATTTATGTGTCCAGAGTCTCCTCTCTTTGGTACCTGTGTGTACATAACCTTGCATCCTTTGGCATCGACGTAGACCTAAGAAACGTATATCATTCTCCAGCTCTCAGACTCACGCAAGTAGTAGCTGACATGCTAATTATTACTTTAAAGGGGTGTGTGGACTGCTGTCTACGCATGCACAGCGCTGAGAGAGAGAGAGAGAGAGAGAGAGAGAGGGATGAGTTATCTGTGCCAGACAGGAGGAGGGTTAGGAGGGGTGGATGGAGGATGGAGGAAGAAAGGGAGGAGGGGGATATCACTAAGCTCCATTTGAAATTGGGATTATCCCCGTCGGAGTCCCCCCTTGCACTCTCTCTCTCTCTCTCTCTCTCTCTGGCATTCCTGGGAGGCTTCGGCGCTCGGGCACGGTTCTTCAATAGAAATGAAAAAGAGACTGCTGCATCAAGGAGATAATTGTCAAAGTGCTGGCTGGTGTGCAGTGGGAACTGCTCACCATCCACAGCCCCCCACAAACCCGACGCCCACTTCTATGCCCACTCGCTTCCCCCAACCCCCCATCTTCGCCTGCCAAGGGACTAACCTAGAGAGAGAGAGAGAGAGAGAGAGAGACAGATTAAAAGAGCCACAGACTTTTGAAGTGGCTCTACCTCTCCTCTGTATCTGATGCCCCCTCTTTAACAGCCTCTGTTCACTGCCTTGGTCTTTCCCTCTCTACATCCATTAGCGTCATCAGAGACACAGAAAGCGGCAGTGCCACCCCGTTGCTGGTTACTTCTGCAGCGTAGCTCCGAGGGGAAGTGTTCTGCAGAACCATTACTAGAGCTTTGTGTTTCAAAAGAATGCAAAAGGCATCTTAATGATTGCACAAGGCGCTTGCACACCCTGCTACATTTGTAAGCCTCAGGTCTCTCTTGCACAGTTATGTGTAAATGAAACGGCATTAACAACAGAGTAACTGAGGACGTGTGTTTTTAATTGGGTGTAAAAGTACAGCATTCTTTTGTTGTGGATCATTTGGGAGAATCGTCATTTGATATACTTTCCTGGCAATCAGTTTTGAAGCTCATGGTATGAATCTGCAGAGTGTTCCACCACGAACATGGCCACACAAGATGCATTTGTTATTAGTTTGGAGTGATATAGTCTAACAACTGCCAGATCCGTCTCTCTTAGACCGCCGTTTGTTCCCTGAGCTTTATATGAGGGCTCGGACATGATGCTTTTGGCTTGCTCCGCAGAACGCCATCTTTAAAACTCATACAAGAAAAACAGTGGATTTCCCGTTAGGTGTTTGATAGAGCACAGGTCATGGTTTATTCTGTGAGGGCCTGGGTTTCTTTACATAAAGCCGGCCCTGTCCGTCTGGAGTCAAACCGCTCATTCACAGCCTCATCGCTGCTGTAGGTTTCTTCTCTGGAATTCCTCACACCCCAACCCAGAGGCGTGGTACAGGGCAGGGCTGCTCTCCATCTCCCACTCTCGTTTGATGCCACTCTGAAGTGCAATCTAAGTCCGTCAGGGGCAGGATGCCGGGGTTTCCTGTCGGGGGGGGGAAAACAGAAGTGCACATGCAGGCTCGTAAAGGCAGCAGTGGGCTGGGCTCTGCATTTAAAACTGCTAGATTATGACCACTGGAAACGGCTGTCTAAACAACGTGGAAATCATGCTTTGAGAGTCTTTATTTTTCTTTGGGTTTTTGCGGACGCTCTCTGATATCTGAGCTCAGACAGAAATGAGTCTCACACACACACACACACACACACACACACACACACACACACACACACACACACACACACACACACACACACACACACACACACACACACACAGTGGATCCACTCACAGTTATTTCCCGGGACGTTTGTGTTGATTACAGTGTTTGATTGGTTCATGGCTGAGTGAGGCATCCATATGAACGATAAAGGGGAAATGTTTTTTGCTTGAACTTTTCTTAATTGTGTGTCTCGCTTATTTAAAAGTCTGATTTCTCCAGAGTGTTTCATGTAGAAGTAAAGATAAGAACGGAGCTGCTGCGTTCGTGAATATAAAGTGGGAGCGTGGTGGCACAGCATGGTGAAATAGGCCCCGGAGCCAAGATGGCAATCAGCTGAAAGCAGCAGCGTCTTTTCTGCAGTCTGCAAGATTCATGTGACACAGTTTGTAACATTGCATGAAGGAAAATATACTTCTTTATAGTCTGAATGGCCTTCTTAATAAGTCATTAATTAACAGAGAACTGGCATTCTCACTGCATCTTTTCCTCAACTGGGTCAAATCTTTACAAGAACTTGTCTGGATCGGTGCACAACATATAACTCAAAGACAACAGATGTTCTTCCTGTGCGAACCGAGCCAAAGATCTCCTAGTTGGACAGGCAGAGAAGACACACTGGGACAACAAATGGTTGGCAGATACTTCAAGAGTTAGTGCAATCACTTGGCATAATCACGGTTTAATTATTTTGTGCTAATTAGACCATATCAAGGTTCTTTTGACAATGATTTATTAGTGTTTAAACTACCATTAAAAACCACCTTTAGGATCTTTTGAAGTGTGCTTCCAGCAGATAAAGAAAGGTTTCGAGGAGCTTTTAAAAGACTCCGGTCCTCATGGAGATCCAGCGTTGAGGGACCTTCATCGAGTGTTTTTCTGACAGCTGTTTGGAGGGTGTGTGACAGCGTGGAGGTCTGGGGACTCAGGTGCTGTCTCTGCAGATTGGCCTTATCAACCACGGACAGCGGCGCCGGCCGAGATGGGGTCCTCCCCCCACCCCCCACCAGTGCTCGGCACATTCACCGGGTGACGGGCGCTGACAGCCAAAGGCCCCAAATCGCATCTCCACACTGTCCCTTTTCACCCACTATGCAGAGCGTGTGACTGAATGACTCGGAGTGCGTGGGCTGGGTGGGTTGGGTGGGGGGGAGCTCCCTTGGCAATGATAAATGGGCTTCTCCTATGATTTAGCATATTCCTGGGGTGTGTGTTTTATTTGCTACAGTGCCTGCGGCTGTCTACGAGAGAAGAGGTACACTCTAATGTAGTGGCTCTCCGTGATAATTGAATTGATGGAGCCCTGGGGGACACAGATTTCTAGTGAATAAAACACTGTATTATATCTATAACAAGTCATCTCAATAAACAAATGTTCCAGTAGACCATAGTTAATATCAAAAGGCACTTTTTTTATCTCTTTAACTTACATGCTCACCGTGGTTTGTCTTTAGTGTATCTGCCCTGGCATCACATATGCGTGCCATGTGGCCAAATCCTCCTCATGTTACACTTTCATTTGAATTGCTGACGAGCACACACACACACACACACACACACACACACACACACACACACACACACACACGCACATGCAAACACAAACAGCCGAGTGGCATGTTTTATTTATGAATGAAGAACCTGCGCGGTGTATTGTGTCCCTGATGTTTGCTTTAGCAGCGAGCCAGAGATCCGCTCCCGGCCCCTTTTGATTAGGCAAAGAGCTCCAACTGTTGGGGGGGGGGTTTCTGTGTAATGAAGAGATTATTGAGGCCCCTGAACTGTACCCCAAAACCCTGCATGAACACTATACAGTTGCACAAGGACAACAGACGGAGTCGTAGCCACAGTGATGGCTGTGCATACTGTACACATGCACTTAACCTGATAACCGCAGCTCCTCTTTTATGGGAGACAACGTTGCGGAGGCAGAGGCCTCTAATTAATTTAGAGTCCTCTGTGGATCTTGGAGGGTATCGGGGGGGGGTTCGAGTCTTCTAGTAATTCAGCTCGGATGAATACCATTACCATCTAATGCTGTCCAATTACAGAGGCGAGGTTCATTCTGGGCTCCACTGCAACTAATACAATTGTAGACATATGTCGATATAGAAGTAAGAGGGAGGAAGCAATATAACCAAGTGTATGTTACAATAAAACAGTTTTTTTTTCATTTATGTGGTGTATTGAAATCAATAGCATCCTGCAGTCCATTCAATCTCCAGCTTTACATGATGGTGATACATTCTGTCATATCTAGATGGAAACATTTTTCGTTATCAACCAGGAAATGAAAGCAGCCTCGCTTTGTGACAGAGGTCAAATATAATCCTGAAATGCCCAATCTGGGCTTGTTTCAGATATATGGCTCAGCAGAGCGGTATAAAAACCCTGCCTGGGACATTTTATAGATTACTTTTGCCTATTCCATTTGATATTGCTTTTTTTTCTCTCCCCCCAACCATTGCATTGTTTGTATGAGCTGCTTTGTTAGAGCTGCCAGTTTTTCTCCAGTAAAATGTTGCCCTCTACAGGAGAAATAAGGTAGTGCATTGCCTCCAGCACAGGCCAGAGAAGACAGTAAAGTGAGAGGATTATCTCCTCAATCACTGGATTAACTAAAGTAAATGTTCTCACAGAAAGTTGCCGAGCATGTGTACATCACATCCACTCTGTGTTGACTTTGAGATATCTTCCCAGGGCATTGCTAAAGGCGTGTTGCATTTGTAAGGCTTATTAAAGAATATGCTTTCAATTAGCATGTTCTTTACCACAGGAAAAAAAGCCATGAAGTTGTTGTAGACAATAAACATTTCAACTGAGAAGAATCGTAATGTATTGCTGTGGATTTCTGGCCACATAAAGATATGGTAATGTTTGATTTAATGGCCATAGGCCTTGTTAAATTGCTTAAATTATATATTGAACAAAAGCAATAGAGGGCTTTTTTTACTACAATGTGGACCATAAATCTTGTCTTGTTATAGAGGTTGTTGGCAAGACTCAGCAGACACATAGTGGTCGGTGCTTTATGCCGGGGGCGTTAGTTAGGCCATGTGGGCAACAAGAATCAGGACTAAATCTACCGTGCTTTTGTGAGAATCCGTGCCAACTCCCTGAACAACACTGTACACATGAATACGTGTGGTGCTGTAAAGAAAAAATACCTTTTTGCTTGTTTGCATTGAGAGAAAAACCAGCTAAACTACTGGATGCTGGAGGTTTCTCTTGCAATTAGCAGATTTTAATGCATGTTTGTATCATTAAAAACATATTTCCATCCTTATGGCTTAAGGAAAAAATCTCTCCGCGTTTTGCCATGGAAGTAAATATTAGTAATATGCTTACATAATACTGTCTTCCTTTACGAGGGCTTTTTTTTCATCTCTTGGCCAATTTTTCCATAAAGAAAGAAGGTGAAGAAGAGCCAGAAAGTGGTTGGTTTTGGTCCAGATATATAGGTCCAGGTCTTGGCAGGGGGATGTACTACTTTATGCCTCTGTACGTCTGGATTTACAGCAGCCATTACTCCTGACAGCGAGAGCCTCCCTGTTGTGTAAAGAGCCGCTTCGCATAGTAGCCATGGATTTATAGCCACAGTGAGGACCAGAACTGGTTTTAATGGTGACTTGGGTTTAATAATCTCTCTCACCGACCGATTCGCCCAGTTACAATCTGCTTTTGTGACAGAATTCCTGCCAACAAGCAATATATTCTAATGAAATATGATTGTTTATTGAATGCATTCCAGACAGTATGCTCAAAAAACAGCAATTTTCTAAAATGTTTGCTGATTTACAGGCTTTCCAGTTGTTTTTGTATTTTTCTTTGCAGTTTAATTTGATGGTATAGCTTTAAATTATAGCAGCAACATGTTAATGATACACTGAGCAAAAAGACAAACATCATCATGAGGATGTTTTGACTACATACCAATCAGTGTTCCTCGTCCTTTCACGCCACTAGATGTCCCCATAATGCTTTTGTGGGAAAAAGCACTTCAGCATCTCTGCAGCCTTACACTGAATAATGACACAGCTTTATTGGTGCTTAACACAGTTTAAAGATGAGCTCTAGAGTGAAAAAATTTACATTTTAATTCTGAAATGCCTACTGAAAAGTCATCACGGGCTTTGTTTACTCTCGGACCGACTATCTGAGCAGTCAATGATTTCAACTGTCAAGTCAGATCATTTCTTACAACGAATTGACAGGATAATCCGCTCCTAAATTTACAGCCAGAGAATGACAGTATAATGAAAAACATCTGCTCTTTGTTAGTGCACCTCAAATCCAAATCTCTATTCAGCAATAACTGCACCTTAGTTTGCAAAAGAAGCAACTTTTTCCCTTTTTTCCCGGCAATCCAGTTACTCTCTTTCACCTCAAACCAATTTCCAGTTATTTAACAATCTTATATTTTCAGCTGATATACCTGACAAGATGGGGACAGATGGTTAAAAAAGGAACCAATTGCTCGGCAGCAGGAGATTCTCTGTGTAGCGACTGTGAGACTAAATGAATGTCAGCTAAAATCCTCAGCCTTGCTGCTAGTGTGTGCTCAAAGTTCCTCCACCACTGTGTCACTAAAAAGACTCCCTATGCCAGATTTTCCCTGACAGAGCCACAGTCTTTGAAGTTGGGTTTGAGGCGAGGACGTTTTCTCTCGTTTGGGGAGCAGGTGGCTGAGGCCATCAGACAGAGAGGAATCCAATTAAAGACTGAAAAGAGAGCTTTTATTTGGGGATGGTCTCTGGTGAAAAGGGGGCATAAAAATGGTGATCTGTGGAGACCTTGCACACCACAGACTATGGAAGTTCTTCCAAAGGATGATTGGGCCAACTGGTACCAAACCAGGCTCCAGTGAAAACACTTAAGAGCACTAAAATGAGCTGAAAAAGTGTGTAGAAAGAAATTAAATCTAGTCACAAATTAAATCCCAAAGGTAAATAAACCTCTTCAGTTCTACTACTTGCCTCTCTGTAACGAACTCTAGATTCTGAATTTCAAAATCCATCAAAAGTTAAGTCAAGGGAGGTCATATTTACTCATAAAAAAACCAACTTTATTTTGTATAAATTAACAGTTTTTGTGTGGGTGGGAGATAAGAGTAATGGCTGCTGTTGTGTTAAGCTGTTTGTATTTATAGTTATCACTAGCTTTAGTTATAGTTATAATAGTTAATGTGGAAGCACAGCACTGGAATGCAATGATGAAGTGAGAGCGGAGAGAGAGATTGAAGTGTGCAACACCAAGCCGATGTTGTTTGACATTTAGTGTGAACTTTCTGTCATAGCAACAGAGGAAAGGGGAGCTTCATTAAAAACATTTCAAAGTAACAACAAACTATGGAAGTAATGCCGGTACTGGAGCTTAAATGTCATCATGCCCTTATTCTTTTATTTTCTCTCACCCCTGAAGCACGAAGAACAGGATGACCCGTGTTGGATGTTAGACAAAAGGATGTCTGTGGACTTTTTATGAGTGATTTTCTTTCTATGATCATGATGTTGAAACATTCTGTTTTCACTTACTCTTCTCTAAGGATGGTCAGCAGCAAAAATGACATCAGGGGCTTACGCTCCAGGACCCTAAGCACATGACTTCGGGGAATCGTTTTGAGGCCTTTAGGCCATACACACCTGCTCTGACAGAAATCTTTTATCCGTGTTCACAGCGAGAAAAGCTGATCCACGAGCTAGAGGAAGAGCGACGCCTGCGACTGGAGAGCGAGAAGCGTCTCCGGGAAGTGACGGAGGAGTCAGAGCTGGGACAGGCGCAGATGGTTTCACTGCAGCAGCAATTCTCCAGGTAAGAGAACGCATTTGACATCATTGAAGGACTGCAAGGAGCCTTAAATCCTATTGATCAGAATCAATGGAGGTTGCAGACTCGATCATGTCATCCAATACATCCTGGGATAGGATCCAGACCTCTGTGACCCTGTGTAGGTTTATCTACTCAAGTACTGTACATGTACAAGCATTTTAAAAACAGACAACTAAAATCAAACAATGCTTTCAGGCCATAGAATGAGTCATGATTATGGACATTACAAGCTAGAAGCAACATAAAAGCTACGTCATATCATTCCCCATCTCTCTCTCTCTCTCTCTCATGTCCTGTCATCTCTCTACTTTCAGCCAGTAAATTAAGTCCAAATGCACCAAAAAATATGGCTCTAATAAACATTTGGAATAGACAAATCAAAACCATAAGTTTCAACTTCCATTTCTTTTCAATAAAAGTCATTGACTTTTGGCTGCAATTTCCTGCAATCACCACTTTGTCTTAATAACCTTAGAATCAATACGGCCGCTTTGCCCTTGCCGTTTCCTCATTTTCTTTGTTCTTGCCATTTCGTCTGAGTACCTTGGTGATATTTTCTCGGAGTCGCTTCACCTTGTCGTCGGCAAACGACGGGTTGATGCATTGCGTTGGGCTTCAAAAGGGGAGAACTTCTAAAGCGTGAAGTGCTCAAACAATGCTCCTGTCATAACTTCGGTAACCTCTAATGCACGAGCTGCTCCTCCATCTTGCAGCCGCCGAGGTGTGACGGAGACGGGCAGCGAATCAAGAGTTGATGCCTGAATTAAGCGATAGGCATTCAGTGCTTTACTTGCATAAAAAAGGAGTCCAGAGGATTTCACATTAACTGCTTATCTTCTCATTAAGTTGGTGGAGAAAATCCTGTACATTTGAATGGTCCCAGTGCCGTAGTGCAGATGAGAGCAGAGTCCCCACCAGGGGAAGAATCAAATAATTAAGAGCCATTCCAAAGATTTATCACACTTTTAAAATATTCCATTGATGCTTCTGAATTGAACCCAGTGGTGTTTCTCACTTATGTCCTAACATCCTTTTTTTTCCAGACAGCCTTTTACAGTTTACACATTTTTGTAAAATGTCCTTTAGCTGCAGTTTTTTTTAGGTCATTTCACCCAATTTCACTTTGTTTGGTATGTCAGTAAAGGTCCAAACAGGATATTACCTTTTAAATGATGGTTTACAGTTGGTATGTCATGACTTCCTGTTCCTGTGTGGACCAATTTTGTGTTTCCAACAAAGCACCTGTCCACGTCTCTACGTTTCTTTTTACTGTGCAGGATTGTAGTATCTTCCTGTCTGACCTGTGTGCAGACTCATTGTGCTCCCTGCACAATTATCCAGGAAATAAATGATAATATTTGTGGAGTACATTCCCTTCCTCGGGTAAGACTCTTTAAAGAGGGGCGGATGTACTGAAGTGGTGAATTAGATAGGAGAGCAGCAACATGAGAGTCCATGTCTTGCAGCAAGAGAATGCCCTGGAGTTCTATTAGGTGGGAAATGTATAAAGCTTATCCCTGATTGGGTCCTGCACAAGTCCCCATGGAGACAGATGAATTTGTCGCCATGGCAGGAGGTCGCCCAGATGGATTGTTCTCATTGGATGCCGAGCGGCTGCTGGGCGAGACTGCGGCTCTTGCATTATAGACAAAGATTCCATTATGTCCGTTAAAAAGCGCTTATCGAAGACGTTCACCCAACCTCGCCACCTCACTCATTCCAGTCGCGTTGCTCATTGTCATTGTGCTGAATTGCTGTAATTTCCGTTTTTGTGACTCCTGGGGGAAACGCAAAGTTCAGCTGCTTCCCCTTCCACAAGTCACAGAGATATCTCCCTCTAGCTCGGCACAAACATGCTAACAGGATTTCAGTCTCACTGTCGAAGTCTTAATCTTTTTGTTTAAGTGTGGTTGGGTCCTCATCTGAATGTGAATGAACAAGTCTATGCATGCGGCCAACGTGTGTGTGTGTGTGTGTGTGTGTGTGTGTGTTGTTTACGCATACCTGGCCCTGCAGTGGATTAGCACGCTCATACTGCAGCCAAATAATCGGTGGCTCCATGCCGTGGTGGCAGATGGGACATCAGTGAGGTCACTTTAATTAGAGTCTTACAAGCTAAGAAAAAAAAAATGGTAACTCGGTGTTCCCGTGACCCTTTGCCCCACTTGCGTCTGCTGCTTGCTCTGCTGTTTCTAGTTATTGGCTTATGGATATATACATCCAAACACACATGCACTGCTTCATATACAAGCACACTCACCGTCAACCATGTGACAGAAAGTCCTTCATCCATATCTCCTGATTGATTTAGGCTTGTATTTGTGGCGCATTAGGGGAATAGAAACCTCAGTTAATCAAAGTGTCTTTTGAGATAACGCCCCGCAAAAATCATGTTAAGTGGACATCCAATCTTTTTAAATAGACTGGAATCTGTTTGACCTCAGGCTACAATTGATTTCCGTATTGCTAATTAATTGAGGTTGTGCTTTGAATCATGAGAATGAAAGTGAAATCAGGCTAGTACCAGACATTGAATGATGAAAGCCAGCTAAATGTTACAGCAAAGATATCAAACATTATGCTAATGAGTTTCTCAAATATTGCCAAAAAAAGGGTCCAGTCAGATTTAACTAAATGCATTTTTTTTTTTAATCTTGCTCGGGGAGACAGAGGTGTTCTGTGATGATATGAGACAAAAGGTAACGAGCTGCTTGTTGGAGTTGCACGTGGCATCAGACACATGAACAAACAGGCATATCCACAACAAAAAAGGAAAAAGATCAGACAGTCACTCCTGGAGCCAGACGACCTCGGGGGAATATCAGCTTCTTACAGCCTTTTGTTTGTGTCTGTGTGTTTACCTCAATACATCTCTGTAACACTTTTTTATTTTTTGGCAGAGGTTGAATGTAAGGCAGGGAATCGCCAAAACTGGAACAACTAGCTTTTTCTTTTTCTACTTTCATCCGCTCAAGAGCTCAATTTCCGTGTGTTTTTTTACGGCTGAGATCAGAAAAGGCTGCATTCCTCAAGTGACTGGCCATTTAGCTCCAGACATAGGTGTACACACACACATGCTTCTATCCACACGCCCTCCCCCCAACCAGTTGAGCCTGGTGTGGGTCACATGCCCAGCCCCTCCTGACTTGGGTCAACCCCCCCAGGGCTTCACCACCACGTCATTAAACTCCCAGCAGATTAGTGGGAGACTCCAGCTCACAACCCAGCAGCCTCCTCAGCCCACCCTGGACGTCCCACTACTCCATATGGGCAAGACATTTAAGAGCCAGAGAGGAATGGAGGTGAGAAAAGATGGAGGTCGGCTTGTCGTTCAACAGATGAGAACAAAAAAATGAGATGCATGTAGAAATATAATCCATCGCGTGCATTTGGACGTCTATCCAGCAAGGACCCTCTGGAGTCCACTTCTCCTGCTTCTCCTGTGTGACTACTCTCAGACAGGATGACCGGTGAGCAGACAGGAACATGGGGGCCACTGGGGGCCCTTCATGGCCTGAAGATGAGAGAGGCTTTTTTCAGGTAATGAGCAGAACAGCGGTTTCATTTTGCCTGTTAACAGAACTCGGGGACAACTTTTTTGAGGCAAGTTGTTTGCGTTTTGTTTTGCTTACTGTACTTATCCTCTTACAGACTTCATTGTAGTCGGTCTTCTGGCTGGTGTGGAGATTAGACACTCCTTGAAAAGGGAAAAGGAGAGGCCTTTTGTTGGCTGCTGCTCATAAGTCTGCTCACACACCAAAACACAGAAGCTCAGGTTCGATATTTTGACGTCCGTGCTGCCTGCTTGTTCTCGGATTTATCTGTTTTTTTTTGTTACTTTTGTTCTCTGTAAGGTGTGCGAGGTAAACCAGTTTGCTTAAGATAGTTTAGAAATAAATTCCTCGAGACTTCACCGTCGTTGTCACCCAGAACACATGTGAGCTCATCAGCAAAACCGGGGCGTTTACAGCCGACCCAGTCCACTTGACTCTGAATTATTGGCGTCTTGAAGGGCCCTCTTCGTGGCAGGATATGGGAGACTTACGGCTAGACTAACAACAACAGCAGACGATGACTGGTGCCTGCAGATTTACGGCTCAGCAGCGTATTCTTTCTGCACATTACTCAGAGTGTGAGAAACATGTGTGGATGCAACGTGTGTGTGTGTGTGTGTGTATGTCGGAGTCCGATGATGTAAACAGGCAAGAATTGCAGCGTTTTTTCAAAGTCTGTACTAGTTGTTTGGACAGTCACGCTCAGGTTGAGATCCCTCCACAGTCCGTAGAGTAAAGTTTCAGAACTGTGTGTGTGTGTGTGTGTGTGTGTGTGTGTGTGTGTGTGTGTGTGTGTGTGTGTGTGTGTGTGTGTGTGTGTGTGTGTGTGTGTGTGTGTGTGTGTGTGTGTGTGTGTGTGTGTGTGTGTGTGTGTGTGTGTGTGTGTGTGTTCATGTGCTACTCTCATTACCAACGCCGCACTACTCTGGACTGCACAGCTGGACCGGCAAATATGCGCCAAGAGGGAGCTGAGTGATTGCACTCTGTTTGCAGATCAATGCCCCTCTCTTCTAATCATCCAAACCTCCAGCCACGCCCAGACAAAGTGTTTTAATTTGGGCGCATTCGAAAATGGGCCCCCCTGCATGCTTTTGGCGGCTGCAGGATTTAGTCGGATGAATCAGGCCCCTGTTCAAGACGACACATCTGGGGTCATTAACAGGATGGAAGGGAGGGGGTCAACCTTTTGAAGTTACTTCCTTACTCCTGCCCAATGGGGACGAGGGCTGTTAAATAGATAATAGGTGTCTGGACTATTTTGGGAGCACCTCATATTTAAAGGAGCCCCACTCTCTTTAAACTTCCAAATTTGAGCAGGGAATTACATCTGATTGAACTTAAATTGGGTTGTTCTACTCTATCGCTTGCACTAAATAACCAGCCCACAAGAGAGCTTTGGTACCAATCTTTCTTTAAAAAAAGAGAACAAAGTCTGTTCCATTACTAAGCACCACGCTGGGTTTGTGGGTCAAAGTGCAACCTATTACTTGCTTGTAACTATGTCAGACAATCACAAACACTCTGCACTCGGCTAACTTCCGCCTTGGATTAAACATGCTGGTTATGATGTTTAAAGGCGAGTTGAAAGAGGTCAGATTACAAGCTTTTGTGGAAGTAGGGCATCCATCCTCACATCATGATAGCTCGCCTGTTCTCTCTAGCTGTGTGGAGCTGGAGCTCGCAGATTGTAGCCTAAAGCCAAAACAGCATGTAATTCAAACTGGCCTCATGGTTGCAGTATAGATTTGGTTGTTTTGCAGCTGCTCTGGTTGACACATATACACAGCGGCTGCTTTTATGCTTTATGCATCGTGTTTTAGAAAGTAACTGCATCATATGAGCAACAAAAAGGACATTTTAATAGAAAATATCAGTCACATACTTCTTTAAAGGATCAGCTCTCCCTCCTGGCTTTGTGATTTCTTAAAAATAGCTTCAAAGATCATAATCAATTATGAAAATGTTGCCAATATAATCTATATACAACTTGACGTATGAGTATCATCCACCCCTACTCCATCTCTCCGGCTCCCGTTGTAATGTATTGGACTAAATGCTGTTATTGGGACTAAGGTTTCCGACCGGGATGTCTTCCTCAGTCTCTTGTCTCACATGTGGGACCCACATGCCTGAAGCCCTTTGGGGAGATATGCAAGCCAAGGCTCCAGTGAGATGCTCTTGAGACCAATGGCTCCCTCATTGCTAACTGCTTCCTTTGGCCAGAGGTGAACATGTGGAGCGGCCATCATGAATATGGGCTCTAAATCCTTCCAAATGTAGTGGGACTGCGGGGGGGATGAAAGAGGAAGAAACCTAAATCTGGTTCCCTCCATATGTCTCTTTTAATGTACCCTCCTTGCTTACTAGTCCTCGATTACATCCAGTCAGATCTGCACATTTAAGGACATTAATGGGGACGTTTTCCTGTTTCAATGTCTCTTTATTATTTGCATTTAGAAACTAAATATTTAGGATAAAATAAGTCAAATAAAACTTTCATTAATGTGTATTTTGATATAGCCCTATGATGTTTAATGCCTCCTGTGCAAAACACCCCAAAAAAGCTCTTTTTCACAGCAGTCTGTCACACATTGGAATAAAATATGACTTTAAGGGAATACTAAATGCTTTGGCCCCTTGATCTCTTTTTTCTGTGGCATGTGGGTCTTGTTGATAAGGTTAAAGGTCATTGACGGGAGTCAGCGGTCACAAGGGTTGAAAACCTTTGTAATGCTACCCCGCTGTAACATGCATGACTGATGTGCATGACTTTTACAGCTCTTGAACTGTCCTCACGGCTGTAAACTGGACCTTCCCCTCCACCAAAAGTGTCTAGTTTAGCTCCAGAGAGTTTGCTCTCTCTTCATTTAGGTCACGTCCAACAAAGGGTCTCCTTGCATGTTTTCTGCAAAACAGCTCTAAGAGGATAAGAGTGGCTTAGCGTTGGGTTAAGCTAGGCAATCATTCGCTGGGCGTACATAAGTGATTTGCTGGAAAGGAGTCTGAGAAGAAGAATGGAATATTCTTGTGCCAAAACGGACAGTTTCGCAGGTCAGATAAGGCGTTTGTAGCCGTCGATGCAGCAGTCACGCAAGGGCCCCCGATGGCCTTGATTCAGCCGCACAACCAGGTGATTGTTCTCCCTATCATTTCAGCAGCTTAAGGATTTTCCAATTGTTCCCCTGGTCGAATCTGATTAGAGGGTCTCGGCCAACCTGAGCCGCTGACAGTGCTGATAAAGTGAGAGTGTGACCAGAGTCAGGCGGAGAAAAGCTGAAGCATCTCCACTGATCTCTTTTCATCATTTGGCACATTGAAGCTTCTAAGTTGTTAAAGTGAAATGTTAAGAGGTTTTCATCCCGCGCTTTGACTCTGATCTTAGTAATGTTAAAACTTATCGTTTTCTTTACCATGGCGTTGATGATGTAATTTCTATCTTGAGCCTTGAGTGGGTTACCAAGTTTTCGGTGACAGAGTGTACAAAAAGGCCAGGCTTTTATTTTGAATTCAGAAAATGGACTAGCTAGCTAATATGCTGCAGCCAAGGAATCCTGGCAGCCCAAATATCCACCCATGGCAGGAAGGGCCGGATCAGTAACTCCCGCTCGGTCCGAGCTGTGAAACATGCAAAGACGCAGGCGGTCTTTGGCAGGATGGCGCTCTGATTAAAAATAAACAAGCGAGCATCTAAAAACTGTGTTGATGGAAAGAGTCTCATTTCGGGGGGGGAAGATCGCTGAGAACTGTGTGCTATAAATCTGAGACGGCATGCAGAGATATCTGATCGTTCTGCGAGTGTCCTGGCATGCAGCCTCCATGTTCGCTCTTCTTGCACGGAAAGTGTTGATTTTAGTGAAGCCAAAGCCTTTTAATCACCAATGAAAAAACCACATGCACGCACACACACACACACACACACACACACACACACACACACACACACACACACACACACACTGGCTGACAAACAGGGGGATCCCTGTCCTTAGTCGTGCTTCATCCCTGCAAGTCCAACCCTGATTCCCGTCTGATCCAAGACTACCGGCCTGCTTGCCTCCCAGCAGGGGCCCTCCTCCTTTGGAGAGGGCTTAACGCGGGACATATGGGAAAGTCTTTGCCTGCCAGATCACTGTCTCTGCACGGAGCCAGTGTCGGATAATGACACACTGGAGACACGGCAAGCAGAAAATGAGAACAGGAGATCTGCTGTCAGGCTGCCTCGGTAACCCGGGCCACGGGACAAACCGCGCTGTCTGTCGATTGAGCGAAAAAGCACTCAGGCTTATATGATGACTGCATGGCCTATTTTAGCCTAGAGACCCACATTTCAGCACTAGTGTCTAGGTCACTTTATAGCGCTGTTGGAGCAGAGTGCTGGGTGTGCATTCAGATGTCCCTTCACATGGAGATCAGGGACGTCTGCTCAGTGTTTCTGGCTATTTTCCAGAGAAACGGTCGAGCTAAAAATGGAGAGAAACCCAAGATGGGGTAAGTTTTTGTGCTCAGATTGTCAGCTTTTTCAGGGAGGTTTTGGAGTCCTTTGATCATTTTCAGGGCTGTGAAGGAATTTGTCATTGAAGGCTAGAGCTGTGTAAAGCCACTGCAGTTTCAATGAATAGAAATAGTTTTGAATGAAACTCTCTGTCGTTTGAAGTCTTGGTGTCATTGTGACTTTTGACAGCTTAGCGGTGAAGAAGAAGAAGAAGAAGAAGAAGAAGAAGAAGTTTTTCATACGTTAACCATCAATCAGCTGCAGACGACACACAGCATTTCACCTCTAATTGTCCCTGTGTGTTCTGATGATGCATCACTTTGTTCACCTCCGCGGCACGCCATCACATCAAAGCTGTAGATATGCGTGTGTGTGTATTCTGTGTTTGTGTGCACGGAGAGGTTTCCCTGAAGAGCGTCAGGCCTGCAGGCTGGGAATTGATTGGACCCTTAATTGTATTTCCTGGACTGCTGATGAACGCCACGTTTGAAATTCAGCTTGTGTTGCACAAGGGTCAGGGAAGTCAGAATTTGCGTTCGCCTTCACATACGTGCCCTCTAAACACACACACACACACACACACACACACACACACACACACACACACACACACACACACACACACACACACACACACACACACATTTGTCCTTCCTTCCCTCTCTCCTTCCCTGAATGATGTTTTCAATAGGTCCTTGGCAAGCGCTTTGCGATTAATCACACTATCACTCTGAGCAAGACTATGTTTTTATGTAAAGTAATGCTCTGTCATCTGAGAGTTATAATCCATCCATCACAGGCGTTTAGCAGACTCTCTCTCTCCCATATAAATAGATTTTAGGAGGCTGAATTTACAGTACTGACAAATGACGCTGTTTATTTTATGGGATGTTTGCTGGACGCTTGTCCCATTCTGTTTTTAGCAGGATTTACTGCTTAGATTTCATTACTTAAATGTACTTTTGGGATCACTTCATAATTAGTTCTGATACATAAATGCTAATAAATTATTAGAGCTTTAAAAGAAAAAGAAGTTCTGTTAAATAGCGTTATAAGCGCTTTGTTGGTATTAGTAATCAGCGCACCGTCGATAGTGATTACTGGGAGGTAATTATCCAAAACATTCTTGTTTGTGTTGCTGCTCCGCATGAGTTGCCAAAGAAAATTAAATGATAACTAGTAGTTCAGGCAGAATCCTTTGTTCACTTCTCCACAGAGCTAGAAACATTGTATTTGGAGTGGATGAATGTTGTTTAGAAGATTTCCTGATGGCTAAATGTGTTAAATATATTAGAATACATTTTTTTTCTAAATGGACCTAGTCTTTCTCTTTACATTAAGTATCTCCAGTCTCTCAGCACCACCACTAAACTTCTAAGTTTTTCAGTGCTTTTTCCCTGCTGTCAAAAGCACAAACAACTGTTCAGAGAGAAGCTGCACATCTGTGCTTGATGTGACTTTGAAATGGAAGTGGTATGGAAAGTGTTGCAGCTCAATGGGGTTGTTTAGAACCACAAAGGGTTTCTTTCAGGTGTGCCAGAGTGCCACGGAGGAAGCAAGCATCAAAGTGTTTCTTACCATGCTGACACTCTGTTATACAAAGGTCAATTGAGGTCGAGCTGGAAAAGTTTGTTTTGGGGAGTTATGCAGGTATGGCTGTGTGTGTGTGTGTGTATGAAAGCAAACGCTGATATCATTCATTTAATCTCATATTTGCCTCTCTGGCTCATTTGGCACATGTTTTCATTCATGGCGCATTAGAATAATTTTGACTCCATCTGTTGCCTTCCCCTAATGATATTTCTGCTATTTCTCATTTCAGGTTTAATTTGAAAAGTCGCACATTTCCATATTTGTCCTGCATGTGTGTTACATTTGTTCCACTAGCAGCTTGTTACTGATTTTTATTGGACCAAATCAACCAAATAGTCAACAGGAGGGCAAATAAGTCACTTTTCCAAACAATGAAAAACTAAGAGCGTGTCTGTACAATATATATCTGCAGTACTAGCGTTCATATTATTCACAACTTGTTTGATTAGTTTACTGTGGTAACCTTCATCACTGCTTTGAGTGAAGAAAAGAAAAGAATGCAAATGGACCTGACCTTTAAAGATGAGGAATTTGAAAAATGGGTTAAGAATCTTTTTTTATTTTGCAGTAAATGTAGCAAATATTTTTGGAGCAAAAATGGACAGAGGACTCCAAAAATACCTTTAAAACCAGAGTTAGTTTTTGCAAGATCAGGGATTTATCTTTCAGAAAAACAGATGCTCACCTGTGTGACCTGAATGTCATTATCATACACAGGAGGCTCGCACTGAGGCTATATCTGTAGGTGGTCACCTGCCCAAATCCCCTCAGTCCAAGAACTACCCCTACTCTCCATGCTGATCGTGCCTGTCAGCTAGTCCTTGACCTGATGTCAGCGTCTCCGGCCTTTAAAGCTGTCGGTGTCACGTCCTCTTTGCTCTATAGGTTGTTGCTGATTAAGGCCAGCATTTAAAGCAGGAACTGGAGCAATCTGCCACCAGCTCTGTCTGCTCGCCTCTTCGACTGTTCAGTCAGCAGCTAGCGGCCTGATTACAGCCGGCTTTATGGCTCAGCCTGGACAGATGGTGCGGCTAGCGCCATCCTGCCCTGCATGCCTGTGCTCATTCAGCAGGGACCCATCAGGGCAGAACTACCAGGAAATCATTATATAAGTGTGTGTATAGAGCATATGCATACTATAATCAAGTGATTTAAATCACTGAATCTGCAGAGTTAGTGTTTTCTTGAGGCTGAACTTGTAGTATTACCGATATTACAAAAAGTAAAAAAACAATATTTTTTGGCCTTCAGTTTTTGGGTTACAGGAAACAAAAAAGATTAATAGTGTCAACTAGTGAGCTTCAGAGGTGTTGGTAGTTAGATTTTGTAACATTTGGACGGAGCCAGGCTAGGCGTTTCCCTCTGTTTACAGTCTTTATGCTAAGCTAACCGCCTGCTGGCAACAGCTCCATATTTAACAGATAGACGTAAGACTGGTAATTTTTCTCATCTAACTCTCAAAAAGTATCGCGTTTCCCAAAATAATGAACTATTCATCCCCATTGAGATTTAAAGTCTCTTTTTTTAAAGGAAGTCTTGTTCCTTGTCTTGTTAAATTTCACTGTGAATCAAAAAAGTAAAAGAAGACAGTGTCATGAAATTCATATGAATCCCAACTGACTATATGAAAGCCTTTCTTTTGTCAAGATTCTCCGTCTTAACAATGACTGGCTGTCACTCTTCGTACGCCAGTGCTCCTGAATGTCACTTTTATCTGATAATTTACATTTACATCATCCCAGCTGGGTCCAAGATCATCTTATGGCTTATCTGGTGCTCTGGTTCTTTTTTTTTTTTTTTTACAGAATCAGAAAGTGAATGCATGTAGGGTTAAAGTTCACCCTGCAGCTCGAGGGATGAAAATGGTATGTGGTTTCTTATTCAGATGAAATAGGCAGAGGCATTTTTTACATTCACTGTTTTGCCACCTGTTTTGCATGCAGCTTGCAGTGTTTAGCAGCACAAAATAGAGGCTCAGATTGTTTTGAGCAGACCAGGACTTGATGGCCAAGGTCACTCGCTCAGTGTTTGCTGCTGTGATTGCACTTAATTCAAGCCATCAGCAGACACACGCCTACAAAATCACAAACAATAAGTCAGTAAGTACTATGTTTGCACATTTTATACTCAATCTAGTCATTTGGAGTGTTTGCAGCATAGTGAACTGAGCAGAAGTTGGGATTCAAACCAAAAAAATACCATCATCCATCTTGTGTCTCTGGCACTGATTCAGTCCCATTCTGTTTCCATTATCAGTTTGTGTGTGTTTATGCGTGCATGCTTATGGAAAGTGTAAAGAAAAAAATCACAATTGAAGGATGCAATGATCCATTTCGAACAACAAACATGGAATAAAATTGTAAAACAGCTTGAAAATAGCCCTCATTTTAGATGTTTATCGGGGTGCCTTCACTCTGAAGCAGCTGGTGATCATTTCAGACATTTTACCCCAATATGACCCTGAGGTCCTCGGCGGGTTGGTTCTGGCTGTTCTGCAGGTAGGATTGGAAAAACAGGGCATGTTTGGACCTTAGTATCACTCTGTTGCTGGCTAAGCAGCAACGTCTTACAAGGAACAATGTCCCGCTTATTTGGGATAATCAGGCTTTGTGTTTTATTTATGTGAAACCAACAAATCCTTCAAATTAAATGTTAAATTAAATTGGTTTTCCATAACTTAACAGCGATGATGTGTGTGTTTTGTGTGCAGGATGGAAGAGACGGTGCGGTCGCTGCTGCAGAATCAGGGCGTTGTGGAGCAGACTGCTGTGGACACGGTGGACATCATGAAGGCCTACAGGGTAAATGAGTCAACTCTGGTCATTCTACAAGAGTAAAAATGAAAGTTGATGTCTAGAGAGGGGAGTTGTTCCCATACCAGTATTAAAAATGCCTCCTATGCAGACTAAAATGCTTGATTGGATATTGGCGAGTATTTATATAACGTCTTCATATAATGTATCAGCTCTTTTATGCAACACAGGAAGAACAACAACACGAGTTCTCATCTCTGTTAAGAGCTGCTTGCTGCCAGATCCATAACATTATCCTTAGCTGGAATCACTGATAATATATACTCATATTCTCTATTTACTCACTGATACGGCGGTAATCATCTTGTAGGTATAGGCATCTCTGTTTGTGTCTCACTCGTCTCCATTCTTCAGCTCAGACAGTGTTGAATAAAGCCAAGGTGAGTGCGTTCAGAGCGGTCCCTGTTACATAAGAGAAATAGCCGCTGGGATTGAGCAGAGAGGCAGAAAGAATACAGATATTTCTTCCGAAGCACAGGGTCGCACTTCACAATTTGAGGCTTGACGTGTTTACAGGGTGCCGAAATGCTAGTGCCTCAGTCTGTTTATCATCAGCGTGGTGTTATTCAATCTTTGAGAGCCTTAACTATAGAAAAAAAAAAGCTTTTCTTCCAACTATGTGTGATGCATTCATTTGTCGACTTAGAAAATAACTCTTTAAGTACAGTATTTATTGAACATCAGCAACAAACGGAGCATATCATTTCTTGGTAGAAACAGATAGACAATGCGATCCGATGCAAGTATCATTGTATTTATAGTGGATGCTAAATTCCAACACCAGCCACTTTTATGAAACTAGGAGATCAGTGAGGCAAAAAGAATGTTAGACAGATGACTGAAAACTTTAGTGTCGATAAAGCATGTCTTTAATGTCCAGCAGTAAAATGGCTCCAGGGAAAGGAGGAAATGAGTGCAATAAAAATAGTCTTTATAAATTACTACATGTTTTCATCACTGTGAAAAAAAAATAGATGCAGGAAAGTCTTTGAATGATGAGTGCAAATAAAAGGGGGCAGACTAGAAAAACGAGCGCTATAAGAATAAATGTCAGGACGGTGAAACATGGGAAGAGCAGCCATGATAAAATACTCATGTAAAGTGTCCTGAGGTGCAAAAGCTTTATAATGAAAATATGACAAGACAATATGCAAATAGTGTTCTCTGTGCACACAGAGTAATCCTTTCCTGGGTTCCCTGCCACAGACGGATTATGTTGAGGAGAAAAAGAATGACAAGGGGTGATAGGAGGGGGGATATGAAGTGGAGGCGTTCAGTAAATATTTTCAATCCCAACTTAAGTATTTTGGAAATAAGTGAAGGTTTTCTGCAGCTTTACACTGATTGTTAGCTGCTTTAACTAATATATTCTGAAAGTGTTCTTTAATAGTTCACTCTAATATTGACTGTAAGATGATTTTTAGCCATTAAAGCAGTGTTTTTTTTGCTTTATGACCGTATTCTTGCAAAACTAAAGACGTTACCATAAGCTTCATCTGTATTAAAGTTCCCTGCTAATTACCAACGAATCAGCAGGTTAGCATTGTTATTGTGAGCATGCTGATGTTTGCTTTTAGCAAAAAAAAAAGGATGTTAAGTCTTCTTCCACTAAAATAAGTCACTTAACCTTTTATGGAATAAACAAGTCCACAAAATTGTGTTTTAGAAGATGTTTTTTCTCAGTGATAGTCATGTAAAGATAACATATTCCACACTGATATTTACTGCATGTTGACAAACCTTGCTCTTATGTTCAGCAGTCACAGAGAATAAACTAGGAGGGTTATTATCGCGGTATTCCCAGTAGCTGTACTCCTGCTGCAGCTGCATTCTGTGTGTTCAGCAGACAAACTCAATAACTTGAAAGGGCAGCGTGAGGGACAAGGTTTCCTCCCCTCTCCCTCTGCAGACTCTCTCTCTGCGGTGATTATTACCGAGCCCTTTAACGCCGTCTGATGAGCAGCCTCTCGAAGCAGACTGCACAGTTCAGCAAACAAAAGCAAATTTAAAACCCGAGACTTTAAAGAATTGCCTCGAACTCAATTGTCTGATGGAATCAAGCAAGATTGAAAACCTAATATATGTTTAGAGGAGACTGGATCAAGCTGAAAATAAAGTGCCCTGAAGGACATTATTTCCAATTCCTGTTAAGAGAAAGAAATATCTCATTCTGCATTTGGATATATAAAAGAGGAGCTGCAGCCATCCATTAGTGCTGCTAACCTCAGCTTTGTCCAGCACATTAACCACAGGTATCTTCAGGTCTGACAATTATCTGTCAAAGCTCAGCTAGGAATGAAAAATGGAGTTTGTGTGAATCGTGATATATCACACTCTATCAACTGAATAACTAATTTGAAGAAGGCATCCCATTGCTTCATTCACAGCACATGTTAGAGTTGTTTTGCTGCTTTTGTCGCTCGTAGTGTGAAAAAAGCACATCTGTCAAACTTAAAGAAATAATGACTATTAACAAAATGCGCAAAAATATCCTTGAATCCAAGAAGAAATCTTTAATTTGCTTGTTTTCCCTCAAGCAACACTCAAAAAAACAGATCTAAACATTTCTCTCTCTTTATTTTTGTTCTGCTGCTGAAATTTAGATCCTTTTTCAAACCTTATTTTCTTGTGAGATAATGGAAAGGTTTGACCTCTTCATGCCTCTAAAAGTTGTATTCAAATGTTTTAGAGTAGAAAATCATTCTTTAGTTGAACTGCTATCAACTCAATATATTCAAACTGTGCCGAGAGGTCACGGCTCTGATCAGTCTGTAAAATGCAGACAATAGTGAAGACTTCATCATTTCCCAGAGCCCAAGGTGATGGTTTAGAACAGAGATAAATACCCAAAACTCACATTTCCAACCTGCTGGAACAATTTAATGTGACAATTTTTACATTTCTTTAAAAGCAGAAAATGTTTTCACTACATTTTGGTGTATGTGCAGTAAACAACATACTTTGATGCTCCAAATATTCTTTAAAAAAGGATGAATAATCTCTCCAGTGTGACACGAAGCTCATTGTGGGTTTTTCCTTTTTGCAGTTTGGTGCTAGCCAGGCAATGCCTAATTAGTGGCTTTATTATTACCAGTAGTTAATTATCACAGATGCCACGAAGCGATGAGAAAAAGAGATGAGAGAGAAGGATCCCCATCATCCAGACGAGACGTGAGCCCTCAAGGTCAACGCCACTCTTTGGAAAACAAGTGAAACATGATTAGGGATTAGGGGATGTTTTGCAGCTCTGTTGTCGAAGCTGCCTCCCTGTTGTCCCGTCTGCCCATCTGATGCTCCCCCTTTTCTTCTCTCCCCCTTTCACTTTCTCAGATTTTTTGTCTTTCACGGATCCTTACCCGTTTTTTGCATCCATGCCCTGAACCATTTGTTATCCCCTCACTTCTGAACGCTTTCTTCCCATCTGCTCAGGTTTTTAACTTGCCAAATTTTCTGTCCTGTTTTCCTCCCCCCTCTAACCTCGTCTTGTTTTTCTGTGCGTCAGGATAAACTCTCCGAGGAAGTGCGGAAACAGTACGACGGCCTCGGAGAGAACGGCTCCTCGCCGTCGACTCGGACGGAGCCAGAGCCGCTGAATGCCGATCCTGATGCCAGCGAAGCAGAAGAGGACAAAGAAAAAACCAAACCCCTTCTGGATCGCCTCAAGGCCCTGGAGGTAACTACTTCACCTCCTTTTCTTTCCACATTTACTGCTGTCCCTTTTGTTTCCTCTCTCTCTACCTACCTTCATTCTCTCTGCTTCATTCTTCTTCATCCACTCCTGGCTATCCTTTGTGGCCAGCCCGTCTGCCAGTTGTCAGAGTCCTTGCTCGGTAGTGTCTGAAAGCATGACAGCTCATCAAATTCTCCTTCGTTTGGAGAGCAAAGTCGTCCTACGAGAGTCGCTGAAGGGGCTTCGGGCTGTACTCCAGCTTTGGTTTGTTTTCCTTCTGTGCTCGGGGATTTGAGCTGCACTCCGCGACGAGCCCCGAGGACGGAGCGCAGCCACAAGGATCCACGCTGATTGCTCTTTTTTTCATACCGAAGCCACCGGACACATCGTCTCAGATCTCTTCACCAATTAAAGGACTCAGACTTAATTAAAGTAGGCCTCCAGTCTCACCTTCTCATCTTTAAGTGGCTCCATGTGGCCTCTTGATGTTGATGTGGTGGAAAGCGTGTGACATAAAGTCTTCGCCTTAATGTACAATATTTTGGAAGATACAAATTATGCCAGTTTTCAAGAAGCTGACTGACACCCCAAGCTAACAAGGAACTAAAGTGCACACACATAAAGAAGTAAAAAGAATAGGAGACTCTGGAACAATACACTAAAGCCTCTCTGGTAGAAAATAGACCCTAATTACAGCAAAGTGCCAGCTAATTCCCCATTGCTCCTCCGCTGTAAGTTATCTTCAGGAAGAATGGTCAAGCTGTCCCGGTGATCCATCTGATGAAGCACAATACCTAAACATTACATATTAAATGGCTTTATCGAAAGTTATCTGCCATTTAATTCCATTCCGCCGGTGATGGATGCAACCCGCCAGCTAAAGCATCTAGAACAAAGCAGAGGCAATACATCACTGTTCCTCATTGTGCATAAACTCCACAGACACTAAGTAAGCACCGCCGGCCTCTTATTTCTGTTGCTGTTCATTAACTTGGCAGGCACGCAGTGTGGTCTATAACTGGGGCTTTAATGAAAACACCCAGAATTTAGGAGAAAATGCATTACCTTCAGTAGATGGCAGTCGACATGCACCCAGTACCTCAAAAATTCCTAACTATCCCTTTAACCTGGAGACGTTGGACACATCAGGGTTTTCCTTTCCATTCAATTAGCTGCCAATCATTCTTGCACAGTACACTAACAAGCTCCACAAGCTTGGAAACGGCCTTAGCGAGATAATCCATCACAGTCAACATGGTCATTTCTTTGCATTTAACGGTTTCTTTGTACCCAAACTGATGTCGGTGTGTGCATTGTGCGGTGCTTGCGGACAATATCCTGACAGCAGCAGGAAGAAATGTAAATAATCCCTCAAAAAACACGTCACCTCACAAATTTAAATGTCTTCTTTTCAAAGTGTTTGTTAGCCAAGAGAGCAGTTTATGTCAAGGTTTTCCAGAGGACAATGATAGAGGAAGATGCAGTAACAATAATAAATCCATTAGTACATCCAAATGACATTGAGATTCTCATTTCAACCTTTTTAAGGCTGTTTTTGTCATTGAACAATAAAGCAGCAATAACATTCAGGGTTCAGGTAACAAAATACCACTTTAGTTGCGTTCTGCCACTATGGCCTGGAGAGTCAGATAACACAGAGCTCTTGTGTGGGTGTAGTGCTGACCGACAACACATATCAAATAGTGATGGCTTTTAATAGCTGTTGAGTAAGATGAATACATTTTCATACAATTAATGAGTGATGATGAATATGGTCCATGGGCAAGTTTTATTTATATATGAATGAATGAATAAACCATTATAAATGAAATGACGTGGGATTTCTCGAAGTAAAGATATCTCTTATAAATAGAAAGTCCACTCACAGACACATACGATATCTTTAAATCTGTAGGATACATTTGCCCTCATCATCAGTCTTAAAGGCTTTAATGAGTCGGTGTGTCTTCCTTGATTGCATAATTAGAATGTTTTGGGTCGTAATTATGTTCCCCATGTTTTCATCAAGGCATTGGTAGTTCCTCCTAAAGGGCAGAGGGTGAGAGAAGCCAGGCTGGCTGACAGCATCTAATATGCCGCCTGCCACTGACAAATTGGAAACTCCCAGGGATCAATAGGGCGCCGCCTCATCGCTTGGCAAGTGAAGGAGATATTCTTATTAGGTTCCAAACTCCAAATGGCTGGCTGCCGCCCCAAAGTTCAGCATCATAACTTCCATCCCCTTGACCTTTCTCTCTGCGGTGCTTTGTAAATTTTTTATCGGCCTTTCCTGGTTCAGCGTTGACATATGACCTTTTTTGCAGCAACTCTCCTGTTAGCTGCAGCTCCTGCTTGATTTGCTATTTCTGTCTCCAATCACAGTTGTTCTGTTGCATCATGTAACCAAAGTCCCTTGCGAGGTGTGTGCTGCGTTGACCCTGAATGTGTCTGTGTGCTCTTTGCAGGATAAGAATTCTACGTTAGCCATGGAGAACGAGAGCCAGAGGGAACAGTACGAACGCTGTCTGGATGAGGTGAGAGCGAAACCTTGTTTATCTTGACAGTCTCAAGGTCGCTCTATGACTGGGCCAGATGTTTAACTAACCACGGAGAGTTCACAAATATTTGTCGAATTAAGTTTGACTTTGTGCGAGCGGAACGAGCAGCATTGTTGAGTTTAAGATTAAGGTTTTAATGAGGTCCTGCAAAAGCACATTGTGTTTCCCACAGGTTGGCAATTTACTTGCAACACAGCTTGAAGGAGGCGGAGGGGAATTTTTTGTTATTAACAATTAATTTAGAAAACGGTGTCATATTTTTTAGGCACTAAAATCTCATCACTCACTTCGGTAGAGAAGCTATCTAGCATGTTTCAGCTGCGATAAGCTCAAACAAGCTTCAACATCAGCTGTTTGAAGTCTAATTAATGTGAAAAAGACCTTTAAGGCAACCAGGATGATAGTTATTCTTCATGCTTTTGAATGTATAATTACAAAGTCTTTTGTGTCAGAAGGCCTTTTGTTGATGCTTGTATAATAAAGCAGAGAGGGTGTTGTTTTTTGCACCATAGACTCCTCTGCACATGCATCACCATCATACCTATATACAACGATCAAAACAGCTTATTGTTGTTATTGATCGTGGTCAGTATTAAAGTCTAAAATGCAAGCTGTTAAATAACCTTAATCTGACGTGCACTGGTGTTGCAGAACGGTTTACGTAACAATGCCACTTCTGTGCCCTCTGGTTATTTGTGAGAGCTTGATAAGTGCTGTTTAGGGAGCCACATGGGGGTGGACAAGCCCGGCTCCTGGCTGTGCCTGCTTGCTGAATCACTCCAGGAGGGAGGGAGGGAAGTATGTCCAGCAGGGACAAGTTGCCCAATTTGTCCTGGAACCAACAGGCTCAGTGGACTAAGCAGAGCTGCCTGAGGGGGGGGACGGGCGAGAGAAGAGGGGGGGGGATGAAAAGAGGAAAGGATGGAGAGATTGGAGTTGGTGATAAAAAAAAAAAGAAAGTGAGGGGAGGAGTTTTGTTTCACAGCTTTATTAGAGTTTGCGTCAACCGTGGATTAAGTCTCTTTTTTGCTTCCATGCCCTCATTAAGATTGGCTCAACTCGCCTTTGTTGTGTTTCCTTCTCCACTATTTTTCCTGTGTGGAGGGAGGGCATTGGTAATGATGCAGTATTGATGATGGAGGCTGTATGTGTGTTTGCCTCTCTAACGACTGCACAGAACAGTAGTAAGGCTAACGTTTGCTTTTGTAACAGAAGGGATGATTATTTTTTTATGTTAGCCCAGCTGCTTGTCCACATTTCAGTATGTGTGCACGCTCATTTGTACTTTGATTACTTGTTTTGAAGTCATACAAAGATTGCAATCAGAGATCAAATCCTCAGTCCGATACCTTTAAGCCAGGTTTACTTTGATCACTCAGCTATTTTACACAAAGCAGATCTGTAACCTGCGGTTTTCCAGAAGCACGGCTCATTTCACCATATTTACTCCCCATCTCTCCTTATTCAATAAACTAGAGCGAGTGCACTCCAAAAAGCCGATGTGGCTTCACAAGGTATTAATGAGCAATCAATGGGCAGTAATCGGAGCCGCTTCTCCATCCGTGTTGTGGTCTCAGAGTGCGGGCGGGTGTTAGCCGCTGTGAGACCAGAGCCCAGACGCCTCTGCTTCTACATCAGTCTGGAGCTGTCATTACCAGCATTAAGTTTAGTTAGTTAAACATTGTAAAAGAGGTGTGTGTAACATGCACACACACACTAGATACTATAATATTGTGCCATTGTGTTCACTAAGCTTATAATAATTCATTTTATGTGTGAATACGCTGAATACGCAGCATTAAAAGTGCAAAGGTCGACCACAGAGGCCTGTAAGGGTCAAAAAGCCTTTGTATTACATTCAGTAACGCCTTTTTTTTCTGTTTCTGCTTGTTAAAGGTTGCCAATCAAGTTGTGCAGGCGCTTCTCACCCAGAAGGTTTGTTTCCTTTATTAAATAACCCATCAGGATCTTGCAGTATTGGATTATTGATCAGTATTTATTACACTAGTCATACAACTATAAAACCTTAACATTACATCCGCTAGAAAAGATTTTCCTGACGTTCTTTGTATTGCTTCCCACTCAGGATCTAAGAGAAGAATGTCTGAAGCTTCGGACTCGAGTTTTTGACCTGGAACAGCAGAATCGGGCGCTGGGCGTTCTGTTCCAGCAGAGGATCAAGCCCGCCTCGGACCTGCTCCTCCAGGTATGCTGCCCACTCAGAGCCCAACATACTGACCCACTTCTTCACACTACGATTATCTCTTGGATTAGCATAAAGCAGCTTCTCCAGTAAACAAGCATGAGCTCTTATTCCCATGCATTGAAAGTTGTTTTTCATTTGGGTTGTTATCAAAATACTCTGGGGTCTCAGCTGGAGACGGAGGCTGCAAACAACACTGAATACTCATCAGAAGCAGTTTCTTTATTATGTTTTTGTTTTTTTTAAAGCAAAGATAAAGGAAGAAACAGGCCTTAAAGCACAGATCCCTTGTAGTTGTTTTGGTTTGTTTATCGTGCATGGGGGTATCAATCCGAGGGTTGCACATTTCAGTTTTAATGTTCTTATTTTCATGGTTTCACTAAGGACTCAATAGTGTAGCGGGACATACATTAAACTCCTGAACTATTTAGAAGAGCTTCTACAAAGGCAAACTTTAAACTGACAAAAAGTCAGTGTCCTCCCTGGTGCCCACATCAATTTATACAAACCCCCAAATCAGAATAAAAAATGCAGTTTTATGCCTCCAGTGCAGGTCAGACTCTGAGAAACGTTTTCAGCACTAGAAGTATTATCTGCTACATAAAGGGACGACTTGTCTCCTTCACATCTGACAAAAAAAACAAAGATCTGAACCAGCAACAATCGAGTCTCTGTTCTGCAAGCATCACACAACAACCACTGTTTATATTCTCCACAAACCCCACATTCTCTTATTTGGATTGACTGGAAATTGCCTCAGTTCATCTCATTGGTCCCTTGGAAATCACCACTTTAGTGAAAAATGCCTGTGTGTGCACTCCAGCTAGATTTTCAAGGTGTAATTATGAGACAGACGAACCTGCCACCATAAGCTTTCCCCATCTATTGTGATACAGCATCCCAGGGCAATAAGGTCAGTTTGGAAAGTAGGGTTTCACATAATTGTGTAAATTCCAGGGTTCCTCGCTGTCAATATAAAAAATAGCAAGCTGCCAAAAGAGAGGAGAGGGAAAAGGAGCTGTCAGTCGGTCCAGACGAGAGAGAGAGAGAGAGCAGAAGAGAGAAAGAGGAGAGGATGAAAAGAGAGCAAGCAAGGGTAGATAAGAAGGGAAGGACAGGAGGGTGAAAATGGAGAGAGATGAGATAGTAGAGAGCCGAGACGGGGAAGAGGATGAAGTGAAAAACTAAGGGCAAAATAAAGAGGGACAGAAATGGCTGATACCTTGAGTAAAAAAAGGAAATAGAAATAATATGGCTCTCTTCAGTTCCAGCTATTTCCACCACCATTATTGGACAGGCAGGAACATTGTCAAGGGAAACTGCAATATAAAAGGCTTGAGGAGGGATATTGATGACATCACTGTGGGGACCGAGAGGTGGACCATGAGGTGCAATCTAGCTGCGGACCAGAATTAAGGCTGTGTAATGTGTTTTTCGAGATGATATATCCGTCGATCTGGCGTTGACTTGAACTTTGTGTGTCCACATTTCTGAAGATCATCACGGTGACGCTGCAGCTTTTAAACGTGTAGGTTTTCCCAGAGGAAAGTAATTTTCCCCGCCTGCTCATTACTTAACAATAACAATGACGTTAGAATTAATTATAACGTGAACATGCTGCTCCGGATGTTCTGTGGGCCTGTTATGAGCTCTCCAGTCATGTGTGGGAGAGCTGTTAAAAACATCTATATTTATCACAGGGCACTGGAACTCATACAGTATGTAATTCAGAATACTCCTTGTTTTATCCATTCATCTGTCAACTAATAGCACATACTGTAAAACCACCAAATATATATATAAAAAAGAAAAATCACATATTGTGAGAAGATCAATACCTCTTTAATGTCTTTTCGCTAAATGAAAATAAATTATTCAGCATGAAAAGCATAAAAAAGGATTGATTGATTAAATGTAATGTGTTTATTACCTTTCTTCACCTTCTTTCCAGTCTTTATGCTAAGCTACGCTAACTGAATGCTGTCTCCAACTTTCTCCGAATTATTCTTTAAAGTTCTAAATGTAATGAGTAAGAAGAATATGTGAATTATAAGTAAAAAAAAAAAATATTGCACCATTATCATGTTATGAAACCAAACCTACACACTTGCTTTATTACATTTTCCCGCCCACATACTAAACAATCCTAGCACAATTTCTAATAAAAATTAAAAAAAAAAAACAGGGTGAGTTTCATTTCTTCTCTCTCCTGGAGCCTTAATCACCCATATGAGTGTACTGTTTCCCATCTAGCTCTGGACCTTTTTGCTTATCAGTAATTAAACATTCTCTAGTTCCCTGAGGGCAGCTTGAGTTTCTCTGATAACGAACCAAAATGCTTTTAATGGGAGCTACACCAGCTGTGCACCTTTTGCCGCCTTCAGCTGAATTGGTTTGATTCCAGAAAATGCCATGTTTTCATTTCAGGGAGAAAAATCTGACATTCACTTTTGAAAATAACAATGATCGTTGTTTTCTGTCTTTGTGAGCCGAGGGAAAATAACTGGTGTGCAAGTCCCATTCCACTTATGCTGCCTCTCAAACGCGACAGGCAAGTGGCAACTGAGTCGCCCATTACTGGGACAAATACTCAGTGTTTCCTAACGTACCTCAGGGCCCCAAAGGACACCGCATGAACGCCATGACCTCATTATTTCCCCTGCAATTTTGCAGTTTGTATAGTCAAACGTTTCTGTGCAAGAAAAAAGTTAAAAATTCAAACAAATTATGCCACTTTTTAAGAACAGTCGTCATTTCTATAATCAAATTCGCAGATAGAGCCTTTAGATATTTTTCAATAGATATCTCACCCTAGTCTTGTGATAAATATTGCTTGTCATATTACAGCTCAGCCCGGAGCTGTCTCATATTCTGCTGTAGTTTAATGGGCTGTGAGTAGCCAGAGCTTTACGAAAAGCCTTTGTGATGAGTCAGACATATAGATTGGGTCACACAGGTGGGCGTCTTTCTTCTTGTTTTCTGACTGCTTGTCGACCCTGCTGGTGAGTGTATGTGTGGGCGTGATGCAGTCAACCAAAGAGTTTTTGACAGCGGCTGCCAATACTGATGTATGTGTTTGGAAGCTGCTTATTGCTGCTATTCTGAGCTGCTCTTCATTATGTTGAAATACGACCACTGTCAAGGCAAAAACAACAAAGAACAAAAGCAGGAAGCCTCTTGAATTTTCATCATGACACATAAAACTTCTCCATAGACTTTGCGACTAATGGACGTTACTAATAGTTATTAAAAGGCCAGGTTTGCATGATATATAACAGTCTTGCGAGCATTAATTCATGACTTTCATCTTGGCCTTGAACCTCCGAAAGTTCAAGATGTGCACACAGCCTTGTCATCTACCGTTTCCTTCCACTATCTCCCGCTGCGACCCTGTGACATTATTGACTGAATCCTTGATGAGGATGCTGAGGAGGTGAAACCGAGCACCCTGAGATAAGATCAGAGCCTCCCGTGACACCTCAGCCACTCCCATGCCCGTGTGGACAGCAGGGAGGCCCGGCGATGCGGCACCAGAGCTGCACAAATTTCAATTTCATGAGTTTAAAACTAAGGATGAGAAAAACATCTGAAGCCTTGGGTCCAAACTCGAAGAAAAACTAAAACGGCACAGCTCAATGCAATGTTTAGTTTTGAAAGAATAATGCTGAGGAAGCTACAGTGAATAGAATAAACACTTGGTGCAGTAATTTATTCAAGGTCAAATAAATGTTGACAGCCCTATTCTGACCTGGAAAAGGCACAACTAATAAATCTTCTACAGTTGCTTTTAACTACTTTGAACTAAATCAAACCAGGTTTTGAAGAGCAAACAGAGCTCTATGTTTTATTAATCCTACAAATACTAAGGAATACTTATCTCTGTGCAGAAAAAGCACTAAGTGCGGGCATCGATCTGTTTCCATGGCACCATTACCACTTCGTCACTGAAGGTGAAAAGTCTTATTAACAGCTCACACTGAAGAAGCTTTTTCATTTGGATGTTTTGCTGAAAGTTGAAGAGAAAAACGTAGGTTGGTTGTGTTTTTGGCTACAGGCAAAGTGATGCTGGTTGTTTGGTCTTCAGAGACAAAAGAAACAGTAAAGTTTTGGTGTCATTAAGAGCAGTTTTCTTTCTTTTTTTCCGAACAAAATGTTCAGAGGATGTCTTTCACAACAGAGAAAAAGTCAATACAAACTGTCAGCAAAGAGTTTTATGGAATGCAATAAAACTGAAGATGGATCTACCAGTTTGTATTTTAAAATGGCTATGGCATTGATGGAAAACGTGTGTAGTTTGTTTTCAAAGCTCAGTCTCCATTTGCAGAAGGTGACTTTCACTTTTATAACATGCAATTTTCTTGATATATATTTTGTTCTGCTGCAGGTACGCAGCGTGAGAAATGCATTTCATTTTAATGCTAAAAACTAAGACTGGAATCCATCAGAGCTCAGAAACACACAAACGTGTATATACATATACTCCCGCAGTGAGCATTAGTTTTACCCTTGGCAGGAAATGCAGCAAAAGATCAAGTGTTTTGTTCCGGCATATTTCCAGTTTAAGTCAATTTGAGCACAGGGAACCCAGTGTAATTAAGTTCTGAGATTAATACGTGGAGATGTATTTGGTTTTTGTGTCCTTCCCTCTTAAGCTGAAGAGTTAAATAACAGAAGAGACTGCGGACTAGCGTATGAATAAAAAAAAAAAAAAAAAAAAAAAAAAAAAAAAAAAAAAAAGGAATCCCTTACTCCCTGATGCAATTATTTCCTTTTCACATCATTTTTTTTTTTCTCCGGCCGATGACATTAATGACTTTGAGCGTATGAATCAGGGCTCTGCGTGGCACCAGTGGAGGGAATCTGATGGGCCGGCAAAATGTTGCTCTGCCTCAACACACTGTACAGCCTTTTGAGATGTTAAGAAAATCAATTATTTATTTTTCATTTCATTTTTATTGACAAATAAAACTTGAATGTTATGATGTTTCAGGTATTACATTTGATGATTTTTTTTTTTAAACAAACAGTATATTGATGAGGTGGCAAAAGAAGAGTATGTGCTTAGCATAGTGTTGATGAAATAAAATCCCCCTACCATTCTGCTGTTGTGTCATTTCAATTTCTTGAAATCCCTGCAGCGAGAATTCAATCCGGTGTGTCCTTCCTTTTGCCTTTCAGAAACTTCACTCTCGGATCATGGATCTATCTGCGGCAGATTTGCTTCTGGAGCCAGAGAGAAGCAAGGCCTTCTTACTTTCCAGGAATACAGACTCTCCCTTCAGTGTAAGCTTAATGGGAAACATGCGGGAGGCAATTGCTTATTTTTTGTTCAGACATATGAATCATCCAGGTAGCATAACCGCAAACCCCTTCAAGAAATCATTAAAGATATTAAAATACAGACCTAACTAGCTGAAGCCGTGACCCCTCCTCTGCTCTCAGCAGGAAGAGCTGGCAGTATCACTTGGCACTAAGAGGAATAAATCCTTGTCATATTACCAGAAAACCATCGATTGACTCGCCATCAGTAAAAATGACTCCATAGGACACTGTGGTACATTAGTCATCTTATGTATTATGCATTAAGGCCCGAAAATGAGTTATTTTACCCTTTTACCCCTCTGAGAATGCAATCTGATCAACTCTAATGTGTATCTTTGAGAGCGGAAGTGGAGGGAGAAAATGAAATAATAATAATTTAATCATAAATCATCTTGTTAAATTAATGTGCAAAAGTATCACATCTCTTTAAATAGGTTGCATTACGTGATACACACAAGTGAAACTAATTTCAGATCAGTGAAATATCTTATTTCTTGTCTGGCCTACAAGAATAAAATACTTTATCTGCCTAGTCAAATCCTCTGCAGTAAGATTGGAGAAACATCTGCTCTGCTATGGTGACTGCACATGGAAATGTGATTGATATTTTTGAATTGAGTTTGAAAAGTGCATTGCCTTAACATTTTAAGAAACTTTGATTGGTCTGTCAAGTCTTTGTTAAATATCTCTCATCACAAAATAAACAGCAAGATAGCAATTAGACACGCATCACTACCTGACAACTTGCACATCAAATACTCTCACATTTAGACTAAATGATGCTACAAGTTCATTTGGAGTAAAATGTCATGTCTCTCTATCTCATAGGAGGTTCAGTTGAATGGAAAGGCAGGTCTCCCCGTGGCCAAGTGTCTGAGCCAGCTGAGTCTGACAGTGCCAGCGCCTGTATACCCACGCAGCAGCTGTAGCAGTAGTGAGTTGTCGCTGTCAAGTGCATGCAGTGAATTCTCCAGCGGCTCCTACACCTGGAATGATGGACGCTCCTGTGGGAAAATGGTAAACCCTCTCACTCTATGATAGACACAGTAGCTGTAGTAGTACAGTAGCTCATGAAGATCCCTGTTTGCTATTTTTCATCTTGATAAATCAATTTTCTGTAGGAGTACTTCTTGACCCGCTCTTTCTTTTTGCCCTGTAGTCATCTCTGACCTGGGAGAAGAGGCTGAGTTTGGGTTCGTCAGCTCCGAGTAATATCTGCAACCCTCCGGAAGAGCAGCCGCCCACAAGGCGCAAAGAGAGCAACATACTAGAGGGACTGAGAAAGCTCCAGAGGAGGAAACACAGGAGCTCCTCTGCTTCCTCCAAGGTCTCCACAAAGTCCGCCGACAAAGACTGCATGAACTCCAACGAGGGCATCTACTCCCTGGGTATCAAGAGCGGCAGTAAAGGGGTGTCCAAGCCTACCCATGTGGGTAGAACTTTAGCTGTTGGGGGCAAGAAGTTCTCCTACGACTCTGATGATGCCGACGATGAATTGGCACATTCCAGTAGAGGAGACGACATCCCAACAAAGGACAGCTGGTTTTACTGTAAGAGGCTCTCCCGCAGTATTTCAGACAGTTTGTGTAGCTGGGAGGGGTTACAGGACAATGGAGGTGGAGTAGACGGTAGCTCAGGTCTACTGGCTACAAAACACCCTTCTGGCTGTGACTCAAAAGAGCGTCCTGAGAAACTCCTGAGTTTCATTAACAGTTTTCTCCCTGAGGGAGGGCGGAAATCAGCTTTTACTAGACCATCCTTGCTGCACTTCACACCTTCAGACCCAAATCCCCTCTCTGACGTGGATGATCCGGAGGAACTCAACTCTGAGTCTAGTGACATCCGAATGTCCTTCCGCCAGCCACCAGATCAAGCAGAGAGGGACTCCAAGAGGGTGTCACGAGATGCTGCCAAGCTGCTTGCACAACAGTGCTTGCGGAGAGAGCAGGGACGCACCCAGTCTGCAGACGGGAGGCCCAGGCCTTTCAGCCTAATTAAGGAGCCCAAGGCGGCAAAGTGTACTCAGTCTGAGGAGAGCATTTTGGCAATATTTGATGCAGAAGGAGAGCCTATTGAACTTTGTGCTCAGAAGTTCACTGCATGTGCTGGGTCTCGAAATGACATTCAAAGTAACAAGGTAATTGCCGATTACGCAGAACTAGTGCCTCGCGAGAGGCCGACGAGGCAAAAATCAGCAAATGCAAGAAACTACACTGTTCTTGAATCTCCAGAGAAGCCATCTGAATATCAAATTAGGTCTAGCAAGACAAGCAATAGCATTGAGGGCAGTGCAGAGAGGCTGTCAATGCAGCTGACTCCACAAAGGAAACTAATCAAACCACCAAGCAGCCGACCTAATAAAGACCACTCCATCCCTCCCATGAACGATTCTGTAGCGTCGAAGTCCAGTGGTTCGAAGATACCCGGTCGAAACAAACCTTTAGGATCACCACTGAGATTTTCTAAGGGCTCTTCCACTGAACCAAGTAACAGTGGTATCTCAGGACCCTCTGCTCAGGAGAAATCCCCCTCCTCTCCTGCAGTTAAATTGTCAAGGTTCATCAAAACACCAGGAACCTGCTCACAGAGCCCAAAGGCAGTGAACTCCAAGCTAACTAGCAGGGCCGAATTGAGTAAGAGCTCCTCCTCCGGTTCCCCACACCTCTCAAGGAGGCACCTGGAGTATGCTGACAATGGTGAACAGCCAACTAGAGACAAACACTGTGAAACCAGCAAAAATAAACTCAGGTCCCCTTCTCCTCCTCCTCCCCCAGGCCGCACCACCTCCTTACTGATCAGACCAAATTATGAAGGGTCGCCTCAAGCACATAAAACATGGGTGGCTCAAAACTCCACACCAACCACTGTGAGGGGCCCTCCCCCAAGTTACCACACCTCACTCGTACCAAATATGCAAACTACGCTACCCATCAAGGATAAAGACTGTTTAGACTTGGATGCAGGCTATGGGACTGCACTTGCACCTCAGAAACTGGTCGAGAAAACCAGTCAGCACCTTCAAAAGTCCCCCGCCACGACTCAGACAACTACTAAAGGCACTTCAAAGAGGATGACCACGAAAGACTACCTCCCTTCTGCAAACTCAGGGTGTGCTCCAGAAACTGAAAATGCACCTAAAAGCTCAAAGAATGTCCCTCCTCCCTACAGTGCCCTCAGAGGGTCCTCACTTCAAAACTCGTTTGCAAGTAAAAGAGGATCAACCCATGATATTGTCCATCAGACAGTACAGAAGACTTCTATTAGTTTACCTTTATCGTTTCAGGGCACACCTCAAGGTAAAACAGAACCCCAAAATGGCAAAGCTGTTGTCAGCCCACCCAGCTCAGTCCTAACTTCCCCCAACTCTGCAGAAAAAGCCTCAAAGACTCGCATCCCAATGGGTTTTAAAGCATTTTTAAAATCTCCCCCTAGCCATAAAAATAGTCCCTCTATACCAGGCAAGCAAGAGAAAGATCATATCAACTCAGTCTCTAAGGAGACTGTGACTTCGAATGCTTCTACCCAGTGTGACAGCTTGCAGCCAGTGTACAGTATTGATTCACCACCCAAGATGTCTGTTACAGAGGCGAAAGGTGAAGTCCAGTGTAGGTTACCGGAAGACGAAGTGCATCCTGCTGTGTTGCCAGAGGAGGAAGAGGTTTGCGATAAAGGGAAAAGGAGTAGTCAGCTTTTCTCTAGATCCATATCTGTTACTACCAAAGCTCATCTTAAGCCAGCCTTGGGGATGAATGGCGCCAAAGCGAGGAGCCAGAGTTTCAGCACCAACTACATGGAGAAACCCAACATCAATTCTCTAGATGGGCCAGGGAAAATCCGAACACAGATCATTACCAACTCGGGTGAAAGGGGAAACTCTTTGTCAAGGCAGACTTCATTGGAGGTACCAAGTGCTGGGTTAGCGGAAAGCCCGATCCATTCCCCCAGGTCTAGGCTAAGCCACTATGGAGGCATGACGGGGTCAAATAGTCACAACGGCCTCCTTGAGAGAACTTCTAAATCAGGCTCCAAAGATCTAAAAGGGGAGGCAATCACCTCACCTCAAAAAGAGGCCCGCAGTTTACCCATCAGTGATAGGATTGGCTTGAACAATATTCGTAAGCCAGCAAAAGTTGCCTCTCATCCACAGTTTCATCCTCCCTCCTCTTGTGTCTATCGCTCAGAAAATCCAGCGCAAGAGACAGGAGGCTTAGAAACCACCACTAACGAGCCAGACTTTAGCAGGGAAGTCAAAACCCAGGCAGACTCTTCGGATACGGAGGAGCAAAAAATCAGCCCAACAGTCTGCACTATTGAAGAGAAAGTCATGATGGGAATCGAAGAGAATTTGCAGAAATTTCAAGAACAGGAGAAAGTAGCTGCCACTGAGACCAAACAAAAAACGGGCCCCTCTCTGGCAAACTGGTTCGGACTCCGTAAGAGCAAACTTCCAGCTCTGAGTGGTAAGAAAGCCGACCCTCCTAAGGGAAAAGAGGAGAAGAAAGAGTCAAAGATCGGGTCGGTGCTTGGAGGCAAACAGATGAAGTCTGACAAGAAGAAGGATAAGAAGAAAAATGATAACCAGCAGAGGGACAGTCAGGAGGTGCAGAATCTGTCAGAGATGAACAACAAGCTGAGCTCCATCATGGACCACTGCAACAATCAGATGGGTCAGATTGCCAGTCAGATCCAGTGTACAACAGCCTTTATTGGCAAAGACCAGTTTGTGAAAGAGCTTCTTGGCAGGTGGGTGAAACAACATCTTTGTCATCAAGTAAAAATCAAGAATGAATTACCCCTTAATTGATCGGATGCTATGCTGATTACTTCCTGCCACTGAGCCTTCGCAGAGTTGTCAAGTGAATCGACAATTTAAAACAAATTGGTTGTTCTATTAAATTAAACATGAGCCACCGTTGCATTAAACTTGTGTGTTCGGAGAAAAACTGATAAATAAACAGCACAAACAGCAGCTGTCTGTTTGAGTTATGACTCCACTCCTGTGAGCATTAGCAGATCTCGGACCAGCATCCAGACACATAGTCAGCACACTCAAGGTAAAGCATCTGTAAAGCCAGGAAAGCTCCACATTTCATGCTTCTCCCTTTCATTGATTTGTCACTTCAAATCACAGCTGACAGATTTTTATCCAGAGTTAATGTAATCACTTGAAAAGGGAGCACTTCATAGAGGTTGTTAAACATTTGACGGCATTTCTGCGTGTGTTCTCGTATGTCAATGCGATTTATCAGCAGGCTCACTTTCATGCAGACATAAAAACAGATCAAATTTTATTTTTTCTCGCAGGTCTGCAGTGAAGGGCAACTGTGTGGCTGCGTCTCCGCCTGGGATCTCCACACCCAAGAAACACAGCGAAATGCAGGGAGATATGGAGATCTGTCCAGATACTGCTGTAAGTGAGCAAACACGCCACAACTTTATTAAATGTGTGTCTGTGTCGAGCTCTGCTAGTTTGTCTCTGGCTATGGTTTGACAGGCTGTTGGCACACACACACATACATGCATATTCCCACAGGTCTTCACACTTGTACAGTACATGCACATGTTCACAAACGCATCCACAGCTGCACCGCCTCTTCACCATTATATCCCCCGAAGCCTCGCTATTGATTCACATTGTGCTTTGAGTCAGCCAACAATTCATCACCTACTTTTTTCAGTGTCCATCCAAACCAATGTTGTTGTTGTTGTTTCCACAAGGCTGAGGTTTTTTTTAACTACATCTCACACAGGGACAGACATCAGGTCATGCGTGTAATATACAACCTTAAATAAGGCCTCTTTCAGCTGCTTGTTTCTTCAAATCACATATGCGCACTTTGTAAGTAAAAAGGCCCAAATTATGACCTTGTGGATTTATTATTTTTTATCTGTCAGTCAAAAAATGACGGACTGCCTGAGTGCTTGAGAGAGCTCGAAAAAAAGCAAGACGGCAATAAAATAAGAAAGTATAAGGAGGGAGCTGAATGGAGGGAGAGAATCACACAAAGAGAATCTCACTGCATAATGTAGGACATTTAATCCAGATGATGTGGAATTTTGATAACATGGAGGAGCCAGTTATCGCAGGCACTAAATTTGACAAAGGAGCCATTTAAAACCATCCTCCAAGCTCTCTCTCTATCTTCTCCCCACAGAAATACAACAAAAGAAGGACACTTTATGACCTACAAGCTCCGTTTCTTTTACCACCCCAAAACCACTTTAAAAAATAACCCAATTAAAGTAAGGCAGAAAAAAAGTACTACACTTGCCTTACTTCTTTTTGGAACAAAACTTTAAACATAATACACAATGCCAGAAACCCAAAAGTCATACAATACATGAATCTGTAGGTTCTCCTTTCTCACTTTTCTATTGCAAATTGCCTCAAAAGGAAGAAATATAAAATGGATAAATGTAAGATAATGAAACGTGACACTTATCTACAGTATAATGTATCAACATCACTGTTTGTTTGTATTCTAGACCCTTTTATTGACTCAGAAGATCAACCTGAGGGCTGAAAATGAAGAGGGACGCATCCCAGACACAGCTTGCCAAGACCACATGATAGGTAAGCTTTTATACGACTTACAGTGCCGAGTTAAGTTATTGATAAAGTGCCTAAAACAATGCTGACATGTTTTCCATGCAACTGGGTTGACCCATCTTGTGTGAAATATTCCTTTTTACAACTTCTCTCTTGTTACTTTTATGCTAAATGTTTCATGTTGTCTGTTTTAAGCCACTGAGCTTCATATTTGCAAGTGATTACCTCACCCACTACTGATTTTTTCCAAGTGAGCTTTCGATAAGCTGTCACGAACCATCACGGAGCAACGAGTGCAACGGAGCATTCACACGTCTTTTTACAGTTGTGATTTCCTGATATGATTGACAACTCAATTCCTCTGCCAACTAATTCCCCACACTGCCAGACTTGCCATAACTGTGGGGGGAAAAAGCAGCAGCTGTGAAGAAATATAATAAAAAATGAAACTTGTTGACAATCTAGTCAGATGATTGAAGTGCAACCAGATGATATTTTACAATGCCTGGGCAGCTAAGGAAGTGAAAAAATAGATGCATCAATTAATTTGTGAGACGGGATGATGGTTTCTGTTATTGCAGTGTGTTGTATTATGTAATTTAAATAATGGAGAGAGAGTGTAAATGCTGTTTACTCGATGGAGTGCAGCGAGTTCGTCACTCATATATCACTCAGTTGAACATTTGAGAAATTGTCTGTGATCGATCTAAAAGGTTTTAATGCCTTTTTGTGATATAATACCATACAGGACTCTCCTTTTTGTGATAACTTGGAACCACATGCAAAAAAGTGCTAATGTTTTTCTTTTAAGGTGAGACAATAAATGCAAAAACATAGTTTTATCATGCATTGGTCAATTTTGAGAGTTTAGGCTATTTTACTCCCATAACATGCCAGTATACACATTTAGGTGTTTATTTTAGCAGTTTGTCTTTTTGCATCTGCAGATATCTCCTAAATACACAAAATGTTAGCATTAGATAATACGTAACATTTCAGAAAACTACAATACACAACACAATAATAAACCTAAACTTAATAAGTAATCATCTTCTTCCTATCTTGTTCATTTAAAGCTGCTGTCATCAATATCTTTGCTTCATTGTTGGCACTGTTTATATCCAGAATATTCTTAGAAATAATCTCTTTAGAACCAGAAAACTGCTTCTCAGCTTTTCCTTATTTGTTTAAAGTTGAACGTTTATCTTAAAATCTGAGTTGGAAAACTTGAGTGTGGAAATTAACTCATGATGTGTCACAGCCACGGCGCCAAAAATGAAATGCTTAATTGTCTCTGTGTTCTGATTAACATGCTGCCTTTTTTAATATTTTGCCAGCTAAGCACTTCCAGACAGTATAAACTAAATATTTCATAAAGGTTTCAGCGGTGGCTGCTCATTGCTCCTCAGCGCTGCTTTAATGCCACATATCTCCAAAGTGCAGCATTCACAGGCCTAATGCCAGACAAACACATCCATCATATAAATAGTTTACATCCAGCGATCATGATGCAAGCAGCGCTGAGCAAAATCCGAGTTATGAATGTGGACTTTGAAGTTCACTCTGCACTGGTCAGTTATTGTATATTAGCAGAACTTCCCTCGAGGCAGTATTTCCTCTTGTAAAGGGACAATAAATAACATTTTGACTGGCCCATAGCACAGAATGAGCCTAATATATCTGCAGGGGTTTGACAGCAGTGTTGATCAATACCAATGATTCGGCAATTATTTCACTGCCTGCTGATGCTTCTGGCTTTCAAACTTACTTTCTACTCTGTTTTGGAAACACACAACCACGAGATGATACAAAGCAAAAAAAAATGCATTAATGCAACATGCTGGACCCAAAATACTACTCTCTGTTGTGGAAATGTGACTTAAAAAATAGTGTGATTAGCATTGCATTTTCACCTGATTGCTGACAGATATATCTTCTAGATAAGGTTTTTTGGAGATGACACCTTTGACTCCTCCTCATTGCATGAAAAGCTAATTTCACACTGTGGACGGATCAACAAACCAGCTCTCTCCTCTCAAACCCTGGAGGTTGTAAACAGAAGAGTCATGAAAAACTACATTGTGTCCAGTTGTTGTGGCCTCTGGGTAGAATTACCTTGGACCATGTTATGGTTTTGGTTATAGGGGGCATTTTGAACTGCCAGGCTTGGCATTCAATTATAGCGCTGTGTAATCTACGGCTCTCTCCAGCTTTCTCTTTCTCACACAGACACATAAGCATGTGTGTATTCTTTCTTTGCATATCAACTACATAAACCAACTGACCTCTTTTAAATCTAACTACAGTATACAATCCAGTAACTACTTTTCCTTAGATATCCCTCAAATTCACACTAATGTTGGCACAAATTTCAGGTACTATACACCTTTTAAATGGAATAACCTGCAAACTGCCATCAAACTACATTGTTACATTCCTTTTAGATATTTAAAAGGTTTATCATCTTATATTCTTTATGATTCTTGTAAGTGATTTTGATCCCCGTTTATTGTGTGGATCTTAATTTCAATGAGACAGCCTGATTAAAAGATAAATGTAATAAAAAAGTAACAGGCCATCTGTCCAACGAACACTGTGCATGTGTACATCCAAACACAGAGGACTCATTTTCACAGGTTCTCCATGCGAAGTATGGTGTTGAATGTCAGGAGCAAGTCATAAAAAGAAAGTGAACGTAAACAAGAACACAGACGTCATCACATCATCTGTGAATGTATTGACTGTGCTTTGGCATCCAGAGGAGATTGCAGTTGTTACTTTATTGCATTACCAATGGCCCCCAGAGACATAAGAGGAAATGGATCAATAGTTTAAGCTTCAGACTCAAATGTAAATGTGATCCGCCCTTGCAAACTGTAAAACCCAACAGACTTCAGAGGGGAACTTTCATTCAGAGAAGGGAATGCTCATGAGTAGACTGTGTTTTTGCTCTAGCATCCCATCGAGACTATACAGCTGAGAAGCAGAGCCTGTCAATATCGATCCATCTCTAGCCCGGTCTGCTTTCAGAGTTTTCACTCGCCAATATTTTGAGAGACAGAACTGGCAGCTGCAGAGGATTAACAGTGCGCAGCAATACGGACAATAACTTAATATGTAATTTGAATTTGAACAAAGATAAATATATGAACCCTTTTGCTTTTACAAATCTCAGCAAAAAGTTGCAAATCACAAATAATGAGCCAATGTAACTGTTGGCCGTCAGCGCTCAAAGTGAGCTAGGCCGTCCATCTGTTCCAGCCTGAGTCAAGGCTCTGCAAACTGTGGCTTCTGAACCACATCCATCTGTTGCTACTTGCTGTCATTTCTCCTGATTACCACCCAGCGTGCACGCTGATGAATCCAAGGAACATGTCCTCGGGCTGTAGCTCAAATGTATGTTTTGTTCAGAATTGCCAGCAGCAGGTGCTTTTCTTGTGTCATAACATATTAGAATTGTACATATGTTGTTACAATGTCTCTACCAAGAGTGTCTGATAGGAACATTAGGATAAGGTGGAGCCAACACTAACTATTAACTACAATCAAATGCTCTTTTATCCTTTTCTACTTCTGAACCTGCTCCAGATGCCCTCTTTACTCACCACCCTTTCCGTTGCATGTGAATCCGAGCCTTCCTTTCTTTACCTGTCTCGTTGCTCCCGTGCTTCTCCCAGACATCAAACTCCTCTCCCTGTCACTTTAGGGTCCGGCTGTCAGATGAGAACCCTGGACAGCGGGATCGGCACCTTTCCTCTCCCCGACTCCGTCACCCGGGCCAGCGGTCGCCACATCCCCAAATCTGAGTCCAGCCCAGATGGGGTGACCGCCGGCTCCTCTGATCTAGATCGGGAGCCTCTCTCTTCTCACCCAGACCCCTCACAACCTGATGTGAAAGTGCCTTCCCTCCCAAAAACCCGCCCGCATGCCCCTACCAGCATGGGTCACTCCCTGTCCGACCCCAATGTGACCTGCAGCGACAACGCACAAGACTCCCAGAGCCACCTGCCCAAATTAGCAGCTTCAGGTAAGTCAAGAACCTTTTTAAATTCAGGGTTTCTCCAGGTAAACTTTGCATTTAGTGCTAGGTTATTCTACTCCAAGATCATCATTGTTAGCATGTCGTAGCACCACATGACAAAGAAGAACCTATTCATTTCTATTTGATTTCCTAAATCAACGCCAAATAAATTGAAATGCACGTCTGTTTAAGCAACTAATATCACGCTGGATTGCAAAGTCTTGGAAAAGCTTGTTTTACCTTTCAGAAAGTAAGTGAAATATTGAATGTTACTGTACTTTATGTGAACACATTTCTCTCCAGACTGCTCAAGGCGCCAGACGAGGAAGTTGTTGACTTTATTAGACTCTGATTAAAAGAAGAACCTTGTTTGTTCAGCTGATATTGAAGCTAATGCATCAACACTGACGTCTGCTAACCAATGAAATCAGATAGGCATGTCAGCACAGCCATAGATCATAAAGAGCCTTCTGCCTCTGTGTTCGGTGCGATGCACAGAGGAAAGATGGTGTGTAGGATGCAATCAGACGGCTGATTAAAGCTACAATAACACACAGGGTTGAGCGATCACGTCTGAGGTTTTATGCTTCCAGGACTTTAGCCTGCATCTATTTTACCTCAGTGCTGCGGTGGCACTCCAGAGGCAGCAATTGGAGTCACAACTGTCGGTGCAAACAGAGAGCAACTCCTGTTTAGTCTTCCCCGCTGTACAAGTTGATTAAAAGAGCCTCTGTTCATTTTAGCCTCTATCCTCTCTATCATTAGTAGAATCACAAAGAAGGAGCAGCGTTGTTGTTTGCTTCCTAATAGGCGTGGGGGTAAGAAGGTGAAAGGACTTTTATGATACTGATGCAGAATTTTTCTGATGGAGATGAAGCACTGGCCAAAAGCGGGCTGTTATTCATAATGCAGCTCAATGTTAAAAGAGACAATTAAATTGGCGTCTGTCCGAGACAGCAGTAGGCGGAGTGATAATAAGGCAGCGCTTTGTCGTTCAGGGCCGACAGCTGAAAGCTGTTATATCAGGACTGCCAGGAGTCATGGCGGGGCACAGTGGCAGGGTGGACATCATTAATGTTTGATGGCTTGGTTATTGTGCAGCGCCATTCATATGTGCATAAAAAAAAACGGATGTGTATGCAGTTAGATTGGTTTTGCCTAAATGGATATTCTCATCCTTTGTTTCATCAATATGTCTGTCCGAAGGAAAGATTGTCACTTTGGAGGAATTCAGATGATGTTTTCCTCTTCTCTCTGTCTATTTGCATTACATTGTTAGTGATGGAATAGTGAATGCAAAACAGTTTCTTTTATTTACTGTACAGCCCCATGACTCATTTCTCCTTTGTCTCTTTGGACTTATAGATGCAATCAAGACAAAGAGGTTGAGTCTCTGCGCCCTACGCAGCAACATCTCCACAGAGGACAAAGAGACGGAAACAGAGAGGAAGATGAAAGACCAGGATCATGATATGCCCGCTGTATGTCCTTTACATTACAATATGCACAACTCTGGCTGAAAGTATTTATAATTTACATATTTACACGTGTTAAAAAGTTTAAAGAAATAAAGACAAAACATCCTGCAGAACAGTTATATTCCAAAACTATCCGGGGAAAGAAAAATGTTGAAAGATTTTTGTTGTTTGATGTTTTTGTTGTTTTTGTTCTCTACACTGGCAACATATTAGTGGTAGTCTTCTTTAAAAATGCCAATATTTTAAACTGCTTTTTTTAAACTATGAACAGGAAAGAGCCCTGCAAGTGTGCACGTACTCCGGGAGCAGCAGCGACACCGAGACTGAACCCGAGAGAACCGGAAGCTCCCCACAAAGGACCCTGATCAACAGATCTAAGAAGAGTGACTCAGGTCTGGATAAAACATTCATTCACCAAATGATTTATAGAGTTTGTTGAGTCATTTTCAGTCCACTATGAAGATTATGGAGATTCTTTCCCATTATTTTCCATTAAAACAAATCCCTCCGTCCACAGTTGAGCAGAATGAGGAGACCCTGAAGAGAAGCAGTGTGGAGAAACCCTTGTCTATCATGGACTACTACCAACACGATGTGTACTCTCATCTGGAGAATGACAGCAGGCGGATTTCCCAGTACAACCTGTTACACAAGGAGTCATCCCTGGATTGCAAAGCTGGAGACCGACTCAGTGTGAGTATCAAAACGACTCAGTGATCGCGGCTAATTGGTTTTAAATCATAAAAGATGCTTTACAGGCATGCTGCTGATTCCTATCAAGCATTTTATAGCCTCTTGTGATATCCAAGGAAGCTGCACAGACAGTGAAATTAGAAGATGCTTCAGATTCAGATATTTAACATCAGCTTCTTGTTTTTTTGTTATTTAAGAATTACTCTTACTGATAGTTTTGACTCTATCTGAAGGAGATAATGCACTGTGCCCTGTGTTGGTTGTTTTGGAAGGAATAAATCCATTTCCTCATTTCATGGATCCCACTGGAGGCAGTTAAAAGTGATAAAAAGCAAGATAGCCCCCAGTTGTAGATCCGTGAAACTTTATACAGTATGAAGAAAATCTGTGGGGTGTTGGGAAGAGTCAGAAAAATAACACCTGCACTCAATGAAAGTCTTCCCAGGATACAGTGACACACACTGTCACATAGTTTGCATGATTTTTTGTTTGTTGTTTGTCATAGACTTCGATGAGAAGACTTTTCAGATTGTCAGAGGGATTCTTGTTAAATTGCAACATCAACTTTACCTTTGAAATACCTCCCCGGGGGCAACAAATTTATTAAACTCCAAGGTGTTTCTTTGCTACCGTTGGAATTGTTTTGCAGATTTTCAAAGAAAAGGCGCCCTAATTGCTTTCGATCGCATAGGTATTTGCCTATTAGTATTTAACACAGCTGAATGACAAATGAGAATCAGAGACCATGAAATGGCCTCCAGCATGCATGGCCCGGCTCTATGGGACGGCCAAACTCTCCTCTTACACCGCTGCCACCCCAACACCCACCCTGACACAAAAATCCATAATCTGAAAAAGGGATCTGACTAAAAGTTCCAAAAACAATTGTGTATGAGAGGGGAGAAAAAAAACATTCTGTGTTTTTTTATTCTTGACCTTTGGTGTCATTCTGAAACTCAACATCATGATCATATATATATGGCTGTAAAGCATTTACACCCACTAATTAAAAATAATAAAATCATTATTTGGGTGGAAGGTGGAATATGCTCACTGCTTCAGCTTTTATTAGCACCATTATATATTTAAATATTGTTTTATGGGACTCTAGGGAGGGCAGTATAAATGTTTCACCATTATTTTTTCATTATCTGGAGGAAATGACTAAATTTATCTGGATGTTTTGCAGCAGGATGGTAGAATGAGTAGTAAGCACAACTGCTGAAGTGTCCTTGACTCTACAGTCTGACCCCCCTTAAGCCAAAAGAGAATTTCAATCAGGTATCATATTATTGCATGAGGCAGAGGCTCACTTTAACAATGCAAAGTTGAGTGCTTGCACTTGATCTGGAAGCAGGACTTGCACAAAAGAAAGGCTTCTGATTCTGATCCGAGTCCCAGCGGAGAATAGAACAGGACGTTAGGATATGGTGTTGTGTATAGCTGCAAGCATAACAAGCTGCAAGCATAACTCTATTAGCTGACATGCCAGAGACATCACACAACCAACTTTGGTCTGTTTGTCTCATCCTCCAGCCTGTCTCTCGTTTAATTGGACGCAGTAGGCTGCATTTTTAAAGAGTAAGAGGGAAGCCTGTAGCGCTCACAGGGACTGAACCAAAGCTGAGAGGTCAAGAGCTCTACTCCCAAAACAACCTGGCATCATGTCCTGTACTGTCAAAAGTAATTAAGTACATTTACTCAAGCAAAAGTAATTAAGAACCAAGAAAATAATGATTTTACTAGTAAAGAGAACTTCCTTTTTTCACCATTTGTAATAAAACAAGACTGAAGACTTAATATTCCAAGCTGACATTCATTTTGACAATAACCCTATTCCTAAGCACATTTACTCAAGCACAGAACTCAAGAACAGTTTTTAGGTAATTATACTTTACTTAAGATCTCTGAAGTCTGGCACACAAGTTCACCTGGAATAAAGGACTAAGTGAGTTCTTCTTCTTAAGGGGGGGGAACAATCTGCCAGTGCCGTGATGATATTTCAATCCATCTCCAAAGAAATTAGCTTACTTCAAAAACGCTCTAGCTATTGATGTCTGTATCTTCTGTAGAACCAAGAAAATAATGATTTTACTAGTAAAGAGAACTTCCTTTTTTCACCATTTGTAATAAAACAAGACTGAAGACTTAATATTCCAAGCTGACATTCATTTTGACAATAACCCTATTCCTAAGCTGTGAAGCATCCATAATGATGGATGACTGCTGTTGAACCCATTTACCCTACATTATTCTTTTGAAAAAAGACAATCCATCTGCGTTTCATCACCTCCTCACCCCTTCTCAGCGCACGTCCATACCTGCGTGGCCGCTTTCCTTTTGTCGTGGACTTGGCAGCTTTTGACTTCAGTTTTGGGGGGAAGTTTGGTGGCTGGTAGCGGTAGCCTGTGTCAGAGCCCGGTGATTTAAGCGCCTTTAATAACCTTTCACAAACACTCAGGAGAGTGATGTAAAGCTCAGCGGCTCCCATCAGAGCCCTCACAGCCCGCGCTGGCCTCCCATTCATCATCCTGACAGCACCTGACAGCCCTGCTAACGGCGGCCCCCACCTCCTTCTCCTCCTATCCTCTCCTTCCTCAGACTCTCTCTTTCTCCCATGTGTCTTTCCTCGTCTCCAAAACAACTCCCTTTATATGCTCTTCTCTTGATGACTTTCTGCTTTTGTTAAAAACTTTTTTTTCCTATCATCTAACCTTTCTCATTTATTAATTCCTCTCCCGCTGTCTTCTTTTTCCTGTTTCCATCCTTTGTCTGAATTAAGGAGAAAGAAATTGCTGCAGGAAAGCAACGTCAGAACTTGTGCAAAGGCATCTGGGAAGTTAGGGAGATTCCTGGGGTTTATGTGACGCGGGTCCAAAAACCATTGTACAACAAATTCTGCATGCACAGCATCTCCCCGAGCGGAGAACAGCTTGTTACCTTGAGCGATGATTACATGGCGAGGGGAACGGGAACATTTCAGTTGACATGTAATTTGAACTAGATAACCAAAACTATATCAGTGTACAAATAAAAACCAACAGCAGAAATATGCGCTCCCCTTGAGTTGCTGTCAGATTTATAGTATTGCTAGCCAACCTGATACAGAAGTGAGACACAGAAATACAGTGCCAGCCATCAAAATATTTGCAGAATCATGGCGGCGAAGACAACACATATTCTGAGACAATAAACATCTTAAATTTGTTTTTACACCATCGTCTGCACTGAAAAGTAAATTCAGAATCGGTCTTTGTCTACACAATATCATAGACACGACATTGGTATATCACAATTCTAGCAACAACAACAATCAATACCAGCAATGGGAGTTTTCCTATAACCTCTCTTTTATCTAACTTGATAGTGACCTACTTCAAAACATCATGCTATCATCACAATCGAATGTGTTCCATCACTGTCTTCCAAAAAATGACAATGTCTTGTTTTCTAGACGCATTTTTCATGAGCAATCACCGTCAGCACTAACCTCACTGACTAATAACTAACAGCAGGGGGAAAAGAGACAATATGTCTTCCTCATATCACAATAAAATACCCTTTCCATGAGCTTTTGTTGCAAGTAACTCCTCTGAATTTGAGTTTAGACATCCCATTACTGACATATGATGCAGAACCAATTGCTGATTTTGCCCCGCATTGTTTTCAAGTGGGAAGCTCTCGCTTAGATGTCTGCCTGCAGACTCAGTTATGTGTGCAGCCATCATTTTGGCTGAACCCGCAGGTGGTACAGAGACCTGCACCGGGAAAGGTTCGATCCGCTGGTAATTGTGTTCCTTCCAAAATCCAATCCAATCAGCGATAAGACAGCCGTTCCCTTTCTTTCTCCTTGTCTCCGACCAAAACGAGATATAAAGGGGGGGGGGTAGTTGAGAGAGTCGAGACATGAAGACTGTTCTTCACTGTCACACAGCTCTGCTAATCACTGATCCCAATCACATCACACACTCTTAGGTATCCCGAGGCTATAAAACGACTGTCAATATATAAAAATAGAGTTGTGGGCGTTGAAGTAAAATTCAACAAGTTAAATCTGTATTCAACAGCTGTGCTTAATTTGGGCTCAACCTCTGCACCTGCAAAAACCTACTCAACATTTTATATCATGTCAGCTATGGCCACAATTTCCTCGAACTTTTCTTTTGATTATGTCCTCTTTACAAATTTATGGAGATCGTGCATGCTGAGAAAGGTCACATCAGTGCAGATTAGTGGGGTTTGGTGGGTTTTTAAAATGGAAGGTTGATTCTGCATCAAATTACGCCATTGCAGTATGAGATGATTTGGTATTTTTTAACAGTTAGCTTTTGGGTTCAACCTGTGACGTTGTGAGTAGAATGTAAATAATGCAAACATATCAAATTTACATAAATCCTTCATTTCAAAGTACTTTGCTTGGTCCTTAAACAAAGATTTCCACATAAAAAAATTTTTTTTTTTCTTATTTCTGACAGAAGCTTTAATAAACCAGATTCCTATGAACTTATTAGATACTATAAGAATGGACTTTCTTCCTTGGTCTTTTTCGTACACTAGAAATAGTTCTCATACTTAACTCTAATGAGTCCTGCTGGTTTCATCCCAGCCCCCCACTCAAACAATAGTTTACACCTGGGTTGGCAGGTGAATGCAATTAACTAGCTGGTAGGAGAGGAAACCAACAAGGCTCCAGGCCCATAAGGAACAGCACTGAGAACAATTGTTTTTACTCTCTCCACCTACACATGCCGCCTAACATACAGCTTAACGCAAAAAAACTTCATGCTGCCTTTGTAGAACTTGTCAGAAAGCATTGAGGTAAATGCAGGAAAGCAGCAGGTTAGGGGATAGATGATTACAGCACAGTCTCTGGGATGAACAAAGCCAGACTGAGAAAACTGACATTTTAAGAAAAGCTACTATTTCATAACTATGGGAAGGTGGCTGCAGCGTATCTATAGTGCCCACTGACACTGTCAACATGCCCTGGAGTAAGACACTGAGGCAATATGTAATATACTTTAGTTCATTAAGAGCAACCGAGTCAGAAAAGAAACGGTCTTTGAATTGTAAACAGAGCTGGAGTCTTTCATTTAAAGAATTTGCCTCCAGTATTTGTCCTGATGAAGGTGTGATGGACTAATTAGAACCCTCTTCTAAATATTGCATTTGTTCTTTGGTCCTCTGGCACATCAGCATTTCAGTCATGAGTTTGGAAACTTACAAAACTTGAACTTGCAAGATCAAATAACGCCTGCAGGTTCCATTACAACTTCACTCTAGACTATATTTCTGATGCATGTGTGTGTTTATGTGTTCATGCTTATTGAGTGGATGAGTTCTGGGTTCAGGTCTGGTGGGAGATACACTTCGTAGCAAAAATTCTAAATGGTCCAGGTTTGGAGCGTCCCTAGAGGTTTCCTGGACCCTCTAGCTATTCCTCTGTGTACTTAGCCCTGTGATAAAAATACCTATGCAGATAACTGCTCTCCCAGGCTGGCGTTTCTGAAGAAAAATGCAGCCACTCAGAGAACTCTGTTTACAGCCTCTGAGGAGGGATTTTGATGCTGATTGCTACAGTAACTAGCTCCCTAAGGTGCCCTTTGAGACATACAGTAGAGATCACGTAGAATACCCAGATAATTGCCACATCATAAACAACACCTGAATATTTTAAGCTTTGTGTTGTTTTTTTGTTTTCATCTGTAGACTGTTTGACTCAAAGGTCATTATCAGTGTTGTGGCATAGTCATGTGTCTTAAAGTACCAAAGAAGCAGATGGTTGCACTTTTGTTGTTGAGTGTAATCGCTGCTGAGTTGCCTAAAGGCCAACGAGACACTATCCGGTCTAGTGACCTGCTATAATCACATTCTTCAATTCTAATTCCTCCTTAACTGTTGCGACTCCAATCCGCATGTAGTCACCCTAATCACGGGCACATTCAGGATGAAACTGCCCATGCTAATTGAACAGTGTTAACAGATAGCAGCTTTAAGAGCACCATTTCCTCAGAGTAACACATTCCAGGCCAAGCTTATCCATAAAGCAGCTGTACAAAAATAATACATCATACAATGCTGTTAATATAACGGGGAGAGTTGTGGAGCCCATATGCCCTGGGACGCTTGTCTGCCAACACCCATGACACACATTTGGTCCTCAAGCGTAGTAATAATGTCAATATACTGCAGACCACTGTCGTGCAAAAGCAACAGAAGTGAATGTGGAGTTAGTTATGAGCATGCATTTGAGATTTTACCAACACAGGATGCAGCAAAATCCTACTTTAATACTATAAATGTACATATGTTGTGCTCTTTATTGATTTATGTTCCTTCTTTTCTCTGCAGAAGGAGATTCCAATGGAGAAGGCGCCCGTCAGTGCCCAGTCCAGCTCCCTCGACTTCTCTTTGGAGTCCCTGAACAAGCTGAATGACAGCAGCTCCAGCAGCGGCAGCCTGTACCCGGACACGAGCAGAGGAGACTGCCACGCCGATGCAGGAAAGAGCGTGGAGGACTGCTGCAAAGTGGACGAGCCCTCCTCCTCCAGCTTCTCAAGCAAGCCTGGGGCCGATCCCGTGGGCTCGCTCAGCGACTCGCTGTACGACAGCTTCTCCTCCTGCACCAGTCAGGGCTCCAACGAGGTGTAGGGCGACGAGTGAGAAGGCGGGGCTGTGGCAATAGAGACAAGTTGGGCGTGTCAAGTTCTTGGCCACTTTTCTTTTCAAATTTTCATCCTCTGAATAGATTTTCAGGTCGATATTCATGTCTGTTGAACCTTAAGAACACCCTTAACCATTATTTTTTGCGTTTGCAAGTAAAAAATACTTCTACTGGACTTGGTTTGGTCTCAACCCTCTTTGGATCTGGACTACAGCCCTGCCACAACATGCAGAGCCCTGTACTCTCTACATAAAACATGAAGCACTTAGTGGATGCTGGAGACACGAGGATGAAAACCTCAACCCAAACACCAAACCTGGACTTTTAATAGTTTGCCTCTGGGTGTGGTGGACTGGACAGCAATACAAAACGTTGTCTCTTTGCAATTCTTTCTCACCATGCTGGGGGAACTTCTTATCATTGCACTGTAACAAATACTGTACAAAGTTTGTAGGGAGTGTAAAGTGAACGATTATTCATGCAGCGTTAAGCAGGCAACTTCTTGAGGCAACATAGGCGTACAGTTGCAACAAAATTGTTGCTTTGATTGCATTCCTAATTGCTAGGAAAGTAGATTCAAACCTAAGGTGTCAATTTATGTTTTGCTGCTAAGTACGTTGCCCAAATATTGCCCATGTTGAATCACAACTCAAAATAATACACCTGGTTCATAATTGTCTACTTCTTTTATTGAAGCAATATTTTTTACAATTTACAGCAGGATTTAAATTGCCTTTCATTTCTGTTCATTTTAAATCATCTTAAAGGTAAAACCTGTTGCCAATCTTCTTTTTGTGTGTTATTTTTAACCAACTCTGCAGCCGCAAATGACGTGAAAATGATCACAATTCAGCTAACAGTACTGATTAGTACGTAGAAGCAGGTTATCTGATGATTTCAACTGAAGCAAACATACTATGCTTCTATGTGGTACATTAACTCATAAGATGATTTTTCAGTATCTGACTGGTACACAGGTACAGCAAACAACCAACTTTTTGGCTTGAAAGCATCCGGTGTCATTGTTGGTAGCTCAGGGAACATACTGGACTAATGTAGATTGTAAGAATTAAACTGCAGCCATCAGGAAAATGTCGATAAACACAAATTACACTCAGTGATCTTCTGCTTTTTTTGAGTTTCTCATGCAGAACTCCGGAATCCAAACAGTCTCATGTAGCGTAGCGTACCTGAACTCTCCAAACCTCAGTTTTCCTTTCATAGTTGTATATTTTGTTGTATATATTAAATAAGTTAATATCAGAATGGGCATTGCTGATTGATATATGCAAATGAGGAGAAAACAATAAAAAAAAAAAAAAGTAAATTGTTTGCCAATCATTCAACCAAGGTTTTAAGTCTACTGTTTGAAAATGGCATGTATGTTTTTCTTATGGATTCTTTAGGGGTTCTTGTTTAAAGCAAAATCTTTATTTTGATCAATAAGAGCTATTACTAAAATATTTTATCACTTTATTTTGAACTTTTAGGTGAAGTTATGCCAAATTTCTATCTGGAATTTGACCAGCTGGTGCTAATCAACAGAGCCGACTGTGTGTTTCAATTTTTCTATGAAACTGTTAATATTGTATGAAGAGAGTCTGAAGAGGACTTGTGTATTTTTCTAGATGTCCAGTATTTATACCCACATTTTGTACTGTCAGACTGTAGTGTGATTGTCATGCTTCACCTCTCTCCTTAAATGTTCCTGGTTCCTTTGTAAAGAGAAATGGTTACCAGCAGTGTTACTTTGGTAATTATTATTAATGTTATTGTTATTATTATTATTATTATTATTATTATTACTGTGTGCAATTTTGTCTGTTACCCCAGACTTTAATGCTATATTTTATGTAACTATTTCCTAAATAAATATGAGAAACTATTTCCTATTTCAAAGTGAGCTGAAGCTGTGTGTGTGTGTGTGTGTGTGTGTGTGTGTGTGTGTGTGTGTGTGTGTGTGTGTGTGTGTGTGTGTGTGTGTGTGTGTGTGTGTGTGTGTGTGTGTGTGTGTGTGTGTGTGTGTGTGTGTGTGTTGTGTGTTGCTCATGGTGCACGTCACCAGGTGATTCATTCATTCTTTCCATGTAGAAATAAGGGTTTGAAATCTTTCACCCCCAGGGCATCCCGTGTAATCACCGCTGCCCACTCACACTCTGTCAGCGACAGTTCGCTCTGCGCGGAGGGATTTATAACCATTAGTTAGTCCCTTGATGGGTAATTATGTGCGTATAAATAAACGCAATTAGTTTATGGACGCGTGGATGATTTCTGGCTCTACGTGCAGTAATAGGCTCAATATGTTGTATTGATCACAAAATACATTCAAAGTAAACAGCAGTAGAATGTGTTTAAAAAACAGTGCACATATTACACTGAGGTAAAACAGCTTAGAGTGCACTAATCTATTCACATATAACTCTCAAAGGAGCAGAGAGAAGAGTAAATACAATCCATTAAAATACCACTTAAGTCAGTAGTGACCACCATTGTGAAATTAAGGAAATATATAGCAGTCATGACATGGAAAACCCTAATAAATACATTAAGAATTAGACATACAACAAAGCCAAAGTAATAAGGCTGAAAGTCTCAAAATACTTCTGTATGATTTTTTAAGAATACACTATAACAGTTGATAAAAGGAAGCAAAGAGGCTTTCTCGTCACTACTTTAAGTATTAAAGTAAAGCACAATCAACCAAAGTATCCTTAATAATGTTAAAGGTCACTCTGTTTCCTTAATACATCTTGAAGTGAAATATATATATAGGAAGGAAATAAGGAAAAGCTTTCAAACTTTCCATCAGAAAAATATGATTCAAATGTCACAAAACCAGAAAATGCCAAATATCTATAAAAAAATCAAACTATGAAGACAAACTGACTGAAAATACAAAATGATACTGGGGTGGAAAAAAATGCAAACTACGAGCTCCCATCACGTGGTTTCGCGTTATGATTTCTCTGGATGTGTGTCCAGATGCGCTGGAGAGAAAAGACTCACTCACACTTTGCGGAGCTTTTTGCTGTCACCCTTTGCAGCCAGCAGAGAGGATGAGTGCATCCGTGTCTGGGCTTCCTCCGCGGTGGTTTGTCCTCCTCGCCCCCGTCTGAACAAGTTGCTTTGGTCTGATGTTTCCCCTCGGAGCGTCTTTTGGGAGAGGATGCGTCTTCTCGTTTTTGTGACTTTATTTGGAGTCCTTCTCGACGCAGGTAGGTGCAAGTTCTGTCATTGGCGTGAGGTCGCAGTCTGGAGCTCAGCTAAAACAAGTGCTTGGATATACTTCCTTTTTTTTTTTATCTACATTTATGTATTTTAAACCATTTAATGTACTGCTCCTAAATGCCTTTGTGTCGATGCCATTGTTGCCTCTTGGTAACTGATTACCTCACTCTGTGCGTAAAATCAGACATCTAGATCTGCATAATTCACTAGATGACTTTATTTACTTTTGGGAAAACTTAAGGAACCTAAATAACGGACATTAAATTAACAATCATGTTACGTTTATGCTGCTTGATTTGGCACAGAGGTGGAACAGATAGAAACACATATTCAACACAAAAACAACCTTAAACATGTGATTATCACGAGATGGTTGTTTCTAATTTCTTTGGTTGATGCAGAATTCTTGCCTTTATGCAATTGTTGGCAAATCATTTTAGGATGCTGCTTTTTTTTTAGGCATTTTGCTCTGTTTTAAGTAGCTGGCACTCATATTTTTATATTTTATCTTCAGAGTATTTTTTACAAGAGACCTGCATGAGATGTGCTCCAGTTTCCAGAGCTGCTCCTACAGCTGTGTCTGATTTTATTCCATTGTTTTGTTGTGCCTAAAGTGATTGCGGTTAATGAGATTATGATGAGAAGATATTGGTTTTTACACCTTCTGTATGAAGGTGTAAATTATTTAGTTTAGTTTATATCATCATCTGTTTTCTGTTGTGGAAAAAACACATTTTTAGAGCAATTTTCTGATAAAACTGATAAGAATCTTGCCCTCCAGTATGACTGATATTCCCCCAAATAAGTTATTTGTATTCACGCAATCTCCTCTGAGGTGATGGATGGAGCTTTCAGGCATTTGCTTGGTTTAAAGTAATTAGGCTGGGGTTGTGATGTTATACTTGGACCTTTATCAGATGCTTTTATTGGCGCTGTCAGAGTTGAGATTAATGTTTGGTGCCATTTCAATAATTACACTACCAACATTTATCAGTGGGGACCGCACGCCTGTGTGGGATATTTAGAAATAGTTTTAATTGAATGCATCCCTATGAAGCTGATATCTTTTAGAAATACTAATTGAACCTGGCAGGCAACAATCCAGTGTACCAATTAACACTGACTGATGTAATTACTTGCAATAAGGAACTTTTAATTCTCAGCTCTCTTTGAAAATCATTCAGAGGTTCAATAAAATTCAAGGCTTCCCCCTTTACCTATGATGCAATGATGAGTTGCCAGTGAGAATATGTCATGCATATTGCAGAGGGGTATTGCACAGCACACATAGTGTCTGCAAAAAAATTATCCTTTGACTATAGACATGACACTCTCTCCTATTCAGGTCCCATAGCTTGATTTCTGCAGACGTTTCACCCTTTCTGTGAGACAGAATGAGGATAAAACTCATATTAATGACGATGTTTCAGGCAATAAGAAAAGCCCATCCAGGCAGCTTTAAGAGCATCACATGAAATTCACAAAAAGCTGCGCGAAGTGCTGTATATTATCTTTACGAGAAGACGTGGTAGCGGTCACACACTCACAGTTTTACTACCTCAGGGGATGAGAATTCACACCAACAATCTCTACACTGGCTGAATTGTATTGTAAATGGATCTTTATCACCTATAAAAATCCATGGGTTTAAAGGGAAGTCTTTCTTTACAGCTTCTTCTCACTTCAATGTGTAAATCTATAACCTCTGTGTTGACACTTATGACACAGCCAACAGATACGGCTGGAAAGCACCAAAGATGACACTTGGCGAATGACTTGCTCTTGTGCTTTGTAAAGTCACGAAGCCTTGGCACTGCCCTTATGCTGGCGGGCGTAATGTCTCCGTGCAAAAAGACAGAGAAGATGACATTGCAGTATCGTGGAGCGCCATTAGTCTTGTTTGAGGTGTAACACCATCAAAGGCTCTTGCACAAAGCTAAATCTATAAAAGCCTCGGCTGCTTGACTCTAAGAAAACAAGAAGAAAAAAAGGAGTGTAGCCTACAGATGCACAAAATGTGAGAAAAGCACTTTTGCCGTCACTCTGATGAACACTTCATCAGTCATGCTGCACTATTACCTCCATTTTGCACCATTACCTCCATTTCATTGTTATTGTTGTTGTGTTTTATGTTCATATATATGCTTTTGTATATATTTATATTCATACAGAGTAGTTAAATGGTCTTGCTTACCTTTGTTTTACTTTGTTCTACTTTGTTCTCCTTTCTTTTTGTTCATTTGTCTATTTCTGTGCATGAACGTTGAACAACAGGAAAACTGAGTCAAATTCCTTGTATGCGTATGAATTCACGGCCAATAAAGCTAATTCTGATTCAGATTCTGATATGGTGGGCAGTTATAAATGCACTCTGCACACAAGAAAGGACAACATGGAGAAAAGAGGGAATAGGTGACATTGAAGTTGTGCAGAGGAGGGCGAGTATAATTAAGCTGGAGCCTGTTGTTGGTTTTCTTGTACTCTTCTTGTTCGTATTAAACCAACAAGTCATGACATGTTAATTTGTGAGTTTTTAGAAGTGCTTGTAGGTGGATTTTGCTACCTTTGGACAGAGCCAGGCTAGCCTTTCCAACCCGTTTCCAGTCTTTATGCTAAGCTAAGCTAACTGGCAGCTGGCTGATTTACAGATATAGGAGTGCCAGTTGTCTTCTCATCAAAATATCTGCAAGAGAGCGAATATTCCAAGCTTTTCCTTTAACCAAGGAATGCGAGAGTTACTGTCAGCTGTAAACTTTGCACATAAGCAAACATTTGTGCTTCTATGGCCATGTTCCAATATTCTGCACATTTATATTCTGCATTTGACATATACCAGATGTTGCTTCAATCAAATTCTTCTCTCATATCTAGAAGAATCTCTTTTATCTACAGTATTCATAGGAAAAAAAACACTCTTCAGGGCTCCATTATCTGCGATGCCACTAATGCTTGAATATATTGCACTCTTTCAGGAGATGCCCTTCAGATCCAGTGCTACCAGTGTGAGGAGATGAAGCAAAATGACTGCTCCACGCCAGACTACATCGTCAACTGCACCGTCAATGTACAGGACATGTGCCAGAAGGAGGTTCTGGTCAAACCTGATGGTAAGTGAACGTTTAAACCTGTATCCAAGAAGAGTTCCTATTCATCTGCAGAGGAAAGGTGACGGTCTAGAAACCGGAGCCGGAGCTGAACAAACAGCACTCGGAAGCTATTCGACCTCTGAGAATTAGATTTTATTTCTTTGCCATTCAGATGAGGGTTAGGCAACGTTATTAAGTCGCAAAGCACTTGCAATTTTGTTGATGTGCAACGGGGCGGGCAAACATAAACTCTGATGTCTCAGCTGGTACAACCTGGGACGCAGTCATAAACAAGGTTGTCTGGAAATCAGCAGGTTGAAATTATATCACTTATAAAAAATTTTTTTGCTGTAATGTGACATTTATTAAAAGTCATGCAAGCGCAGCAGCCTACATAAACAGCAGATTAAATCAGCTGTGAAGTTTGCGCCTGTTGGCATTTGAAAATGACTCCTCACCTTTTTCCCTCACTCCAAACACCTTTAAATCCTGGTATTTCTGACTTACTCACCTGGCAGAAGAGGCTGAGTATAGGTCACAACAAATCTCCAGAGCTTTTTTTTTCAGGGTAATAAATAGTGTTATCTATTATTTTGTGCCTTTGCTCTGCTTCAAAGATGGAGAGAGTTGTATTGATTGATGTGTGGATAGAAGTCAGACACTTGCAGAGAACAGTATCAGACAGTGTAACACATCAGTTTTCCATGATGCATTGCACACCTACACACAGGTATGTGAGGCCCTCCGTTGTTTTTTATTGTCATGCTCACTTTTATACCAGACATCTCTGGCATCATCCCCGTGAACACTATCTCCCTGGACCACTTTATTTGGCTCATTCGTCAGAGAGAAGAGACTTTCCTTCAGCTGCCGCCGACACAACATTAGATTAGTTTTGCACCGTGTTATAGAAAATAAAACGGTTCAGCCTGTAGGGCGCCGACTCAAACGTTTTGGGAATTTGGATGGTGTTGTCCTTTTTCAGCCATTCCAAACCAGAAATACAAGAGCAAAAAATATAAAGAATGCTGTGTTTATGTGCTCTATAATAATAATTTGCATTATGTATTAACTTGCTTGCATTTCTTTATGTGGTTATAAGGTTATGTTAACTAAAGCAGCCCTGTTCACAACTTGCACATTTACTGTGTAGTATTTTCCTGCAGCCACTATTACAAATCCTACTTCAGCACCACGGACAGCGCCGTTATTTCATCAATACACAGCACAGCTAGGCTACTGATATCTCAGAGCCACAGATTCTAACTTTAACTCAGTCAGATGAAGGATCAATGAGGCTGACTTTACTAAAATATTCAACTACACAGCATTTTGAAACAAAGTCATGGAGCTAATGTTAGCTTCATTTGCTAGCTAGCTAGCCACAGCCAGGGGAAGTTGTCTTTTATGACAAAAAAAATCTAATATCCTGTTAGAAATGAGAAGCCTGCTTTTGTTTACCTCACAATTCAAGGACACATAGATATCTGTGCAGCATCCACAACTTCAGCAGGTAAATGTGAGCAGTTTAAGCATTTAGCTCAAATTCTGAAGCAAGAGAACAGCTTGAGTGTGGGTATCCTGTTTGGTAAGGTGACTCATTTACATATGTCATATCAGACAGGTGGCTTCATGGTTAGACACGCTATCTTGTAATTTGAATTTTGCAGGTGCAATGGCTGCAACAGTAGCTTTGTGTGATGTCCTTGAGTAAGACATTGAACCTGCAGCGCTACCCACGTTAACTTTATGCTTTTCCTTGTGAGACACAACAGCTGAGTGCTGATGCTCTTTGCAGAAACATGTGTATGACAAACACAAAGACTATCATAGACGAAGCTGTACATATTTCTCCTCCTTCATCAAGAAAAAGCATCGACAGATAATGGAACGTTCTGCCTAGAGAGATCGAATGCATCTCAATTTAATCTAAACTTTTTCCTGTCCAGTACGGGGAAATTTAATTTGCAGCAAACACAAGATAAATAACACAATAAGAACAGCACTCAAATGATAAAACACCTTGTACTGCTACAACATGCCGAGAAACACAGATTAAATAATGCTAAGATATAATAATAATAATAATAATTAAGCCTTTATTAGTCCCACAATGGGGAAATTCGGTTCTCTGCATTTGACCCATCCCGGAGGAGCAGTGGGCTGCAATGAAGCGCCCGGGGAGCAATTTTGGGGTTGGGTGTCTCGCTCAAGGACACCTCGGCATGTTGCCTGTAGAGGGGTTTGAGCCACCGACCTTGTGGTTGCCGGTCAAGCGCTCTACCTCATGTGCCACAGCCGCCCCATAGGCTACTAGATGGACAACTGTGGCTCTGGAGTGCAATAATAAAAGTTACAGCCTAACAGAATATGAGTTTTTCCTCTTCATACAAGCATACAAATTGTTGGGACATGTACCACGCTGACAAACATCAGTTAATAAGAGCAGACAGGAAGTCAATAGCTCCATAGCCCTGCAGTGCAATAAAATGCTGCAGCAATGCAACACACAAGGCTCTTATATGTTACATCTTCAATCTAAGCAATTTAATTACAGCACTTTTCTATTCAGTCTGTGCTTTTATTTTTCAACATGCACAAAACTCAAAGCTGGATTAATGGCCTCTAACTGTGCGTTCTGTCTGGACACACTTAAGATTTTTGTTTGTGTGTTTTTTCAACAGGAATACATTATCGGAAGTCCTGTGCCTCCTCTGGAGCTTGCCTCATCGCCTCCTCCGGCTACCAGCAGTTCTGCACCGGCAGGCTGAACTCAGTCTGCATCTCCTGCTGCAACACCCCGCTCTGCAACGGGCCCAGGAGGAAACGCCCAGTCCTGTCGGCGGCCACGTCCAACCAGCCCCTTCACCTCTTCATGACCTTCTTCCTGCCGCTGCTGATGCTCCTGTCTGTGACGTAGACTGAGGATCACATCACATCTCCACAGTTTGTTTTCTTTAGTCCCAAAAAAGAAAAGAAACCTCACTTTGTTGCTCTTGTTTTTTGGGTAATTTAGTCAAAAGTAGAATCTTGGCATGTCATGCTGTAAGGTTAAAGGTTTTCACAGCAGGAGAGGGAGTCATGTCAAATCAGGTTGCTAAACACGATAAATATGTTTTAATTCAAGGATGTAATTTACCCTCTATTGGTGACAAATACACAAAAAAATGCATCAGTGAAGGTCACAATTAAAGGACCGGTTATACATTTGGGAAACCCTTTTATCACTTTCTGGTGGAGAGTGCGTAGCGAAAATCAATACCACTATTACGTCTATCTGTTAAAAGTTTAAGGCTATTGTCAGTGACTGGTTAGCTTAGCTTAGCACAAAGACTTGAAACGGGGGAAACGGCTAGCCTAGCTCGGGATGAAGGCAACAAAGCACTCATTGACACATTATATTGTTGTTTAATCCTTAACAAAAATTGTAAAAACAGCATTAATGTTTTTAACGAACCTAAATAGAGAATTATAATTTTTAAACTTGATTTTATTTATGGATTAAACACAGGATAGAATTTGTCATTTAGTGAGATTGGAGGTTGACTTTGTTATCTTTTTCTGTCTTTGTGCTAATATGCTAAGCTAACAGGTCTTATTTTTAATGGACAGATCTGGGAGCTGAATAAACATATTTTCCAAAATATTCCTTTAAGGGAAATCTACAGCATACACTGATCATTTATGCACATTTTCATTGACATAGTTTCACCTTGGAGCCGGACCTGCGATCACTGCTGTGATACACTGAAGCAGCAGATTTGGACGTCACACAGGTTTTGTATCCTCTCAGCGTCGAGAAAAACTGTTAATCTGATCGATATAACAGCGTAACTACTGAGAATGAGACTGCAAAACTGAGGAGGCCGAAGTATATGGAGCGTTCTGAATCATTTATTTCTGTCTTTGCAAGAGAAGGACCATGCAGTCGATGCATCTCTCACCTTCTTTGCTTTTTGTGAAGTGGAGCGTTTTGTGAGAAACCTGCTCTGAAGTTATTTTCTGGTCGTTAAGGTTCTGGTAGAAGTTATTGTAGAAAATGATATCTCTAAGCTTTTACTTTGTGGGCTTTTGTTGATGTATAGTTTTTCTTGCTTGTTAAAGCTGTTGTTGTTCAGAATTTTTATATTTTGAATGGATTTGGACAGAACTGACATCACAAATCCAAAATATACTTACAGTCCTCATATGTGATGAAGAAGGCCCTTTGATTGAGTCAAATGTGAATTTGAAGGGTTCTTAGGTCTCGCTCTGGCCGCATATTAATAATCATATATGTGCATATTTTCCACTGACGTACAGTATTGATTAACATTTTACTACTTGGAATATGTGAGATGCTGAGATGGATTTGGAAAAGCTATTTGTGTTATTGCTTTTTAATCCTCCCTCAAAAGCTGATTCTATCACACTAGAGGCTGATTAGATGTATTAATTAGACTTTAATGTTCCATGTTTTGAGATATTGAATAGTCTAAGAGCTAAACTTGGAGACACCTGGTACAATGAGTTGTACAATTTATATCATATAGACATAAGAACAAGCTAAAAGCACAAATATATTCTCACTAGAGAAATGCTTTAGGCTCCATACAAATTATTTATTTGCCTTTTATGAAGTTTTATTTGGCTGCCATCATTCTTTTTTTTCTTTTTTCCAATCTGTACAGTATCATATTTAGTTGGAGACATCAATAAGGCAGTCTTCAAACTGTGTATTGATGCTAAACATGATGATTTTAATGGTCTTAAGCCAAGACAGAATGTTGTATATTGACAAATATTATAAGACTTATTTCAGAGCCTCATTTGACGGAACAGAAATACGATTTCAGAAAGAGATGCACCATCCGATAAATATTCATGGCAGTTTGTTTGACTGGTCTTCTGTGAAGAGTTACACTGTATTCTGCTAATATGTGATGTAAATAAATGTTGCAGAAAAACTGACCCGTCGCGTTTCTAGATGGCATGTTTTCAGTCAGCAGCAAAAAGCCCCATACATCATGTTTGACTGTTACAGTGATTGTCTAAGGAGGTTCCAGTAACGAATAAAGTCATATAGTACTGAATAGAAGTTGTTGGTTTCCAGGGGAACTGGAAACGTCTGAGAAAAAATAATTTCTATGTTATCCTAGCAAGTATCCCAATGTTTCCTTAATAAGTACCAAATCTTATAATAGTTCATTTTTAAGAAACTAAAGGGAGCAATAGGAGCTGTAAACTCTACAAAATACTCCAAATAATGCAGCCATCTTTTGATTAAGTTGAATATTGCAACGTTACCACCTTTTCCTTCATGATTAAACCGAGAAAAAGCAGCATATGTATCAGGTGGAGCACTGTTTAAATCATTTTACACATTATTTGACTTACTTAGCATTTTACCTGCAACATCCTCCACATGCAGCCTTTTCAACATTAGGAATCACCAAAGATATAATGCATCAATTTTGGGCATTTTCGAGAGAGAGGGTGACTTTATTTGACTCTGGTAAAATGAAATCCAGCACTGCTGGTGGTTCCTGGGAGGGTATTTGGGCCTAAATGTTCTCCGTGACTTTAACCTTCACACAGCCGTGGAACGGGTGTTTTATTAAATTCGCTACATTTCAGTATGCTACTGAATGAATCATCTATTGATTATATTGTGCACTGTGCAACCTCCGTCGTTTCCAAATGAGTATGCATATATGACAGCCTTTCTTACTGTGCATGCTTGCCTCTACCTGTTTGCAATGTTAATTACTAAAATACCGTCATTGCACATCCTGCACCGAAACAGATAAAAGCCTTATGTGAAACAGAAGATTAAGGTTTGGTCAGAATGAGCAGTGAATACAGATCAGACATAATCCACTCTGTATTACACCCCTCTTACAACGGCTGCTTTTTTCTAGCAGTAGAAATCCAGGTAATTCTGCAAAGATGAGATATGAGAGATGTGCAGAGGCTTCAGGCAATGTATTGTGATATCGAACTATTCAAGATCTGTCAGCTCCTAAACTGGTAAATTGAAACTGGAATTATATCTCGCTATTTTAAAGACGGAGACAGAAACTTGATAGTCCAGCTGTGACTGTGATGAGTGTCAGCGATGATCGACTTGTAAGAGTCATAAAGATGCTACCATGTGACCATTTACAATGATTTCCCTAACAATGCAGCAGTGCATTGTTAAAAAACACAATAGAGCAGCTCCCACTGGAAAAATCCTGCAGTCCACCATAAAATTTACTCTGCAGAGAGACGAGAAATATGTTTGGACCAGAGCTACGAACACAGATGACTTTAGTGTTTTTAAATGACTGAGTTAATCCTCAATTGTGTCAATTACAGTTTAAACTTTAAGGTCTATTTCCAGCAAAGGCATCCTGCAGTGTGAGGGCGCGCCTGTATGACAGAGCATCATTAAGCGATGGAGGAGGAAGAGAGGAGGAGGAAGGAGTCAGGACTGACCATCACAAAGGGGAAGTGTCGACTGCAGATCTCCCAGGATTAAGAAGCAGCAAAAACAGGGGATTATTAAAAATAATAAGGCCCACCTCGGCCTTCTCTGCTCTAATGACATGTGAGCATCCACATCCACATAAGGGCTCTGGCTGTGGAAATACTTCAGTTGATGAGGGACCTCGACTCGTCTACTTTGTTTACTGTGTAGGCCATGAGTATTGGAAATGAGGGGGTAATGATCTATTGTGGTGTGGGCGGTTACAGAGCGCCGGACTAACGAATCAAAAACCCTCCAGAGATTCAATTACCCTCAGTTCAGATATATAGATGGTGTTCATTCTATATAGTTATACCGAACCAGAGATCATTTAAATGCATCTAATCTCATTTATTTCCATTAGATGTTATGATTATCTGGCTTATTTCGCTTTTGATTGAATGGCTGAATTAATATAAATTCTATTAAACTTCAAGTTCCATTAAACATATTGCATTGGATGTGAGGAAAAGTGGTTGGGCTTCAACAATCTTCCTAAATGTGATGACTTAGCAGATATACTGAAACAAGAAACTACTTCACAAGACTTTAACTCCAATCCACTTTAGTGCAGCATCACAGATATTCATTCCAGTAAGTATAAGGCCAATAAAAGAAAAGTAAACACAATTAAATACCGCCCCAAAGTTGCAGCGGTGCAAAGGGGAAATGAATCAGTAAAGTTAACAAGCATCAGACTAGTGTTAAATACATTACACCTCTCTTGAAACAGTTTATTTTGTATGTTATTACGGTAAGTGGCTCAGTGGTCTCTGTTGTTCTGAGAGCACTGGTGCCCTCTAGTATTCAAAACAGTGACACACAGGGATGTAACATTTGCAGAAACTAGCAGCTGATTATATAATGACGGAAAGACTGTGAATGTTTTTACAGTCTCTTAATTATATTTTATTATTTTTAACCTATTTTTCTGTTGCTTTATCTCTCAATTTCATATTTAATTTGCTTTAATTCCTCCAAGTGAAGCCTGAATAAAGTTCAGATAAGTGCCAGATAAGACCAATAGTGTTTACAATCATTATAAAATGATGGTACTGCTCAATTCAACTAAATAGAGAGGGTAAAAGACATGACTTGTGTTGTGTACAATTCGTCTCACTGATACAAAAGGAAAGTCCTTCTTTGATAGCGGCCTCCAAGCGGATATTTTGCTCCAGCTCTGACGATGCTGAAACAAATTGTTTCTCCTACAGTTCTTGATAGAGAGTTTCCATCAAGTGGCCCGGCTCCACAGCGAGGACTGTTTCTATCAGGAGCAGCAGAGCCGAGGGACCGTGGTAAAGAGACTCTTGTGTGAGTGATGAGTCCGCCTGAAGACAAAGGGGCCAATGTTCTCAGGCCCTGGGATTGCTCTTAATGTGGTAAGGCGCTCTGAAGCCACAATCGAGCCCTAAAGCTCCTTTATGCTCATATATCGTCTTTATCAGTGGCCTTCCATGCACTCATGGAGGATGAGGACCATTTGGTCTGGCCTTTGATGACACCTAAATCACGGATATCATCTGGTGGAGTCAGCAGGGCGAGATGAGGTTGGTAACTATATTTTTTTCAATGGAAAATCACTGTAAAAAAACTGAAAAAAATTACAGACCTGCTTGCAGCATTCCTTTTAACATTGTAAACTTAAAAAAAGTTATTTATGTTATTTTTTCTAGTCTCAGTATGCATATAATATGTATTTTAAGCATTTTATTACTTATATTTCATGTTTCTTTATCTGATTATTCCATGCTTTATATGTTTTATTTTACCACGTAGTTTTAGCACAGCCTTTAAAGTATGCCACCCTGCATTTGACTGCAAATAATAAAATAAGTCTTCAGCCTTCCAAGCTTTGAGTCTTCCTGAAACACAACACAAAAACACATCAGAACTTTAAGACATGCTACTAAACATTGTAGCCCTTATTTAACAGTGATATATTTTCTTATACAGTACCAGTCAAAAGTTTGGACACGCCTTCTCATTCAACTACTTTGAAGAATCTAAAATATAAAACATATTCTGGTTTGTTGAGCATTTCTTTGTTTACCACATAATTCCATATGTGTTCCTTCATAGTTTGGATAGTCTTCAATATTAATCTACAATGTAGAAAAAAATAAAAAAAAAAATAAAGGAAAACCATTGAATGAGAAGGTGTGTCCAAACTTTTGACTGGTACTGTATATCTTATTTTTAACATTTAATCCGAAAAACAAACAACAAAACATTTAAATCAATACTCGGCTGCAATGACAGTCCCCGTCCGCTAGGGGTCAGTGGTGTCCGTTCCAAGCTGCTGACTCCGCACTAGAAGAAATCTCCCCAAACCCGGAAGCGTTCTTGCGTCGGCCGTGACTGCTATTCATTCAGGCTGCTGCGATTGAAACCATCACTCCCTACAGATATCCGTTCATATCGGGGCCGCCTGGTGTGTTTTCTTGTCGGTAGATTAAAGGAGAGCGAGCATGGCTGGTCGGCTACCGGCTTGTGTTGTCGACTGCGGCACGGGGTAAGTGAAAAAACAACCAGATGCTAGTTAGCATTAGCATGGCTTCCATTGACCACACAGGCTGTCAAACTTCCAGCTAACGCCCCGTCTAGCTGGTTAGCCTGAAAGATGATAACCTTAATGAACCACATATGTTAGAGTGTTTGTGCATAGGTGGTGTTTCATATGAGACTTAAAGCTGCATATAAGCACCACAAAATGACCGACTGTTTTGTTTTACATGCTGCTTTTATCAAGGCTGTTGCAATTGGCTGCAGCTAGCTACCGATGCTAATGCTACTTCCTGCACAGTCCTACCTGCAGGGAGCCCAGTGTCCTGATTTTTTTTTGGGTGTTACTCAATGTTACACATTAACCATAAGGATGCAACTGTAACTGAACCCTTTGTTCTCTTTTTGTGCAGGTACACAAAGCTTGGTTATGCAGGAAACACAGAACCACAGTTCATCATCCCTTCATGTGAGTGAATGGGGGAAATAAATGCACAAAACATGAATTTGTTTTCATCAAATGATGGTTGTTTTACCTGGAGCTTAACATAAATCAAGTTTAAGTATATTAAAGTGTAATACAAATTCATTTTTCATGACTAATAATACAATTATTCAAATGTTTCCATACAGTTAGTGAGTGAAATCATATTAAGAGGTTTTTTTAATGTTGTGAACCATATTTTTTATTTCTAAACTCAGGCAACAAAGTAATAATTAAATGAGGAACCTTGCAACAAGATGACAGTTACAGGTTGACTTCCTTTACTACAGTCCAATGAGATAGACACCAGTTAGAAAAACACAGATTGTGAAAAGCTGTTTGTGAAGCAAAAGAGATTTATATGTGCACAGTTATGTTAAGCTTTGTTGCCATTTGATATGAAAAAAAAGTAGTATGTTTATTGGTTTACCTGAAGTGAAGAAAAGCTTTGTTTTTTTTATGAGAATTTGGGGACATTGTGGGGGGGGGGCTACACTTTTCAGTAAGATGTCCTTAATTTCAGAGATGTGTATTGTAAATACTCACACAATATACTGTATATCAGTCCACAGCTGAAAATAGTCCCTAATGGACTATTTATTCCTGCTAAAAACTACAGTACCAAGCTGTTTTAGGAAATTACCTAGCTTATAAAAAAACGGACCAAGACATTTGTGACCTGCTTTTAAAGGTTAACATCTTAACGTTCTTGGGTTTGAATGTCTCAGAAAGAGTAGGGAAGTCAGAAAGCACAGAGAGATGAACAAACGTATAGTCAGTTTTGGCCTTCTCTTGGGAAACTGTTGACAATAAGAAAATCTATTGAGATCATCACATGTTTTGTTTTATCATCTTTAGGTATTGCAATCAAAGAATCAGCCAAGGTGGGAGACCAGGCCCAGCGCAGGATGATGAAGGGTGTTGATGACCTGGATTTCTTCATCGGGGATGAAGCCATAGACAAACCATCATATGCAACAAAGGTAGACCGGACGGTTTAACAGAGCTAGAAAGGGACTTTATCTTGTGAAGCAGTCTGATTTAAGAGGCTGACATTTTCCTTCTTCATTTCCAGTGGCCCATCCGTCACGGGATAGTGGAGGACTGGGACCTTATGGAGAGATTTATGGAGCAGATCATCTTCAAGTATCTGCGGGCAGAACCTGAAGACCATTACTTTCTTTTGGTAAGACCAGAGCTGGGTACATTATTAAGAGATACAACCTCAAATGCAATTTTAAAACATTAAATTAAGTCTTTTTTTATTTTAATTGAAATGTCTCTTAGTTTTTTTTTCTCTATAAAACAAGATGTAGAATAGGGGCTTAAAGTCATTCTGTATTCACATCAGTTGTCTGTGTTTCTCTCTCTCCAGACAGAGCCTCCTCTCAACACACCAGAAAACAGAGAGTACACAGCAGAGATCATGTTTGAGTCGTTCAATGTCCCGGGTCTCTACATTGCTGTTCAGGTACGTTTCTAAAACATTCCAGCACCTGAAATGAACCCATTGCCAAACAGCCAATCAGTATTTATTTCCTCTTAAATCTACCAGCCAAACTCAAGGAGAAAAGACCTTTTGGCACATTTGAAACCAGACTTGTGGGCTGAAAATAGAACAAGATTTGACTCTTATACTCAGAATGTAATCTGATGCAGAGATTAAATGAGGAAATGCTGATTTTCACTTCTTCTTTTTAGGTTTCACAGTCTGTTTTATGTGTTTCACTTGGTGTGAATCCTGCACAATGTCGTCATTCAGTGTTTCTGAAATTTCTTGCCACAATGTTAACTGACCTTTTCTACGGGGCAGGATAATTGTTACTTATTTTATTAAAAATGGCTCTTTCTGCATCAGGCTGTCCTGGCGCTGGCTGCCTCCTGGACATCCAGACAGGTGGGAGAGCGGACGCTGACAGGGACTGTGATCGACAGCGGAGACGGAGTCACTCACGTCATCCCAGTGGTGAGTCTCGCTTTTACAGGATTACCTTTTTGCTCCTTTTTCGTTCTCGACCCTAAACTATTTCATGTTTGTATTCCAGGCTGAAGGCTACGTCATCGGCAGCTGCATCAAGCACATCCCCATCGCTGGTCGAGACATCACCTACTTCACCCAACAGCTGCTGAGGGAACGAGAGGTGGGGATACCTCCGGAGCAGTCCCTGGAGACGGCCAAAGCTGTCAAGGTCAGTGGTGGAAACGTTTTAGAAACATAAAAGCTGGTTGAGCTAATATATAACAACCCAGACAGTATTTGATGATTTATGAAAAGTGGCAAAACAGGAAGAACTTCTTATTTTGCCAAGTGTGGCTCATTGTTTTTAACTCTTAAAATGGTACTCCACCCAAGATCGTCTTGTTTCAAACACAGTGGAGAAATGAGAAAAATGAGAAATGAGAAATGTGTGTTGCAAAAATGACAAATGTGAATTTGCCACTAAACCCTCACCTGCTGCAGCTCTGTATAAATGAGAAAACATCAAACTGGGGTTGATTTGAAGTCAGTTTAAGGTTGTTATGTTCTTGCATTTTTAGTCTTGTTCTGTTTCTTTACTGAAACCTGCCAAAAAATAGGCCCCATAACAGGAAGTGATACCCTCATCAGATGGTTGTTAGTGCTGTGGTGTCCATGTTATGCACTTCTCTGTCTGACCACTAGATGTCAGTGCAGCTGCAGAACATATCACTCGCTGCAAGTTTTAAATAGAAAGATGTTTCACCAGCGTTTTAACATACAACATTTGGTTTTGTTGTCTTGTTGCATTCCCACACATTACTATATGCATTCACTAAAAGCTGCACTGCATTCTTTTTGTTTTTTTAGGAGCGGTTTAGCTACGTTTGCCCTGACCTTGTGAAGGAGTTTAACAAGTACGACACAGACGCCTCCAAGTGGATCAAACAGTACACGGGCATCAACTCCATCTCCAAGAAGGAGTTCACCATCGATGTTGGCTACGAGCGCTTCCTGGGACCGGAGATCTTCTTCCACCCGGAGGTAAATTCATCACGATAGTTTAGTCGCAGTGTATACATGTTTGTTTGTTTCTTTCAATATTTCCAGCCAGCTGATGAGACAATCATCAGATTTTTGATTGACCGGTTTGTTCTTCCGTCTCGTCCAGTTTGCTAACCCAGAGTTCACCCAGCCGATCTCAGAGGTGGTGGATGAAGTCATCCAGAACTGCCCCATCGACACCAGACGTCCGCTCTACAAGGTAGATAAACACAAGCCTCTAAAGCAGCTACACTCCCTCTAACAATAAGTCTGTGTGTCTGTTTATTTATCAACGTCTTCCTCCTCTTTGTGTCGCAGAACATTGTGCTCTCCGGAGGCTCCACCATGTTCAGGGACTTTGGCAGACGCATGCAGAGGGACCTCAAGAGGACTGTGGACGCACGGCTGAAAATGAGCGAAGAGCTGAGCGGCGGCAAGTTGAAGGTGAGGATGAAGATAGCCTCATAAAAAAGACCTTTGTTATTCACCATCTTATAAACATGATTAGTATTTAGTAACTAAATCAAGTACATAGTTTAGTCTATACCAAAAACAAGAAGGCACCTGAATGATACAAAATGTTGACACTTCTTCTTCCGAAAAGTTTACAGCAAGTGTTGTTTTTTGTTTCAATATTGACGGAGTTATCCTCTTTTTTTTTTTTTTTTTTTGTAGCCAAAGCCCATCGATGTTCAAGTCATCACTCATCACATGCAGAGGTACGCTGTCTGGTTCGGAGGATCAATGCTGGCATCTACTGTGAGTATAAAAACACTTTTTTCGACTTCTCTAACAACACATAATCATCCCTGCTGCAGCTTTTTATATATATTTTTGACATCAACAAATATTTGTAAATAGAAACTGAATGTTAGAATGTTCACAGCAAGAAGCTAAAGTTTTTATCAAATGCACCAGAATCTGGTAAACTTTTGTCAGTTTTCTGTTGACTTAACACATCACACACACACACACACACACACACACACACACACACACGCGCATATTGTCTTTATCTATGACGTGTAAAGGGAAATGACACTAACAGGATCATTTCTGTTTCGGCAGCCCGAGTTTTACCAAGTGTGCCACACCAAGAAAGACTACGAGGAGATCGGGCCGAGCATCTGCCGCCACAACCCCGTGTTCGGAGTCATGTCTTAGGCGTCGGAGCGGCGCATTCAGCGGAGGCCGAGGAAAAAAACGGGAAGAAAGCACCGCAAGACCTCACGTGCTGTGGAAGTCCCATGAGCCTTTGCACGGATGCTCCGACAGACCCGTACGTTCGGATTAAAGCGACAGCGGACCAAACAAACTGCCAAAATAGCGGCAATATCCTCGCAAATTAGAGGAAAGAGGTGACTCAGCCCAAAGGATCCTCAAATATAATGTTTACTGCAAGTAGGTTAATAATAGGTGATAAATCTTTAATTTCTGCGTGCCTCGTATATGTACTTATAATATCCTCACAGGGTTGTAATATGTAATTAATCAACATGAGTCCTGTATAGATGCACTTCTCTGTGTATATGGGTTGGGGTTCTTGCTAAATGTTATATACTGTTTCAAGAAGCAGGACATGCTTTGCTTGTTTTACACAAACTTCAGTGAATAAAACACCTTTTTGTTCATCAAATGGGTGAAAACATACAAAAAAAACTCAATCAGTACAAACGCACCATTCCTCATTTTCTTTTCTTTCATTGTGTCTCTTTTTTTGGAAAATGTCCCTCAGTACCTGGAGGAAATATTTATTTGAATCTAGATTATTAAGACAAGTCAGGCATTTAATATAATATTATTATCTATTCAAATAGTTTCCACCAGGTTTCACTGAAGTCTTCTTTCTCTTGCAGCGTTGTGACAAATCGTCACCGCTTTCCTTTGACCTTTTTTTATTTTTATTTGTATTAATCATCTTTCGACCAACCTGTCTTTGAAAAAAAAAGAAAAGTCGTATTAATATATGAACTTGCAGTTTGAATGACTGTTGTTGGACCATCACTGTTGCCTAGATCTCAGTTCTACTGGATAGCCTTGTACTGTACCAAATCTGGATTTCAAATGCCGGCATTTCCAAATAAATGCCAAGGAGATATTTCTACAGTTGTGATTTGTGTTTTTCAGGCTGTACTCTTTTAAGAACTACATGTTTATCTTTGGGTTGCATTTATTCTCAACAATACACCGCTATATTTCCCTGAGGGTAAAGCCCCCTGTAACTGTATCCCTTCAGACATGATGCAAGAGTTTCTTTTCATTGAACCACTTAATGTATGGAGGAGGAAGCAGTGTCCAGAGGTTTGTTGGTCTTGGTGTTCACTTATTTCTTACAGCAGTAGAATAATGGACTGATGGGTTTAGCAGCCATTTAGTGAAAGAAGGTTTATTCTATGAATTTGAACATGAAATGCTGTAAAACGCAAAAAAAATTACAGATTTATATTCATGGGAAAGTCTGGACCGAGACACCGACAGACTAGGAGATGTCTCCTGCTGAGAGGCTTAAGGTGCTCCTCTTCTTGGCTCTGTTCTTTGGAGCAACAGGATCTCTGCTCACACTTCTCTCCTTTGGGACGGAGTACTGGATGCTGGCTGAGGAGTCCTGCAGCCGGCCGGAGAGAAGCCATGGAGGAATAGAGGGGAAGAGCAGCACCGAGGTATTTAAACTGAACACTATAAGATTATTTGTGTAGCTCCTTTCAAACATTGGTGCATTAAAAAGAAAAGCATCAACCCATTAGAGCAATTGGGGGATAAAAGCAATTAGATCAAGGAGGTTGATCTGAAAGGAGAGTTCAATATGTCTGTCTATTTTATGCATATTTAATCATTTCCTACAGTCCATGTAGCATAACATATAGTCTTCCACATCACATATTAAAGCTGATAGACTGCACCCATTGGTTTCGTAAAATGACAACTTTTCTTCAAAAAAAATGTCCTAAATGATCAGGATGGATTAACTGCAGAGGTTAAACTTCATGTATGTATATGACGATTGTAGTATTGTTTTTGTTAAACAGATGAATACATTTTATCACACATTACAAACACAGCACCAAACTCTCTCAGCCCTCCGTAGTTGTCCAGTTAACAGCATTGTTTGACACTTTCTGATTGAAGGAAATTGGAGTAACTTCTCCAGTATTGCCATTTTAGAAATGATTCTATTAATGCACATGGTCAGAAACTGTCTTCCCTTTATGCATCAGTCAAACACTGTCTATTTAAAGACCGCTGAAGGACACACACTCTGCAACCAGCTGACACTGACACCTGATGAGTCCGTCTTTTATTTAAACGCGATTGTTTAGTGACTCCAGACTGAACAACAGTGACATAAAAGAAGAGGTCACGTTCTGTTTTCTGATCCATCAGGTTATAGACGGTGTGAGGATCTTCCATGAGGGCCTGTTTTGATGTTGCTCTTTCACGGCGGCCTCAGATCAACACTCTATGTGGGACCTTTGGATCTGTAAGATACATCAGACTAATATGATGCACTTGTGCTTCCATATTTGGTGAACAACAGCATCACAACTGCGTCCTTCCCTTTCAGCTAACCAGCCACCATCAAAGGTCTGCAGAGCTGCCTTCCTCTTTCCATTTCCTGCTGCTGGGCCACAGAGTTTCCCCATAGAAGCGTATGAACATCACTCAGCCATCGGTTGGTATTACTTTTATGAATATTTAATTCTAACAGTATGATCTCTCATAATTCACAAGGGCCTCTTCCTGGTCACAGGCGTGGCGGCTGTCGTCATTGGTGGGTTTGTCGTCATCTGTGCCGGCCCGTTGACCAATCAGAGACTCTATAAAGTGGGCGGGGCCTTTCTGCTTGGTGGAGGTAAGGACAAATCAGTTAAAAATATATATTTTCTCGCTTTAACACAAACACATCTCACTCCCAACATCAGATTACTCAAGCACAGGTGTGTCTGATAGGAGAGATCTTCATGTACAAGAATCACAGTTATTTGTGAGGAAAGATTTGAGAACTTTTAAAAAACAATTGTGGATGATTAGAAATGAAAGTATAAGATGATAAATTGCATGTGATGGAGCCATTTAGTGCCATTATTAAATATAAGATAAGATAAAAAAAAACCTCACAATAAGTTGACCGTAGAGAATCCCCATCATCCGGATAATCGTGAATTTACTCATGAGTGACGTGAAATAACTTTCTAGCTTGCTATAATGTTAGAGTGAAAAGTGAAAAATAGATGTTTAAAAAAATACAGGAATCATCATGTCAGAAAAAGACACTGAATATTTTTATTCAAGTGTATTTATCCTCTATTAATGCAGAGGGACCTTATGATTTATGATAACCTTATTTACTTCTTTTGTTTTTTTAGTTAAGTTTACGTTCACTTAAAAAAGGATGTGTACTACTAGTGATGCAATAAAATATAATACTTAAGATAAAGTGATTCTAGTATGTTTAAGTTACATTTTAAGAATTTTAAGCATATTTTTATGATTATCAGGATAATAATGGGAACGCAATTATTTTGGCCAGAATAATAGTTACATGAAAGAGGTATATTATTTTATTTGTGTTCTTGTATAAATGGCCATGACAAACAAAACCAAAGACAGATTTTAAAGACATAAAGTCATTATGCAAAACTGAAGTAAAGATTATCATCTGCAGAAAAATAAAGTGCATGAAGTAAATTATCTCCATTCTGGGAGCAGCTGGTGGTCAATCCACCACATCTTCTTGCTCTGCATGTGTCTTGGTTTGAGAAAATCAATAGGTTAGAAAAAGAGATGTGACCTGAAGAGTTGCCAGCATTTGTGTTCACATGTGTACGGCCCAAAAATATATTCCAATAACTTAAGCCGTGTAGTAATGATGGAAATGAGGAGTCCAACTATGAAAAACCTGCCTCAGGGTTTTTTGAATCATCATCCAGCCAGAGTTCAGGTTTTCATCTGACTCTCTTAACCCAAAATATTAATTTATTCAAATTAATAAAACCAAATTTTAACCCTTTAACACCCAGTTTCCCACTTTATTTCTTCTTAAGTAGCTTTTATTGTATTCCACACTATCTGGCAGTGTTGTATTTTGTGTAGGCTTGTTTGAAACTCTTCACTGAACTATATTAGTATATCACTGTATGAAATATTCAAAATGTTCGGGTTTATTGCAGCACGATTTGTCTTTTTCTACACATTTCCCCAAAATTCACCTTATTTGGAGTCTTTGGATTTTTTGGGATCTTCGCTAGAATTTAAAATAAATTATGTTGCACTGAAAAATGTTTTGCTGCATGTCCAAGGGGTTTAAGATGTTACAAACACAAAATATCATTTTTGGGGGAAATATAAAGTCACTAAATATGGCTTTTAATTGTGTTGGGAAATGCAGTTAACAGTACAAGACTTAATTAAATTGAGAATCTGACTTTAAGGCTTTTTTTTAGGTTTTCCCTTCCAAACATTTATTTCTGATTATGCTTGAACATGAATAAAAACAGGAAACGCTACTGGTTGATGTAAAAAGAAAGCACACGTATTGATTGTGCTGTTGGTATATTATTAGTTTGTGCAAAAGTGAACATCTTTGTGACATGTTGGTGTCATTAGAGATGTGGACAGCAGGTGGCGCTTCACTATCAGATGCAGGTTTTGTCCTGCAAACTGCAATCAGAGATCAATCCCTTATAAAAGAAGGGTATAAATGAAGAAACTATATACTATATATAAATAACAATACAACCACGACATAAGACACTTGGATTGTTGAAAGAATAGTTTGACATGTAGGATGTTTTTGGGGGATTGTAAACAGGAAGTGTGGAGTTGCCATGTGAGCCAGTCAGCTGTTTGCCTCAACTTGAGCCAAGTCTATTTTAGCCTATTTCTGTATATATTTTGGACATTTTGCACCTTTAAAGTATGCCGAATTGTCTGTCAGTAGTTCCTGATTGCAACGTACTCGTGGATTCACAGACATACATCACTTTATTACTTTAAAAAGGCTTTAAAAACTTAAACCTGATGATTATCAGGCGTCTTCTGGAGTTTTCAGAAGCCTCTTTTTTCTGGGATTTCTAGTCAACGTGAGGATAGAGCTAACATAACCTCCATACCAGCACTTTTAAAGCTCACTCATTACCTGCTCTCCTGGTACCAGCTTTATGCCAAGCTAAGCTACATATATATATACACATGTATGACAAAAACACAACAACAGAAGAATATGTGCACAAACAAAACACAGGATTATTAAGATATTTGAATAAGTAGAAAACAGCTGTGTTTTAAGTACCACTGGTGTGTACAGTCTGTAAGAGTCTCTAGTTTTTTGGAAAATATATATATAAATATATATTCGCATTCCTCACTAATGACATAATCAGTTTTAATATAATATGTAAATGAATGTCCATTTTGCTATTTTCCTGCTTACATAATGCAACTCTAATTCAGAATCTTCCTCCCGCTCTTTCTCGTTTGCAAAGAAGAATGTTATTGATATTTAAAACCTAAATACACAAAGACCTGTGTAGTTGTACTCAGAGACAAAAAGACAGTGGTGGTCACACAGAATGATTGACAGGTGGTCTTTCAAATCTTCCATCACTGAGGATAATTGGAATCCTTAATTTGAAGTTGGACTTTCTAAATAATTATTCTAGTCTATTAAACAGATCCCAATGTGATTAATACTCCGATACTCTCACTCTGCTTTTTATTAGAATTGATAAATCAATTTTGACAAAAGTGGAGGGAGGAAGCGTGGCTGGTGTGTTCGCTGAAGGATGGAGTAGATTGAGTTTGACCGAGCCTGCCTGTCATTAGGACATCAGGTTGAAGCACTGAGATATTGGGTCAGAGAGGGATGGAGATAATAATAAATTAGACTGTCATAATCCATTTTCTGACAGCAGGGACGCCTCTCAAGTGTGTGTGAGAGACTCAGCCGCCACTAGAGGGCAGCGTTGTCTCAGGATAACGTTTGCAGCCTCATTAAATGAAATATTCCGAGTCCTAACAACGATGTCCAACAGCATTACAGCAGAATGCAGAGTTAGATGAAGCCTGCAGAGGATTGAACCAGGAGATAAATTTGTAAGTGATAATTAAATCCTGTAACTTTCCTGACAAACAAAAGATTTTTTTTTATTCCCCTTCAAGTTCAGTATAGTTAACATTATATTTGAAGGATGAGGGGGGTGGTTGTGGGAACCCACAGTCACACCTTGATAATTGGAAAAAGGCAAACAGAAGTGAGACCTTGACATGTTACAGTGACAAAAGGGAGAGGAAGGGGAAAGTGGGTGAGGACAGGGAGAAAAGAGTTGACACTGCTCATCAGCGCGTATTTCAATATTCTCTCATGTCTGACGCTCCTGTGCGTCTCCATCTTTCTCCTCCTCTTAATCTCTGCTGTGAACGAGGTGAGTATAATTACACCGCAGCATGTCACATTCACTCTCCCAGGCTCTCGCCCGCCTTTAAACATCCGCCACCCCCTCACGGTGATCTTTATTTTCTAATGAACACCAGGAGATCCAGTCAAATCGCTTGGGTTCTTCTCTCTTTTGAAAGCAGGATCGTGGCAGATTCATTACTCGTGGTCCAGGACTGGATGTGGTGCTGTTGTAGCTGTCAGCCTCTGGACTCACACAGTTTGTCCTTTACATCACATCATCACACCGGGTCTTTGTGCTCCGTAGATAGAAGTGTCCACAGCAATTACTATGGGGGGCAACAAAAACGTCAGAAGAAGCAACTGAAGACAGCCCATATCATTCATGCTTTTTAAAGACATTTTACCATAAAGTTTAATTTGGTGCTTGCTGTTAGAGTGATACTCTGCATTTAAAGAGTTTGTTTTGTATTCCAAAACCAAAAAACACAGGAGCAACTGAGTATTTAACAGACCTCTTACTGATTTATTGACTTATTTAAGACCTATTTCACAAGATTCTCTTTAAAGTAACGTCATGAAGGTGAAAATGAGCCATGGAGGGAACATTAACAATAACGCCAGCAGCTGATAAAATGCCAGTGACAGTGTTTCAGTTTGTTGCATGGTCCAAAAAATTCACTATATCATGTACAAAACAGAAAGAAATTTCCATTTTGCCCAAATTACAAAGTTCAAACAATCATTTCTTTTTTTTATATTTTATATCCGTCTTTAAGAAAGAACCAGTTTTGTTTGTTTAACTGAAGTTCGTTGGCACCTGCAGAGTGATTTTGTAAACCTGAACATTTGTAGGTTGCATCTTGTGTTCTCTGAGTGATGCTACATGCTTTGTTATGCTACTGATGTTGCCTCCATGTAACTATAATAAGACTCAGGTTAATGGATGCACATCATGTCACTGAACCGAGCACAATGTGTGGTGAAACGCACAAATAATGACGTGTGAGAGTGCTTTTACTTTCAGAACATAAAAACAGATATAATGAGCAGCCATGGAGAGCTGGACGCAACGTTTTTCTGTGATTCCTCCGCCTCCCACTGAACCTCCCCCATGTTCACTCTCCACACTCTGCTCTACCTCCACATTACCCGGAGGCCAACCCAGGGGGCGCAATTATTCAGGCCTTTGCTCAGCCAAGTAGAAGAAATTAGCCTCTTCTCCTGAACCAAGACCTTCTAACCTGCACCAGGACCCGGGGCTGCCTCTCTGACTAGCATGACCCCCTGTGACTTCCCTCTCCAGACCTTGTTTTCCATACATATGAGCCCGAGTTGGCCGGAGCCACGCTTGGCTGCCATATGGGCTCTCTTTACCCCGGCTGGCAGAGTTGGGCTGTGAAGCTCGGGGCTATAAGATCCAAACACCCCCACACCTCCGTGCAACCCCTCCTGGACGGACGCTGGCGTCCTCGGGGCGACGATGCGCTTCTACAACAACTCAACAAAAAAACTCTGAGATGAGCAGCCGGGCTGAGATGCGTCGTTCTGTGTGGCCTCAAAAGATCAGATTATAAAAGCAATATCAGAAACTGAATTTACGAAGACTGGAAGTTACATTTCAAAGTTTTCAAATAACTGCAGGTCAATATCTTAATGAGCAATTATGGAAAAGAAGTAATGAATTCTATTATGACAGAGTGGGAGGGCAAAGAATAAAAACTCCTCTTCCTCCGTTTATTCTTCACTAAATCTTTCCTCTAATTAACTTTTTCTTCCAGGTGGGTAATCACACTGAGAGTTTGAAAACGTTTTGTAGTTGAATCACAAAATCTTCCTGCGACCTTGGCTGCTGTTTTAGGGTGCAAGTACACAAAGGGATGACACGTCAGTTGGCCTTCCCACCACGCAAGTTTCCCAGAGAACTATGCAACCAAAAAAAAGAAACGTTTAGTAATATATGGATGCTGTTTCTCTGACAAAAGCCTGCAGTTTAGTCTACTATGTTGACTTACCAGTTTATCTGGTCATTAGATCATTACTCCAGCAGTGTCAATATGGCCGCTCAAATGTTTTTATTGCAGCCCCAGCTACTGATCTAGTTGGAGGAGATGAGTGTATTTTTACACTAAAACATTGACAATTTCAGCCAATATAGATATGCAGTTTAATACCAGTGTGTCTGATTCTAGGTGGATCTTTAATGGAAGCTCAGACCCTGACAATTGGATGACATCAGGTGGATTTAATTAGTTCATTTGATGAGTGAATATCCAGTCCTGTCTAGTCTTAGTTTATTCTGTAGTCTCTAGGAGCATTCGTTGGGTTTCTCTATCTTTGGTCGCTCTCCTCTCATAGGCCACTATTTCATCAGGTCACTGTGTGTACATTCAGAAGTGTAAACTGCTTTTATTGAACTAGTCCACAACCTTCCTTCACCTGCTGGGCCTCATGGCTCCAAATGGGCTTTACCCCAGTTTTCTATTTCCTCCAAATCTTCCTCATTCCTCCTCCTCCTCTTCTCGAAAGAAAACGATCAACACCGTGTACTGGAAGAGAAGAGCGAAAGACGGCGAGAGAGATTAAATCCAAGTTTCTTTCATCCATGAACGCTTTCATCTCTATTTTTTTTTCAAACAGAGGGAATTATCAGCACCGCAACCGACACACAGGCTTTTGACGAGGGAGGGGAGGGAGGAGAAATGAGGGAGGAGCGGGAGATGAAGAGGAGGCGTAGGGATGGGTGGGAAGTTAGGCGGTTTCGATCGGAGAGGGAATCCACTTCCCGTGCATCGTCAGTGTGTCGGGGCTTCTGGGTTTATCTACAGAGGCCCAGGGGTGCTCCTCTTTGTCTCGCCTCACCCATTTCCTCTACCTGAAGAGCGTTTGATATTGAATTACCGCTTGAGTGTTAGAGTCACTCTTAAAAAATACCATTAGGAGAGTTGGCGCACTGCTCAATATCTCAATCCGACTTATGGATTGAGTGTAAAAGAGTCAAAACAAGCGCGTAAGAGGTAGACCAACAGACTCCAGCAGTTGACGGTGCTAATCCACCCTTTCCAAAAATGTACCAAAACTAAATAGATGATTCTCTCTCCCCCCTCCTCCCTTTTCCGTGACACTTGGCATGACGTCTAATCTCCACTGTTCTGAGTGTTTTTTCATTAAATTTGTGTCAGGACTAATTTCCAGGGGAATGAATACAGATGTCAGGATGCCATCGAATCCCATCGCGCGGCCTTTAATGAGATAACAGGCTTTAGTAAAAGAATTAGCGCTATTGAGAAAGAAAAAAAAAATGAATGAGATTAGTTCAATGGGATGTGGATCCAGAGTGGAACGGGGACTCTGGCTGTTCAGAGGGAGAGAGAGAGAGAGAGAGGGGGAGACCGGAGTCATATCAGACCTGCCCTGCCAAATCACAAATCTATTTCCGACACTGGTATTAATTATCAAACTAAAGCTGCTGTTGCATATTGATTCATCGGGGTAGCGTACTTGTATTATCTCCTATTAAGCAGGGAAAAAAAGGAGAGATTATATGAAGCCTTCGGGGGCGTTTTATGGATCCTGTGAGACTGTTAAACCATGTCACGGACTCCAGAGCAACAAGACGAGTTCCCTGTGTTTGTGTGTGTGTGTGTGTGTGTGTGTGTGTGTGTGTGTGTGTGTGTGTGTGTGTGTGTGTGTGTGTGTGTGTGTGTGTGTGTGTGTGTGTGTGTGTGTGTGTGTGTGTGTGTGTGTGTGTGTGTGTGTGTGTGTGCTCTGCTTCTTATGTGGGCTCCACTGCATTCTTAAGCTTTAAATTTGATTATTTTGGGGGAACATTTTTCAATTAGCCTCGACAATCATGGCCTTGAATATATATTTTTTTGCACAGAAATGTGTCTGCGTGAGAATATCTGAGACACACGTGGAGACAGTATTGTTTAAAGCACAGTGGGGACGCTGTGCTTATATGTAGATGGCTACGAATGGTGATAAGTTGCAAATGCAATATGAATTAATGTAATCAAACTCCAGTCTAAGGCCTATTCTCCACATGCTTAACAGTTGAAACATTTTCTGTGGATGCATCTTCATCCCTCGGGCAAATTTGCACCGACTCATTACCATTAACTTTGCATGCAATTGTACTGCCCCTAAAAAAAGTTATTGTCTTAACAAATTTTGCATTTAAACCAAATTTAAACCCACAAATCCTGAGATCCATTGTCCAAATGTCCATGCTTGACACCAGAATTTCATTCAGGAATTGAGAATGTAGTTTCTAACATAGGTTAAGCCTTCAGCAAGCCCAATGTCGCCCTCCTTGAAAATTACAATGACGGAAGCAACAGCATGATATGCTGCAGTCACCGAGTGGCAGAGCTGGGGAGTCCACGTCTTTTGAGTCAGGCTAGGATTCAAAGTGTGACTGTAGTGGGCAGTGAGGCGAGCTCTGTGTGATAACACCACAGCAATTGTCATTTAATTTCTCACCAAAAGACAACTGAAGAGCATGCAAGGTGTGAAAAACAACAAACCAATGAGTAGTTCATCTAATACTGTCCAGTGGAATGACAACTCCATCCACATTGACCAACACGTTCCCAGAGGAAGGAAAGATTTGTTTCGCACCTCGCATCGATACGAGGATTGTTGGAAATAGAATCTGATGCGCAGTACGCCACGCATGCATAAACCTCAGATTATCAGCAGAGGTGTATTACATAGTCGCCGTGACCGGTGTGGGTGGTAGCCAAAGTGGTGAGACACACACTCCACAAATAATGAGACCTCCAACGGTGTGACACCCATTTCACACATGGATGGCATCTGTGATTGGGAAACATATGTTTGTATTGATGTATAATTATGAGCATTGAGTTCCTTCTACTTCCTCTTAAGTTGGTGGAAATGACTCTGTGGTGTGTATGATTGAGTGTGTGATGGAGAGAAAGACAAAAAGAGCAAAGGGGGAGAGAAAATGTGATGGAGAAAGAGCATCAACACCCCGCTGACTGCACTCAATCACTGTCTTAATTATACAGCGAGAACACAAGTCGCTCTGTGTCCGGAACCAAAAGTCACAAATTCATTGAGAGATATATCATCTCCGTCGTCTATATCACCTCGTCACTTCCCACCGTCGACTGTTCAGGTGTTACGCAGGTAGCGGAGCTGGAAATATACTGATTATACAAGAGGCGTGAAGATTGCATTCAACCTGGCGTTGTGATTGGGTGTGAGCGACTCTTCGGATGTGGGTGTCCGTCTTTCGTCAGGCGAAGAAGGTGCGATAAAGACAAAAAGGAGGAGCAGAGGAGGAAACCTGAAAGATTTACAAATTTGAGGGCGAAGTAGGATGGGAATGGGAAGAGAGAAAGAGAGATTGGAAGGGGGGAGGGTGGTGGTGGTTGGAAAGGGGAGGAGGTGTGTGAGGGGAGGGGTTGCATGGGGAGGGGGCGTCAAGGAGGACGAAATGAGACCAAATTTTCTTTGGCAATCTCCGTGTTTCCTGCTGCAGGTGCCGGGGCCATTTCACTAAAGCAGGGCCAGACGCGAATGTCATTAGTTCCTGAGCCCCAGGTGAATTTGCCACAGTTCCACATGATTAACCCAGATAATTGTGTGTTGATAGCGAGCATTGGTCGATGGAATACAATTTTCGGGCCCAGATTCCTAAACAAACAGCTCAGCAGCAGCAGCAGTCGGCAACGCGGCGAGCCAAGGAGACGGGATAACGCACGGCGGCGACACTTGTGATGACTACCGCGTTCACGTACAGAGGTTTACAAAGAGAGAGAGAAAGGGGGGCTACAGGGGGAGGGATCTTCTTGAAGAGGTGGGAAAGAAGTCAGGGCCGTGGGTGACACTGAAAGGAAGAGGCCATTATTTCATTCACAGTTTCATGTTATTCACTCCTGTCATTTAAGACATCAACTGTATGATGACTCTGCAAAAATACAGCAGGTCGAGATGCTACATTTCTAGATTTTTGTTTCTATTACAGGCATATGATTAAAGATGTGCTGGAAAAATATCTCGTTTATTTATTTGGGACAAATTTAAACCTGCAAAAGCTTTGAACACAACACATATAATCACCTTAAAGCCAAAGTCATACTTTCTGCAAGTACACAAGAGTCCTCTAGAGTCCTCTATCAGAGGCTGTAGTTGTCGGCTCTGTACGGACGTCCATGTACCACCTATTTGTTGCGACTGTGACTTTTCGGTCTCTACGCCACATGGTAGCAAGTGGTAGTGTAGCAATCTACTGCGCATGTAGCTGTCAAGAGTTGTCCGTATATGCGTCCGTTATGGAGTTATGGCTTTACTTGATAACTCTATCTGTTCCCTGATTACAGGTGAATTATTTACACAAATTAGAGAAAAAGATTCTCATAGTGTTTGTGTAGATTGTTCAATGTCTGTTTTATTTCGCTGTGTGCACTCACGCTTGCAATTTGCTTTCGAAACTTGCTGAGCGAGCATGAAAGCCGTGATATACCTAGTCTATATTCTCTGGGTTATGCAGCCCGACGGGCCTCGCCATGGAATTCATCAGCGAGGTGTGAGAATTAGCTGGAGGTGAGAGACTGAGCTGAGTAAACACACATCTGAAAGGTGAAGATAGAAAGATGGTGGTGTACGTACAATGTTATTTACTGTATGTTGTAGCTCCAACAATACTCATATACATCTATACACACAAATTGAGTGGTCTGCATTTGGTTGAGGTTGGATGGTGCCTTCCTGAACTGTAATGTAATTTCCCACAATGCCTTGGGATTGATGGGACATATTGCGTATGTCCCGTAGCACTTATTGCATTCGTATTAGTTGTTGCACTTACTGTATTCGTAGCAGTTCGCTGCACTTATTGAATTCGTATTCGTTTACTGCACTTATCCTATTTGTAGTAGTTTGTAGCACTTATTATATTCGTATTAGTCCGTTGCAATTATTGTTTTCGTAGTAATTTGCTTCTGCACTATACTTTTGCTCTGGTTTATGCTCTTAGATGCTTGTTTAAGAAAGGAGATGCACTTATGACTTCTGGTGACTAGTAGTTCTCTTGAATACCTATGTTGAATACACTTCCTGTAAGTCGCTTTGGATAAAAGCGTCTGCTAAATGACTGTAATGTAATGTAATGTAATGACATGAAGTGGAATACGTACTTTGGTGTGTGTTTTTTTTGTTGTCTTTTTTTAATATTGAAACACCATAAAACGGTGCTGATCATCGACCAAATATTTCCCCAAATGATCCTTTTTGGAATTAAATAGAAGGACAGCAATGCATCCTTAAAAGAAGCACTTTGCTTCCTTTGTCCTGGATGACTTATCATGAAAGGAGTAAAATGAATCAATGTCTCACTGCTGCTAAACACCAGTATCCACTGTCGATGTGAGGCATAACAGGATTGCATCAGTTGAGAAAAAATAAAATTCAACCTGTTAGATGCTGACAACACCTGTGTTACCAGAGGTATGCACCTTAATCTTGTTTTTTAGGCACACGCATGCAGCCGTGAGTCCCGGGAAGACGGCTCTGTAGCCTGCCAAGTGAATTTGTAAAACATCATCAAAGAAGAGGATGAGGAGAAAGAATCACTGGGGTTTGTGTTCCCACCAGCAGAGAGATAAAACAAGTCAGGGAGCCAGGTATGGAGGAAGAGAGAGGAGACAGAAAGAAAGAAAAGAAGCAGAGACAGCCAATCTCCCTGGTGCATTCTGGGAGTTGAACCTGGCAGGAGAAATTAGCGGCGTGCGCACTAAGTGAAAGGGATAATCCCTCTCTGACGGAGAGGAGAGGTGGAGAGCGCAGTGCACGGTGCAGCAATGATCCCTCCTGTGTTCCTGTGATTTTAGGTTCCAGGTTTATTTATTAAGAGGATAAGCCCTTTCCTTCTGTATGCAAACCTCACAGGCGAGAGGGGTTGCCGTCACTCTGGTGCCAAGACGGTGTCGATTTGAGGGGTCTGCTTCCAGCCACGATGCTGGCTGCAGGCCCAGAAGAGGCATTCACTGGAGCTGAGTCTGGCTACAGGTGGAGTTATGCAATGAAACTTGATTACAGGAGAGAACAACAACAAAAAAACAGTTTCTTGAAAACTTGATGATTGCCATGGTGATGCATTGATACCATAAGGTCTTTGAATTTGAAACAGGTACATAAAGACGTAGTTTTCTGAGTTAGCTGTGGAAGTACTTGACTGGTCTGCATAGAGCCGTGACTCCAAACCCATCCAACATGGATCTGGATGGTGTCAGAAATGAATGAAAGTAGCTGGCTTTGGGTTTCTCTTGCTAAACGTCCATATTTAACGTGTCCGCGGTTTGCAGAAAAGTACAATCCAAACAATTTCCCTTGGAGACGGGGCTATAAAATTAATATTTGAATGTCTGGATAATGTTAGAAATGAAGGAAGTGTTTATGATTTATCTTTACACAGAATATTTGTGATGTGTTTTCACATATGTCATTTATTATTATGCAACTGATCTTTGAAGTTGCTTTGTCTTAAAAATAAAGATGATTCCTCTCTGATTCCGTTATGCTTTTGTCTTTGTATATCATTCAAGGTCAGTATTCACCACATTAGGGTAGGAGTGCTAATCTTAAATCACACCCACTTCCAATATAATCTCATTTAAAATGTACAAATGTGAGGACGCAGTATTCAAAAGGATTCATACTTGGTGAGATGAGCATCAGTAAGACGCACAAGGCAACCAGCTGTTCTGTACCTCTGTAAAAGCCCCAAAATGTCAGATTTGTATGGATTTAAAAGATAAAGAACAGAAGAAATCCCTCCTTTACATGTGCGTCCCACTTACTCCGTGTAGATTGAATGATATCAAAGATCAACCCTCCTACACACTCCTTATTAAAAGATCTCGCTCTCCAAAAGTACACAAGATAGACTGTATAAATTACTTGACAAGAGAGAGAAAATGAAAAATGAATGCATTGCAAACACAATCTATCGAAACTGAAAGAGCGTATCAATTGCATAAATGTGTTTTACTTGCATTGTCTTCATTCTGTTTGGAGAGTAATGACATCAGAAGTGTCTCAGGATGTGTTAGCGTACTCGTGTCCATCTGTCCATGTCTGCTCTTCATCACCACCACTACAGGAACAGAGATCACTTCTGCACTTGTAGAAAGTTTGGGAATGTTGTTAACTACCCAAGTGGAAAGAGTACTCAGTGGAAATTGTGTTGAAATAACAAATGATCACTTCCTGCCCCACAATTTCGGATACATATTCATTCTCTTATCCCTTTTCTCTGTTGATGAAGCGATAATTTCTTTGCCAGCTCCACTCATGTGAAATGGCGAGTGAGTGAAAAAATTGTGTTTTAATGAAATGTGACAAAACTGCTTCATCACGAAGGCACAACCACTTTTGTTTTCTTTAGCAGGAAGTGAAGACTACAAAAAAACACTACTCACATGTTAGCACACTAACACACTAAACTGATGGTAAACATGTTAGATATTACACCTGATGATCATCAGTATGTGAGCATTGTAATTGTGAGTATGCTGATGTTGCATTTAGCTCAAAGCAAGAGAGACTGAGGGGTGTTACTCTTGTTAACTCTGTGTGATATTCCTCTTCTCTGGTTTTCCAATTGCAATGGAGAATTTGTGGTGCAAACCCTAAAAGATATTGTACAATACTGAGCTTAAACAATCATATCTTATGATTTAAACTTATTGAAATAGGGCTTAAGATCCAAGTTGACCGTACCTGTATGAGCTACCATTTCTGGAGACATGCAGGACTGCTGAATGCATTCAAATGTTTGTTTTAGTATTCCTCTGTTTGCTCCATCCACACACTCTTTTTTTCCAGCGTTCCAGGCCAATCTCTTCTTGGAGCCGGCGCTCGCCGATGAACATCCCTGGGCTAACGAGCGCCTCATCGATTTGTTCAGGACAAGGAGAGATAAGAGAACAAACAGGTTGAGTGGCGAAGGAGGGGGGGATGGTCGGGTAAAGAGACGGAGAGAACGAGGGCAAAGAAGAAGAGCAGCAGGAATCTGAACAGCCATGTTTTTAGAGCTATAAAAGGTCTTTGGTTGGTTCCACCTGCAAATCGCCTCAGATCCGGATGAAACACCTTATTATATGTTAAATGTCAGCGCTGTGTCATTAACAGGCTTCTCACTTGTATGACTGAACAATGACTCACTGGGCTGGAACTGTTCCTGGTGACACCTAAATGTGCTGTTAATGCCACATTACCACTGTACCTGTGAGGAGCATTCATGCTGCTGAGAAGTTCCTAATGATATCATCTCTCTTTACATCTGCAAGGAAGCTTCTCGCTAACAGTGAGCTGAAACAGACCAAGTGACAAACTTTTTATTTCAACTGCAAGACTTAAATGGCAACACAAGTCTTCTGTGCTGATTTTAAAGGCATTAAATTGGCCTGAAAGTGAAAGTAGTTTGGTCAGGAGGCAGAAATTGATCATATAAATGGCATTTTGTGTTATCAAAATCTCAGGCTAATGTAAATTTCAGTACATATCTCTGCACACTATACAGAGACTCTTCACATCCTGTTGATAATGTTAGTTCATTTTTTGAATGTTTTAAATTCAAATGCTGCCAACATCTTTTTGCAACTTTTATAGTAAATGCTATATACAAATCAATCTGAGCTAAGGCTTCCACTAATCAATCTTTTTCTATCAGGCCCTTTATGTCACTAATCATTATTTCATAACACTCGGGGTGTTGAATTATCGTTCTGGGATAATAAAGATGTTACTTTGCTGGAATTAATGTAAACAAGCATAACATTCAGCCTGATATCTGGAGCTACAGTAAACAGACAGCATGCAAAAAATTATGTAAATGACACAAAATTAACGACAGCCTTTGCAGCAAATTTCCAAATCTCACAATTAAAAACAATCAACAAAATGATTTAAACCAAAAACCTCAATTATTTTGTCTTTTTTCCCATTCAGGTGGATGTAAATGAATTAGTTCTGCACCTTGTGGGAACATGTCGAACCTGATCCTTCCATTATGCCACACACACATCCCCAAAATGGAATTGAATCCTTTGTAAATATCAAACTAAGACCTCCCAGTCACAACAAGGACTCTCTCCTTGATAGCTGCCTCACAAGCATAAGCTATCAAATGAGGCGGGTTGCTTGTTTGGGGGCCGGTGGAAGGAGGGACTAGGATGAGGGCCAATTCTTCTTAGTGTCAGCGATAAAAATCCATCTGATTGAAATTGTGGGGCCATTATGATATGAGGAGTAGAGTGGTGGAGAGATGGGTAGAGACGGGTGGGAGAAAAGGGAAGAGTGGTTGCACAATTGCTGAGGTGCTCCTTTTCTTTTCATTTTCAGATGAAAGCTAATTACGCTGTGTGGCGAGAAGACGGGCGCGGCGTGCACGATGCAGGAAACGGGGAGCCGAGGTGGTTAATTAGGGTGTGTGATTACACAGGGCTGTAGTTAGAGGGAATTAGGCAACAACACACTCTGCAGCACAGCTCATCATGGAGAGTGAAAGGAGCGGGCGATAACGCTGATATCCTCTGCACTCAGCAGACCTTGCCAGCAGAAGACACTCCATGAGGCCTGCAGACCGAGATCTGACTATTAGATTTTAAGTCTCCATATTTGTACTGTGCCTCATTTATTGAAAATATTTGTGTTTATTAACTAATGTTGGGGTTATTATGTAAAAATAAGTCATTATTCCTACAATGCAATGTTAAAAATCAAATTTTTCATTCTGATTTTGATTCTAAAATCTGTCTTTTTGGTGTCAAAAGTATTCAATTTGATCCCAGTTCTGCAAACAGAGAATCTAATATCAGTCAGTGCTTTTTCCAAACATGTCACATGTCCAAATGCTTCAGCCTCGCTCTAAATGTACCACAAACCCTAGAAAACCTCCAGTCAGTGTGTCCTGCAGAATATTACCCGACTCTGATGATATTTTGTGGTCTTTAGGGTTGTTTTTACATCCTTTGCATCTCTTTACCAACTTTCAGTTCTAATATTCACATTTCCCACCAAATTCATCCCTCTTTCAAGATTCAAACCGTCAACCTTCCACTTACAAAACAATCTGCTCACGTTGAAGTTCCCACCGAGCTTTGAACCCCCATCAAAGAGAACATTTGTCCTGGCGACCTGACATAACTCACCTTCACTCCTGTGAGATCACATGATCCTTAGTGGATGATGACCTACAGCGTGAACCCTCTCTCACTCATGAGCACTATCGATGACACTTCAACGACCAGCGTTCTGAATTACCCAACATGCTAGATGGTCTTTATTGATCAGCATGTTATTCAAAGTGTCTCCCCCGCCTCCCCATGTAGAGCCTCCACCTTTTATGTCCAAAGAACAAAAGGGCCGACCATGAAAAGATGTTGGAAAGGGTGAGTTAAGGGCTGTTACCCTTCTGTTACAAAACTAAAGGGAGCGTTCGACTTGGTGTCATCGGTTAGAAGTTCTGCCAAAGACAAGAAGGAATTGCAACAGCGAGGAAACATCCATCTTCTTGCGTCTTTATCTCTTAGCCTCAGTAGGTTCTATGCATCACTCAACTCAGGTCAATACCAGTGGCGAAATGTTAGGGCCTTCAAGGTATTCAGAGAAGGCCCTAGAATCCTCAGATAAAAACATTTTTTTAAATTAATTCTATAAATAAAATTTAATAAAATTAAAAATTTCACCGACTTGTTTCTGTTGTTTTTCGTCCATACTTTGCGAATTCGAGTGGTTTAATGTTGGAAAAAAATGCAACCAATCAGATATTTTTCTCTACGTGTCTCTGGATAGAATATCCTAGTATTCTATTTCCTGGATAGAATCCCCTGACAATTGAACGTAATGAGAGCGTTAACGTTTGGATTGACAACCAATCATATTTGGATTTGTAGCCAATGGGCGTGTTCTCTGGGCTCCAGTTTAGTGCTAATTAGCGATTGATAGCCGACTCTGAAAATGGCATCAGGTGGAGAATATTCACGCAGCCGGTGGAGAGGATATTGTTAAATTATTAAAAGTATTTAAAAGTATACAGGAGGATGGGTTTTATCTTCAGGTCATTGGTGAGTGAAACTTTGACATTTGTATTGCTGGTTTTGCTACAGTGTTGCATTTTCTTTCCACACACCTGTTGAATGATTGTTGTTCATACAGTGACTGCCCTCGTGACGTCAGACAGCGCGCACGTGTGCATACCTAGAACAACATCATTTTTGAAGATGGAGCAGTAACATTATAACATTATGTTTTGCATATAACATATTTTATTTGTAGGGAGGTATAGAAGGGCCCGTTCTGATGGTTACGATTCCCCACTGGTCAATACAGATCACCTGCTTGAGGAAAGGGTTAAATACGTAGAACAGTTCCTTGAGTTTGGATGGAAAGGCTCCTGTAAAGCCACGAAAACCTTCACGTTCAATGCAAAAGAAAGGGAAAGAGCCCTGGTCATAGCCTTCCAATATGGCGTCCAGAACACGAGGTTAAAGCGCCTGAAAGCGCCTTATTGTCCGGATAACTACAGTACATGTTGTGTGATCTTTGCATGAATATGAATCGCTGCCACTTCAGCGCTCTAGTGTCCGGGTTCTTGCTCTTCTTCCTGTTGTGTGACCCGACCCGCTCCTTTTCCCCAGAGTGCCCGTTGCGTCCGGTGAGGCCTCTCCACCAGGATCAGTGACCTCTTGTATCAAAGCAGCAGAAGTAGCTCACATCAAAGGTACCGTGTGTTGTCGCCCCAATCTGCGTTACAAAGCTTCAATTAGACACAACATAGGAAGCGGCGTCCCTCCTCCTTCAGGATTCACAGACGCTTTGTTTTTGGGGTGAATTATTCCTGCCTAGTCAGCTGCTGTTATTGTTAATCAATCTTAACCACCCACACAATGATGAAGGTAACTCACACATGAGAGCAAACATAGGCAGATTAGACTGAATGCATTAGAGGCGTTGGAGGATGTATGAAAAAAGGCGGTCAGTGTGATGCTCTTGTGCAGCAGGTTTGGATGTGTTTAGAGGTTTGAAAGTGTATTTTGGATTGATTAGAACGTGTTCAGGGTAAGAAACAGATGGCACATGTGTCAGGTTCAAAATCATGAAGTTGTGTTTTTTTGCACAAGGAAACTCAGCAGCTGTTTGAATGAGATGCTGGGATATACACAGAGAGAAAAACAATAAGAAAGAAAACAATTGTTGAAGCAGAAAGAGGGCCAAAAACTGTGTGTTGGTTGGGATTAGTCACTAAACGTATTCCTTGAATAGTTGTAGTGAACCGTTGTCTACATGTGGGGTTTTAGGTGTCATGAATCAAACAGCCACTAGATGTCACTCTAAGATGTGATAAAAATCTAAAGCTCGGCCTGCTGTGCAATCGTCCTCTGAATCCATTTGTTCTCTAATGAAATACCAGCAGGTTGTAGGTGCTAAATAATAATGAGAACTTATTTAATACCAGGAATACTAACACTTTTGTTTGAAAAAAATTAAAGTAAGGAAATGAAATGGAAGCACAAATATATATATATATATATATATATATATATATATATATATATTTTTTTTTTTTTTTTTTTTTTTTTTTTTTTTCCTAACTAAACTTAAATGCTACTTGGGTTTTGTTGAATAGACTTTTTGGGTGAATATCCTACAGATCTTTAACAACTTTTAAACATATATAATAGCTGATATTCATAATATTTTAGCCTTATTTAGCTAATAATGAGGGCTTTACACTAAATATTGTTATTGCAACATTCCCAGAAACTTAATTTACTGTAATATTTAGCTGGAAAGTAACATAAAAAGTCAGTTTCTAAATTTTGGATTTTGTGTTGGAGACTGTAATAAATGGCTATAAAACCAGACGCCTTTATCACCCATATTTGCTGTGAACCACCTAGTGCTCACAGTAAGCCACCTCTCCTCAACAGATTGCCATTCAACCTAATTTATGCAGGGTAACCTTTTGTAAAATGTCCATATGCTTGATATGCCTCCCTTCACACAGGCGTGTGCTAAGCAGCCTCACTGTTAACACAGATGGACCAAACTGCTGCAGAAATTGAGGTGAACATCTGTATGGAAGAGATCTAATGTGCCCTATTGCTATTATATCGCTGTCCCATATGGAAACAATCCTCAGTGTGTGTATGAAATAGAAGGCAGGCGCAGCGAGCGCTAAAGCATGGGACAGGAAGTGATATACGCTTGTGCGTGCAGTCAAAAAACTACATTTATCTTTTGAGCTCATTCATAAAAAAACAATAAAAACAAACAGTGCGTCATTTTTATTTAATCTGATAAGGAATAACATGATTTTTTTTGCTTTTAATATCTAAATGTAGATTTTAATAATGTTCCCACTTGCATTGAATGAAGAGGGACTATTTTGTGTCTCTGCACAGGCAGGCAGCAATGATTGAGTTCAAACATCTTCCCCTCAGAAAGCTGACTCAAGGCGCACAAAGGCCACTGATGAGGTAAACGAGTTTCCCTCTCCTCTACAATCTACTTGTTTTGCTGCCATTCTGAAAAAAGACATTTGAGGGGCTCTTTCCCTCTCCATTCACTCTCGCATTCACACCTTTTTTACCTCGCTGAATGAGGATTCCTGTATTATAATTTGGCCAGAAAATTATTAGGCAATAGATTGCCGGCTATCAGGAGACACTGGGCCACTGTGAATGGCAGAAACGGTATTATCTCGGCCTTTTCAAGGAGCTGCAGGTTTCAAACTGCCAGCTAATGAGTGAATTAATTCAACAAAAGCAAATGATGTTTCTCTCTGACTCAATGGCGGTCTCGCTGGGGAAAATTCAAAGAGCAATTCTTCAGGTGCCATGTCATCTTGGGGGAGAGAATGGTGGGTAAATAAAACAGAGAGGAAGGAAGCGTTTACAATTTTAAATAGGCATTAGTAAGTCATAACCCTCGGAGCACGTCTCTCATCCTAGCTACCCGCAATCCATGTTTGGGATTCCGCAAATTTAATATAATAAATGCACTGTTTATAAATTTAGATAAACCCATGTGACATTTAAGTGTAATTTTCATTTAAATGGGACACTTTGCCTCCAAGTAAGCAAAACGTGTTAGAATAACATCAAAAATCTGCATTTTATTACACACACCGAGTGCCATTGAGAGCGTGTTTTACATAATTTCACTGACTGTCTGAGATAAAATGAATAAACAAAAGAATTATGTAAAATGTTGTGATGTGAATTACTGAAATAATGCACATGATTAAGATGCGTGTAAGAGGGTGGTGTGTTGGCGCTGGTGGAAGTAAAGAAGAAACTGTAGCAGTGGAAATTCAAACACCTATATTTCATTTCTATTCTCAAGTCCAAGTACACCGTTAACTATAAATTAGGATGATAAACATCCGTGTCAATGCAGAAAGTGAGCAGGCTTGTAAAAGATGTTGGGTGTAGTCAATTCACCTTTTATTGACCTTAAATCATTTTAACAAATCAGTATTTATCTGTTGACGACAAATGTTTGCTAGAATTCTTTTTATCCAAATGAATGTTGCATCATCAGCCCTTTTTTCTTTTTGAAAAGCTTCCCTACCTGTGTGAAGTCTCTCTGTGGCAGCTGGAGGCGAGCTGAACTTGTTGTACTACATCAAGGGCGATATCCAAAACAAGATGATTGAACTTTGCCATCGGCCCCCTTGCTGTTGTTTTAATGGTGATGCGTGGATTTTTCTTTAACATGCTGCCAAAAGACTCACATTAGCATGCCATTTAGGAACCTGCATTCTTGCCTGGAATAACACTTATTGCGTAATATCCCGACGAACAAGCCGCCGTAATACGCCACAATTAAGCTGGGAAAGCGTTTTGCATCTGCCAAACCCTCCACTCGCCACAATTATTTGGCAGTAGGTACACAAAGGGGTTATGGGCAGTCGTTTGATGGACACACAGGCCTTTTGATTTTTAATTGTAATTGTAATCCTCTCCACTTGAGGACTTGGAAATGCATCGTTTGAACCTCCTCCTCTCTCTCCACACACATACACACCACCTCCTCCTCCTCCTCCTGTGGTTGGAGATGTGGAGTATTCAACGGCTGCCCACTTCTCGCCCGCGTGTAGCATTAAAAGGTGTAATCTCACTGAAATGTAAATCACAGTTCTTGAAAACAAATTACCGCACAAAGATAACAGGGCCAGCGCTCTATCAATAAAGGAATCAGAAAGCGGCCGAGCAGTTTCTATGTGTGTGTGTCTGTTTTTTTTTTTATATATATATATTTTCTTTGGGGTCCAAATTGCAGCAGACCTGTTATCAGGGGGTAATGGTGAGCTGTCAACCAAGCCAGGTTGATTACAAGGTTATAGTAAACAATCCTGTCTAACTGCCGTGGACAGACTGAAGGGGGGGCAGATGAGGAGCACACATCACATTCATCAAGCAGATTTAAACGAACGCTCAGGGGTTCGATTGGGCGCCATCACCGGCTCCCCCGGTCTCTCTAACTCATGATAATTGCCCCTATTTCTGTGTCTCCTCTGGTGATTTTTTTTTCTCTCTGCAGACCTTCACTTAGTTATCCCAATCTCTCCATCACAGCGGTTTGTGATATTAGGCCAGATGAAATTTTGCGAAAGTGACTGTCAATTTGTCAGCTGCTTGGTCTCAAAAAAAGGATGTTGAATATAGGAAAAAATGATGGTAAAACCTGATGAGACAGAAAGGCGTAAACAGACGACGACTGATAGGCATGCTGGTAAAGTACGACATCTATGGGGAGATTGATTCATTTGACATCTATTTCCCAGCAGTCATAGATGCTTATGATATACCTGTCTGGTATGAGAGAACGTTCATTTCTCTCATGCAAAATGCAGCTTTCATCCGTGTCTTCTCTCGAAAGATGTTTGTTGTTTTTACAGAGAGAGAAGAAGATCCAGCTCCGGCATTTCTGCTTTTAACAGTGCCATTATTGAGCTCAATCAGCTCCTTGTTAGCACCAAAGTCATTCAATTAAAGGGGAGCTGGAGAAACAAATTTGCTACAAATCGAGCTCCTGTGAAGTTGAGAGGGGGCCGTGAAGGGGAAAGGTGGGGAGGGCAGGGCAGCTGGAGGGTAAAGAGGGAGCGGGGATTCATTTCGGAGAGGTTGCCCCCTGTCCTGAGTCAGAGTCCTGATGGTAAAGATACATGGGTAAGAGGCCAGGCTTCTCTTGGGCCGTCTCCATTAAGGGGTTTGGGGTGGAACAATCGGCACCGTTGTTCAGGGCCGGGAAAGTGATGAGGTTGCAAATGGAATCCCGCTGAGGGGGAAACAAAAGATGAGGAGATCGTTTAGTGCAACCGGACTCTTGGTCAGGTGCCCCCTCTTGGACACGTTAATTGATCTCATTTGTTACATATACCTGTCCGATCAAGCTGCTATCATTGGCGGGTATAAGGGGGGCTTCTGAGCCTTGTGATGTCCTGTTTGGATACAGAAATGATGAAAAAGAAAACAAAGAAATAGATAGAGGAGAGAAAATAAGTAAGAAAGGAGGTGAGAGGAGAGTATAAGGGACAAAGTGAAGAGAAAGAGGGCCGTCTCTCCTGCCAGTCAGACACTCTACTCTTACAGGCTTCATTTCACCACAGCTCCAATGTGCCCTGAAACCAGACACTCCCAAATATCCCAATTACACCTGCACTTCTTGTCCTTTTGTAATGGGAATTCTGCTTTTTTTTTTCTTCTTCCTTTCCCCTCCCTGAATCTCTGCGAACACAAAGTGGACAATTGTCCACCGTGGAGCTGAGACGACCTGCTCAAACATCCATGTCTGTTTTATTGGAGGTTGGCAGATCGGATGTGCTTTTAATGGGCCCTAATTGGACACTGTATTAGTCTGCAGTAATGTAAGTAATAAGTATTTAATTCCCATTTTATACATTTTGAGAGGAAATTCCCGCAGCCGTTTGTGTGTGATCTCAATGCCTTATGGTCTTTTCATTGGACAGCTGAGAAATTTGCATAAAATGTGCAGTTTTGCTGTAAAAAGCCACATAAATCAGGGAGCTCAGAAGTCATGCAGTATAAAACTCCAAAGGTTCAGAATGGTGAGAATAATTTTCACTTTAAAATGTGACTTTTTGCACATTGGTGGCGTTCTTTCTACATTCCTATTGGTCTACATTGCTTCTCGTGGTCAGTCCGACCTTTTATTGCCCATTGGATGTGATGCACTGACTCTGCAGAGGCCAAGGAGGCAGATAAAGTCTCTGAAGACTTCACCCCCAGTGTTTTCACGAGCTGATTTGCTACCTTCTGGTTGAGCAACGATGTGCGTATCCTCTTGCCCTCAGCGAGACACAAAGTGCCAGTTTGTTTGTTCAAGGTCCCCGAAAAGTGAGCGTGCGATCTCTAGCTGTGCTCTTTTGTCTCGGCATGTCCTTTTGCAACTTTGCCCCCCCTCCTGCCGGCGTGTCTTCTGAGCTGGCATGGCAGGGTGAGAGCTCTCCAAGCTGCCCGCAGCTTCTCATGCATCCTGTGTGGCTGTCACAAGACGAGATGGGCGCCATTCAACCCAATTAGTGAAATCCACTCTGATGTTGGGAAGAGGGGGGAAAAAAAGAGAAAGAAATCAAATTTTTTATTTCGCCCCCTGTCCGTCATCTGCCAATTTCACTGGAAGTAAAAGAGTGGCAGCAATTAATGACCGTGGGCCGGAGGCGGCACCAGCACTGGCACTAGAACAGCATGTTTCAAGCGTCGGGTGGCATCATGCAAGGCCTGCTTCTCTACCGACGCTAAAGCAAATGAAATGAGACTAATAGGGAGCTTGTTTCCAGCCGCTGATTAAAAGGCCTGGGAGCTCCTGAGGCATCGCCCATGTCCAGGTCTAGGCTCAGCATCATGGGGCCTTCACATTGCTCCTGTAATGTCATTTTGGACATCAGCACGTCTGTCTCCCTGAGGTCATCCTTCTTCAGACTCTCCCTTTTTGTTTGTTCCGCAGCAAAAGGCGGGCTTGGAAATCTACACTTTCCTTTGGGGTGTTAATTAAGGGGAGCATCCGAAATTAATCAGCAAATTCACTAGGGCGAAGGGCGATGTGTCTGAAGGCCTGGAAACAAAGTCCGTGAAGCGCCCGCGGAGAAAGGTGCCCTCGGCTATGGCCAGGCAGAAAAACAAGTGCACAGACGGCGATCTGACACAAAAATTCATGTAAGTACAAAATTTTACACTCATTTTCCCTGTCAGCTTGTCACAATTAATTACAAAAGGTTGATTCGCTTATCTGGCTAAGGGAGATCACACACGCCCGGTCATCTGAACACCATCATATGGTCAATGTCTGCTGGTGGATCCCTGTGCTAACCCACGAGCTAAAGCTACATTTCTGGGACCGCAGTAGTTCGGTCTTATCCCACTTATATTGAGCAAAAGTGAACAGACTAGTTTCAAATAATGCAGCAGCACAAATTCAAATACCTCCTTTTGTTTGTGTCTTCTACCTTCAGTAAAGACTTTTCTTTTGGAAGGTTCAGCCACTTCCTTTTCTCCTTTCATTCACCTTTATCCCCCACTTTCATTACACCAGCATACTTAGATAACTCTCCATTTTTGTCTTTCAATTTATCTTTGGAGTTTTTTTTTTGCCACATTCTCTAATTAGCACAGTGCCTGCAGGCTATTTGTGACCTTTCCATATGTAAATAGATGGATGCCTCCCTCCCTCTCCCCTCTTTCTCTCCCCCTTTTTTCCCTCTTCCCATCTCTGACTTGCAGTGACAAGATGAGTGCAGTCAGAGTGAGCCGGTGCTCATGTGTGGATGGATGACACCACTCAAGGCATGTTTGGCAGCGGCTCCGGCGATATCAGGGCGCGAGGTGTTTCGGGAGTGCGGTGATTGACAGCTGCCAGGTGTGACACTGCCAGCCTGACACAGTGTGTAGCAACTGTCTCCTGTCACTTCCCCTTCTCCTCAGCGCCCCTCGCACCGACGCCACTCGCGCCCGTCCTTTGAGCCCCTCTCTCGCCCAGGGTGCTTCAGCTACCGTTGCAGCTGGAGTGCACTAACTGTGCGAGTGCACTTCGGAGAGGCCTCGCCGCTCAACAGCTATACTTTCTTGAACTAGGACAGGAGTTTGTTTTTAATATGCCAGAGTAGTTATTTTTATCAAGTTGATATTGACTAGCGGTGGGGGAGAGGCCACAGCTTGAGAACCAAAACTTGAGTCTGGCCTTGCATGGAAAACAACAAAGTCTTCTTAGATGCCTCCAACTTAAGCATCAAAATTGGTAGAGAAACTTTAAGGCTCCTGATACATCCAGTCAACATCAATGAGATAGCACCATCCAGCAAAAGAGCAGCAAAATCTACGTGTTCTGGTCGGCCTGCGGTGTTTAGCAACGGCCCAATGGTGGCTAACAGCTGGCTTGGTGTGTCAAAACCTTAGAAAAGTATGCATAGGTTGATAAGCAGCTGATATCTTTATTGTTCATCCGGTGCAGCTGGGTTAAAAGAATGGTGTGAGTAGCCAACACTCACAAAGGCTCCACTGAGTTTGGGGTGGAACAATTATATAGTTCCTCCTCAAATCTGAAGTTACATGCGAGTTAATGTAATTCCGCCTATAAACTGGTGTCAGGACCCTGGTTTGAATAATGGTCTCTCTGGCTATTCACCACAAAGACAACTTTGGGGAAACAATATGAAAAGCAATACATCTGAAGTTGGTGAGACAAGCTGGCTGCTGAAGAACTTTTCTCGGTGCCAAAAGTGGAACACGCTGCCGGTATGAATTCCAACATGGATTCTTATTCCTCAGAGACAATCCAAAGTGTTTTTAACTCACATTAGCATACATTACAGAAGAGGCGGCTAGATTGCCAAACCAGATCACTTTAAGAGACAAATGCATATCGCGAATATGAAAGTGAACCCAGTTATTATGGCATATTAATTGATGATAATCTTTTGTGCCAGTTCACCACTTAGAAAACGGGCTGATCTCTGACCTGTGCTGGTGATAAATATAGATACGGAACAAGAGAGGCAGTGCACACACACACACTTAGCAAATAACTTAGGAGAGTTGTCACCGTCTGTGCACACACGCCGCTCCGCAGACGAGACAAGACACAGCAAGAAAATAAAGCTGAAATATATGCGGCATAATTGTTTTACCCAGGCGTTACATTTAATGCATGAATAATGTCTACAAATGGCAGGTCTCTTGCTTTCATTTTCCAGAGAGAAGTGTATTTACGGACTGCTGGTGGTCCCTGGAGGCCCCCCCCCCCTCCCTTAGCAGTATTTAATACCTCTAAAGTGCATAATTGCTGATCAGAGAGTCTGTGATGCTCTGTTTGGTGTGTAAAGGACTTCTTTCAACGAGGAGAGGAGAAGGGAAGGGGGGAAGGAATGCTACACCTCTGGTATCATGTGCCATATTTGTTCACAGCGGCTGGTAGCAGCAGAGAGAGAGACAACGGCAGAGTGGCTGTCTCAATAGCGGGCTGGTATCTCTTTACTGGGGTCTTTTTGTGTGAGGGGAAACAGGCTTGGTTGTCGTGTAGCGCGAGCTAACCATCGGGTGCACAGAAAGCCACTTAATAAGTAAAGGCTCAGTGTGATTCTGATCTGGCATGGTGACCTCTAGAGAGGCCAACCCACAGGCTCTCTGTGTCCCTTGGTGTCCATGTCCGCCCCAAACCACAATGGATGGCGGGGACGTGACATCAACATTATTTCCTCCCATTCCCTAACCGAGCACCTGCTCAGCCGACATCCACCACCACCACCACCACCACCCCCTCTCTACAACCCCCAGAGTGGTGTCCTCGGCCGGGGCCAGGGCCACGGCACATTCCTGCCCGACGCTGATGCGAGGTGACCGGACTGGCCGGTTCACACGGCCCCTCCAGTGGCGCTGGGGCCGCAGCCAGAGTCGCACACAGACAGCTGGAGGAGACAGAGTGGAGGAGGAGGAGGAGGAGGAGGATGGGGATGCAGGGCACAAACAGCCATAAGAGAGAACAAGTAGAGTTAAAGTTGACAGGTTCAACAGAGCAGCTGAATGTCAGTAACAGCAGCCAAAGCACGGCTCGAAAGTGAAAAAGACAAAACTTGTTAGAGTGGCAATCCGTGAGGTTTATGTGTTTATTTTGGCGCTGTATCTGTGGTGATAAGTTTGCACAGCACTTCCTGATGATCTTTTGTGTTTTGTTGATAAAGGTTGAGTGTCTGTACCTGTCATGTTGCTAAATACTCAGCTTTTTTGGGGGCTCAAAATGAGTGCATCCAATTTGTAGAAGCTTTCATGAATTTGCCAAGGAGTGGATACATGTATGTACAATTAGGATTTAGCTATATTACATTTTGCAAAGCTCAAGTTAGGTTGTTTTTTTTTAAGGATAAAATTAATGCAATCTTTATTTCAAGCTAAAATGCCAAACCTCCAGCTCTTTTTTTTTATCCTGTTTCTGCTCTGGAAAAATACAAAACTTAAAAAAATGAAAAATAAATGCAGGTCATTCATTTGTATTCATTCAAAATGTTGAGCAAATTTTAGTTTCTCTGATTTACTGTTTAATAAAGTCTGTTTTAAAGCTAAAAACTTAAAAGACGGATAATAAGTTGTGCTAAATTGACAAACATTCGACTCTTCCTAAAAACTATCATGAATACAGGTTGATACTCGGGTTTAATGTATCAGGTTAAAGTAGGAATAGCAAAATGAACATTCATATTTAATAATTATTAGTTCAAAGATAAAGATGTAGCTATAGATGTCATAATCTTTCTGTTTCTCGAACCTGTTCTTTGTGCAGAAAAGAAATATAGAAGAGGACAGAAGTCTTATTTTATTGTAAGTAATTAACTTGCTTGTATGCTGAGTCTCTGAGCTTTACTGTTGAATAAAGAGTTATTGACTGAAGAGGATTATACATAGAGGAAGTGGCTTGCTAGAGTAGCACTGATTCAATAGTGCACTTAAATATTTTTAAAATCAGGGAGTCTATTAAATGTTTTTGGAATATTTGGAATATATTGCAACAATCTGAATAATTAACAATTAATTCAAAAATAATGGTGATACAAAAGAAATCCAAACTCGGTGTCTTAATTAAAAAGAAACTGCTCTCAGGCATATTCTGTCACCCCCGACAAATATTTCACTCCTTCTCAAAAGCGAAAGATGGGTAGCTTGTGCTATCAGGAAAGTGTTAATTAATGAAAGACAAACCTTCTTCAGCGTGGTGCACATATACAGGCATAACCCCGGCTCTCGCCTCGCACTCAGGCAGCCACTTATACACTCTCTCACACACACACACACACACACACACACACACACACACACACACACACACACACACACACACACACACACACACACACACACACACACACACACAACCTTATTAGCCGCCGTCCTTATGTGGGACCACTGTTAGTCGGTGAGCCGTTGCTCCACTTTTTTTTTTTTTTTTTTTTTGAAGGAGAAACAGAGAATGAAAGAGAGAGAGAGGCCTGAAATAATTTGTTTAATTTGGAGCAGCTCCCAACTCAGCAGGTGAGAGAGGAAAGGGGGAGAAAAAAAGAGAGAGTGTGTTTTTCTTTTTGTGTGCGGGTCTTCTCATCATACAGGGAGGTGGGAGGTGGGAGGTGTGTGTGTGTGTGTCTGTGTGTGGGGGGGGGGGGTGGCAGATCAGGGTCTCACTTCACTTGCCCCAGCTGCAGAGACCCCTCGGTTTGTTGGTTTGGGTCATGATGACATGTGGAAAGGCAACTCCCCCCCACACACCGACCCTCCAGCACCCCCTCCCTTCCTCCTCCCCGACCCTGCCACCGCAAACCCAACTCCTAATTATCTCTGAATAGCAATTTTATTGAACCCTAATTTGTAGTAATGAATTGTGATAGGTGGCGAGGCAGAGAGAAAAGAAAAGAAAAACTTCACCCCCCCCTCCCTTAGTCTCCCCCACGCATGCACACACACCTCCCTTTGTTAAATTGTTAGGGCACTCACCCACTCACTCGCATGCAGATAATCTGTGTTATTCTCCGTGTTTGACCCTCGCTGGCCAGATAAGATGTTCAGACGATGTTCAGTTCAGGTTTAGTTACATATTTTAAGACATTAGATACCTGGAAAATGTGTTGTTGATGCAACATAAGCGTGACTCTGAAAGAAGTACTGATCCATTAGGGAATGACGGAGGGAAATGCTGGAATTTACACACAACCCCTGAATTAAATGCATATTTTCTGCATTTTTGATGACAACCTGCATGCAATAAAAACCCAAACGGCAAACACGAATGTGACGCTGTTTTCATCTAAGGGCACTCTGGACTCCGGATCTCTCTCGGCCTCTTGAATAGCAGCGAGTGAAGAGGTTGGAGGGCACTCGAGCCGCGGCTGCAGCCCAGGACGAGGGCGATGATTCAGCCGGCAGAGACCCGCGCCGCAACAGGGCTCTCTCCGTCGTCAACGGAAACAAGAGTTCTCATCAGGGGTCACGGGGGTCAAACCCAGCCGCTCCCTGTGCAGATGAGCCTCTCTCTGTCTGTCTCTGCACTAATTCTGTCTGGGAGAGCAACGTGGAAGGGTGTATGAATATTCAAGGGAGATGTAGAGACATTTTAAGGTTTAATATCTGCAGCTCAATGCATGAATGTACGGGGTTTGAAGAAATGAAAGGGGCTTTGACACAAATATATGGTCTTGTTTAATTTAAGGATATTTTGTTTGACTCAAAGTTGTGGAGTTGATGCATCATAGATTTGGCTCACCTCACTGACATTCTAAGAAATTATTTGAATCGTACAAATTTGCAGCTTTGGAACTGATTGTGAGTTCATGTACAGGTTAAGATGGTCTGATGATCCAAAAGTTGGTTGTACAAATGCATGAAATTTATGTGCTGCACATTTTAGAATTTTCGTAAATGCACAAAAAGATAATTTTCCCAAATAAAATCCAAGATAAACGCCTCAAAACCAATTGGTTCTCTGCATGTCACAGGTCATAATTGCAAATTTGCACCACTTAAGTGCAAAATCGCGGTTTAAATATCTATATAGTATATGAGTAACTTATATCTATATAAGTTACTCACATGGTGCATGTACTTTAAGGTGTTTTTGATTAAATAATCACACACTATGTGGTCCTAAACGCAGTTTAAATGCCTACATTTCTGACTTAATTTGCACAGACGGTTTAATTTTGAACAAATATCCCTTAAGACGAACCACATCCATATGCAAACCATATCCAAGAATGTTATCCCAAGCTATGTAATATGTGAAAACAAAATAAGAGTATCTTTGTTTCCCTTTCTCTCTTTTCCTTACCTACCTTAGAGCGAACAAAGCCCCACCGCCGACCAACCTTCTCCCCATGATTGGAAGGGATCTCCAGCCTATATCTGGTCATACAAACACTGTTTGCTCTGAGCTTCCTGTCTGTGGACTTACATTACAATGTGTAGATTTAGAGATTGGGAAACTAAAGTCGCCGGGCTTTTCAGTTGGATAACCCCCCCCACCCCCCACCTTCCCTCCTTCTCCAGCCCTCTGTCTGTCACACCGTCGTCCAATACCAGATGGTAGGCGTTCAACACGGAGACCAGCACCGCTAAGCTAAAATACCTGATTACAATTCACCAATACAATTCAAATATCATGGGCAGGCTTAAGGATAATACCTCTGTAACAATATCATTTATTTTTCCCTCTGTTCCCTTCATCCTTGTTTTACTGGGAGAGGAGACTGCAAAGCCCTTCCTCAAACAGATAAAAGAAAAGATAACCTTTTTTTTCTTCCTGTGTTTCTGAGGGGATTATTATTTTTGATTCCCTCCGTGCGCTGTTATCTGATGCGTATTTCATAAAGTGCCAATAAAAATAAAACCGATAAGAAAATAATATTTAAATGTTGTTTTACTTTCACTCAATATTTCAGGAAAAAAAATGTAGACACAAATAATCGAGGTGAAAATATTTATAGGATGTAAATCGTGCCCTGGCTGACATTTTGGAGCCATAATAATAATGAATTAAAATGTTATGCCAAATTCATATTTATGCTGTTTATTCATATTCAAGTGCAGCACAGTCATACATATACATTGTGTTGTTGTGAATGCATGAAGCCCACTGCTAATTAAGCTTCACATTAGTGGTGACATATTAAATAAACCTAAGGCCGTTTCAGTTTATGTTAAATAATAATAAATATACATCAGTAATATTATTTAACATTTCTATTATCACTTCATATATTCCAACCTAGAAGAAGACACAACTCAACCTGATGGAAATGCATATTTTGTTGTTTAATGAGCAGAAATAGGTTTTGTTTGTATAGCCCCACATTTAGACAAAAAGATTATTAAATTAAAAATACATATTTTATTTATTTTCGATAGAATAAAAGTATATAATATAATAATACAATATATGCTTTGTTTTTTTATTTTTTATTCCTCTTGTTTTTCAGATATTCTGCTCAGATGTCTGTTTATTAAGAACATTAATATAATTAATTTACGTATAATGCTGTTTCTCTATATCTATCAAAAATCAACTTTAACAAACAGTAAAAGTCAACAGATTTAATGTATAATTTTGAATTATAAAAGTTGTATGACAAGCATGCAAAACAATACCATACTCCAATGCAATAGGATTAAAAACAGTGTTTGCATTTAGTATGTGTTGAGTAGTGACTAAATCTGCTATCTGCACTGACAGTGTTACTTTGCTTTATGATTATGTCTTTAATTCTAATAAATGAACAAACTAATGTTAAAGATGGTGAAGTAGCTGATGCCAGTTTTTAGTTTTTTTAACAATGAGAACCAGAATTTAATTAAAGGAAGATATAAAGTAGATGATAAATCTATAAAAAGTTTTTGTTTTTTTACATTATTTGGATGGACTTTCCTCTCGTTTATCACAATAAGTAATACCAAACATAGAACCTTAAGTTTATATCAACCACAAATTTTAATTAAAACTACTTGCACCACAATAACTCTGTATATACGCATAGAAATATTATTATATTATGCTGTTGCTTTAATTATTCTCACAGTTGGGATTATAACTTTATGTCTAGACTGCACAGATGGAATTAATAATTTCTACATAAACCTGTACAGCTGTCAGCGTAACCTCGCTGCAGACCTTTTGTCCGGGGCCTGAATTTAAATTGAAAAAGTGCACAAACTGAGATCTCCCAATCGATGTGACCCGCAACTTTTTGTAGCCACTTTTTTGCTTCAAGGAAACAACAATCTCAACTCTCCTTGTGAAGTAACTGCCTCATATGCATATACAGTTATTCACAACGCTGTGCTATGTGTCGCTGTGGTGCTGTGGAAACCTCGTACCTCCAAAAAAAGGAAAAACTGTTTTCAGTTTGACCCCGGCTTCCTGTTTTTTTACTTCATCCAGCTGGTTTGGAAAATGTTTTATGAATTTAAGGGGTTGTATTTCCCGTCACCCAGAGGAGCATGTAAGCCTTCAACCAAACCTCCCTCAAATTGGAGTTGGGAGGTTTTTCAACTGACAGCAGCTTCGAGAGAAAGCAGCGGTTGCTCTGTGTTTGTTATTCTTCCGTGGCCAGAGAGTGTTTTTCTCTCAGTGTGATCTCTGGTGTGGGCAGAGGTGCGTCTAGCCGCCCACACCACTGGCAATGCTGCCCATGTAGCACCCATAACACCGAAACCATTAGTGGCATGGCGGTCTACCCACATCTCAAACCACCTTCATTAGTCATTCAGCTCCTTATTTTTGTTTGGTTTCCCCTCTGGCTCCTAATTAATGCTTAATCGAAACTGCTGAACTGAGCTGGTTGAGAAAATTCATGAATATTAAAATCGACCCTGACGTTTTTTCTCGCTTTCTCCTCTTTTTTTTCCCTTTTTTTTGGCTTGTCTACAGTAGTAGCCAGGCGCCATTTATTTTTGTTGCTGTCAGAGATTTAAGGCGTCATGTTTCTTTCCCACTTTTCAGTGCAACAATGATGATAGTAAGCAACAGAGCCCTATTTTGCCAATTTGAAGTGAGAGTTTCTCGTGTCACTTTAATGTATGCTTTTTCAATAAAGGGGGGCACTTGAATATAGTTTCACTTTGACAGTAAGTGAAGCAGACGGAAAAATCATCTGGTTTAAGGCTTTCAACATCACCATAAAGGTAACTAGATAAACACCATAACATGATAAAGTCAAATCCCTTGATGCCTTTTGATATTTCCTTAATTCAGAGAGGAAACTTGTTAAAGAAGTTTTGTTTCAAATTGCATCCTGTAAAATAGATTTCTATTGACCCGTGCTGACAGGGCTCTTTGCAGACTGGAAGCTGTACCAATATTTGTTTCTTATACGTTTTAAAGTGCAGGCTCAGCATTAATTGTGTTATAAAACCACGGTTACTCTTTCTTAAATCTACTCGGATATTAGTTTCTGGATTGATCAAGTTTTGAAGACCACTCAGAGACTGTTTTTGTATTGAAGATTAGAGGAATAAAGGAAGTCATCTCCAGACTAGAAACAACATTCAGAGAATGAAAAAGGGATGTTTCAATATTTAATATCATTTGTTTTAAAGTTATAATGCAGTTTATTTGGAAAACAAAGGAAGTCCTTTTTTACTTTTAAGTTTGAAGCTTTTATTAATAAACTCTCTAGTGATCTTGATTTGCATTGCAAGGATTCCTGATTTTGAAGAAAACTTCCAAATTAGATATGTTAACAAATGTACAATTATACATGCAGCTTCCAGAAGATCACTTCGATATGTGTTTTTTCTTGTTACCTCTAATGGAACATGATTATTAATGTCTCCTTGGAGGACGCCCCGTCAACTCTCTTAGACGTGAGTTTGAGAGCAGAAAATAATTTAAAAATATACACTAACCACTGCTGTTTATCATATTTTATTAAAAAATCTCTGAATATGGAATGAATTTATTCAACTGCACAACTTTTCATTATTCCAAAGCTTGACAAGATATACTTATATAATAACGTAAGATTGTTGAAAAAAAGCTTCACAGAAGAAACACAATCATGTTGCCCTTTGTGAAGAAACATGTCTATATTTGTTCTGATTAAATTGATGGTGGCATTGCAGACGAGCCAAATTGAAATCTTGTGACAATTTCTCTGAAGTTGCTCAAATACAATTTGACTTCTGACAAGGGGGATGCAATTTATAAAACAGAACATGCCATCAGTGCAACCCAGCATTTGCATAATGAGGATAGTTCCATTTCCGCCAGCAATGTTTTTGACAGCCTCTAACTAAAAAGCTGTGGTGCAGAGGAGTGAGAAATGTCGATACAAATAATCCAGAAGATGCAGAAAAGAGGGGCGATCGGGGGCAGCCACCGGATCCATCAAAGAGCTGGCGAACAAAACAAATGGAGTTTGGCAAACGGAACAACAGTGTGCTCAAGCTGCAGTAATGCTAGGTGACCCTGGCAGAAAAAAGGACGGAGGGGCCTTCTGCCCTGAGCTACAGCCTTGACTTTGAACGCACCGGAGAGGAGTTGGACCGCAGGAGAAACTACTCCAGAGGTTGCTCTGATAGGTTGACAAATATGGCTGCACTGACGCTAATGCCATGTAGCTCTTTTGCTCTAATTGTTGATTCAATTTGCTAATGACTAATTTGATTTAAGTGGCAGGCACATCTCCATGTGTGCAGGACATGGTAGAGGAGGAACGAAAAAAAAAAAAAAAAAAAAAAAATGGACTGGAGGTGGCGTGATGGGTTGTCACGCAAAGGCTGCTCGCCTATGAATATTCCATGAGAGTTCACACTTAATTGTTTCTGATTTGTTTATTTTTTTTCAATACAGTGCTTTAGCGCACACTCCATCAGTCCCTGCGTTGACAACCCGTGCACCCCCACCCTGTCCCACCCACCCCTCCTGCTCATGCCACCCTCTCCTCACCATCCCCCACACTTTCACAAGTGGTGCTCAGATGTCCATCAAACACAGCAAAATGAAGGATCACTATAAGGTTGTTGGAGCCTGTCAACAAAAGCACTCTACCACTTTTGTTCCCCCCTGTTCTCCTGCTTGTTGAGCCCGCTGGAGATCTCTGATGTGAAGGAGCAGATGAATTTCTAACCAGACATTTTTCAGGGGGCCCCTATTGAGCGCCGCTACCTGTTGCCAATGCAAATGGATCCCCGACTCCAAAGATCCAAAGGAAGCACATTGTTCCTCCAAGAGGCGTTTGAGTCCACTTGCATGTTGTTTGCCTCTCGGAGTGGACGCGTCGCTTCGGTTAGATCAAGAATAAAGGTTTGAACGTGACCCCGCGGTTTGCACCCTGGCGCTTATAGCGAGCGAGCGGCAGCACATGGCAGTTCAAAGTGACTCTCTTTCCAGATTCCAGAAATTATGAGAGCCAGAGTAAAGGTTTCAACGGTGGAAATTGTTTGTGCAAATGCTGATAGAAACGTGGTCCAATATGGAAACTGTAACATAAGCAGAGCAAGAAGACGAGAAGTACTTACCCAGATAAAAGCCACGAGGGACCTCAGACGGAGCGGTTCTCCTCTTGTTCACTGGAGGCATTGGCATCCATCCGTTTGTTTGTACGCTCTCCAAGCCTGTTGAGTGTTCTCCTGTATGATTTTTTTTTTTAAATCCCTCTCTGCCCCGGCTCTCCTATACCTTTAGTACATGCCTTGTTCTGGCCGGACTTGCAAAGACGCAAATCTCTTTCCTTTTTTGCCTTTTATCCTCTCCCCTTGATGGGTCTTCTGAGCTGCATGACTTGCAAATCACGCCGTGATATTGAATGGGATTGACATTTTCAGATGTAAATACATAGAATATTTCATAATGTCCAACGGAAAGTGGATGGAAGTCTAATTGTCGTATAATGATATTTTTCCCTTCTCAGATCTGCCGGGGCCGGCAAATGTGTTGCTATGGAGATTATGAATAAATATGGCCCATGTATTATTAATTCATCTTGTGTGTATATTTATCTGGTGTTTGCTCATGTATTCATGTATTAATTTATACATTTGGGTCGTTGTCTTGTCTGGACAAACGAGGCCGCTGTGATGCAAATAGATTCCCTCTGATTCTGTGTTTGAATCTCCGGAAGTTGGAGGGAAACGACCAATCGGATGAGTTTAGAGTTGTTTTAGGACTTCCCAGAAAAAACCCCAAAAAACCCTGAACACTGATAGAAAGTAAGTTTGTACTTCTTCCTACCGTTGGATGTGACTTAATGATGCAAAAGCCTGCAGAAACACAAGGCAGGTCACAGGAGAGTGACAGTTCAGGGCAGTTTATATTAGTATTGATAAATAAACATTATTTAAAACATCTGTCAGGCCCAGTTAAATATCCTCAGTGTGGTTCAGTAGCTTCACCAACCCAGGGCATCGAATATTTAATTATTGTACTAACTGAATAATGAAAAAGTCAATTTCCAGACCGACGGCCCGTATGCAGAAGACAATTGCATTTCTAATATCTGCATGTGAAATCTTCTCTCCCCCCCCTATGTCCCGTCTCGATGCCTCACAGGGCTGCGGAGTCTCCTGCATTACCATAGCTCTCTTCCTGACTAAGTCTGCTCCTCATATTCACTTGTCGTGGCTAATTACGTGTTTAACCCTGTGCTGGTGAGCTTGTTTTACATTCAAATTTATGGGGGACCTCGCTGATCTGAAGAAGCAGGAATGAGCGGGTACACGACGGCGAAGATCAGTCTTCTGGTAATTGATTATCCTCTTAGAAAAAAGCGACAGCTGCCAGAGGGCTGCCGTCCTGGAGTTGTTGACCTTTGACCTCTGACACGGTTGGAAACATAAAAAGCAAAGGTCACAGGTGGATTGTGGTGGGATGGGGACACATATATATTAACTGTATTTACTTTTCCTTGTTTTTACATTTGTCTTACATTATATGCAATAATAATAATACTAATAATAATGATAATAATAATAATATATATATATTTTATTATTATTATATTATTTGTTCTCTAATAAGATTTGCATTTTTATTACCAACAAATGCAAATATTTCTGTTTTCATACAAACACGATGCTGTAGCAATAATTTTTCCGATCTTGTTGCTTGTGGAATAAATAATTACGCATATGTTGTCAATATTTACATTTCCACTGTTTAATTTAATTCTAATGGAAGTCCCTGGGCGCTACGAGCAGCAGCTAATAGAAGAGAAATGATTAAAGCTTTCTCCATAATAACCCTGCTGAAACACAACTTGCTGCAACGTAATCTAATAGCATTTCAGTGTTTTATAGACTACGGCAACTTTGATCACTTCCATTGTTGATTTAATTTCCCAATGTAATTTTTCAAACCCTCTTTAAAGGACATCTCGTCTGATAGGTTTTATTAGTTTTGGAGCAAAATAAAAGCAATTGTTTGTTTGTGTGTTCCTTCATTGTAAATACACTCCGTGGATGTGTGTGTAAAAGCTTGGACTCGCTTTTTAATCATTACCACGCACCCTCTCCTCTGTACAGTGGTTCCATTGTGCTGTAAGCACTGTGTGTGTGTGTGTGTGTGTGTGTGTGTGTGTGTGTGTGTGTGTGTGTGTGTGTGTGTGTGTGTGTGTGTGTGTGTGTGTGTGTGTGTGTGTGTGTTGGCATGCAGTACCAGGCCGGGTCAAAGCAGCTTAGTTCCGATCTGTTGGGTGACCTGCCCGAGCCTTGCCGGCCTCACTGACCCACATGATTTCATTATAGAGAGGTGAGGCGCATGGCCTCTGCACACACACTCACGGTCACATATGCACACATAAAGTATAGCTATGTGCATAAATACAGTTGGGGCATATATACGTACACTCGGGCGAACATACACTATGCAGGCATGTATACATATACATTAAAACATTTTAAAATAAAGTCACTGACATTCTCTTCACAACGAGCAAGTCGATTTCTTATGATTTTTTTATGTTGTCATTTAAATCAAAGGACAATATTTCAAATAGATTAAATAGTCCTGCATTGACAAAAAAAAAGTGTGTTTCTGATATACTAAATATCTCTGCTGTCAGAAGCTGTACTGAAATAAACAACACCAAAAAAAAAGGAATCATACATTGAAAAAATTGCAAAAAACAAGGATCTTAAATCCTGAACATTTTGCAGAGTTATGACATGATACAACAATAAGCTACAGTATCTGGTCTGTTCAAAAAGCATTGACAAAAAGACCAAAAATAAGGTTGTATTTTTGAATTATTAGACATTTTACAAATACAATACAGTAAGGACATTATACAAAACCAAGCAATCAGGAAGCAAAAAGAATCTCTCAGTTGCATGCAAGTTGCAACTGATGCATTCATTGTTCATTTCCTAGAAAACCATTGTTGGAAATTAGTAATTTAACTGTCACCAGAAGCAACGACAACGCATTGATTCTCAGTCTAACAGCAACTTTTTCCTGATAAGATGACCATATAAATACACCTTTTTCAAAAACAGATTTTCTTTTTTTCACTGATTATAAAAACATGCCAGAACAAAAAATCTGCAATTAAAACACCTCAAATCCCAAACAGACATCCTGCTGATAGAGAACATTTCTTCGATCTGTTTCCACATAGATATGTGTGTGTGTGTGTGTGTGTGTGTGTGTGTGTGTGTGTGTGTGTGTGTGTGTGTGTGTGTGTGTGAGGTTTGACGGTGCTGTCAGAGGAGTTGTGCTGAACACGATCACTAGATGGCGATCTAGGTTAAAGCAGTGTGCTGCTGTCGGGTTTTGAATGGCAGGAACACAAGGTTTGTCAGTAGTCTACGGTTCTGAGGCAAGTGATCCTCCTTATTGAAGAGCACACACTCAAAGCATGTAGAGCTATGGAATAGGATTTGGTTTCACTTCTGCTGGGATTGAGGGTTTTTCTTTACATGCTTGCAAGGGATGAATGTTCTGAGCCTGAGAACACAAAAACAACTGCACAAATTGTATCACCCGGGGTGAGATCACACCGCAGTGTCTGATTTTTAATTAGGTAACATTGTGTTCTGACCCCAACCAGCCAAATTACGATTTTTATTCTTATTATTCTGAGTTTTTTTATGTGTATGAATGTATGAATTTTATGTGATTTGTGATAAAAAAAAAAAAAGTTTAATTTAAACCTGATTAAACACATGGTTAATAAATGTCAAGATTTAGGGGAGAAAAAGTTCCTGTTCATCTAAAAGATATCATTACATACTTTGATAATGTGTTCCCAGTGTGTGATGGTCAAACTGTGGCTCCTGCTCTTTAATTGAATGTTTAAATTGGAAATCAATATGTGAGTTAAAGACAGCAGTGTCACTTTAAACACATGAAGCAGCGGGATGTTAATCCAAGCTACTTCTTCTCTGTTCATTTTAGTTTAGATAACGTTGAGATAAGCTGATAACTGTAACTAAGAGCACATTTCCAGGCCAAATCTACCGTCAATACAGGGAAGAGAGTGTACATCATTACAGCATGATGTTAATTTAGTAAATTATGGTCCTATTTAAAGTTAAATAGACCATAAAGCAGAGTATGCTTTCGGGTGGGGCTACCTTGTGATTGACAGGTCACTCCAGCTGTCCGTGTTTTCATCTTTGATCTTTAACCCTTTCACATTGTGACTTCAGTGCATGGAATTTAATTTTTAGATTTTTGGCTGGCCTAAAAAAGGTCTTATTCGGTTTATTTATTTAACAAAAGCACTGTGTTTGCTAATGTGACTCCCACTAATGTGTTGTCACATGTGTGTTGATGTATTTTGTGTGTTTTTACAGTGTTCACACTTGTACATTCTAGTTTAAAGCTTATTCTTGTAGTTTTATAAATGACTTAAGTGTCTTCACTATGTCTGTTGTGTACATTCCATCCTGTAGCCAGCAGGGGGCAGGGCGGCGCTTTACGTCGCTTTAAGCCGGCTTTGCGACAGTGGAGTGTGATTTACGACCGTAACGGCGCGAAACCGTAATTCTCCTTATTCTGCTGCGCCAGGCTAAACGAACAGGTTGTCCTGTTTTACAGGTGGGTAAAATAAGTTTCACAAATGAAACAAGCATTGCTAAATAAACACATTGTTTTAGTAGCTGATTAACCCGGAAATAGATTCATGTTGAGAGATATTAACGTGGGGAAGTGAGCGGCTTGATTTGCTGCCGTAAAGTGTTCGTAAAGATGAAAAACGTTGAAGCGCTTTGAACAAAAGTCGAAACTGTTAGCTCAAGTGCTAATATTAGCATAAAGCTAGGTTTGATATTTGATATTTGTTAACATAATAATATTTGTTTACATAATAACTAAGTAGACTAAGGGTTGAAATGTGAAGCAAGGTGTGTGATTGTGTTATTGTCAGTGTGCCAAAGATGGCGACCAAAGGGCCAACATGCTGAACTCAAGGCTTCAGAATGACAGTCCACAACCCAATACAGGTGAAGTGACAGTGAGTATGTCCACTTATTATATATTGGTCCAATTATGGTTTGTTTATTTATTTAATAAAACATTTTCTTTGTTTTTTTAAAATAAAGTTTCAGAGCATTTGAAAGTGCTGTTTATCCGTGAATCTTATATGATTATATGTTAAAAGCAAGTTTCAAGTTAATTGTTAGATTTTTGGTCGCCTAAAAAATATCTTATTCGGTTGGTTGTTCGTGTCACTTCCTGTTGCAACAACAAAGATGGGGACCAAAGGGTCAACATGCTGAACTCAAGGCTTCAGAATGACAGGAGACAACCCAATACAGGTGAAGTCACAGTGAGTATGTCCACTTAATATATACGGTTAATGGTCCACCTCCTTTCTTTCCTCTTGACTTTTTCCATTTCTGTGTTCAAATGATGGTTTGTTTATTTATTCAACAAAAGCACTGTTTTTGCTAACATGACAAACATGTTGTAGCTATGCTGCAGCTAATTCTAGTCCAGTTGTAGCACTTTGCAAGCTAAATAGCAAAAAAAAATCTTATTGTTTGTGGAAACTGCTAGACTCATTTAAATTACATTACAGTCATTTAGCAGACGCTTTTATCCAAAGCGACTTACAATCAGTAGTATATTACATATCATTCACCCATTCACACACTGATGACAGGCTACCATGCAAGGTGCCACCATCAGACTCTAACTAACATTCATGCAACATCCAGTCCACACCGATGGCAAGCAACCGACTCCTCAACAAACCGTTTGTCCTGATTGATGACAAATACATCCAGTTTTTTTTTTTTCTGATAAAATTTCAGAGCATTTGAAAGGGCTGTTTTACTGTGCATCTTATATGATTATATGTAAAAAGCAAGTTTCAAGCTGAAAACACTTGCCTGCACAATATAAATGAAGGTAGGAATCCGAGAGGGAGAGTTAAAGAAAAGAGAGGAACAAGAGGCAGACTATGTATAAGGCCAGAGAATCAAAGTGATTTTATTTGCATAATGTGCATGCAAGCATTTACAATACACACACGCATACATCCCATCACTGTAGTATCTCATCACTTCTATCTCCGCCTCTTTCCAATCTTCCCCAGCCTTCTTTACATCAACTCTTCTTTTTTTTTTTTTCTTGTATCTCCGCCTGCTCTCTACCTATGCAAGTTGTCATTCTCTCACCATAATAGCGCTTCTGTGCCTTCATGTTGCTGGTTGTTTGCTTGAAACGTAATCTGCGGATGTAACAGAGGAAGAAATTGAGTCTAACAAATGGCTTGAAAGGCTCACGCGGCATATCAAGCCAACAAACCAACAAAGGCAGACAAAACGCCCGTCTTTTTTCCTCCCCTCAACATCTGAAGTTGATATTTTCAACAGAATAGCACGCGGCTGACGTTCCCTGAATAAAGAAGGCAGCGTTCGCCGCTGTTGTGTTACGCTGTCATTCTGACTTGAATGGAAAAGTTGAGGCCCATTTGTTTGGTTTAGCTGTTGAGGAGAAATGGGTTTGTTTGATTAACATTTTGCTCGCGCATGTCAGTTTCAGCGGCATCATTTCTATGGGGAGCTGAGACTGAGGCTGTGTAAACTGTACACGTCTGTCTGTATATCTGTATATATATCCATCCATCCATCTATATATCTATCCATCCATCCATCCTCTAAAATAAAATATATTTTTTGTGAACAGCAACAGTGATTATGGCTATTACTGCAAACAATGACCCACACATTACGAGACATTACCTTAATCTGTGTGTGCACATGTGTGTATTAATGCCTGGACCATAACCTCTACTGCTACATGAGTAATCTCCCAGTATCACTAATGTGCAGTGATAACATTGTGTTCACAAAACTAACATTACACATCCATGGAGCACTGGAGAGCCGTACATGCTGCTATTTTCTAGTTTAGGCAGCTGCTACCATAGCTTGTATTTAAGTTGTGCACGTAAGTCTATGGGAAAATAATTTCTCAACAAATTTATTAACTCCGTACCTCTCCTAGTTTCCCTTCCAGCTTCAGGCGTTACACTCATAGCGTCTATTCAAAATAAACTTCCAACACAGGTTTCACGGGGCAGATTACAAACCCATCTGTGACATTACGCTGGTTACGTCTACTTCTTATATACAGTCTATAGTTGCTACCTTGAATCTTTTGTAATGCACTTACATGTAGCAGCATCTTCGTTCTTGCGAGTTGCAGTTTGCCTCTCACTGCTGTGTGTTACATTAAATGCCAGCTGTTTCTTTGACAGAGCCAAGTGTTACCTTAGTCTCACTGTTTTCTGTTTCTCAGCACTTGTTAAATGTCATCATCTATACATAAACCCACTCCCTCGTCTGGCTCGTCTCTCATGGCGATGCACGTCTTCCCTTCACTCTTATACCTAACTGATTAATGATCCGTTTTCTTAATCAGCGTCACATGTTGTTTTTTGCAAAGTGAACCAGCATTGTTGTTAACAAGCCGATTGTAGTTTGTTTACCATCAAATGTCCGAGTACTGGTCTGATACTAGTCAGTATTTATCTGTCTAGATCACACATACAATGAGGTAGAAGAAGTGCACAGATCTTTTACTGAGGTAAAGTACAAATCCCATCATGCAGAAATACTGTGTTAAGTAAAAATGGTGCATTCAAAGTTTTAGTACAGAATTTAAGTACGAAAAGTAATTATCCCCATTATGCACAATGGCTCATTATAATCTAAATTATGGAAGTGCATGATAAAAACTGATGCATCCGTATGTTAGCATCACTTTAGTGTTGCAGGTGGCAAAAGTGGGGCTAATTTGAATCTAATCCAGATTCCGCTGAGCAAGTTAATATGCATGATCATGTATTTGTTGATTTATATTAATAATCTGAATCTGTAAAGTAACTTAATCTAATTAATGTAGTGAATTGGAAAGTACAATATTTGACTCTGATATGTAATACAGCAGAAATACAAGATGTCATGGAAATACTTAAGTAAGTTAAGTACAAGTACCTTGAAATTGTACTGAAGTGCAGTATTGAAAACCTCTCCAATACTTATAGACATCAAATACCTACAGCCATGAGTGAAGATGAATGATGTTAAGATGATAGAGAAAAAAACCACAACAGCTTCTCAAAAACAGCAATTCATGCTTTTCTTTTCTTCAAAAAACTGAAATTATAGAAATGAATGATATTCATGCTTGAAACATGTATGATTTTAACTCAAACAGAGCATGCATTGTTATTTTATATTATTCCATATCCCTAACATACATCATGTCATCCATTTTTAAAACCAGGAGAGGGGAAAAAAAAAATACTTTCTTGTCCGTTTCATAGCCATCATTTTTTTCCCCCATCTGATAACATTTTGTTGAGCTGCTCCTTTGACCCGTGAATTTCAATAGCCAGTGGGATGGAGGATGCAGAATGCAGTCTTTAATGACTGGCTGACTGTGCAACAAGCAGCGTCTTAAGGGTTCTCTTAAAGGTACAGTGCAGCTAGAACCGTTGGCTGGCTGTCTCACTGTTTGAGAGCATTATTCTCAGAACAGCGACGGCTGTATTTTTAAAGACAGGAGATGAAAGGTGATTAAAAGTGACTTACCTGCTAATATTTGCTCTTTTTAAAGCTGTCAGCCGTTCTCTGCATGATTCAATCACACTCTAACTTAACTTATCGTAAGACATCATGAATCATTTTCTTCACTTTCTCGCATTTATTTCCTCAATATAATTCTTCTCTAGTGTAGAAATGTATTAGCGTCACAGTGGAGTTCTGACTTGAATCAAGGTACTAGAAATACTTTATCAACTCTGTACCTCCTGTCTCCCTTCAGTCAGGGATCAATCAAGTTAATTTAATCTTCCAGTCTGATTTAGATACCTTGTTTCCTTATAAAATCTGCAATAATATGTTAAAAAAATGGCCATGAGCTGACCCTCCCCTCACGCCCTCAGGGCCCCTTGACCACCTCCCTCGCCCGTGACACAGCGTGCACGGTGGGGATCCACCGCGGCCCTCCTCTCCTCATTAACCCCGTCTAATTAGATGGCAGGGAAGTCCATTGTTCGTCCTAATGAAGCCTCAATGGAAAGACAGGGCCTCGGCTGGCTCTTCTGACACTGCTGTGAAATTACAATCCCCTTTTCTCTCTCTCTCTCTCTCTCTCTCTCTCTCTCTCTCTCTCTCTCTCTCTCTCTCTCTCTCTCTCTCTCTCTCTCTCTCTCTCTCTCTCCTCTTCCCTTTTTCTCTTCTTTTTTTCTGAGCCACCGCTGAACTTGGAGGTTGTCTATCAGAGAGATCCAGAAACCAAACGAGCAGGGCAGATAATCCGCGCGATAGCGCCACACATTCCCATACAGCTAATTTAGCTCCAGTAGCAGAGCCCAGGGTAGCATTAGCTCTGCTTAGTGCCCCCAGTATGGATTCCATCCACTAATTACTTGAGCTGCCGTGGTTCGCTGAGATTTAAGTACCACCTCAGTTCCATTATCTTCCATCCCTACAGCTAGCCCCTGTCGCCTGGGCCCTTTGTAGTGGAGGAGCGGGGGCCTTCAGGGTTATTGATACAGGCCCGCCTCGCAGATAAGATCCACAGCGGTCTGAAGGTGGAGTGCTACTGTGCCATATGGATGTTATTGGAGGTGAATGGACTTGGATCAGCGCCGCAAGGGGGAAACAAAGAAGGCTGAAGGGCGGAGGGAGTGTGTGCATACACCTATGTGAGAAAATCAAAGGTGTGACAGGAGCACAAGGTGGTGATTGGGGGTTAAATTGGATGGGTATATTATTTCCCCTGCAGTGTTTTTTTTTTTTTTTTTTTTTTTTTTTTTTTTTTGGTTCTTTTCCCTTATATTTTTTTGGGGGGAGGTGGGGGTTTCGCTCTCTGCTCACCCCAGAGCAACTAATTACAATTCACATGTCACACACTCCACACATAATAAGAGTTAGGAAACAGAATTAGAATATTCCAAAGGCCTGCAGGGGGTGTCATCTCGGGGAGAAAGAGGGGAAAGTGTGTCTCTTTTTTTGGTGGGTGAGGAATAGACTGTGCATGTGTTTATGTGCCAGTGCGTGGCGGTGGTGTTTTGTAAGGGAGAGGTGGGTGAGTGGGTGGCTTTGGAGCAGAGGGGGAGGCGATGGAAGGAGTGCGAAAAATCTACAACGCTCCCACGCTGTGCATTCCTGCTTGATTCCATACCCCCCCTCTCGTCCCGTCGATACGCCCGCCACCCTTCTCTCTCTTCACACGTTGGGTGTCGACCGCTTGGCACGCCGGCGTGGCTGCCTGTTAGGGTTGCAGAGGGGTGGGTTGTGGTGGTGTTTTCAGGGGAGGTGGAGGGCAATTGAGTGACATCTGCTCTGCTGAGACGACAGGGCAGGCGGGGCTCCTGGCATTGGTGGCAGCCGTGTCGGAGGCGTTGGCACGAGGCTGGCTGGGTACAGCAGGGGCGGCAGCGCCGGCAGCAGGCGGTGGATGGCCTTAACGGAGAGCCGTTTGCTCAAACAGCATGACATCTCCTGGAATGAAAGCGCCGACACACACACACGAATACACACTCCTGGCAACACACACCCCGTCTATGCTTCCGATGCACACAAACTGGCACTCTGCCATCCTTCTCTTGCTCTGTCACTTCTTTCTACTTGACTATTTCTCACCTCACACTTCAGGTTTTTCTCAAAGCCGCCATGTCCAGCACGGAATTGCCGTTCAAAGGCGTTTTCATCTGCAGTCTACTAACGTGGACAGTGTCAGGGCAACACCGGGGTTCATTTATGTTGCCAATTACTTTTCCCCTGCCGCCTAGTCGCTTCCATCTCTACCTGTCTTCTCGTCTTTTTATCCTCTTTCTCTTCGGGCTTTCTCTCAAACCAAACACTGTTAATGAACCATGAAGCTGACATCTGCAAGAAAAGCAACAACTACATTAATGTGAGCGGCGGCAACATCCCAAATCTCTGCCTTGTCACCTGCCGCCTCCCAGAGAGAATACATAAGTAAACAGGACAAGAAGAGGGATGGGAAAGTGAAGGCACGTTGAAGGAATGAGGTTTAGTAACTTTCTCAGTGGGATGAGGATAAACATGTTGATAACTAGCTAGAGCTGTACTTTGGTTGCTATAAAAGCTTCACGATATCTATAAAAGTTATTAGCAGGTAGTCATTTCCAGTAGAGGACAATGGATTCAGGTAACCTAGGGGTGACAGAAGAGAAAAAAACAAGATGAGTGACGTTTATTAGATTGTATCTAAACGGATCTACCACTCTCTTCTGTCTTTCTCTCAGAAGTTGTTTCCCTCCTCTTTCATATCACCGCTGTTGTCGAAGGCACTGTGACGCTGATGCGGTGTAAATTGATTTCCCGGAAGATGTGATGGATGAATAGAGAATGAACATCTTCATCGCTGACCCCGGCGCCGATTGCTTCTCCCCCTGCCCGAGCAGATGATTGACAAGGCTGCTAACGAGTGCTGTCGCCGGTCGTGTTATAATTTCGCTGTGTTGAAAAACAGCCGAGACTCGGCCCCAAGGTAATGAGCTTCTGGAAGAGAGGGAGGAGAAAGGAGAGGAGAGGAGAGGCTCACCCCCGGAGAGGTGAAGTGAAAGAGTGGGAGTAAATATAAAAAAAAAAAAAAAAAAAAAGGAGACAAAGCACATGAAAGTAGATTAGAAAGAAGTTGGGGTTATCATCGACTTGAGAGGGGCTCTTTCATTGTTTATCTGCTGTCTTGATGGATGTCTTTCAAGACGGGGTTTCTAAGCTGGAATGTATTCATTTCTCAATCGCTGAGAGGCATAAGAAATTTCAAACGCCACCATAAAACGTGGTATTTGCATTAAAAAGTATTTGATGTAAAAGTGCTGCGCGCTGCAGATTGTATCTGAGCGTGCACACGTGTAGATACTCAAGCTTCTGCGTGTGCGTTGGAGCAAAGTCTGTATTTGTGGGCAGGTATGCATTTGTGTGTCTGTAATTGTTTGCATTTGCATGTAGGCATGTGTAACACTCTCTCTCTCTGTGTGTGTGTGTGTGTGTGTGTGTGTGTGTGTGTGTGTGTGTGTGTGTGTGTGTGTGTGTGTGTGTGTGTGTGTGTGTGTGTGTGTGTGTGTGTGTGTGTGTGTGTGTGTGTGTGTGTGTGTGTGTGTGTGTGTGTGTAATTTATTCCGCCACGTCGGGGCTGAGGGCAGGTCTCTGTTTATTTGGATGATTAGGAGGTGACAATATGTTGCTGATGATCAGGTTTATAATCAGCTACCATCACAGATTATTCTAACCTTGATTAAAGACCTGCAGTCTCGCTATCATCTCCCAGCTCAGCCTAACAAGATAGGACGACGCTCTGATTAATGCCGGAGAGCGACTAGTCTTGACACAAAGGACGGGCCTGCAGCACCGCGGGAGGACTCGGGGAAACTGTCACGCATCATACTTTGTTGTCTTTTTCCTATTCGTCTGCTTGATACAGGACCTTTTGTCTTAATTATTTGTCTTTTACAAATTAATCCGTGTGAGGCTGATTCAGTTTTCATTACCGCAGTAAATAAGAACGCCGTTGTTGACGTCTGCCGTGATTAGATATCAAAAGGAACGTCGAGCCAGAATGTTTCGCTCCCCTTTCAGAATAAGTCAAACTTGTCAGCAAACTTTCTTTTTGTCTTTCCGCTGACAATCATTAGTGTGACGTGCGCACATGCATGTGTTCGTGTGTGTGTGTTGTTATGCGGGGGTTTGTGTTTCGCTGTCAGTGTTTGATTCATTGTGCTGCGAGGTGTTGTTGAGGTCCTGGAGGTGTGTGTAGGAGAGGACTGCATGAATGAGTCGCTCTCACAGGTTTGTCAGCGGATGGAGGCTCTGGTCCAGGGTCTCTGGCAAATCAAGCGGGTGGAGGCAGACGCAGCAGCCTCTGGCCTTTTGATTCAGTTTAGCACTGAACAGCGTCTCTTTCTCTCCAGCCCTCCTCCGCCAGAGTGGGATCATCACGTACTGTTGGCGAAAAACAGTCCTCCAGTTTAGCAGCAGTGTCATGTTGAGGAGGAGGATCAGTGATGAACTTTTATTACTAAGCAAAAGTTGCCGATTGTTTTCTTCCCTGAATTACAATAAAGGTCAAATCTTTCATCTCACTATTTGACTTTGGGAGGGAGAATTTAATATTCCTGCATCTGAAAGATACTTTTAAGATCCATTTAATTTCTGTTGAGTTACAGTAAATGCATCAAAACTTTCCTCACTTATTGAGGAACTTCTAGACCTTTACACACTGAGGCGTGATGAATAAATACTCCAATGCAAATATGTTGCAGCAAAATCCTATCAACCCAAAGTTGGTCTCACAATCTTTCAGAGGTAAACTGTTATGTAGCATAAGCTACTGTTAGCAATTTTATAAGGGTGTCTCTCTGTTACCTCTGGTAAACCGTTAGGCAGTGTAGTCTTCTAGGGCTTTTATTGTGAAAGATTAATAAAGAAGCAATAGATCTTATTTTCGCCTTATATTTATGTTCTGTGTAAAGGTATTCATGACAAAAACTGTTTGAAAGATCTACTGAGGTGCGAATAAATCCCACAAATAAAACTCCCCTTGTGTTTTAAAGTCCTTTAATCAGCTGTTGTGCATTCATTTGATTAAAGCAGCAACATGTTTTGTTTGAGACTCTTTAACAGCTCAAATAACACACTCAACATAATTTCACCAGGCTGACGCTTCATGATTTATTTTCTAATATCATGACTGTTGCTTAGAAACACAATTTTGAACGGATGTTTTTAGAGGTCTGTTTATAGAAAATGATGCATTACTCTTGCCTTAGAGACCCTCAGACATTAAAACAGTACTTTTCACAGTGCAGTCTCCTTTAGTGTACTCTATTTGTCCGGAGTGTTCTTGTGTCCAGGTGCTCTTTGAACAAGGTGCCTTATGTGGCGCCACACTGAGCCGTGGGACAGTCTAAAGGGACGCCGTCCAGCCACTGATTGTCTCGTCCGTCTTTGATATTAAAAGCATTCTAGTGCGAATAATTTGTGTTTAGTGCCCCGCTGCGGGTAGAGCCGTCCTGTTTGACCAGCGAAGCTGACCTAATTCATCGTGTGTGTGTGTGTGTGTGTGTGTGTGTGTGTGTGTGTGTGTGTGTGTGTGTGTGTGTGTGTGTGTGTGTGTGTGTGTGTGTGTGTGTGTGTGTGTGTGTGTGTGTGTGTGTGTGTGTGTGTGTGTGTGTGTGTGTGTGTGTGTGTGTGTGTGTGTGTGTGTTGTATTTGTGCTAAATGCAAATGCAGAATAGCTGTTGTGACTAGCTGGGCGCACACAGAGCCCTGTTGTTGTTGCTGAGAGAGCCTGTGTGTGCGTTTGAGGGCCACTGAGTACGCGACCTCTCCTCCAGCATCCCCAAAGCAGCGGCTCAGCGGGCGGGTAATTCATGCCAAAGCCCTGCCGCCCCGCTGCTCGGAGCACGTGCCCTCCCCGAGTGGCCCCTCCCACCCATGCCCCCTGACCCATGTCTCCGTGGCGATGGGGTGTCCCGTCACAGGGAGCACCTGGCACCTGGCCACCCCCCCTTCTTCTCTCCTTTCTCCCCCCCACAGGCCCCCGTTGGGGGGTCCATAATGAAGTTTCACATCTTCATTCAGGGAGCAACAGGAAGTAGTCAAAGCCTGGAGCGCGGTCAAGCTGCTGCAGTGACGCAGTTTGAAGGATATTTGAGTTCTGGGATTCGACCCTGGGAGGCAAATACTGTACGTGTTGCTTTCTTCTGTTTTCTTCCTGTGCAGCCCTATGCAGCAGAGGTTTATCAAACATTTAGGTTAGTAGCAGGTTTCCACATCTACAATTGCAAGATGTTAAAAAAAGCAATGGTTTGACATTGTGGATATGAAGACGGACACCACTCTCATATCGATGTCTTGGAGCCATTCTGGCTACAAATAATCAAATTAGTGAGTCATGTTGTGAGTCATGTCACTGATGAACGAAAAAAATGACAGCTGTCTATATCTTCATAGGTATACTTGTGTTGTAACAGGGAGCCTTTTTTTTTTTTTTTTAAATAACCACAATAACAGACAGGACAATACTGTAATATATCAATGCATACAGTTTGTGAAAATATCAAAATGGTCATTGCATCGGAAATAAGTATGTGTGCTCCTCAGTTCCAAGATGCTGAGTCAGAATTAATGATATACAGTATAGCTTTGACAGATTAATGCCACTGGATTTTTTTTTTTTTTTTTCTTTAAGGAGGAACAAAGATCTCCATTTCTTTACAATTTTTATTCTTCCTTCGTGACATCACACAGCCACTGACTCAGCAAATCACTCAGCTCCTGTGTCCTCTCTCTCTCCTTATTACATGCCGATTAGCCACACAAAGTGGTATAAAAAGGTGTCTAATGCAATTACCCTAGTTAGGACATTTTAATAGTGTGCTGTGCCTCAGAGATGTATGTGCCAGCCAGCCGCTGACATTAAATCAATAATCAGCCTGTCACGCCTGCTTGTTAATTCAGCCCCTTTGCATTTTATTCGCCAACATGGTAAGGTTGATTATTGGTAGCAGGGGTTTTGAAGTGGGGCAGTTTTTTTTTTTTTTTTTTTTTTTTTTTTTTTTTTTTAAATGATATGTGTAATGGAGTATGGGCTGTGTTGTTTTAATTTGCATGGTACTAACTGAGATTTCATCTGTGGGATGCTTGCAGCCTCTAATTTGTTCAGATGAATTGCTGTGTGTGTGTGTGTGTGTGTGTGTGTGTGTGTGTGTGTGTGTGTGTGTGTGTGTGTGTGTGTGTGTGTGTGTGTGTGTGTGTGTGTGTGTGTGTGTGTGTGTGTGTGTGTGTGTGTGTGTGTGTGTGTGTGTGTGTGTGATGACTGCGAGAGCACTTCCTTTGTTTCTGTGTCCTTTATTCTTAAAGTCCCCACCACAGCCATAATGCATTACTCAGCACTCATTTTTAAAATGCCTTTACTTATCTAAAAAAAATCCCAATATTAAAACAATGTGACAATGTTAAAGGCGTTGTCCTAATGATGTACCTTTCACCAATAACGCTACACTTTCTTTTAAAGATTGTAATCTAGAGATGAAGAGGGGGTTTCTTGCACAGCTTCACTTACTGAAAGCCACAAGGCAAAACTCTTCATCTGACAGATAAGTTGTTTTTAATACCATGTGGTTTTGGGGGATTTTTTTAGATTAAATGAAGGGTAAGGTTGCATTTTACGGATTGAGAGAATCCTCCTACTCCTAATAAACCATTTATTGTTCCAATGTTGGATGTTCATTGGTTGTTATGTAAATGTACGATTACCTTGCCAGGTGCATAGCCAATTACCTTAAGGAGATCACCTGTGTGTTGCCATTTAAGCTGCATCTGCACTGCATAGTTGACTACTGACCTTTGAGTGCAGCTCCTCTGTCATCAGCACCCATTTCTTTTCAAAGGCCGTATAATATATCGAGCAAAAAAGTATCCTGCAAGTAGTGAAGTAAAAATCATAATGTAGAATGTGTATTGTAATTCAAGCTGTAATTTACATCCCTACTGGGAAAACCTACATGACCACCCAAATGTGCCTCCAACATATAGACTAACACACTTACATATTGAAGTATAGTCCCTTAAGATATCCGGCTCACACCTTCCCTCCTCAACCAGGAGGTGTGAATCACAGGGCGCCCTGAGCAGACCTGCATCATTAGTCCCATTGGTCTTAATTAGGCCTCTGTTAAAGAGGGCGACTCGGTATGACAAGACTTGTTAGCCAGCCATTGAGAACACATGACCCCTGGCCTCGTGGTCAGAGTGAGACTCTGCCACACATCCTTCTACGCCGCAAACTTCATTTGGATTCCATTTATGCAGAGGCACACCTCGGCATTCCCCAACAAAACCCTCCCTCCAAGTCCAAAACCCCCAACATTTGTTGCTCGGCATGTTCTTACTTCTCAAAAGCTGCAAGTTCAGAAAAAAAGTGTGCAAATGCACTCCTATCATTTATCACTTTTAAAACTTGAATGGAACGCGGAAAAACAAGCCGCTCAACCTTGGAGGAACAGCATGGAAATCAAGATGAGGCTTTTCGTGAATGTGACAAAGTCTCAACACTTTCCCCCGATGCATAAAGTATAAGTTTCGCCCGTGCAATTCAAGGTTGTGAATAATGTGTTTTCACTAAACATTTTAATTAAAAAACATCCGTATATGGCGATTCGAAGAATTATGGTGCTGCTTTTTCATCCCCCCCGTCTGCACCCCGTCTGCACCCCCACCCTTCCAAGCCAAAGTAATTCTGCTGCGATGCAATGATGCCTCAGTTTCCCTTCAAGGAGATGGCTGAAAGCAGTATTAATCATTGTCTGGTGCTGGCCCACCTTCTCTGGGTGTTTTGCATCCTGCGACATCACTTTCAAAGTCTACCTCCAAACGGGGGGAGAGTGACAAAGTGGTTCTAAAAGATGAGCGGCGCCAAGCATATGGCAGGGGGGACGGCCGTCCTCCAAAGCCAATCCTGCAAAGATGTAGAAAAGGAGGACAAGGGGGAGGAAAGGAGAGTCGAGGGGGGAAAAGGATGAAGATTATCATCTCGGGGAAGCACCTCTTATGTGTCTCAGACTTCACTTTTTGCCCTTTGCCTACAACTCCTCCCTAACTTCTGATTTGGTGGATGTGGTTCACATTCCCTGTGCATGTGACTACTTCCCCCCCCCCCCTTAAAAAAACAAATTTACTTCTGCAAAGAAACAAAACAAAAGCAATTGCACCTAATAATCCTATTTTCTACAGCTTTTATTTCAAGCAGGAGAAATTGTCATAATAAAGCGCTGCGCCCTGACCTGCATACACGCATTAATAAATCAAACATTGATTCGGCGCTAAGTACCTGGCGAGTGTTTGCCTCGCAAACAAATGAATGCCTCGCCATGTTCCCGTTTCCTGGCTGCCACTGATTGGTTCTGACAGATATTCAGGCTTTTGGTGGAGTAATTAGAGAGCCCTCGGGGTGTGAGGCGAGGAGAGGCCTTCAGCGCTGGGTTACTTCAGTCTTCCTCTCCCTCTCAGGTAATTGCTAGCAGCTGCACAGCCGGGGAACTCAGCCTAAAAGAGCCTCGCATCGATTCCCCCTCTTATCCCCCTCCTCCTCCTCTTCCTCGCCACGGCAGCCTCCCCTGATGCCTCAGATCCCGCAGACCACTCAGATGTACCTGATGCCGCAACAAGCCCAAGCCACTGCTGACAAGTACCCGGGTGACTGCAACCAAGTAAACATTACAAATGTTTGTTTACCTACAGTGTCCTAAAAGAGTAAAGGGAAGAAAAAGCAGAAAAATAAATTCCCCACCTCTTTCTCTCTGGAGAAAAACAAGAGTGTGTTTAACCAAGCGTTCACCACCACCTACTGCTTCATCCAGGTCTGGAGCACTTAGGTTCCTTGTCAGACTTCCTTCGCTTTCTTGATTCTATTTTAACTTTGCCTTCGCCTTATGCTACATGTAGTAGCAAACCTGGGCAAGTAGTCTAATGTGTAAGCACTCAGAACAAACTGTTAGGAACACGGGCATTTATGCTGCAAAACAACACAGATGACATTTTGTAATAGCTTAAGCTTTGGCAGCAAGAACATTCTGTGAAAGCTATTTTGAGTAAAATAAAAATATTTGCTGAAAAGTTAAAGTCAAACTCCTTTGCATGACTCTGGAATTCAACCAAGGTCAGTGCATGGGCTGATCCATCCACCCTATCCACCTCCACAACCTGCTTTTCCTCTGCAGGGCCTCAGTGTCAACCGTTTTTTTTAAATTCACATCCTCTTCATGTATTCATCTTCGGGCCGGTGCACATAGCTTGTATTTTCTTTTACACATTTCACAAGATAAGATCATTTTCCTGGTGGGCTCTTGTGTTTTTGTAATATCTCTATTTCCAAGTGATTATTTCAGTGATTGTTCTCTTGTTCTGCTCGAGACAGGCCTTTCTTTTTAAAGAGTCACTGAGGAAGGGCTATTTCGTGGTTGACATACTCATTTTCAGGGTAGTAATTAGACACACGCACAGCTCAGAAATCCACCTAATGAGGAACAGAAAGGCAGTATGAGAACCGAATAGACTTTTCCCTTCAACCTGTGACTTTACAGCGAGGCTGGAACCTGCCATTACTGTCCATCATCCTTTTGATACAGCTTGTACATTTAGCTGTTAACAGGCCTGGACATAAAGGAAAAAGGTCAGAGTTTGATCAAATAATAACTTGAGAAAATAGGGGATAGTATTTAGTTAACCATAGAATAACATGTGTCACATTGGAGAGCATAACTGAGAGGAAATCTAATTGTCGAGCTATTCTATCTATACCGGCAAAAAATAAATAAATGCTAATAATCATTGAAATTGGCCCAGTTATGTTTTCAGAGAAGCAAGAGCTCCTTGCAGTGTCTTGTCATTTTGAGCCATCATTTTTATTTGCATCATTGTCATATCAAAGTGAATCCATACAGTCTTTGTACTATGATACATCAGGAAGACAAAATAATGATAATAAAGAGCGACAAAGGGAACAGACTGGGAGCTTGTGACAACATTAAACACCAAAGAAGTGTAAAAAAACAAACTCACCAAGGGACCAGGGATGTTTGGACAAAAATTGAATGGCAACCCATCCAATAGTTGTGGAGATATTTCAGTCTGGACCATATGAACCCGACCTTCCAAGAGCTAAAATAGCAAGCATGGCTAAAAAGTACTTCAAATCAACATGATTCATACCGACACAACGGAAACAATTTAACAGTTTAGGAAAGAAAATATCATGGTTTAGGTTACAATCCTACGTTATTTACAGTAATAAACCCTAACTTCTTGTTTCTCTCAGGACAAGAACACCGGTCTCCTGCGTTATTCAATAACGGATCCTAATTGACTTTAACAGTGGCATTGATGCCATGTGTTAAAATGACGGTCCGTAATGTGAGGTCTTGGTTTTTCTGTGAGATCATGGTGCTTAAAATATACCCGCAGCTGTTGTAACAGTTAAACATGCAGGCAGATTTTTAAAGGTACTCTAGACGAATGCGTAGTTATCTTGTGAGAGTCATAAGTCCGGTGATTCCCCTGCATGGTGGAATAATGACTAAGGGCTCTGAGACCGCTTTACAGGTGCACCACATGGTGCGAGGGCTTTTCATTCATGACGTTTCCATAATTCCAGACGATAATGCCCCCTGTTCACACCGGCAAGTAGATTCCTGATCAGCAGGTGCAAGTCAAATGCGTTTAATGTCGTCCTGAATCATTGCATCTAAACATTACTGATACTTTACAGATTTAGGTGAACTGAAGCTTCTCCATAGAGGTCAAAAAATGCCAAGAAGTTGAGGAGCTGGTACATATATGGACCGATTGGTGCTTCTTTATTCTCTTCCCACGCAAAGCTTGAGAATAGTCTGAGGAAAAGCGTTGTACAGTTTGGAGACATTGAAGTCTGTCTTAATGTGTTCACCCTGCCAATGACAACAAGATAGAAAGTGACAGAATGCATGCCTGACATCCACCAACACCCAAATACTTGAAGGGCGAACGCTCAGATTGGCTTACAGTATTTACATGCTCGGTGATACAGCACATCAAAAAAATATAGATTTTCTTGACGTGAAATAAAAACAAACCCTAAGGGCCTTTAAAAACAATCGCATATCATCTCCTTCAAAAAAGATGACAAGCAAAGACAAAGCCGCGTCAGATAAAGAGACTTAAACGACAACAAAACATAGAGGATATACAGTAACAATAACAAAACGCTTAAATGACAAACAAAGGAAATCAAATGAAACGGTGTAATGCTTCACCTCACATCTCCACATAAGCTGGAATCCTTGTGGAAATGGCAGAAAAGTGACATTTCATTGTAAAGCTTATTAATGAAAGAGGATGTCCGATGCTTAGCTCAATGCAAAACCCCAGATAGGGTTACTATGGATTTTTCTTTTTACCACAAAAGATTATTGTTTGGTATCTGTGAAACATTGCTGAATGGACTCTTTCTCTTATTTTAATTAACATCACAGGCGCGTCATAATGTCTCCACTTTTCCCTTTGTCTCCCGAGTGGCACCCCTTCTTTCTCTTTCTATAACAAATGTTTTTATCTGGCGGACCCTTAGCGGGGGAAGCCATTGAGACGGGGGATTGTCGGGGAGGAAATATTGTCGTAAAATAACAGCAGGGGCAGGTGTTTTGTTTGAGCGGTCCTCTTTGGCATTTCTCAGCCGCTGAAGAACACCACTGCAATTATAAAGCCACAATGGCTGCAGACACACAGGTATAGATTCATTACCTTTAACAACCTCAGGGCTTCTTTCTTCAGATCCTATCAGTCGATCCTCTCTTTTCATTTACTCCGCTTATTTTCTTTTTCATTCATGTCCGTTAATGTATACACAGAACAACACGGAATATAATTAATAGCGTGAGAGAACGCATAGATGCATGTGCACAGAAAACCCATACAGAGACAGGAAGTCATTGCTTATGGGAGCTCCCAACGCAAAAACACTTCATTGGCATGTGAAAATAAGTTGAAATCAAATATGAATATTAATGCAAATGTGCTTATATGCATAGAGCTGCAAGGATGACGTTTTTTATACAGGGCCAACTTCCTCTTAAGCTTGTGTTAACCACAGACTTTACAAAGATGAGACGAGAGAATCGGAAGTCCAATTTCCCGTTTTTAGGACTCATTCCTGCTGAACTCTCTTGTTAATTCATCCCACTAAGCTGAACTTCATTCCTATACAACACGTTTAAGACACGTTTCAGGGTATTTTCTGTGTAGTCGGTTACCTCCAAGGGTACAGACATTTAATGTGGCTCAATTGACCCCTGAACAGTCATTGTGGCAGTGCATTGTGGGGGAGAAAGAGCTGCAGACCATAAGCAGCCAGCTGATAGCTCTTATCACATCCAACCTCACTTCTCGGTGCCTTCCAGCTACCCAGAGGGCACTTTTTCAAAGGTGAAAATGAGTTAAAATAAAATTAATTTCCACAACTCTAACCTAAACACCGGAGGGTGAGTTTTAGGGATTTCGGGATTGTGGGGGGTTGAATGATTGAGATCTGTGCCACAAGATGTCTGGAGAGGGCAATCATGGTGAAAAGACGACATGGCTTTGAGAGAGGACTAAGCTTTGTTGGGCCTGAAGCTGCACCTAGCAACCACTCCGTAGTAACCCTCATTTAGACGTTCACTCTCTCCCTTGTTCACTCCCAAAAAATAAATCTTGTTCTTATCTGAGCCGGTGTCAGAGGAGGAGCTCTTCTCCTGAGAGTGAGAGCATCTGACATTGTCGGAAAAACAGCTGATTCTATTCCGAGAACAAGTTTTCTCTTTATCTCCGAAGCTCGTTGTTGGCTGACAGACGGAGCGTTTGATTGACAGACACGCAGGCAGGTTGATAAACTGTAACCCCCCTAGTTACCACGGATACATAGCGCTGAATTCTGTTAGTCAATGCTGTCTGTATGAGAACATTCCTTTGTGCATTGTATGGTTTGTAAACAATCCTGATTCCAAGCTGTTCAATCACCTGCCACAATCTTTAAATTCTGCATCTCTGTCAGTTACTTACATACTTCCTGCTTGGAGACTCATGAACGAAGTGAATCAGCTGATCAGATGCCATTTTTGGATGATAACGTTTGCTTTTACGGTGGCTCTGAGTGGTCAAACAACTCTGACGAATGCAAAAAATGCAGATAATTGAAAGTGTTATAAGTTTTAAGAATAGGCTAGGTTTCAGAGTTGATGTGTAAACGTGTTTGACACAACTTGAGGTCCTTTTTTTATTTTTTAAATTCCAAATAAAAAATAGTGACTTGATGTGCAAAGGCTTAGCTCACTTTAAACTGTCCAGATGGCCTAAAAAAACTACACAACCATCAATAAATAATGCCAAAATGTAACAACAGGAAAGGCAAGAAACATTACTCTAAAGGTTATGATTTTATTTTTAAATATTTGAGTTTGTAAGTTCACTACCCAGCATTATATACATTTTAATATATACAACCATCCAGTATACCATACATGTTTTCTGTTTACTCTTGACTTGTGCATTGTAATATTGATTTATTTGAACAAAGGATCTGAATACTTCTTTCACCCTTGCTTAAAATGCTAAATCAAATTATAGAATTTTGGAAAGTACAACAACAAACTTGCAAACGGTGAACAGAATAGAATTTATCATTAAATCAGTTGTGTGTGTACATATCTAATGCAAGCTAACGGCCGGGCCAGCAGACGCACAGACAGACCATTAGGTCAACAGACAGGCAGCCGTCTGTCTCTGTTTACCCTGGAAAGGCAACAAGACAATTGGAAGGGTCAGAGGTCAAACGGCTGTCTGGGGTCAACCCTGCGTCTGGGCAGGGGCAATTCATTTTTAACACCAGGAGGCAGTTTAAGACCCGCTTAGGGGGAAAATGATATCTGCTGAGGGCCTTAAACTGCCCCTGGGGGCCCAAACATTTGTGTGACAGGTAATTATTTAGAAGTAAACAGACGAACCACGGACGGACAATCTGTGCATAAGAAAGAAGCTGTATGAAAACCTGTAACACAATCGGACGGCTTTTTTAGTCTTGAATATACACAGTGATTAGCAGCTAAAGCCTCTACAATAGCATAGGTGAAATTATGCTTCTTTAGCCAAACAATACCTTAATGACTGCTACATATTTTCTCAAGCCGACATCCTCCAACAACAATCCAGGACAATGTGAATAATCACATATTCTTATTATGGACTAGAATAGAAAGGCAATGTTGTTTTTTGCTTTTTTTAATTTACGCCTCCTGTGTTGACGACTGATAAATGTTCGCTTGTTAGGGGCAAAGATTTAATTGGAAACAACAAACTGATCCTTAATAGTATGAGCTCCGATACACTTTAAAACCTGGGAAACAAACTTTTAATGAAATAACTTGAGTCCATAGTGACCCGACAATATTCACATGACCCCTGAAATTCTCTTATGTGTAACAGAGAAGAGCTACATGTGTGAACCAGACAGGTACAGTAGTATAGGCGGACTATCCGAGCTCAGACCTGGAGATCAGGAGGTCAGTGAGGCCGGCGAGGAGCAGCTGGTGGTTGTCAGAGGCGGAGGACATCTTTAGGACACTGGTTCTCAGGATGGGTCACAATTTTAATTCCAAAGCCGTTCTCACTGATCTCACTTTTTTTTATGCATGGGAATTCTTGATAGTGTTGCTGTCATGTTTCCCTGGAATGAACATCTGTGTGCAGCTGGGCTGTGATGGCACATGGTTAAAGTGTTACTCTAAGCAATTTAAAAGTCAATCTTAGTCTGCTAGGTCCTACTTTACATTATGGAAAAGAAGGAAAATGTAAAGTATTGCAAAAAAAACCCCCAGTAAAAGTTGATCTTAAAAATAAAATGTACACCATTTAAAGAGAGATTGAATTTTATGTTTAACAAAGCCGTCTTTGGATGCTGATTTTTGAAGCGTTAGCTTCCTAAAGAAGGACTGTGTGGGAGAGCAAAACGTAATTATTTCAAAGAATGCTTCATCAGAGTCAATTAATTTGATTATTGATAGGTTTCAGGTCAAATATAAAGCTTATATTTCTAGATCTACTGGTCAAGGATGGTGAAGACTGGTGGAAGAGAGCGACAGCTTTACTTTAAAGTGATGAAGATGATTGAGTTACGGCCAAAATAAGTGAGGTTGAGTCACAAAATAGTTAAGTATAGTCATGAAATACATCGTAAAATTTGGTTTATGTAGAATATCGAAGGTCACTATAACATTTGAGATTGTTAATGAAGATAAATTAAGTAGGAGGAGTTAGCTAACGCAACATTTTAATCCATCATAAGTAGTCTTTCTCACTTTTTACAGCACATCCCTTCTACATAGCAGACAGTAAAGACTACATGACATACAAAAAGCAGTAATAGTTGTTATGCATGCTAAATAGCTTACAAATTGTTGTGTTTTTAATACACCATTACGTTAGACAGAGCTGGTTCTTTTCAAATCGTGATAATCCTACTTTCAAAAGTCAGCAGGAAGCCCTGTAGGGACTGTGGTGTTGGTGGATGTGTCGGGTCATGTTTGTGTGTGTCCTCAGCATGATGGGGAAAAAAAACCCACTTCCCGTGACCACTAACTGCACAAAATAAAAGCCTCTCTGACATTATTTGTTCTCGCCCGTGATTCCCCCTGAATGTGGCACAAACAGCCCCTGCTTGTAATCCAACTGTGCCTCTGCCAGGTATGGCAGGCGGAGTAGTGCTTGGGGAAAGTTGACTTGGAAGTACGGGGAAAGCAGCGTCTCTGTGACAACCTGTCAATCATGGCCTGTGGCGGTGTTGCCTGTGTGCCGCGCTCTTTACTCACTCCGCCAGCATCGACTGTTCAAACTGTTGTCTGCCGCTACGCTGTAGTTCGTCCTTGCAGAGATATCTGTCATTTTTGCTCGCAGCCTGCTCCTGTCGAACTTTTATTTCCAGCTTCTCCTTGTTTATTAGCCCCTGCTGCACTGTAAATCTCTCCCTGTCTTCATCCTTAAACCAAACACCTTCTCAGCTAACAACCCCGCAACATCTCACAGCACGCCGAGAAACCCATTCCTATCAATTACTATCAATCTGAGCGGGGCCAATTACAACCCAGTGACGCCATTATCACTTCAAAAAGAGACAAAAAGAGAATGAGGAAAAAGGAAGGGATGGGGAGGGAGGTAGAGGGGAGAGATCCAGCCTGTAATTAGTGGTCCTAACTGGAGGAGAGAACAGGGGGCCACATGGTTAGGGCATCTGTGGCCGGGCACACACACACACACACACACACACACACACACACACACACACACACACACACACACACACACACACACACACACACACACACACACACACTTGGTCCCGCTGGCGTCTGGTGGTCCGGCAGTGTCAGCCCAACTCTGGGCCAGCGGCCAGCGCCTCTGTCCCTGTCATGTGGGCCCCTTAATGAGGAAGTCACATATGGACTAGGGACCCTCGTTAGGCAGGCGGGCAGGGACACACACACACACACACACACACACACGCACACGCACACACACAGGTTGTAATGTGGGAGGAAACGCACACTCTCGTAGAGCAAATAAGTGATGCATACATGCACACGCAGACACACAAACAGGTGCAGGTGAGGGCACAACTCGCAGATTGATGGACACGAGGCAACGCAAGCAAGCTGGGGGCAGAGAAAGAACATGCTGTCACGGGCGACATGAGGGCAGCACCAGACGGGACACACACACAACACACTCCTGTAGGTCCATCCCACCAGCACTCACTCAAACACACACAATTCTACAGGCCACCAACACAAGCTCCCCCTTGTTAATGAACTGAACTGAGAGAGAGAGCCATGCGGAGAGCAGACCAACTACTGTACTTTAGGGAGGGCAGTCGGATCAAGTAGCTGGCGACTGTGGAGCCTCGTTGAAATCCACCAAGCAAGTTGAAACTTGTTCCAGGTTACTCTAAATGACGGTTAAAGCCATAACCCTTGACATTTTTTACCCAAATAAATGTGTTTTGGTGCTCTAAAAGTTCATCAACCTGTACACACGGATGTGAAAGTGTCTATTTTTTGCAGCTAAATGCAGTTTTGGTTTAATATGAATTAGACATAAAGCTCATTGTTGAGGTGAAAAAGACCTGTAACGAGCAAAACATTAGACAATCCTCCAGGTGATTAAAGTGAAATCTAAACTGAATTTCTTTTTCTAAATCAGATTATTTTTTTATCCGAGAACATCAGATACCTGCAGAAACTCTCCTGTAGATGCTGTACTACACGTGGTTTGATTGACAGGTGATTTCTGAGTGAAACGCTGAAGCGATGACCATGTAGAGCCACCCAAACCAAATCACAGATTGACACCTCAAAATGGCAACTACCTGTTTCCCCTCGCACTGGGGCCGATCTTGGACTGTCCAAAGAGACTTAAAGGGTGGAGAGGACACGAGGGATGATGAGGCAGAGGCGGCTCAGCTGCTGGTGTGTGTGTGTGGGTGTGGGTGTGGTGTGGTGTGTGTGTGGAGGGGTGGTGGAGGCATCATGTGGGCCAACGCTCTTTCACACGGGCCTCTCACCAGCTGTCACCCCCAGCACACCGCTGAATGGGGCCTGTCACTCCGCCGGGCCCCGTCGGGATTTCACTGGTCAAGGGAGGAGAGGAGAGGAAAGAGGGAGTGGAGGAGAGGAAAGAGGATGGGGGAGATGGGGAGGGGAGAGAAAAATGAAATACAAAAGCAGCTCAGAAAAAAGCTGGAGAGCAGGGATTAGGGCGCACATGTGTAGGAGACACTAATGCATCTTACACTAACTTCAACCTCAGCCCCCCCCTCTCAAAGCCCAGGATTAGAGCTCCCGGGCGGGCAAAGGAGAAGCATATAGGCCCGGGTCTCCACGTACTCAGGGGTTATTATCCACGTAGCCCCCTTTAGCGTATTACAGGCTAGTTTTCATCCCTTTGTGTCACATTATTTTCTTCTGCCTTTGGAATACGTTATATTTTCCTTAAGTTAAGATGCGGATCAGACGCTTTAAGAGACTTGGAAGAGGGGGGCGGGGGTTTGCCACATCAGCTCGTCGCCACGACAAGGGCAGACAACGCTGATGGCGAAGAGCTAAGAAGGAAAACACAAGGGGTCGCTTGGAAACCTGAACCTGCACAGCTAAATCTCTCCCATTCCTCCCTCCCTTACTCATCCCTTCTCTCCCCTCTCTCTCTCTCCAGCATGCTCTTCCTGTGTCTATGTCTCTCGCTCGGCTGCTTTTTTGTTTGTTTGTAGAGGATGACAGAATAAGAGCGGCAGGTTTCGGCTCAGGCAAAGTCCTCTTTTCTGGAAGACCTGAGGGAGGTGAGACGGGAGGGAGGGGAGGTGGGTGCTGTTTGCTGCTGATATTGCCGCTGTCACAACCCCCCCCCCCCCACACACACACACTCATTGTCTCACATACACTCTTCTGTTCAAATTTTAGGCATGGCGTAAAGAATAAAAATGCAACGATACAAGTCATATTTTTAATGTACTAATACAGATACTGTGTTTCGGTGCTTTGTTACTGAGTTTTGGTTTAGTCAAGGACTTGGACTTTATTCAGACTCTAGTTTAGCAGGAAGTGTTGCTCTGGCTCTCCCTCTCTTGTTGGCAGAAACCAGCAGTCTGTCTTTTTCTGGGTTGCCAGGTTTGTCTGCACCGGTTTTACAAGCCAGGTTGTGGTCACTCAGTCTGTTTGTGTCTTTCTTAGTTGTTCTTGTCTGCTCAGTGCTAAATAGCATGGAAGTGTGTTCTGAGTTTTTGGAGGACATGTTTTCTTTTTGTGTAGGTTGTTTGCTCCCGTAGTGGTTCAGTATTTTAAATCTGAGGAATTGAAACTGTAAAAGTCCCAGACAGCTTCTTTGCAATATTTTTTGTAGCATTGCTATCATATTTCTGGCGGAAAATTACGATGGAAGACTTTAGCATTTTTTCTTGTTTGGGGAGTATGTTCAAAGTGGTTTAATGTGGCATGTGCATGAATTTTTTTTCCTTTTTTTTTTTTCTTCAATGGGTTAGTGCAAATTCAGCCATGCACATCATGAATAGCCAAAAACCACAGCATCTTGCCCATAGGGGTCACTAGCACTTCACCAAATGACTGAGGATTTGCAATGGAAAAGAGCTGCTGGTGGATTTAGAGAGCGTAGCCATGAGTGCGCGTGGCCTCCGCACACACACACACACACACACACACACACACACACACACACACACACACACACACACACACACACACACACACTACCATCCAATATGCTGAACTCTAAAGCTAGCCCACCAGCAGCTCTCACCCCTACACACGTATGTAGCATTTTCCCAGCATGCCTCGCTCTCCGTAGCGTGCGCCATTATCTGCATTTCTTCACATGGTGTGGAAGGGGAAGCTAGTTGGCCGCGGCTCAAACCGGCCCCTGATTAGCGGGGGCTACATGGATGTGACACGTCCTCTCTGCCAGTGCGCTATTTCCCCCCCCTCCACACACACACACACACACACACACACACACACACACACACACACACACACACACACACACACACACACACACACACCAGTCTACTGCCTGGAAGAGTAGACAGGCCTCGAGCAAAATCCAACCCCTCCACCCCGTCACCCCCAACACACACACCGCTAATGCAAATGAGCTCTCTGGTCAGCCAGGCTGAAAAGGCAAGAGAAGGCAGGAGCGTATGGCCAAACAGCGGGGCTACCACCCAATCCCCCCACCCGCACCACCTCCTCACCCCTCTCCATCACTCACCCCCATGAACACACACACACACACACACACACACACACACACACACACACACACACACACACACACACACACACACACACACACACACACACACACACACGTAGAAAGACCCACATGAGCAACGCAAACCAATACACAATATCTTCCTTGTCAACACACCCGATCCCACCCTCTTCTCTCACTCACAGCCCCACAACCAGCTTAGCCACACACACACACACACACACACACACACACACACACACACACACACACACACACACACACACACACACCTCTCCAATGTTCTTCTTCCTCTGTGCTGCCTCACACCTTACTCATTTATTTATGATAAATTATATTATATTTTCATGTTTTACTGAACTTAGATTCCATCTGAAAAAGATGAAACTGCATCTCAGCATGACAGAGCTTTTGTTGAGGAGAAACTTTAGTTTATTCAAATGGTTAGAGAAATCAATAAATTGTGGGTATATGGTTCAGCCTTGACTCTGTACTTTTTACGTCAGTAAAAAAGAATACACTGATACTGTCTCCGACCTTTAACATAATATAATAATAATAAATGTACAGTGGATTTTAATTTATCATTTCTTTGCGGGATTTGACTTGATTTTTTTTTTTTCGAAAGTTTTCCCTTATTAAATAAACAGAAATACAATTCCCCTCATCCCAATATAGGAAAGTTCACTTTATATTTCATATACAAAAACAACACATTTTTTACTAATAATTATATTTTCAAGCGTCAACAAATTGTTTATATTTGTTTTAAAGGGAAATCCATTGAGAAATCCTTATAGAATACTAATACATTATTTTGCCCCTTAGGTCAAAATATTCCGATTAAATATTTATTTTTGTTGTTTCTAGTCTGCAGAAGAGCTACAGGTGGCAATATTAAGAATTTGTTTGTAAATTTTAACCAAGCCCAATAAGAAGTACACAAGGTAAATTAAAAGAGGACTAAAGGGTGTTTCCTTGTTGGGTTGTAAAACAATCACACACTGCAATAATGGAGAATATTAGCGAGATATTACACGTGATCGTTGTCGGAAATACAAACTGCATGAGTACTGGGTAAAACAAATCAAACAAGTAGTCTGTCTGTGCTATATTGACCCAAAGTAGTTTTTTATTTGTTAAATGCCATTATGAAAATGTCAAATAACGGACCCATTATTTCCTCCCATTGGCAATATTTAAAAATTTAGCCCAAGATTTCCATCTTCGTATTGTGCTGTTTTTCTTTTTTTTCACTGATAGAAAATGAAATTAAAAGTACCATCATTTTTTACTTATTGTTTATGCAGTTGTTGTTAGCCATAATATATTTACATGAAAGTGTAACCAGCTGAAGCGAATGGCCTACTTTCTTATCCTGCCCCCCCCCCCCCCCTCCCTCACACCTTCTTACAGAAAAAGCTCTTCCTTTCTTGAAATACAATTAGAGCTTCACAATGTTTGTTAACTTAATTACAGACCTGCAAGTCAGCAATTATTACCGTGTTAAGGTATCAACAATGAATCCGTGAAGCTACAAAGTTATTTAAAAAAGTATCTTCCCCAAAACCAGACTTAGTTAGATTCTCAGAGCTTTCACTCCAACCTGTGCTGTCATGGAGCCTTATCTTTCTTTATATATTGGATAACACTTGACTTTAAAGTACCCTTATTTCACAGGGTGTAACTGCACAGTTTAACTTTTTATGTGTGTTGTTAAACCAGTTTGTTAATGTAGTTAAAATACTTTAAACTGTATTAATGCTGCTGCGAAGGGGTTTTATTTGACTATATATGACTAATTTGCTGAGTTTCACCCGAAGTAAAAAAAAAATTGGGATTAATGAGAAAAGTATTTTAATAAAAGTAATTAAAATGCTTTTGGGGTAATTTAATGTAAAACAAATACATTGATAAATCATTAATTTATTAAATAATGTTTTGTGAAAACACAAAGTGCATGTTTTGCAGCATGACTCATTTGGACGTTTCTAAAAATGTCACTGCTTTTTCCTGTATATGCAAAACTATTTATTAATTTACTAAATTATTCTACAGAACAATGTCAAAGTCAAAATCAGAATTACAAACATGCAAATGACAATAAACATGAAACATGTCACACCTACTTAACAATTGTTTCAATGTTTTGACATAGCAACAGATCAAAACAAGAAGACATGCTGTTTATTGTAAGGCATGTAAGCTGCCGCTCAATCATCCTTCTCATCCAGAATGAAAAAAAAACTATAATTTCACCCAGGTCAGGGGTCAACAATCCACATTTTAGCGAGGTCGTGAACTTGACCCCCAAAGCGGCGACCTCGTCGTTTCCAGAGGAATACCTGGAACATCGTGTAGCGAGCACTTACACTCAATCTTCTCCTCCTTCGTCCCGCGAGCTACAGAATACGCTCCGTCCTGCACAAGCTCGTAGGTGTGCAGCCGCCCGGTGATAAAAATGTTACAGCAACATCAGGGCCTGTCAGGAAAGTAGACGGGAGGGGGGGTGAGGCTACGGGAGGTTTTCACTCAGTAGGAGGAAAGAAAGGGGGCAGAGAAGAAGAAAAAAAACAAAACACAATAACCGATGAAAAGATGAGATGTAAAGAGGGAAAAATGTTACTTCTGGAGGCATTTTTCTCAAACCAATGAGAACAGAGCTTTTCACCTTTGTGGTGCAAAGGTCAGGTTTCGCCTCAGGCCAAGTCAGCCCCAGACTTAGAGAAGCAACTTTCCCTTTTTTTTTTTTTTTTTTTTTCTCCATAGAGGGATAAAAGTGAGTGTGTGTGTGTGTGGGCGAGAGTCTGTGTGCATGTGTGTGTGTGTGTGTGTGTGAAAGCCCAAATCGAGCTCATACAAAATAGAGCCTGTACATTATCGTGCTGTTAATGGGGCTGTTAACGGCCACGGGGGAGTATTTGCTCAAAGTGCCACCCAGACCCTTGCTCTTTGTCTCCTCAACCATCTCTTCTTCCTCTCCTTTCTTTTTTAACCAGTAGATTTCCACTTGTAGGGCAGAAAAGACCAGTGAAAACATGTAAAACCTCATAACAGCAAAGAGACGGTGAGACAGAATCCAGTCGTTGGATTAATCATATTATTGACAGAGCGATCAGAACCAGTGTGGGCCATTTAATATAAATGTGCAGGATGAACAACACATATGCACTCGTGCTATTTCCTACTGCTGTGCAAATATATAAATATCCGGAAAAAAAAAACATGTTCCCAATTCAAAAATCCACCAGAAAAATCTGCATTTAAAAAATCTGGAACAACAGACTAATAATTATGTCTTAGGTCTATATTTTGATGGTAATAAACAGCAATATTTAGCATTAAAAGTAGCTACCAATCACCTGTCATGCAGAAGAGTGGTTTCCAACCTCTGACATGTGGACTGATCTATAAGCTCAATGGAACAATATCATTTGTCAACCTAAATGATAATTAGATAACTTAATGAGCTAACATATCCTCGCTGTCTTTTAAAAAGCATGACTTTTTCATGAGTTAATAAAAGTAGGTCTGTTTTCATCTTTGTTACAATGAATTTTCACATAATCCTAATGGCTATTCAAATATCTCTTGGCAAAAGAACAATGACAATTTTCTCAACCCATAGAAGAGCACTTAATCATTTAGTTGATAACATTTTTTTTAAATCTACACATTAGCTTGTTTATCTAAATTTGATTCTCTGTCATGTCCCTGTATAGAATTGTAACGTGGTTTAATGGTAGTCCAGATGAAGAAATAAAATCGTTTGCAGAGTTTACTGAGGGATTATGATTTTTTTTTCCCAACAGAAACATACTATATGGGGTTTTATCCATATGTAATGCAAGTATCTAGGTAATGTATTTGAGCAAAGCTAATAAAATAAAAGTACTCCAGTTAAAGCAAAAATCTGTAAATTGTACTTAAAATACTATGTTTAAAGTCCGAAGGGAGCATAGTTGCTGTTATTGTTATATGAATATATGATATAATACTGGATTATTATTAAAGTAGTAGCTGGTCCAAGAAAAGCTATTTTTGACTACTTTATTTAAAGTTGAGTTAAACGCTGCATTATAAAGTATTACTTGTATTTTTAAGGTAAATTCTTTATCTGTAAATCAATTAAAAATATATATAGTGGCGTAAAAAAATATTTGTTTTCCTCTGTAAGAAGTATGAACTGGATATACTCGTATTTTTCTCAGTGGATGATTGAGTCCAGAAGAAAACTGGATCACATGGGTTGTTTGTTGAATCACTTTTTATTCGATGCACGGACTCATTTTAAGATTTAACACGCTTCTTTATCAGAGTTATATCAGTTTAGTACATTTCTGCGTGGAGTGCTGTAAAGACCATGCAGTGTACCTATATGTGAGAAACAGGGGAACACTTTGACTAACTGATGAATAGAGTAAAAGGAAGGAGTGAGTGAAAAGACGGAGAGAGAGAGAAAGAGAGAGGGGGAGTGAAAAGGGAAGGAAAAAAAAGAGAGAGAAGTCTGATTAATAATTGCGAGGCTGCTAGGTGCCGATCTTCTGGCTTCTCACTTCAGTGGGCCGGCGCGGGGATCTCGCCTTCGGCCGTGTCGGTGGGGCTCATTAGGGAACCTCTAGGGACCTGACAGAAATTGTTAGCGGGATGTGATGGCCGAATCAGACTCACCCCCCTCTGCTCACTCCACCACCACCACCACCTCCACCCTGGCTCCCTCCCTAATTCCCTCCACCCACCCACCAGCATAGCCCCTCATCTGGACAGCAAAAATAGGAGTAAAAGAAGGAAAAAAGGGGTTCACCGTTCCTCCCCAAAAACACCATCCGCTAGTCTAAAACGAGGCCTGTGCTACACCTGTAATCAAACAAAAAAAGCAAAGGGGGAGCACGACAAGCTACAACACCCCCCCCCCCCCGCTCTGATTGGAGGCGACGGAGGACGAGGCGAGCCCCGATCCATAACTGATGTGTGTGCACAATTACAGGCCTCCAGACATCAGCAAAGTGTTGCACAAGCGCCTCAAGGATAGTTGAATTATGAACAGGCGTTGCATAAAAATCAAGGATCACCCCCCACCCCTATCTCCCCCTCCCTCTCACTACATCTCTCTCTTTCCTGAATTTTGATATTACTGTCTGTCCTGTATGTGTGTGTGTCTGTGTGTGTGTGTGTGTGTGTGTGTGTGTCTAAAATGTGCCAAGCCAGTATAATGGATGAGTGAATGTGGGCTCACTTCACTGGATATGCATACCATTTCTCCGTCTGGTGCATATTTTTTGACTTTAAGGGTATTCATTTGCACTTGTCCACTCCCATGAGCTGCACACAGTTGATCTATTTATTTTTTCTGTAGACCACCGGCAGCAAAATCACAACCCTCTTTTAACTAAAACCTAAATAACATGGATTAACTTTTTTTTATTTTTTATTACAGTACATCTTAAAGGGTTAAGACCCTCTATTGTGCATTTTCTGTGTCTCCTTCAGTTTTTTTTTTTTTTTTTTATTTTCTCACTACCAACTTGTAAAATACCATCACTTGGTGCTCAGTGACATACCGGGCTCACAACTAACTTCCGCATTATTATGAGACGTCAGAGCAACGTATGTAGTAAAAGAGCTGAAAGTAAGATGGGGAAAAAACACGGCATTTCACCCAGGAGACCGCTGTTGAATCCGAGTCAATAGCCATTGAGCAAGCATCGATGTTTGACGAGCTGGGAGTGAGAATGTGTCGTGGTAAAGTGTCTTTTTTTCCATTTGTTTAATTAATTGTTTGGTTCATTGAGACTTTAAAATACTAGACAATTTGAAATAGCAGATTCCACTAAATATCAACCATTTGAAAGAGCTATGGCTTGAAATAAGATCCAAAAATAATAATAATACATTATTAGGTTTAACTTTGTCTCATTTAGATTGTTTTAATGGCTTTTATGCTTTATTTCATGGCAATTTAATGATTTGTAAGATCCCACAATGACCAAAAGTGTGAGAAACCTAAAAAAAAAAGATTAAAATACATATAAATCACGTCATGCTTTGAGAATGAATGCAAGTCTGTGCTCATTTAACCTCTGAAAATGATCAAAATCGATATTTTTCCCTTCATTAAAAGCTGTGTTTCAACTGATCTCAACTCCAGAGACAAAAGACACAATAGTAGCCCAAAGCACAGAAGTACGTTAGAAGTTTTTTCTTATGTGCAGCGTCAGAGCACATTCAGCAAAAGGCCCCCACCGAATAATCTCTCACACAAATGAAAAGATTATTGATGATTAAGTCCCTGTATGCATGGGCGCTCCAACACTAATTTGGCAGTTCAAGTCTATTTGCAAAGTTTTTAAAGAATTTACATAAACCCCCATTTTTCAAGAAGGTGTGAACATGAGTGGACTGAAGTGTGTGTGTGTGTGTGTGTGTGTGTGTGTGTGTGTGTGTGTGTGTGTGTGTGTGTGTGTGTGTGTGTGTGTGTGTGTGTGTGTGTGTGTGTGTGTGTGTGTGTGTGTGTGTGTGTGTGTGTGTGTGTGTGTGTGTGTTAAAGCTTTAAATGCATAGTTTGTGGCAGTAAATTGCTTGAATTTAAAGGTTATATTAGCACAATCCTAATCTACTAATAAATATCTGCATCATTTTAGATATATTGATCCCTTTTCTCTTTTTTTAAGTGTTGTATTGCTCAGACAATTAATGCAACTTTCAGTTGAAATCATAAATAATACATTTGTGCTAAATTAACTGCTTTAGCGTTAACAAAGTAATTTGAAGACAAAAGTGTGATCCTTGTGATTGACCCTCTTTATTAATCATACTTAATGTTTGCATCTGCTCCATTTTGTTTTGAACTTTCCGCCAAAGGACAAACCCAGAGAAAAATATTATCGGATTCCTGTCGTGACTGCTAAAGAATAAAGTTTTAAAAGAATGAATGAGTCAAACTCTTGCATTTTGAATAAAAGAAATCCTACTTGTTCAGTAATCAGTTGATGACCTTATGAGCTTTTTTCACAATCAACCACATGCTTAAGTCAAATATTTTAGTTTGAATGTGCCTCTGTGTGGGAGTAGAGCAAGGGGAGAAAAAAAACCATTTAAAGATACAAACGCTCATATGCACAGATTCATGTATGCACACAGGCTGACCTCGGAGTTCAGGTGGTTACTTTTTTTTCTCCTTTGGAAATAAACCAAATAGCAAACAGTGGAATCAAAACCGCCCAAACACAAAAAGGAATCTGCATCTTTAGCGTCCTCAGTGGAGATGCTTCTACTCAACTAAAATGAAGAGACAGAGACAGAGATTGAGAGAAGAAGAAGAAGACGTATAGCCTCGCAGCTCTCAGCGCTGAATCTAGTGTCTTCACCCTTGAGTGTCAACAGGTGAAAGTGGGCGATAACACTGTTTGATGTTGCCAGACAGAATTCCACCACCCAACTTCACTTCTTCTTCTTCTCCTAGACCTTTCAGCAGACTTCAAAGCCCCCCCCACCCCTCCTCCCTCATCTATCTCTCTCTTCTCACTTTAATCCACTGCAGCAGAGCCCCTTCAGTTCAAAGCGCTCAGGAACACCACCACCCACCCCCCCCTCCGCACTTGAAAAAACTGCAACCCAAACTTTTTCTTCAACTCCCTCCTCCTCCCTCTGCTGAGTAGCAATTACAGCTCTGCTAGCGCGATGACCAGCTCCCGCTATTAATTAATCCCACAAAGAGCGTTCATTTCCTGGCTTTCTCAGATTGACAAGAGATGAAGGGGAGAGAGAGGGGGGGGGTGCAGAGATGCCCGTTTCAAAGGCAATTCAGTCTGACCAAGCCAAAAGAGAGGAGAGTAAAAAGGGAGACGAGAAGAAAGACCTGCACTCCTAAAGTAGGTGGAGGTGGAGGGCGCATTTGATACAGGGCCCCTACTTGAATGTGATTGAATGCTTTGTTGCCGAGGGGCTCTTTGCTAATCTTTACCTGCACAAAAAATTCACAGCGCTAGAAAAAATGCCCGCTAAAGGGGCTTGTGAGTTGAGAGGCTTTGGCCTGGGTGGGCGAGACGGTTGGGGAAGAGTCTTCATGTCCTGTCTGCGAGCGCTCTCTCTTCCTTTTTTTTCGCCCGTTGGACTTTCTTCTCCGAAAAGAAAAGGGAGCTCCTTCTCCTCTAACAGGCGGTTGGTCGGTTGGTTGGTTGGTTGGTTGGTTGGAGGGGGGATGAAACCAAGCTGAATGAAAAGAGAGAAGAGAGGTGGGGCTGCAGAGGAACGCCGCCAATGACAGTGGAGGGTTTCATTCATGGCCTGTGTGTGCTGCTATGTTTGAATGGTGTGACAGAATCTAGTGACTGGAGTAATCTTATCATGGACAGAGGAATTAGAACTATTCCCACAAATGTCAACCCGACCACAAATGGAAAAAAAGTGCGATCCCACCGTTAATAAAGGAAGTAAAAACGGAAGTGCCAGAAACTGCAGTACCCCAATTGACCACTGGAGGCAGACCCCCATGTTAAAATGACCAACTTTACAGCAGAAGTAAACATGTTTATTTTCTGGTACGAAAAACTGATTTGATCTATTTAGTTGAGACGAATTGGACACTGACCAAGCATTTGTTTGCAGTGATAACAGGTTGTGGAAAGAGAGGTCTTTTCCAAATATGGTCACTTCTAGGTCCAAAAAACAAAAATGACGACGGCTAAATTGCCAAAATCCACGTTGCAAAATGGTAGTCCACAAACCAAACTTGTCTGTTTTGTTAAAGCCAGTGTCCGTACTCAACCAAGAACCTCCTCAACAGAGTGAGACACCATCTCTTCAGCTGATAGCCTCCATCAGTTCTCCTGGAATTGAGTCGTGAGACGAGAGAAAAAACAACTAAACGAAATAATCATGTCTACTTTTCTTTATATTCTGTGAGTTACTTTGGAGTACAGTGGAAGAAAATTCATGACCCTCCTTGGCCTGATGTAGCATCAATAAACCCTTCACTCACCTGATGAAGCATCAATATTTCACATAATCTATTTCTTTGAAGGCAGTTGATTGAGGGGCCTGGTATTCATTTTGAGGAGGTAGCAGTCAATACATTTTAAAATATTAAGGCATCGTCAGCTTCTCTCTGTTTGTTGCATCCATGAGGTGTGCTGGCACGTTAAATGTTAAAGACCTTATTCTCTCTAACGCCATTCAAGAGAGAATATTTCTTGATAACGGTGTCCAGTGGACACCCCAGCACACAAGCTTGTCAGGAAGGCCAGCAGTGTGCTGGGGTGTCCACTGGATACCCCAGCACACCACTGGAGGTGGTGGGAGACAGGAGGATGATGGCCAAGCTGTCATCCCTGATGAACAACACCTCCCACCCCATGCAGGACACCCTGGCAGCTCTGTGCAGCTCCTTCAGCCACCGGCTGCTTCACCCCCGGTGTGTGAAGGAGAGGTACCACAGGTCCTTCCTTCCTGCTGCTGTCAGGCTGCACAACCAGCTCTGCTCCCAGCAGACCACATTCCCTTTAACTCTATGCTGCTGTAAGCCTGCAAATTTCCCCGCTGCGGGACTAATAAAGGATTATCTTATCTTATCTTATCTTTACCGTCAGCTGTTTCTTTAGTTTGGTGATTTCTATTCTTCTGTTTTGGGATTTTAAAGGCTCAGTTCCTTATGGCTAGTATGGAGCCTCTAGTTAATACTGTATACTAGCACTCCTGGCTTTGTTTACAGTTTGAATCACATTTCTTTCTCTCCAAAGTGTGCAAATAGATCTATATGTGGCAGTACATCTACACCCAAACTCGTGAACAGAGTCCCTAATCGTGTCTTTAAAACTTGCCAAAATTTGGCAAACTGATGACGTTTGCTTCGTCCGCTGAGTGAAATCACATGTTGGCAGTAGATCATGTTTCTTCATCGAGGGGCAAAGCACTGGCAGGTGTGAAGGAAGCAAAAACGATGGTATAAATTTAAATATTCACCCAGAGGGTGGAGAGAAAGGGGGCCATTTTCAGTGACCCCGAATGTCTGCGGGTCCAATACCGACCCCTCTCTTTAGGCAGTCCAGATGTTCTCGCACATAGATCGGTGTGAACATGCAAACACTCAAACCAGTGATCACAAAAAGGTGACTGCACTGGGGGACTCTGGTTTGTTTTTCTATCATTCATCACCCTGATGTCAGAAGTCATTATTTAATGGTTGTTTTCATAAAATGAAGGGCAGCAAAAACCTTGAAAATGAATGGCCACATCTGATTGGATGTGATCTCCACTTCCTGTTGAATGTGTGGCCAGACCTTCCAGTTTGTTTTCTCTTTATTAGTGTTAAGACTTTTTCTAATTCGGACTGGGATTTCTATACCTCACTGAGGTTTACTTGTGAGTCAGACAATGACAAAGATATATTCCACACATGGTTGAGCTGCCAATTTACCAATAGCTAGACGCTGTGTGGGTGTTTGCCCCCTTCTGCAAAAATATGAGCTGGCACTCTACAAACACAGAGCTTCCTCCACGATAATTTGGTCCTCAGGGACGGACTTATGAGCCATTAACAAACTTCCCTCTGCTGTTGCAACGGGGCCGTGATCGTAAGAAAAACTAACACTTTAAAAACTTAATTCTCCCTCCTTGTTTGGTCGACCTGATTAGCAGACTGCTAATTCTCCTCCCTGGTGCAATTAATCACATTGACACCTGTACTCCCGGCTTCGTCAGAGTCGTCATTCTCACCCTCTGCCAAGCAAGTGCCTTGTAACCGGTGCTCTGCAGGCACGTCACAAACTGTTATCTTGTTAGAAAATGGCAAAACAAGTCCAGAATCTCAGATTTTGGTATTTTTCTTGAAGCAATGTCACAAAAACACAAACAGTTCCATCAAAAAACAAAAGACCGTTTGATGGATAAAGAGAGCTTGAAAAAGGAAAAAGGAGGCATTGTAAACTCATCTCACTTTAAATGCATTATACATTTCTGCTATCAAATGGAAACCTTTCTGAGAGCATCTAAGCATGCCCGAGGCGATCTTGTTTTATGAATATACACTTTAAATCTCATTGGAATAAAGATTCGAGTACTTGTATTTGAGTGTTCCCTTTTCGGCTTCGCACCTTTTTAGAATACCTGACATTGAACTTTTCTGTTGGAGCCGTCTCATTTATTTATTTCTATTTGGCCTTAATATAAATAAAATATAAACTTTGCTCCGCGTCTTGGCTTACAACGTCCCTTAGATGCTCTAAAATCACTGTGAACCACAGCCTTCTGTGGCTTATTGCTCAATAATATAGAATCGTAAACCCTTAATTCAGCTTGTCTTTTTATTGCCTCTCAAATAAGAAAAAGCACAAATCAGACCAGCATCTTTCAAATATTTATTGCATTTTTACAAATGATCTAAGGATTACCCAACGCACCCACACAGGTGCTTTCAAATAATAGTTGATTGGACTTTAGTCCACTCCAAATACCAAAAAGAATGGTTGTAATCCATACTTCCATTCAGCTGCGAATCAAACGGCAGCAGGTGTTGATGCCATTGGATGCAACTCATCATGGTCAAACTATGGTCAGTTTTTAAGCCTTGGCAGAGGCATAACAATACTGTGAATTTTTATTGGATTCAGCCATTAAAAAGGCCATGTAAAATATGTGTTCAAGAGTCTGTATTGTTTCACCTTGCTTTTGATAATCATGGTATTTAGTTTTCTTGCTAACTATAGCTGTAGATTTAGGTCACCATAAGCAGTGAATAAGGTGGGAGTCTCAACTTCACAGGTGCAACAAGCTGTTAATCAAGCCCAGTCTGCTCTAATCAGCCAGAATAAGTGAAAACACCTGTTGGCATATCTCAGACGTGAACGTGAAGACCAGAAGTTATTAGATCCCGTTTCTGTATCACACAATTATCCAAAACATTCTAATAGATATTATTTTTGAAGAAAAGTGAAAAAGCTGCAGGACTGCTGACTTTCATATCTACATAACCAAATCCTGCATACCTCACCTTTTATGCTAAGTATCTTTAAAAATCAATTGTCCAAAAAAGAATGCTATGGGCTATTACTTTATTTATCATAGCCATCATCATATTAGAAATGATTGCCTTCTTAAAAAGCAGTAATAACACTCCATAATGCATAATGAGGACAAGCTTCACTGAGATGCATTTATGTCTTCTGAATTAAAGTGTGCCTCGCTTTGATGTCTGAAATGGACAAGTTGAAGGTTTTCTTCAATCAGGCATTGTTTAAGAAAAAGAAGGAAAGTTCTGAAGAGTTTCACAGAACTAACACATCGGACGTGATTTCATTGCTGCCCGTTTTTTGTTCTCGTCAGCGAATGCAGCATGAACTTTCACAGATGAAATTTATGATCCTAGAATGACATCCTGTCACAAATGTCACGTTCCACATTCACTCCCCATGCTACCCACAATGCTAATCTAGTCACTGTGGGAACAACTAGTTCAGCCACATCAGAGTTGTCGTTTATTATCACGACTTTTGTTTGATTTTGGTGAGAACATGTCGAAAAGTTTGTAGTTTTTGGAGTCTGAGAGCGATTTTTGCAGATTTTGTTTTGTGGCCTTTTGAAATTCTCACCAAGTTTTGAATTGCGTCACCATCCAGCCCTCGGAAAATGGCAGGCCTGCTGTTGTTTGAGAGGTCAGGGGGGCCAATCTGGGCATCAGAATATCCTGGAAGCCAAATGTGACGGTGCACCTGCCTTGAATTTCGATCCTCACACCCTCAAACCTCGCACCAGACCTCGCCATCAAAGAGCTCGGTCCGCGCTGACTCACATGCAGCAACAGCCAGGACATCTGTGGAGTGCTGGCAGCGCCCATGTGTGCCCGTTTGCGTGTGTGTGTGTGTGTGTGTGTGTGTGTGTGTGTGTTTGCATCCAGACAGTGTGTGAGACCTCGCCTTCCAGCCAACACCGAGTCTTACTCAGGCTGTGTTTGGCCAGCAAGCCACTGGGAGCCGCGCCGCGTGTTACATGCGGCCACCATGTCGGAAGCGGAGGCCTGTGGCGGTCTGCTGGGGAATCACTTTTACAGCATCCTGCAAAAATAACTTACAGTACGCACACTTTTTTTTTTTAATATCTTTGTCGCACTAAAAACAGGCCCCACACGTGAAATACTTTCCACACAGGCGCCCTCCGCCGCATGAATATTCATTCGCAACTGTGATGAGCTGTGACATGCTTTGCTGGCAGGGCTCTGGGACCACATGGCCGGGGTGTTAGAGGAAGAGAAAGGCCGTGTCGGAGCGTGTTACTCAGGCCTGCCTCATTCAATTGGATCCAACCACGATGGTTGGATTTCTCAATCTCAGATGGATTCCAGACGTTCCCTTAAAGCCGCTCCTCCCCTCCCTTCACTCTTTGATTTCAAAAGAGAGGACTGTGGTGCTGTTTAAGGCTGCAGGGCGAGAGGATAGATCTGTGTATGTGCGTGCACTGTGCACTGTGCACATGTGGATGTTTTAAGAGAAGAAAATGGAAACTATGTTGATGAAAAGGTGCACCTTATACTACATGTCCAGCACCTTGTTTATCAAATATGAACCAGTGCTTCTGGGTAAAATATTTCAGCCCGCTTTAACGAGATGTTGCTTTTGCACGTTGAAGCTGGCATGGCCGATCGTGGCGGAACAATGCCGCCTTTCCACGGCCGCCCATTGTGCACAGATCTTTGCATTGTTCGCTCCCTCCTCGCCCCCCTCGCCACTCACACCCCGGCCAGCTGGCACGGAGATGGCAGCGCCGTTGACAAGGTTCACAATACCCCCTCCAGTCCACGCCACAATAGAGGGACATGGACACAGGCACCTCTATGGCACACAAGAGGGCCGAGGAGGGGATACTGGGGCCTCACGGGCAGGTGGTGCTGCCAACGTCTCTGTGATGCGTTGGTAGCTTTCAGCGCTGACAAGGGGCTGGCGGAGGGGTTTCTTCTTTTAAAATCCACATTGTTCACGGGGAACTCAGGAGGATGAGTGTTTGTGTGCTGTTTTTTGTTTTTTTACAAACCCAAAATCCAACTCTACCTTCCTCCTCTCTGTTGGTCCCAGCTTATTGCATTGTCGCACTGACTTCAGACTTTTGTCAAAGCTTATCAATAAGAGAAACGTGGCAGATTCAGGTGTTTTGGCAAACTGGAGGAGAAGGAAAAGAGTTTTATTTTCTTACAGTGGCAGAATGCTGAGGTGTTTCAAGTCTCAGGGAGTCTGAGTGACAGCTGGATGCAAAGCGCGTGCTGCTCCTCAAGTTCACGATACGGTGTTTGCAACGGGTGTCGTATTTGTCTGCGTGCCTGAGCTGCTGGTTTGTCATTTCACGAGGAGCTTTAGTGTCTCACGGAAGCTCCGACTCTGTTACACAAAGTTGAAGGATGTGTGACGGCACTGTCAAGGTTCCTGAAGGTCACGTTAAGATTATCTTCTGGAAATGGAATCCAAAACTACAAAATAGAAGTGTTTGCAGCTGGTTGTTTTCATACTAAAATGTTTTTTCTTTATATTCAATGATGTTGAACCAATCAATATTTTCATATTTTCCATTCTTCTTCCTGATTGTGAGTTCAGCCTTTGCATAGGTGCACAAGAGTGGCTGTTTGATTGGTTGTTTTCTGTTATTTATTTATTTCCCTTAATGGCAGGTTACAATTTATAACCTTTTCACCCCGTGGACACACCGTGTCAAATGTTAATGTATGTGCTCGCATATATTCAGAGCAGTTCTGTTGTCAGACGACGGCTGCGTGTGCATTTCATTACTGTCGGGGAGGTAAACAGAGGGCCGGTGGCAGCACCAGGATGGTTTTGATGTTGAGATGTTCCACTGCCTCGGTGTTTACCACCTGGGCCATGTAGCTGCAGTGACATCAAGAGAGACCTGAGGGGGGGGGGGGGTAACAATCGTCCTGAATCATAAAATGAAATAACATTATATTTAATTAATTTACTGTAAAGCTTAAGGTGGTTGGTTGATACACCGCTCTGCTATTGTATGAGCAAGTACAGTCTCAGAGTCACAAAGCAGCGAAATATTTTTGTACATTTTTGCTTTTTTTTATGCTAGAAAATCAAATTCTGATTTGACAAATTTCTATTTTTATATGACAAACAATGACTGTTTGCATGCTCTAGCCTTTACCTGCCTGACGGTGCTCCTCTGGTCTGGTTTCAAGTTCTACTTCAAGTTTAATTTATTTCTTAATCAGTCCATCCCCCCCCCTCACCCTCCTCTTTCCTCCCCTTTTTCTCCCTCAACCCCTCCTGCCCCACCCCAAAGGTTTTCCCCCTATGCTGCTGTCAGTTCAGCACTTTTAAAGGGAATCGGTGCTCTTTGAAATGCATATTCTGCAAAGGCCCCGACACGGGCATGTGTACACTGCTGAGTAATTGTGGAGGCCAAATGTTTAATTACACATGGCAGGCCAAGCAGCGGGAGGCCACACCGCAGCGGGGCTCAAAAACAACGGGCCTAGCTTCTCTTCTCTCGGTCGGACGAGCCAATAACAACCAGCCCCCTCCTCTTTCCAAAAAAACATACTGAGAGTACAGACGGCAGGCCGAGAGGAGGTGAAGGAAAGGGAGGGAGGGAAATTTATTTTCAATGTTTGTGTGAGTAAAAGCAGATTTAACTCTTAAACTCCTCTGCAGCTAATGTTTTGATCCTTCAGGAGTGGATTGCGTGCCAAGACTTCGCCGAGCATTGCATACTTGCAGCACAAGGTGTGCAAACACTCAGCCTGATATGTTCTTCTGCTGAATGTGCTTAAGTTTTAGCATTAGCCCCTATGGTGGTCTTTGGTCTTCTCAGCAGGCCTGGGGTTTATCGTGGTTCTGCTAATGGATCAAAACTGGTCCTGGGGAGCTGGGTGGAGGCGGGGGTGAGGACGGGGGGGGCAAGGAGGCTGGGGCCGACGTCTGTGACCCCGGGTGGCGGGAGGAAGTGCAGAGCAGCAGGGGGAAGTGGGAGCACCTGTGCAGGTCAGTGGCAGCCCGTCAAGCTTAACTAATTTTGAAATTGACCTCTGACCTGCATTCCCACGGTGCACCGGGGCACAGGCTGAGAAAAAGGTCTGGTCTCTCCTCTCTCCAGCTTGACTCCTGTTTCTAATTACCGGCTAGAAACAAAGTTGTTATCTGATTAAGCCTCCTTATAAAACCATATCATTGATTGTATCCTTTGCTCGGTGTCGGTACAAATTAGCCCATTAACACACAACACGGATGTGGCAATTTAATAAAATGAAGCTAAAGCCGATAATGGCTGCAGTTCCTTGAGTGGTTGACCTACTGTGAGGGATTAGCAAGGCCTGCTCTCAGCCCTGCACTGATACCGATGCTGCACACACACATATCAAGGCACAGCTAGCAGCAGTAGTTGGCGCTAAATTCTACATTGAAGGTCTATGTTTGAAAAAAATGGCTTTAAATTGATTTTTTATGTATGTTTTATTAATAAAAAGCCAGTGTTTACTTTGCCATCCCCACCATATGGTTACAGTTGATGGATTTACAGCTTGGTGATTGGCTAATCGTGCATGTCAAGATCAATGACGTGGTGAAATCAGTCTAATCAGTTTGCAAGAGCTGTTGAAACTTTTCTGCCACATGCAGAAGCCTTCACATACAGTACACGTGTGTGTCCGTGAACACCTGCAAACATGCATGTGTGTGTGTGTGTCTATGCGCATTGAAGCCTGAGTGTGTTTCAGTCTGCTGGTGTGGTCCGTGTCTATGTGCCTACGAGCTGTAACATGCTCAAGCAATCACATAACGATTAAACCGCAGCGGCCCCCTCAATTTTCAGCCACACTCGGTGTCACGGGGAAAGCCGTCTGGTGGAAGGAGCACTGCCAGATGTCTGGATGGTACAGTTGTTTCAGAAACAAAATGCATTTACTCAAATACCTCTGAATAAATAGATTCTTTAGATAAGCTGCTGTGGTCAGTTGTCTTTTAATCTAATGATTAATCAATGAATCATTTAGTCATTGCAATTCCTAAAAAATAGGGAAACCGTAAAGGTGAAGCTTCCAATTTGAATTTAAACCCAAAGATATTCAATATACAAAGAAGGAAAAGCAAATCCTCTCGTTTGAGAGGCTGGAAACAGCATTTTTTTTTACTTATTTATTTATCCAAAATATTTGTCAACTTATCAGTTAATTTGGGTTTTAATTTGATTTACAGTAAAGCTGTTGCGGGATTTCTTTCTTACTGTGTTGTTTATGTCCAGCAAACACCTGTCAATCAAACAGTGGGCGCGTTTATGGGATCTCTCTTTCACTACTTGCCGCAAACATTTAAAAAAATGACATCACCTCCTGTATTTGGATCACCAAGGTGAAAGGCTTCCTGAACTGGATGCATTTTGACTCACAAATCAACCAGAACCCTTTTGTAAAACATTCATTTTTTTTTTTTACCTAAAGTGTCATCAGCCTCCCTCCACCTTCCATCCCTCTGCGGTGGAATGACAAGTATTCATTTTAAGATGTGATTCGAGGAGGTCGGACCGGTTGGGGATCTTGTGGGAGGGCACCTGAAGGATGGAGAACAGTAGACCCCACCATTGGACAGCAGGCTTATTTTTCATCCTAATTGTCAGAGCCCTTTTGTCGGGGGTGCTGGGGCTGGCAGAACGTTTGACATTCTTGACTTCCTGCCAACTCTCTCTCGCTCTCTCAGTATCTATCTTCCTCACTGGCTCTACCCGGCGCGGTAGAGCCTTGCTTGTCGTTGCCATGGCGAAGGGGATCTATGCCAGACGTGTTGTGTGTTGACACATCTTCTGCTGTGCAATGGGAGATGTAAACGCCTCGGAGAGAGGGAGGTTGGCGTTGGCAGATGGGCATTAAGAGTGTGTTAAAGGAGGATGGGTAGAGCCTGATGATGACCTCTGACCTCTGATACAAAAACACACATTTGCAGCAAAGCATACATAGATGCATCCACTTCTTCTCCACCACTTGTTAGCCTATATGCCTTTTAAAGGGGTTGGGGGAACCATTCATTTGTTTGAGATTTTAAATAAATAAATACATAACTGGTCTTGAGAAATGTTACATCAGTCATCAGAATTTATTGGACTTGTGTAACATCTGGGGGTCTTTAAAAGTCCAAATTAGATGTTGTAAAAGAACAAAATCATCATTTTCTGCCATAAAAACGTAATGTTGTGACGACCTTGTTCTCTGCAGTAGATGAAAACAATTTAAGATTGTCAAAAGAAATTTACCAGCAGCGCTAAAGGCGAAGCTGTTGTTTGACATTTTGGAGGTTTTCACCCATCAGTGACACACAAACAGACACTCACACGCACCTCCTTTTATTTCCCACAACCATAACCCCTGAATCCCAGCATTCTTCCTCCATTGTTCCCTCCGCTGCTAGTCATTACCATCATAAAGGCAGCGAGGATATGCATGGTTTCATTCACAAAATCATCTCCCAGTGTATGGGCGATGAAATCTAGGGAGGAGTAGGAAGAAGAGGGAGAAAAAAAAAAAAAAAAAAAAAAAAAAAAAAAAAAAAAACTGCCCCAGGAGCAAACAACTAAATGAAAACAGAAGTCTCAACCCAAAGCGTGTTCACTCATGCAGAAACTCCCAGAACAAAGGGGGCTGTTGTGTGTTTTCAACAACCCTGGTGTTGTACGGGGGCTTGACCTTAGCTGAGCTTGACCCTAACCTGTAAGAGAAGGGGGTTGTTTGTTTGGAAATGACACATTACACCTCATGTGTTGGACGACAAAGCTGCTGTCAGTCACGGCGCCACGTATATCTTTGATTCTGGGCATCACTGATTCTCATGAGCTGGTAAATTTAAACTTTGTGCTGTCGGGATGTTTTACCTCATGAAAGCAACCACCCTTAGACTCTAAAAAATGTGTTGCAATTGAGTTTTCTATTTACCTGCTTATTTATATGTAGCAGAAAGAAATTGCAAAAGATATTATTAGCAGTAGTTCTGTAGTAATTCTGCCTCTTTTATGATGCATATGATAAATTAAAACAATTTGCTTCCATTGAATTCCATTATATCTATGCAGAGACGATATCAATGTGTTATCTTATCATCTATGTGGGCCAAAAAAAGGCCGTAAACATCGTATTGATGGGATTAAGGAGAATTTGGTGGATGTTTACCTCATAAAATAAGGCTTGTATTATTTAGATTTTTTTCTTGTCAACAAATTCCATGAAAAGACCAAAATCAAAAAACATGTTCTTCCATCTATCAGTTTTCCAGCTTTCCTACTCTGTCTTCTTGCATGCAGCTGCAGGTTTTTAAAACCCCTTTTAAAACTCCTTTAAAAACATGTCTAACTATATAGTTACATTTTTAAATAAAGCAGAAAATAGATTTTTAGCAATCTTTACTCTAACAGGAGGAAATAGTGCTCTGGTAGGGACTATTTTCTGCAGTGGAGTGATACACATTGAGGATTTACAGTAGCAGGAAGGTGTATGTGGGATTGAATCCTAATAAACTACAGTGCCCATGTTCATGGTAATGAGGTAGACCTTGCATGTTGGAATGACGTCGCGTGTGGAGCTGGTGGCTTTCGCTGGAACACACTTTGAATCAATTGTCCGCAGTGAGTGGTCAGCTGAACTGTAAATACCTTGCTTAGTGTTTTTTTTGCAGCTGAGCCGGGCTCCCCCACTGCCCTGAAAGACCGAGAACATGAGGCGGCACTCAGTGCATGCTGGGCCTTCAGGGCTGCTGGGAAACATAGTGAATTTGAACAATGCTTTCCCCGAGAGACTTAGCAGGCACAGAGAGGATTGGAGCATGACTTTCCCACCTTTAAGAGTGGAAGAAACTGCAAACAGCTAAAGCTATGGTCACTGACAATGAGAGAATATGGCTAAAAAAGGCTCTACTTATAAGAATACATAATACTACGCCTATCAACGTCCTCCTTTAAAGAGTTTCAACATCAAGACGTTTATACGGACTGGTTCCTGCAAGCACTTAGACAAATGCAATTTCACTTTATCGGCCAGAACATACTTTAGCAATCATCTCATTTTCCACTTGGTCTCCTTTCTCACGTTCCCAATCTATATTATTTTCACATGCCAATATGATGATCATACAGCTCATCCACCGGAGGGGATTTGCATACAGGTTTCTCATTGTGAGTGTCGAGACTGTGTTATCAGGGCAAGGGAATGAAAAACACACATGGACAGGCATAATGCATATATATACAGAAATACTTTTGTCTTAAAATGTTTCAAGAACATGTGACTTCCACTTACCTGCAGAGGGATGCACGAATAAATATCCAAAAACATGTAGTGAACAAAACGTGTCCTTTCACTGGAATACAATACACTTGAACTTACACGTAACAGAGATGTAACACAGTATACTGTATTATGACGGGCATAAAAAAAAAAATCCCACATACTGTAAATTTCAGTGTGGGGAAAGAAATGTCAGAAAATATGTCATTAGGAGCCTAACTGCTAAGCAAATTTAACCTTTTTCTAGTTTTATTAAAGGGATAATACACCAATTTTTAAAGTGAAGATCTGTTTACTGATCACGGTGAGCAATACTCAGCCTGTAAGATTGTAAGAGGAATTTACATCAAGTTTTTAGCTACATCATCTGAAATACAAATATGCAGAATCCGCATCACTGGGAAAAAAAAATCAAAATAAACAAAAATTGAAATGGTTTCTTCATCAAGGTCATTTACGAAGGAGCTCAAATGGATTGGGACTAGCTCTGGAGGAGCTTTGTCAAGTCTGGGGAAAATAACCGCGATGATGTCATAGGGGTTACATAACCCTCGGCACTGCATACACACTACATATTTTGAACAAGTCTGCGTCACAAAGTTGGGGTGGAAATGTTAGTATTACAAGAGAGGAAGGGTCCAGTGAAAGACACCTTCGAACTGCATTATGGGAAATGTAAGATTAGGCGTTTTTGGAGCGTCATAGCCTTTGCCGAATTAATTATCAATTAAATCTATGTCTTAAATGTCTCCAACTTTATGGAAGCACAATAATGCCGTTGTTAGTTTTTTTTCACTTGGAAACATAACTTTTGGATGCACAAGTATATAAATCAGATTTAACCAATCTGCTAGTTTGAAAAAGTCCAGCAATAGTGTTCAGATGATACTAAAGATATACACATGTTCCTACATGGACACTTGTTAATGCACCAAGCTATATTCTGCCCACATATAGATATGTATTTATTATAATCAAAGCACACACACTGACCGCAGGTATACACAAATAAAAGTTAATGCTATAACGATGCCCTCACAGATAATTCCACATTCACAGAAAATTAAAACTCTCTTGCAATAATTAATGGAGAAATGTCAGATAATTGCCTCCCACTTCTCTCCCAGCAGCTTCAGCAGGGTTTCCTTTTGACAATCAGACCAGCCGGCTGAGCGTTTCAATATGTATGCTTGTTTAAATATTTCACTTGTGATATGTAATATGCAGGCAGAGTACAGCGGTGAAATAGCCCTCAGATGGCGAGCTTGATAATTGGCGGGTGCAGTTTTCTCTCTCCCGTCCTCACCCCTTCTCCTCTCTCCCCCCACCCTCCCCTCTGCTTTGCGCACCTTGCAGACCTGCGTTTACCGCTGACTTCTGAATGCCTTTGTTAAACAGCCATTTTACACCCGCGTCCTGTGAATACATTTCCTCGGGGTGAATTCCATAATTTTTCATGTGCCAACGTGATGGATCGTCCCGATTTTTTAGATCCCAACTTTGACAAGCAGCCGAGGAGAGACCACACCACTGCGGAGCGGCCTTTTGTTTTTGCATTGCAGCCCATTTAGTGATAGACAATAAATCTTCCACCATGCAAATTTTTATCTCCGTTTAAGTGCATGATGCTTCCTGAAGGTTAACATGGATTGTGATGGAATTTAGCATTTTAGCCACAAAATGGTGTCCGTGCTTGTCCTCGCGAGGAGCTAAGCCGTGCAGATAAACCGGCAATACAGTCGGGGATTAGTGACGATGAGTGATTTTATGTCGGTTGTTACAATTTGATGGCTCTTCCGCTGTAAATGCTTGAAATAAAACCCATTAAAGTTTTTTAGTGTACACTGTCCCTACACTCTCCCGTACTTTTACAAAACCATCTAAAATTGCCCCCTTCAGGATTCCTATGAGCCATTATGCATTATGTGTCGCTATGTGTGCGTGTGTTTATTAAAATGAACGCGGCAGCTTGAGTACCTGCAGCAGACGAGCCCGCGCACAGAAGGAGGCACAACAAAAGCGGGCGGGCCATTCTCCCTCTGATAAACAGACATAATTCAAATGTCAGCATTTGAATGTCATCCTCAAAGAGCCCTCTCCATCAGCGCTCGAGTCATTACAGACGATAGGGGGGGAGAAAAAAAGGAGGGAGGACATTGTTTCATCTGTTTGAGCTTTCTACCCCTCTAATTATTAAAGCGCCTTTCTTCCCCTCCTCTTTTGAAAATGCACAGAGGGAGAAAGAGATTAGAAGTATTGTTGCCTTTTGACAATTCTATTCCCCCCCCCCTCTCTCCTGTCTATACAGGTTGAGTTTTAATTTGTGGCCGTTGAAGAAACAGAGCCCAGATGGCGAGGCACAACTCGTCATCCCTCTGTCTCTATCTTTTCCTCTCTACCTTTTTTTTATGCCTCAGAACCACCACCACCACCGGATAACAAAGATATGCAGATGCGGCCGAGGCGGCGGGCTCTGGATCGGCGCCAGAGAGATCGTCTCTCACAATAGCGGGGGAACAAATTGACGTGTCCTGCAAACTGTGCCACAGTAGCAGCGGGTAACGCCGCGGCCCTGCCAAAGCCGTCAGTCTAACGGTGCCAGGCGGTGTGCCCCCGGTGGCAAAGTGAGGACATCAGCTGCTGAGCGATTGCCAGAGGCCTGTGACACAATATGTAGCATCGGTGTCAACGATGTCATTAGACACAGAGCGACGCTGCCAGCAAACTCATTAGCCCGAGTGGAAGTGACCCAACTCTTGGTATAGCCACAACACGAGCAACAAATGCACTTCTGGAGGATACTTTGAACGCTTTGATAGTTTTCGAGTGCTGTGATTCCTCTCGGTGGGGGGGTGATCGGGTCAGATTGATAAGATGAAGCATGCATTATTGGACTATAGCGTATTGTGTATTATGCAAAGTGGTATTTCTACCATTAGATGTTGAAGGGTTCAACAAAACAGGTGGAAATATACTGCGTGCACTCCGAAAACCAATCAGTACTTTTGTTGGCTTTTGTTCAACTGCAGCATTGAGCTGCTGCTGACTTTATGGTGGCCTAAATAATGACATCATATAGTCACAGTGGTGACAAAGATGATGAAAGAAACTATCAGAACGGCCTCATGCAGCAGCCGTCATGTCCTCTCTACAGAGATTAAAGTCCAGTAGCATGTATAAAGCAATGGATACTTAAAACGAGACACTGCGGACAAAGATGCCGTTTTTAGTGCAATGGTCAATTTAGAGATTTTTGGCTATTTTTCTTCCCTAACATGTTGTCTTATAGACTTGCGGAAAGAAAATGTCCAAAATTCACATTTAGGTATTTATTTGTGTATTTGCGTCTGTAGATTTCTCCTAAATCCACCAAAAGTTACTATTCGATAATTGCTCATGTGTATATTTAAACATAACATTTGCAAAAACTATCAAGGAAGTTTCATGCTGATATCTGTTAAATTAGTTTTTTGTTGCTACAGGATGTCACTGTTTGCTTCATTGCTTGTTTGCACCAGACTTGAACTTGAAACAGTTAAAGACATAGATGTTTGGTTTGGGGAGCACTCATCCATAGTCGAAGATCATCCAAGCTGCAGACCATAGAGGCCTGCAGAGACTCCACTAGGGCCCCTGGTGGTGTCTCTGTGTCTCGGCCTCCATCTTTTGATACGTAATGAGTCCCCCCCCGCTTTCTTTACAATCAGCACAAATCAATATACATTCAACAAACATGCCTTATCCCATTCTGATGAATGGCCGGGGTGAGGAGAGAGTAAGATAATGTAGAGACGGAGGGGAGGGAGGGAGATAATCATATCTCCACCCTCAGTCAATAAGCCTACGCCTCATTACCAATGCATGAGGGAGGGCTGTGGGGGAGATGGAGACAGTATCACATACTCATACTGTCATTACCTTAAAGTAGCAGCAGAACATGATTATCCCGAACTTAATGCCACTCTACTCGTATATGACAACCGTCTGGTGTCATCCTCACTTAGCAGTAGTAGCAGTATTGGACCTGCATTAGTAAAAGAAAACTGCCTTTATGTTTGGGTACAAATCAGTAGCAGAAGTGGAAAAATGTCTCTTAAAGGTCAAACTGCAAGATGTGCCATATCGTAGTGGTTTTAATTTCTAACAGTGCACTGTGTTATTATGAGTCAGGTCTAAAAATGTCTCTTTTTTTTTTTAAAGTAGGAGACAGAGCTCACTTAATTGTAGTGATTCGGAATATCATTCATTGCCTGAATCCTCATCACAGCGAGCAAAATGTGTTACGGTCACTGCTCAGGTACAGTGAACGTTACATTAGTGTAGGTGTTGTTCTGCAGGTTATTAGAGACTGTGGTGAGATCGTGTTTCGCTTTGTGAATGTGAAAGTTTGGGTTTTTCTTTTTCCGCTTCTGTTGAGTGATGCAAAAAGATTTTACAATATTTTTGTCACATAACTTATCCAAGTCGAGGGTCTTATGAACGTGGTAGTCACATTCTTGATTGTAAAGCCTTAAAAACTAATTTGTGTTTTCTTTTTCTTTATAAATAAAGTTGACTGAAACTGAAAGTTGTGCTTACCAACCCACAAACTGTGAAATAAGACAACCAAGTCATTTTTTTTTGTGAGCGGTCTAAATCAGAAAATGTGGAATCCAACAAGTCAATCACATTTGGCTCATTAGAACTACCCTTGAGAAGGTGCACCATATTTTCTTTTGAATACAGGTACAGTATATTCAGAGAAGGTATGAGACGGTATGTCTTTTTTAAACATTAAAGTATGTAAACATGTTCTAGTAGAAACCCAAAATACAAGTATAAACCTGGAAATTAGCATGATAAGTCCCCTTTTAATATCCGCTCACTGTATCCAAATATTATTGGACTGAAAAGAGGCAACATTTTGACTCCACTAAATTCTCGAAACTCAGTTTTTTGACTAGACTCATTAAATGCATCGCTCTCCGTGCACCAGATTTAGTAGCAGTCAGCATTTTGGGTAAAAAGGAGGTTCATTAGGCTTCCTCTTGCCAATATATTTTCCTCCATCCCTTCTAGTTTCTTCTCTCTCCCCTCTGCCTTGAACTACAGATCCTCCAAAGTCTGGGTTTTGGCTTTCACAGCTTCCAGGGTTCATCTCTCCTGAGGCTTTACAGGGGTCTCGCCAAGTCCCCCGGAAGGTGCCACTGATCCTTAAGGGTCTCCGGAGTTCACCTCCTTCAGCCAGATTGACAGATACTAATAGCATGGATGCCTCTCATCCCGCGGAGACGGCCTATTAGGGCAGAGAGCTGAGGGGAGAGCAGGAACATAGCCAACTAGCGGCTGACTTATTAGCGAGATTGGCTAGCCCGTGTGCCGCTGTGGGGTTCTGTGCGCCGATATGTAAATGTCACATCGTCCTCTTTCTCCATCCACTCCTCCCAGTCCTCCATCCATCGTCTATCTATCTTCCGTCCCACCTCCACCGCTCCTCTGCTTCACTTATACTCCCATCACTTCGTCTTCTCCCTCTCTCCCCCTCCCTCCCTCCCTCCCTCCCCCTGAAGGGCAGGTCCCCCTCTCCGAATTGATCCGTGGAGGTTTCGGCAAACCTTCTTCCTCTTGCAAAGAGAGATGAGAGAGCAGAGATTAGAGGTGAGGAAAAGGGGAGGAGGCAGGAAAAAGATGGATGTGTACTCTTTACTGCACTGCTGATACAGTAAGCCTACAATGCAACAGAGCCATTATGTAAACAATGTAGGGAAAAAAAAAATAATAAGTGTTCCACTATGTTCTTGGCTTTTAATAAATATATTTCTTCCGGGCCTTTTTTGCTGGAATATGAACCGAACTCTCATAATGAGAGAAGATGATGATTAAAGCGGCACTACAGTTAATAAACAAAAGAGGAAGAAAAGAAAAGAGATGAAAGACACTGAGGATGTCCCTGAACGGCTCTGACTTTTGCCCCCTTTAGAAACCAGTGAGGTGATAAGCGGAACCATTATCCGGGCGATCGATGACGAGGGGGGACAACCGTGATTAATGTCACCCCCGAGCTTGCATGTCCCAGGGCTAGACCTACTACTGTCCCCTCTCAATACACTGTGGCTCATAACAGGCTTTATGGACAAGCCAATTACTGTACTGTTTCTTTATGAGCTTCCTCTTATGTCTTCATACTGGCTCTTTTTAATGATTCTCTCCTGTTTCTCCGTCTTGTAGGATTCTTTTCTGGTCGAGATTTAAAACAGGCCCTTTTATGCTATTTTCCGGGTGCATATTTTTATCTCCAGTTACAGTTCCAACATGTTTACATGCTTTAATGCTCATAAATCCGCCTTGTGTTTCTCATCCTGGCTGTCCTGCAGCACCTCTTCTCACCCTCTCTCTGAAACGCTCCATTGTAGCGCTTGCTCCTCCCTCCAGAAAGCAAAGTCTGCTCTGATTGGTCAGCGAGCTCGCTCTGTTGTGATTGGTCAACGTTTCACATTTAAAAAAACTCTTCCTCCGGAGCTTCAGCTCCGTCTCTCTCTTTTGTTGTTTGAGGGCCAAACTAGCCAGAAGGAGTTTTACGTCACTTCCATAACATTATGACCTCATAAAGTTACAGAAGTGAAGGAGCGAATTCAATGGAGCCGTTTCAGGAGCTCAGGAGCTTCTGAGGGGGAGGGTAACTCCTTTTAGGCGTGGACTTCAGGTTTTACACTCTACGGACCTTTTACATGTACAAAAATATATATAACACACTAAAGGAGAGGGGAAAAGTGGAAAAGCATAATAAGGCCACTTTAAGCTACTAGAGCAGATGTGAAATCACTCCCAACACACTTCTCCTCAGTGTTTTTACTAAATGTCAGTGGGGTTTCCGCAAAAATGGGACTTAAATGTGAAACACAAACTTTATTAATACGAGCAATTATCCCGTGGTGTCACAAATAACTTTGCATTACACTGATGCGTAGAGACACTATGAATGTTAACCATGAATTTACCTATCTATCCACCCACCCCTCCTCTATTCCACTCAGCTATACCTTCAGTGTCACTCAGCCATCAGAGCCCAGCTCTCTCCTCTCTTTTCCATGCAGCTATTATTTACAGGATTAGAGTGGAAGAGATCTTAGCGGGAAACACTCCTCTACTGAGAGTGGAGAAAAAAGACAGGCAAATTACCAGCTAATGGACCACCGGGCACTAATATCTAAATCCCCAATCTGTCTGTAATTGCTGCAAAATGCTCTGGCTTGTGCTTTATGGGAGACTTCTAAGTGACTCCCTCTCTCTCTCTCTCTCTCTTCCCCACTCCTCTCTCGTTCTTTTCCTTGCTTTATTAAAGCAACAAGGAACAGGGGTGGAAAGAAAAAAAATGAGTAGTGCTCTCATTTTCCCTTTGAGTCCTTTACACTTTCCCCGGTGGAATCCCCAAGACATCATTAATGTCTCTCCTCTCTTTCATATCTCGACAGAAAGAGAGTGAAGTGACCGTCCCGCAGCCGGCTGCCTTCCTCCGCCGAGGAGCGAGTGATTAATTTCCTTGTAAGGAGAGACACAGAGAGCGGGGGAGCTCTGTTTGAAAGGTGCTTTATTTGCATTAGCATTCATAATTACTTAATGACGAATCAGATATGGTTCATTGCGACTAAGTGCGGAAACAAGCTGTCGGGAATCATGTGTTTCAATTAGAATACCACTAAAACATGGTCCTCCGTGACCGTCCAATAAAAGGAGGACTTTATTTATTTAGCTGGGGAATTATTGTTGGAGGACGAGGAGGCCCGGTTTCATTCTTCGTCAACGCACTAGAACACAATGTTCTAATTAAATGAAGCATTGAAGTCCTATTAGGAATGTACAAATAATTACAAGGTTACACACGGACACATTTGGCAGCCAAGAAGAAGAAACACCTTTTGTCTCAATATCCCAGTGATATTTTACAGTATATCTTCAATCATGATATACATATATAGTGATGGCTTTCCCATATGATGATGTTATGATGTATTTAGATATATATATAGTGATGGCCCATATGATGATTATATTTATAGATGTATTTAGAAATAAAACAATTTGGTGGAAATCAGTTGGAGTCTGATATAAAGTCTGATATAATATTTTGATAAATAAAGCCTAATTATCTGTACTTTTTTCTCAAAACTTGTACTTTAAAACTGACTGCTGCTATGCATTTTGACATGTACAGCGCTGTCCGTGGTACTGAAACGAAGCACAGGAGATTGACGGACCGACAGACAGAGCACGTCACTCAGTTCAGTTTCTGATTTCGCAATAAAGACCTAATCTTTGAGTCTTTGTCCTACTAGAAGATGAACTACAGTAGGCTTGCTTTTAAAACAGGACCCCATTATGATAGTATCTTTAGGTGGACCCGAGGAGCCCACAAAACTTGCAATACTTCAAAAAAGAACAAGTAAAAGTCCTTCACAACAAAGTTATACTTCTCTTCATCCTATCACAGTGTGCTAAAAAGTGCCACCTTAGCAATATCCCTTTTAATCAAGCCAAGCCACAATAGGAGACAGCAGGAAGTGTGTTAATAACCATCCCATCTACCCCAATCTAATATTGCGCTCTGCTCAGAGCCTCTGCAAACTAAAACCTCAGACTAATTGTTTTTTTTTTTTTTTTCGCAGCCGTGCATTAATAACCATCCCATCTACACTCCCGGAGGCAGCGCCGGCACGGAGGGAGTTTAAATATCTCTAAGGGATACCTTCATCTAAAAAGTGCTCAGCGCTCTGCTCAGAGCCTCTGCTGGAAAGAAAAAAACCTCAGACTAATTGTGAGGAGTTCAATGGCAGTTCACCATGGAGTGCACTATCCAAGGCCTCTGCGGGATGGCCGACGGTGTCAGCATCGCCCTCATTGAGGGCTATTTTAGAGGGTTGTAACCTTTGATGATGAGCTATTGACAATGGTTTTCAAACTTTATTTCCCCCCTCTAAATACTGACATTGGCAGAAAGCACAGTTTTAAAGCGACTTCTATATATTGTTACTGCAGCTTTCGTTACTTGCAGAGACACCGAAGGAAACATATCTTTGTCAATTTCTTCATATTAACCTCAGGATCAATTTTGAAGAGGCACCAATTTTTTATGAAAGAAGCATAAATGCGTACTTCCTCTAGGAAAATTGTATTTGTATTTGAGTTTAAATATAACAAATGCTGTTTTATTGAGTCCTCACTAACCTTTCTTTACACTACTATACACTACTATATATATACTATACAAGGAGTCAAGATAAGTTTGTTTTACTTTGCAAATACACTTATTGGAAATACTCTTGATGAATGTGTCTGGAGACAAGGTCAGAGGTCAAGGTCATGCTTTGCCACCATGAGGGTTTACACTTACCTGGTCACTACTTGCCCTGATGTTGAGTCCTGTCTCTGGCTGGTAATTGTGGTATTTATGTATGATAGTAAACAGCCATTGATGAAATTTGCAAAAAAAAGAAAGCTAATGGGTATAGTATACTCTCAATATGTAGAAACAGCTGTGTCAATACAGTGTAAACAATATGCAAATCAGCTTTATGAAATGTATAAATGCACCACTGTATTGGTTTAATAATTCACTGAATAATCTATAGTAGCCATACTGTGCATACCAAACACACTTGTTTGGTGTTGCTGGCCTTGCCGTTTGCTCCAGGAGCCTTGATGAGACGCCCCAATCAATGTAATGAAACCTCAACCAGTGCTGCCTCTTAATCCAACACTGTTTATGTCTGCAGCGGTCGATAGTCTGTAACCTTGGACGTGGGCGGCGCCTCTCGCCTCCACACCACCGCCGTCACCGTGCGATTTTTGCCTGGTTTTCATATTTTCACCTCCGTTGAAAGAGCACAGATTTTGCTGTGGGGTTCTCAAACATCTTGGGTTCATCAAGCTCTTGCAAAAAAACAAATGGGGCGATGTGGAAATCTCACTGTCATCGCGCTAATACCGAGGCTGTTTTTCTCGGAGTTGCTGAAAAGTTGACGCTCTAAAAAGTACAAGGTTTTTACCCTACAGCCATGATATAGTATCCTGCTGTGGAAGCCTGGTGTGTGAATGAGAACATCTGGTCCGAGGGGGAGAGTGTGTGTGTGTTTGTGAACAGCTGCGTGTTCATGTACACAAAGACACACAGTCACTCAATCCCTGCCAAATCTTTGGTATATGGAAACCCCCCCCCATACAAGTCCCTGCAGTGGTCCCATTCAACACGGGGGTGCAGCGGGCGCCTCGGCTCGCCACCAACGGAGACCCTCTGCCAGTGTTAAGCCCTTTTAATGACTGGATTTCCTCCCGATTGCCAAGTTCCCGTGTAATTGCTTGATGGTCAGCCCCGGTGCTGTGCCAGAGCCGGGGGGGAGAAGCGCTTGGCAGTCGGTTTTGGTGTTGGCTCCGGACAAGCTTGGGCAGAAATAGCTGCAGCGGAAGCTTTCGGAGTCGCTGTTCGGACAGTTACAGCCCAGGGTTTTCACACTGAGAGGAACCGGAATGAAACGGCGCCTTGTAGTCAGAGAAAAGAGCGGATAATGGAGAGATTGTTTCTGTTTGCTGAACCAGATGAGGATTGTGTTACCCCAAAAGCATCACTTTACACACACACACACACACACACTCTCTGTTCCTCTTGCTTTCTTCCTCTTTTACTGTCTCCTTCTGCAAAACCGTTATTATAGCTCCTTTTAATCACCAGGCTTTTTATCTCGTCTGCACCAATTTCTGAAAATAGAAAACGCAGGTTAGCAGAATTAGGATAACTAAATAAAACACAGCAAGAACAGACAAAAATGTGCAATCAACTTCACCGACTTTGTCTGCGGGCTGTCAGTCGCCTTTTGAGCATGTCAACTACAAAATGTGAATCGCTGCCCTTTACCGCACATATCAGTGACCTTAAACCCACAAACTTGGACTCCTTTTGTCTCAGCACACAAAGATACCCAGACTGTAGTTTCTAAAACGGGAAGGAAGGGGAAAAACAAAGTAGATGTATGGTAATGCGCTGACCGGCTGCACTGGCGCTGTGGCAAACAAAACACTCTCCAAAAGACCCAAAGAGGGGGGGAGAGGTAAGGAGATACATCAATCAATTAACAATTACCCCTGCTGCTAATCAGCTGTCCCCGGCCTGCGCCGGACGGCCCTTTTGTAATCCCGTTGGCAGCATCAATTAAATTCTTAAGGTTAGTCTATTGAATTTTCCAGATAGTGGAAGATGGGGGTGGGGGGAGTTCATGGGGAAGGACAAACTGTAGCCCAAACCTTCACCTCTTTTTTTTTTTTTTTTTTTTTTGTTATCCTGCCCCTGCTCGCATATACATCTAACCAATCCAGACAGACCTGAACTCAAATTGGAAGTAGAATTAATAGAATCAGCCGGGGACAATAAAATGTAATAGGAAAAGAGAAGGCTACCAGTACAGTGCATGATAGAGTAGAGCAGGAGAATCCAGTAGAACACAATAAAGCATAATTTTCAATTCAATTCAGTTTATTTTGTATAGCCCAGAATCACAAATTACAAATTTGCCTCAGAGGGCTTTACAATCTGTGCACATGCGACATCCTCTGTCCTTCCCTCACATCGGCACAGAAAAACCCCCCCTAAAAAAACCCTTTAACAGGGAGAAAAAAGGAAGAAACCTATGGGAGAACGACAGAGGAGGGATCCTTCTCCCAGGATGGACAGAATGCAATAGATGTCATGTGTACAGAATGAACAGCATAACAGAGATACAACACATTCAATGTATATGACATAAATGATTCATATAATAAGACTACTTATAATAACAGCAGCAATTATTACAGTAGAATTATAGTTATGAAAATAGGGATAGTAATGTGATTAATAATAATAATCGAAGTAGCAGTGGGTGTCAGTCGGCTCACAGCAGGATAATCCGGCATATATGGATTAATTCTGGTTGTGCTTACTGACCTGGTCCAGGTTCCACAACGATTCATGGAAACCTGCAGAACAAGAAAGCAAAACACTCAAGGGCTTCAGGGTGGAAGTAAAGCTAAAATGCTTAATGGTACAGGTAATAGTAATAGTAATGTGACTAGTAATAATAATGGTGGTAGCAGTCGGTGTCAGCAGGGCCGTAGCAGGATGCACGACCACGGTCCAGGTACAGCCACGATTTATAGAAGCCTGCGAAGCGAGAAAGCACAAAGACTCCAGTGTACAAGCAAGTCAATAAGCGTAATAGTACAGGCAATAATAATAGTAATGTGACTAATAATGATAGTGGTAGTAGTAGTGGGTGTCAGCAGGGCCTCAGTAGGTGGCAAGATGACAGTCCAAATATAACCCCGATTCCTGGGAACCTGCGAGGCGAGAAAGCACAAGAACTCCGGGGAAGAAGCAAAATCAGTAATGTGCATAAATAGGAGATTAATACATAAAGATGGAGGGAGAGAAGAGGAGAGAGGAGCTCAGCGTATCCTAGGTAGTCCCCGGCTGTCTAGGCATATAGCAGCATATCTAGGGGCTGGACCAAGGCGAACCTGAACCAGCCCTAACTATAAGCGCTATCAAAAAGGAAGGTCTTAAGCCTGCTCTTGAAAGTGGTGAGTGTGTCTGCCCCCGGACCGAAACTGGAACCTGGTTCCACAGAAGAGGAGCCTGATAACTGAAGGCTCTGGCTCCCATCCTACTTTTATATACTCTAGGAACCACAAGTAACCCTGCATTGATTGAGCGCAGCTCTCTAGTTGGGTAATATGGAACTATAAGTTCCTTAAGATAAGACGGTGCCTGACCAGTTAGAGCTTTGTAGGTAAGTAAAAGAATTTTAAATTCTATTCTTGATTTAACAGGGAGCCAGTGCAGAGAAGCTAATACTGGAGTAATATGATCTCTTTTCTTAGTTTTTGTTAGAACACGTGCTGCAGCATTCTGGATCAACTGTAAAGATCTAAGAGACCTATTAGAGCAGCCTGATAATAAGGAGTTACAGTAATCTAGTCTAGAGGTAACAAATGCATGAACTAGTTTTTCTGCATCGCTTTGAGACAGGATTTGCCTGATTTTCGCAATGTTACGTAAATGAAAAAAGGCTGTCCTTGAGATATGTTTTCTATAAGAGTTAAAAGACAGATTCTGATCAAATATAACTCCGAGGTTCTTAACGGTAGTGCTGGATGCTAGAGCAATGCCATCTAGAGAAACTATATCGTTAGATAATTGATTTCGAAGGCGATCTGGACCTAGTAGGATAACTTCTGTTTTTTCAGAGTTTAACCTTAAGAAGTTACAGGTCATCCAGGTTTTTATGTCCGTAAGACATGCTTGAAGTTTCGTCTGGCTTAATTGATAGATATAACTGGGTATCATCTGCATAACAATGAAAGTTTACTGAGTGTTTTCTGATAATATTCCCCAAGGGAAGCATATATAAGGTAAATAAAATAGGTCCAAGAACAGACCCCCGTGGAACTCCGTGACTAACCCTGGTTTTCATCGAGCTTTCATTGTTTACATATACAAACTGAGATCGGTCTGATAAATACGACTTAAACCAGCTAAGTGCGGTTCCTTTAATGCCTATAAGATGCTCCAGTCTCTGTAATAGGATTTGGTGATCAATGGTATCAAATGCAGCACTAAGGTCTAGCAATACAAGTACAGAGACAAGTCCTTTGTCTGAAGCTATTAGAAGGTCATTGGTCATTTTCACCAGTGCCGTCTCTGTGCTATGATTTGCTCTAAATCCTGACTGAGAATCCTCAAATAAACTATTGAAATGCATAAAGTCACAGAGCTGATTTGCTACTGCTTTCTCAAGGATCTTGGAGAGGAACGGAAGGTTAGATATAGGTCTGTAGTTAGCCAACACCTCTGGATCAAGAGTAGGTTTCTTAAGAAGAGGTTTAATTACAGCTAGTTTGAAGGCCTGTGGTACATGGCCCGTTAGTAAAGACAGATTGATAATTTCTAATAAAGAATTGCTAATTAAAGGTAAAACTTCCTTAAGCAGCCTAGTCGGAATCGGGTCTAAGAGACAGGTGGAAGGTTTAGACTTAGAAATAGTTAAAGTCAATTGTTGAAGGTCGATGGGAGAAAAGCCATCTAAATATATTTCAGGTTCTACAGCTATGGATCGATCGGTACTGGTTGAGGGCAGTAGATTATAAATTTTTTCTCTAATAGTTAGAATCTTATCATTAAAGAAGTTCATGAAGTCACTACTACTGAGGTTTATAGGAATACACGGCTCAACAGAGCTGTGACTCTCTGTCAGCCTGGCTACAGTGCTGAAGAGAACCCTAGGGTTGTTCTTATTTTTCTCTATTAATGCTGAATAATAGGCTGCTCTAGCATTACGGAGTGCCTTCTTATATATTTTAAGACTGTCTCGCCAGACTAACCGCGCTTCATCCACATTGGTGGAACGCCATATCCTTTCAAGTTTTCGCGATATTTGCTTTAAATCGCGGGTTTGAGGATTATACCATGGAGCAAACCTTTCTTTTATTAGCTTCCTTTTTAGAGGAGCTATAGAGTCTAGTGGCATTCGCAGTGAGCATGCAGCACTATCAACAAGATGGTCAATCTGAGACGGACTAAAGTTAGCGTAGGAGTCCTCTGTTATATTGAGCAACGGTACTGAATAAAACCCTGAAGAAATCGCTTCTTTAAATTTAGCTACAGCATTATCAGATAGACATCTAGTGTAGAAACTTTTGCCTAATGGCGTACACTCTGGTAGAACAAATTCAAAGGTTATTAGATAATGGTCCGATAAAAGAGAGTTCTGTTGAGAGACAATTACATTTTCTATTTCAATACCATATACCAGAACAAGGTCGAGGGTACGGTTAAAACGGTGAGTCGGTTTATGTACACACTGACAGAAGCCAATAGAATCTAATAATGAACTAAACGCAGTACTAAGGCTATCATTATACACATCCACATGAATATTAAAATCCCCTACAATAATAACTTTATCTGTCTTAAGGACTAAACTAGATAAAAACTCTGAGAATTCAGATAGGAATTCAGAATACGCACCTGGTGCACGATACACTATAACAAATAAAATTGACTTTAATGCTTTCCCGCTCGGGTTCATAATGCAACAAGACGGAGCAGGACAATAGAACAGGAGAGGTGTAAAAGCACCGTCGGGCTGAAATAAAAGGGAACAGGGTGACCGTCTTGTAAACTGAAGGGTAAGAGGGTGTGATTTAATGAAGAGAGGAAGTGCTGTTCAGTCTGTGGGGGTATTTCCATCTTAGTGAGAGGAGGTTTGGACCTTGAAAAGTGAGGAGATCTTTGGGAAACAGGGAGATTTTGGGCTGTTATTTTATGTCATTAGATCTATATTGCTTCTGTTTATTTTAATGGTAAACCCGTATTATCTTAGCTTGCTGTTATACAGTCCTTTCCAGCCGTTATATCGCTGTCTTCAAAGCCACAAGACTCCATTCACAAAAAGAGTAATTTTACCTTGTAGAACACAGGAGTTGCTGGTCTACTGCTACATGGATTAGTTATTTTTTGCTGTCATTGTGTGACTTCAGATCAGTACTAACGTCGCATCCACAGCAGTTACTGTAGGTAACACACTGACTATGGATAAGGATATATATATTTAGCAACATCATCATGCAGAAAACTACGTCAGGTTACGTTGGGAAAATCTTTTTTAGAAGGCCATGGGGAAATAGCTTTTTGACGCTTTAACTTACAGACTTAGACCAAATTTAAACGTTTTGATTTGAAAACATAGGAAACACATAGGAAACACCACTCTGGAGCTAGAGAATAAAAATCAATAATTAAAGGAGAACTACGACAAAAAGGATAACCTTTGGTTTTGATTATTCTGATTAGGGTCAAGCTGAGGGAATGCATCATGTGTGTCAACCAAGGTCCTTACAAGAATAGAAGTACAACCATGTGTGTGTGTCTCCTTTGGTAAAGTCAGCACAAACACACACAAACATACATGGAGCAAACAAAAGCAGGAGGAGAACCTTTGATCCGTCCATAATGACTTTGAGGGGAAAGCAAGAATCTCATCATTATGTTGAAACATTCCCCCCCTCACATACACATTTGCTGACCATACTAATTACCCATCGCCTAATCAATACATTATTTAATCTTTTCCCCGTAGCACGAAGCTCTCTGGGAGAACCAAATGATTCTTTGTTTTTTACTTCTTTTTATTGCTCGCTTCCGATTTTTAATAATTAAACCAGGATGCATGTGAACCTGATGCTGACGGCACTCCGATGTCCTCGAGTGAAACTTTATCTAGCTGACCCTCGGCAGACTGAAGCCTCGCTGAACCGCTGCTGGGTGCGATTGATTCGGACGCTGAACTTCATCATTGAGTGGGACATGACGAGGGAAATGAAGAATTCTGCCTCAGAATTAGATAAAAAATCACTAGTGACAAAGTGTAAATCTATTGACCGAGGACGATTAAGACGAGCTGGATGATTATGTTATTGACTAGAATCCAATTAAACTTTTACATCCGGGTGAAACATAATAACTTTATCTTTCACACATTACTGTACAGCTAGATTCCTTTCCTTTAGTTCTTACAGGAAATAGGTGTCCTGTCTGCCTCCTTACTCTCTGATAAATACTTAAATACCTTGAATAAGTCAATCTTAAGAAAATAGCCTTGTTACAGTTTATTTCACTTTTAAAGCTACTACAAGGAACTTTCATTTCGTGTTGATTTTGGCGGTCCCTGTGGACGAAAGCGTTATTGTTTCCCAGCACCAGAGTCCCTTTAGAAAACCTTTCATTTTCTGCAGCAGGGTCTCACCCAGTCCGGTTCTCAAGTGACTCCTTTCCCTTTACATCCAATTGTTTAGTACAGGAGTTCCCAGCATGGTGTCAGCACCGTCAGTTTGCAATATGCTAAACAAGACGGGTAAAAAGAAATGCATATTTTTACTACAAAATAAGTCTCTATTTTTCTTGCTAACTACTGGATATTTTGACGTCCTCAGTCCAAAAAGTAAGAAATGAAACCCTTAATTTTACCTGGTCACCACAGGAAGACTTTTGTAACTTGTATAAAGGGGTACCAAGTAGACATTAGTAGTTTTAAGTTTGTGAACCACTGTTTTAGTTCATCTTTTGGGGGGAAAATGAAGCCTAAAATAGCTGTCGGTTGTTGTTTGCGTCTCATCAAATAGACAGTAGGTAAGCGTGATCGTCATTCTTCATCCCAGATATTTGACACGCTGAGTGTTTCTTGAAGCAGTAAACTCGATAAAAACAAAGAAACTACAGGTCAGTCTGGGTGAAGACAAAAAGACGAAGGAGCTCACTGTGCAGGTATTACAAACAGCACGGCTGTACTGACGCTACTGTGGTGAAAGACTCCAAAACAAAAGCAGAAGGATGCGTGTTCCTTCTGCAACATCTTCCCCCATCACGCCGCCTCCATCAGCGCGTCGGAGCGTGAACGGGCAGATTTTCCGGTAGCACAAGCCTGAGATGGGCTCCTGCGTCTCGGTGAGCTCGTTTTTCGGCGGGGCCTCCCACCGAGTCCCCCCCCCCCCTACTGCCGCCGCACAGACTCGAGACTCTGCAGCCCCCAGGACACAGTCACCACGGGGGGAAGAGGGGGTAGAAACAGAGGGAGGGAATGGAAGAGAGATGGAGGGTAGGGGCAGATAATGAGAGGTGGAGGAGATGAAGGGACAGAGATGAGAAAGAGAGTGGAAGCAGAGAGAGGTAAACAGAAAGTAAAGGAGAAGTCGACAAACACGGAGCGAGACGGAGGGAGGGGGGGGGAGAAAAGAGAGAGGAGAGAATGATTGCTCGCGGCTCATTTCTCCACACATGAGCCCATCTGTACTGCGCCCAGGGTGGGACGGCACCGCTGCTCTGTCTGAAATGACTGAGCGAGCCAAAGACACCCCAGCACCACGGGAAGCCAAATGCAATCCCATGAATCCCGGGCTCGCCTATTATTCTGCAGAAAAGCCCCTTTTTAAAGTGCCATTTTTTTTTTCTTTTTTTTTTCTCGCTGGTTGGTGGTGCCTTGTTGATTTACTTTCTGTTCCATCATGACTTAAGTTGACCGTAATGTGTTTGGAAGAGGTTCATGGTTGAATGTCATGTTTCAGAATATTTTGGTCTTGCGCATTCATGTTGTATCTATATTGATATCTATATAGAGATATATATATCTAGATCTAGATATATATATCTCTATATATAGAGATATATATATATATATATATATATATATATATATATATATATCCTGTACATACTTGGTTCCTGGTTCCATATTAGCTCCATCAACACAGCAGCACCACAGGGGTAAAAAAAGGGAGAAATTGACTGGCAGAGAGCAAGAAATGGTGTTTGCAGTGAGCATCTTGTGGTATTGTAATATTTACTGTTAGCACCTCAGGCTACATGATACGCTCCACTGTCACCATCAAACAAGCAGCTCTCTGAAGGAGGGAGCACATCTGTTGTCACCCCTCCCTCCCGCTCCCACTCCCTGTCTCTAGAGTGAGAAAAAAAAAAATAGAGTAAGAGGAGGAAAAAAAAAAAGCAAAAGGAAGAGAACCATGGAGTTACAAAATACACAACTTTCTGACCCCCCTTCTCCTCGTACACACACACACACACACACACACACACACACACACACACACACACACACACACACACACACACACACACCTCTTCTTCGTCCTCTGACCATGGCTTAGGATACAGCCGATTCAAATTGATCATTCCTCTGACCAATAATTCATTGTGATAGAGCTAGACGTGGTGTGTGCATGGCGAGCGCCCGGCCACGGCAACGGCCCCCTGCATACTAAACAGCCCCGCCGGCCAATCCTGCCGCTCCGATCCCGGTCAGGTGACCCGCTGTTTATCCTCTGATAAATGGCAGGTCAAGTCGGGTGGGCTGCTCACCGCCACATCCCTCAGCGCCGTGTCAACCGCGCTCCCCGGCGCTCATCAAACCCCCTCCCCCGTTAAACCCCTTCTGCAGTCACCCCCCTACCATCACTACCACCCCCCCCCAGTATTTGCCCCGCGTGCATCCATTATTCTCCACGCTCCCTGCACCGTCAGCACAGTCATGATTGCTGACTTCTCCTTCCACTGCCAGGCCTTCCACTTTGAACACAATTAACTTAGTAATTGCATTTGTTTTAGGAGTATGGGAGTGATTATCAAAGCCACCTATGATCCTCCAAGCATACACACTCGCTGCCTTGCCTGTCTGTTGAGACCACGGGGGGGTACACAGATAGGGCTGGGAGCACTTCAAAGAAAAACCTCGCTTCCCTGCTCAACCTCATATACCTTATTAGAATCCCCTGATTGCCAAACCCCTCTGTTGCTTTTGTTTATCTGTTTGTTTCTTGGGCGGCCAAGCCACCGAGGCTTTTTGAAATCCAGGGGGTCATTTGGAGCACAGCTGCCACTAACAATGCAAAATACAAGGGGGCAGATTGAGCGGTGGAAATGGCACCCACCTACACTGCAGTTTTGATTTGAATTTGAAGTGGCTGGTGTGAAAATGCGTGTTTAGGTTGAAGTGTTTTTGCTTTTAAGTCCATCTTCTGTCGCAATCAAAGTAAGGAATGGTCTGTGTGTTATAGTTAGGGTAGTTCTGATGCTAGAAATTGCTTCCCAGCAATAATCTCCATCTTTTAAAGCTCTTAAAGGCTTGTTTTTAGTTTTAGGAAAATTAAAATACAGCTCACACAATAGGGTCATGAACTCCCCATCAAATTTTCCTTTTACAGCGTTAGTTAAAAACTTCACCATTCAGCCGTGAACATGCCTTTTTACATTGAAATACCGCAAACCCCGCATTATGAGTCCAACACAAGCTTTTGTGTGATGTCCCGGCATTGTTACACTATACACAAAATACTCTATTCTGGCTGCATTTTGTGGATCTTTCTTACGACATTGACTTTGAATAAAAGACCAGTATTGCAGCCCTTTTTTTAATTGAAATGCAAACTACATCAACGGCCGGGGCCGCGGAATTGGCAATACTCTCCTGGCGGCGTGATAAAGGCTTTTTTGCTGTTTCTGTGGCTATCGACTTGGTCATGTGTGTAATTGCCTAAAGCGTCTCTGAAGCCTCCGATGCACCAATGTAAATATTAAAGAGAGCGCTCAGCTTAATAAAATGCTGTTCAAACAATATGGGGGCCCGAGTTATCTCCGCCTGTCCGTTTTCAGCGGTGGCCCGGGAGTCGAGGGGTTCTGCACGGAGAGACGGGGGTCAGTATCAAGATGAGAGAACGAAGGGCAAGCGAGGCGACAACCGATTAAATGAATCCGCTAAAGAGTGAATAGGGCTGAGGTAAGAAAAAGGAAGTGAAAATAGGAGATATTATAGTCACTGAGAGCTGAGCTGAAGGGAAAATGGAGGAGGAGGAGGGTGATGGATCAGACGGATCCTCTAATGGTATTGATCCTGGCCAAGGCCACGGTGGAGATGAAGGCCTCCCTGCACAGATACCCTGCTGTCACCTTGACCTTGGGCCAATCCCTGACCTCCGACCCCCGTGACCCCCTTCCTTCCAGCCTTGCCTTTGCTGACCTCCCAACACCCTCCCCCCCACTGCGGCCGCGCCACCTTTTCCAAATGAGAATTGACTTTGCTGGTGCGTGCGAGGTGGAAACTCGGGGTTAAAGCGTGTCAATAATGTTTCACAGGAACAATTTCTCTGTGGGGTTTTTGCAGACGGCTTAAGGTTTTGACACCGTAGCGTGTCCTGAGAGGCAGTTGAAAGGGAGTGGCGAGGCCGCTAACTGCCTTTAGGTATTGATCCGCCGGTTAAATTGCATGCACAACAGAGCAAACGGAGAGGGAGCACTGAGAGTCAGCCGCTAGGGCGACGCACACTCTGCTCGCGATAGCCACCATCTAATGGTAATTGCTTTCGATCTGTCCCTACAGACACACGATTTACAGCAGGTCTTCTCCTGAATAGATGACACCAAATATATCGTGCGTGCGTGTGAAAGGAAGGAGAAATGTATCACAGTTTGCTCTCACGCTCAGGTAGTTGAGGAGCTGTAGCAGAAATAAAAACACGAGTTCATCGGGTGGAAGGAGGAAAAAAAAAAAAAAGAACGACGGTTGTGCAAACATGATAGTTGATCATCTCTAAAATGGACACTTGGCTTTCTCCTCAACCTGCACTTCATCACAGTGTCGCCTTCTGAATGGTGTTTAGGGAGCGGAGGGAGGAAGGGGGAGGGGGGGGTGCGATGCCTCTCTGGCGGCCCCCCAGGTGATTACGCTGAATGGATTACAGCGGGGAAACGGCTGTCCTTCTTTCAAACTGCCAGGTGGCGTCCATTTTTCTCCCGGTCTCATTGTTGGGGCTCTGTGTACAGGACAGATTTAGACGGCCCAATAAAGTCCCCGGCTTTAGACGAGACAGCTTGATGCAGCACTCTCTGATCTCAATGGGGATACAGTAGATCAACTCCCTCTGTGTTAACTTGATGAGTAAAAGACAAAAGGTAGAGCCTGAAATGATGTTCTGAGCTCGCGAACGCTTTGGAAATCCTCCATAAGCCGTTAAAAACTGACCCGCTGGACATTTTCCAAACTAATCAATCTTGTGCCTATTCACTCGTCCCTCAACTTTCTTTTTTCTCCGTTCATCTCTTTTCCCCCGTCGCAAACAGCCGAGTTCATTAGCTGGTATTTGCATGGTTCCATACCCTACGGAGCGTGGAGCTGTTTGTATCCCTTGTAGCCTGCTACCTGCCAATGCTAATCCTGTTTACAGTGGCACTAAAACACAACTTAGTGGGCCATCCATCCCAAACATCCTTTCCACCTGTCAATAGGCTTAACACAGCTACCACATTTACGTCCGAGTCGCCGCACAGGGTTATGTAAGCCATTTGTCCCACTTATCCTTCCATTTGCTCGCTGTTAACAAACAAATCACTGCAGTTCAGTTAAAACCTTTTGTTTACAAGACAAAACTTCCAGAATGTGATCGAATCCTTCTGTTTAAAGGCCCCAAAAAAAGTCTACGTAATGAACTCCGACATAAAAACAATAGTTTCTTTATCTCAAATGAGAGATTTCTGCATTTCTTTTCCTTTTTTTCTGCAATTTTCTCACATGTTTGACGTGGGTGTGGCTTAGCTGGGAAAAAAAGGGGACCATGCACCAATCGGGATGAAGCAACATTTGAATCAGAACAGTTGGTGGGTTGTCGAGATAATATAAGCCTGGACTGACTAATGCAGTTTATTCAGCTTTCTATTCACTTCATTTAACAACGTTAGAGCTAAACAGAAATTAAACAAACACAAAGCAAAATACTAAATTAAACTTTGTTAGCTGCACTTCCAGAAAGTTATCAAATACATAAATAAACTCAAAATGAAATGCATTTAATACTTTGTTTCCCTGTTAACTCGTACTTATTTAATTCATTCTGTGAAGTTTATCTCCGCGTTTACGTTTACCTTTTCGTCTGCGTTTAATCTTTTCAAAATAAATCTACTTCCAGGACAATGGGAAGTAAGAAAAAATAAAAGCAAAACAACAAATACATTACAAACACAAATGTTTCACACTGTGTGCACTTAGGTCCTTTACACATAAAAAAACAAGGGGCATTAACAATCAACAGACCTGCTGGATATGTGAGTTTTTCACCTGGCAACAACAGAATAATGAGCTTGACAATTGGTCTACTGCTCTCAGAGTGTAGCTTGTTATCTATCACCTTTTTAAACTTGGATATGAGGCAGCTTTGGAGCAACAATCATTTTAAAGAATCTCAATACTGGATCTCATTTAAATCCATTTCTACTGTTTGGATGCAGCCCCTTCGTGCTGTCGTTGGCTTCACGAGCACCTGATGTGTCCTAAATCTTTGATTCACCCGCAGCTGATGTTAAAATGGATTCCTGGAAGTTTTCCAAATGCTGTTTTGTCCTCGCCTTTGTTACTGTTTGCGTATTGTGTATGATAGAAGGACCGCTGGGACTGTTTGTCACGCTGATCCTCTTATACCGCCTCTATCCCTTTGTTTAAAGCAACAATTAAAACTGTTAAGCCACCGACTGTTGTATTTTTCCTCTCTAAGAGCATTTTTTATCACTTCAAAGAGTTTAAGAGCCTTGATAAAAATACCATATTTTCAACAGCACTCGTTTTTTATGTGAGCAAATAATGTCACTTTATATTATAAGCAGGTGGAGAGGAGTGCTGTAGGTAGAAAAGTGCACATTAAATGTTTTTGCCTTTATTTTAGCCTGGGTTATACACAATATTGTCCATATATAAAAAAAAAACATTACCAAGTTGCAACTTATTGATGCCATAAATGTAAAGTTCATAATGGCTCCTTTCCAAATATCCAGTCGGTGTCCAGTGATAACTCCCTCATAATGAAGTCATTTTCATTTTTTGGAGTTTCCTTGGCCTTCCTCCAAGTTCCGTCAGATGGTGACCAGATGTTGAGCTGTATCTCTAAAACATTTCATTTTTGGGGCGATTCTTCTCCAGATATGTCGCACATCAGGGGAGAGAAAAGCATGGAATCAGTTTTAAGCTCAAGCTTATGCGTTTCTTTTTTTTTTCTCGTCGACAAAAACCCGTTAGACTTAAATATTGATCGGCATCCATGAATCCTTCGAGTGAGAGGGTCTGATTGTTGGCAAAACATTTAAACATGCAACGCGGTAGTGTCTTCCCCTCTCATTAAGCCACTGCACAAGGTTGAATTTAAAGCAATGACAAGTAAGTGGCGAGTGTAAACAGGCAGGATTCGCCTGCCAGCAGAGGGAAGTGTGTTAGTAAGAGGTCTAGGGAGCAAGAAATAGTCTTGAAATATTTATAGGGTTTGACTTGGATCCCTCCCCAAGGATCGAGCATTGAAAACTTGCAATCTGTGGATCGCCAAAGGCAAACTGACGCAGAGGTCAAGCCTATAGGTTTTTCTTTACATGAAAACAACTCGTAAAAAAGGGGGAAAAGACAGAGCAAGGGGAGAGAATAATATATTCTGCACCCGGGAGCAGGATTTTAGCTTGAGAGGGTTATGGATTTTCTTTTTTTTTTTCCCTCTTTCCCAGTTTTTTTTTTTGTTGTTACAGACATCTCCCCTCATTTTCCCGGGATCAAAAATCCATTTTGGATCATCCATTCAATATTAAATCTGGCAGGTACTTGTACACACAACAAACTCAATTTGCCGAGGCGTTTTTGAGATCTTTCATGGATGTGTCAATGACAGACAACAAAGATCCTGTCTTTCATTTTTGATATGGCGGCAACAGGTCGAGTGACATCTACTTCTCTTTCTGAGACACTGAGGGGAATGGACGGGACATTTTTACACATTGCCATGCAGATATTTATGTGAATATTGAAAATTATCTTCATGTCATATCATCTATGAAATGGGGACCCTCGTCGCACATTCTCCTGCAAGACACATCGAAAACAGAGACCACTCCAGTGAACTGCCACCCGTGACTCGCACCAAAATAGAGAGAGGTCGGCTCCTCGTTTCCTCATGGTTACCCAGGCAATGAGGCCAGGAAATTGGACAGTAGGAGGTATCCTCTCAGTGCACCATATGACATGCCTCAAATCCCTCTAAAGGAGTCCTTTAGAGAAGCCAGAAATATGCCTGATTACTTTTGCCATCTTTATTTCAGCTTCCAATCTGAAAAATCACCAAATTCTGTGGAAACCAATTATTCTTCATTCCAGCTGCAAGAACTCTGTCTGCAGATGTGTAATCTCCTGAAATGAGGCGAGACTTGCGTCCTGTGGTCTCGAGTGCTCTCGTGAAATATTAAGGGTGTCCAAATTGCCGTTACGTGGATCCAAACACAACCCGTGAAGTAATTACAAGGCAACAATCACCCGGGCGAGGCCAGACATAATCAATAGGCCATCAGACAGACGGGTCAAGAGCCAAATGTCAGGGGTCAAAGTTCAGCTTCTCTCTAACTCTGTGCGTATATGTGTATGTATGCATTGGTCCTCTGGAGGAAGAGGATGCTGATTCATAACTAGCAGGGGGATGGACAGTGAGGTGGAGTCCAGCTGTAGCTCCATGATCTATTCTTCTGGAGGCGCTGAGTATTGATTAGAATCTACCACGTTATTGTAGCCCCGAGGAGAGGCAGTCCAAACAGCTGGGATAACACTCGAGGTCCCTCCTCCAACTCACCTGGGGGATGATGCAGTGTAACTGATAACATCACAAATGCCCTTCGATGGATGCACCTCGTAGAGAGCTTCCATTTTTCCATGAGGTGACCTGATTTTGTGCTTTGAAATATCAAAAAAAGTCACTTAAAATCAAGCAGGAAACTTATTTATAGAAAAAATGTCTTAAAAAAGCATTCACATTAATAATAATAATAATAATAAATTTAATTTATAGCATTCACATTCAGATGTAGGCTGCTAAACCTGAAGGATAAACTTCACAAATTGTGCTTTTTCCTGCCAGTAGGGGGTCTCAATTCCATTCTAAGTACGTTCTTTAAATCTTACAAATCACCAGCGTCTGGACCTGTGACATCATCATCCTAATTGATGTAACCAGGCGACCAGCTGGCACACCTGGTGAGAATTAGCTGTCCATCTCTACCAACTGATGGTGGTTTTTAAAGTTAAACTGAATGCTGGAGAGCAACAAAATTGTTTGGAATAACTTTCCTCTTTGTTGGATAACAGAGCGTGTCGTTTTTATATTTAAGCTCAGATCACCTCCTGATATATTAGAAATGCTGTTTGCATTGCTGTGAAACAACTTTTCTTCACGGCATTAAAGGAAAATGCTTCTTGTGCCTCTTGGCCTCTCTGTTAGTGGTGGTGCTCATAGTTTGACTCTGGATTTGAGCTGGGAAGAAAAGCCCCCATTTGTGATCATCATTGCTTGAAGAAGTTGCAAGAAAACATGTGGGATTTAAGTGAAATTGTGGCAGATTTATTGAGAAAAGTAGTGAATTTTCCAGTGAGGGTTGGTGTTCCTGTGCCATGACCTCTGTGTCTGCCAACACTGTGTCTGCACATCAAACTGTATCAGCTTTAGAGCAGCAAGCGGCTGGACCAAATGATCCAGAACCCTCCGTTGTAAAGCCCGCAATGCACGGGAGGAAGAGATACAGTCCATCATCAGCCTCCTCCTGTGTGAGACCACCCTGCTACTGTCACCCCTCCTCTTCCTCCCCCCTCTAGCAGGGATGTATCCATGAAATATGTGCGACTTCCCGTTGAAATTAGAGCGCCCTGAACCATGAAAGGCACCACAGGTATTGGCTGTACGGCGAGCAGCGGCAGCCCCCCGCTACATGTCCCGGCCTCTGTGTTGTAAAGCTCCGACAGCGGAAAAAGACACACGGCCACTCGTCTGTAACATATTAAAATACGAGGGAAATAAATTACCCCATCGCTCTGATGAATTATGAGTTCGGTCCCAGGAGCTGGAAAAGGTTGGTAGTCTGCTTTGGAAAAATGGTGAGCATCACCACTAGACTCCTAAAATCCTGGTTAATTAAAACTCTGAGCTTAACAGCAACAATTCTCAACAATCGGACAATAAAATCAAACCAAAGTAAAGTATTTTTTTCTTTTTATTTCATAGATTTATCCACAATACATATTCTGGACTGCGTGCTTCAGGACTTGCAAATCCAAGTGAGTTGTTTTTAGGTGCCATGTGTCAAAATAAAACTTTATGAAATGATGTATCTGAAGAAGCCAAATATCCAGAGCTCAGAAGCACTCGTGGGCTCCCACAAGAGTCAACAGGAGGACTGCAGCTTTAAATTAATACCAAATGAGAGTTTCTTCTCTGCTCTCGCTCTTTTTAAAAAGCAGTATTGATTCATATTTTGGTAAACTTTTGCTCAGTCATAGCAACAAAGTGCATGTGGTAAGCCATGCACCAAAGCTCTCTGCTGGTTATTTAAATCTAAAAGAGAAAATCTAACTCTGAGATTATTTATAGCGAAAGGAAATATATATATATATATATCTATAATATATTGACATTTTTAGGGTCATTTGGATGTACTGGCAGTTAGCTTAGTCACTCATCCATATTTTTCTGTTGCTAAATCAATATGAGCTTCTATGATAGATGGAGGCCTTTTTTTTTTTTCATCCTGCTCTACATCATTGGTGCTCAGTAGCTTGTGGAACAATGCAAAGCAATGCTGTCGTTAGCTTAGAACAGTAACTGCGTAGGAGGAGAAATCCATAGGAGAGTAATGAGTGGAAGCCACGGGGCAACAAAGTAAATATTTGTGGAGTTAATAAATCCACTCCATTGTCCAATGCAATTAAGAGGGAACCTTATTGCAGCCTCGCTCCCATTGGTTCATTGATCTGCAACATCTTCGCTGCACCTGAACACAGCTTTTCTGGAACAATCCGTATATTTGAGGGGCACCTCTGACAAGTCGGGCATCCATCTCTGCAGAATTTTTAAAGGTGAACAACTTTATCTCGCGCCACTTTAAAGAACATCAACCTCTGTGCAATCTCCGAAGATTGATACTGTCAGAAATGAAACATTGTTGAGCCACATGACTGATGGAGCCGCTCAGAAGGGAAAGTGGAGCGCTTGATGAGATATTAATCAGCGGCGGCGGGAGGGGTGGAGCAGCGTGGATCCTTAAATGCGTGATGTGATGGAGATGTTGGAGATCTGAGGTGTCTCTTTGGCGAGGCGGAGCTTGTTGGAGGGGGAAATAATGAATCGGCCCATTAGCATATTGTCACTGGTTGTCTTGTTTACTCCGAGGTGTTTGCCAAGCAGCTCTCCCCAAGGAGAAACGGCCGCTTCACAGTAACTTCTGGAGTAAACAGTGATATGCTAATGCGCATGCAAATACACACACACACACACACACGAACTGTACACTCGCAGACGGCAAACACACAATAAACTTTGCTTTTAACAACCTGTGACGGGGCGATGGCTCACGTTCTTTGTCAATATTTGTCGCACAGAGGGAGAATGGGAGGGCTCAACATGGAAATGCAAGGCCTCATGCTTCTCATCTGCTTGTTGTGTGGAATCAAAGGGTACAAAACAGCCAAGTTTACCCACGGCAAACATCCGAGCTGTGCTTTCAGACGCCGGTATTATCCACACGGGCAAAACAAATCCGGCACAGTAGTGTTTCCGAAGCGATTTTCATTGACGTTTTCATCATGACCCGTACATGCCTGTATCATCATTTACCGTTGATTACACTTGTATTTGCAAAAAAAAAGTGGGCTGGGATGTTCAGGATCAGGCGCAGCTTTGTCAGTTCATTCTGTCATATTTTCCCCCCCCCACCTTTTCTCTTTCTCCACCATCTCTTTTGTCTGTCTATATCCTTCTCCCTCCTAAACTCTCTGTCGGCGCTCGCTCAGGCTCTCGTAATTGCCGGTAGTCTGCTTAACAGTCACAATGCCTTACTGTAATCAAAGAACTGACAAAAGACCTCTTTCATTCCACCGCCTGCCTCTGTGTACAGTATAATAAGCTTCCATCTCGCTCACATGTCGAGAAGCCAAGGACCCCAGCGCAGTAATTTTGCATTGAATGAGATGAAGGTGATCAAAGTCCGCATAGTCTTTTTGATTCTCCAGAATAGCCAGGCCCTCCCTCTGCTATGCCTTTTGAACATCTTAAGATTCCTCCTCCAAAAAAAAAAAAGAGGACAAGAAAAAATGCTATTCCGGCATTCTTCTTGTAGATATTCCCACTACGTTCCTGCCTGGGAAGCTGGATCCCCAACGTTTTTTGGGGGAAACTTTGAAGGAAAGGAAAGAACAAGCAGCTTCTGGCGGAAACGAAACCCAAACTGTGTCTGTGCATTTGTTCAACTGCAATATGTACAGCAAAGTGAGAGGGCCGGGATTTACTTTGTGTGTTTTAAATGAGTCATTTCTGGTGCCTTTAAACCCTGAAAGGAAGCATGATACGATTAATTTATATGGGGCTCTTCTTTTATTTTGGTCCTGTAGTTGTGTAGAATGCTGCTTCTGGTGCTTTTCCATCCAAGATTAACAGGTCAATATATAGAAATGAATGGATGCATGACAAGTTCATTTCTCCCTTGAAACAAATATCTAATTTATCTAAGTTTTGAATAGGAAGAGGTAGAAGAATCCCCCTGAAACAACCCTTCCTTCTCATTCCTTTCACTGTCCAGAAACATCACCTCCTTCTCTGATTTGTTTTCTTGTTTAATCCTTTTTTCGAAGCAAATGTCAGGCTCATGCAATCTCGTGTTTTCTTGGCAGTAGGTGGTGTCTGGTTGATCCAAGTTTGGGGAAACCTGCAGAGCTGCTTCTGCACCCTCCTTCATTCAATTAGAGGATTTCACAGGTGATAAGGCCCATCCAGCGGGGCGATATCCTGGGGGTTCTCCTGGTCTTCCTGTCCCTCCGTCCGTCAGGGGCTCCAAATCCCATTGTCAGAATTATGGCGAGCAGTTCAATAATTCAGATTAGAGCTCATGTTTATTAATGTCCTACATCTGTGCAAACAACGTGTCAAGCCGAGAGTTTATTGTAATTGCCTGAGCAAACAAAACCTGAAAGAAGCAATTTCCAGTTACAATGTGCTATGACAAGTAATGAGGCCATTGGCATTCCACTCCCACCGCCGCCGCTGCTTCTTTTCATCGCCCCGGTATTGTGTGTGATAGATATTTTTATAAGGAATGAAGGTGCTGGATAATGCGGTGGCGCCACTAGAGGCAGGTTAGTGATTAAAGATAATCATCATTTTTTTTCCCCCCTCCTGCAAGATCTTATTAGGTTTCCCTTAGCATTACTTACTTTGACTTCCACGTGGGAATGAACGGCGGCGAGGCCGTCCCCACAATGACCGCGACTACATGACAACTATTAATTTGCATTATTGGAAGGAGGGAAAAAATACTAATATTGCCTTGTGCCACCTGAGGGGGATGCAGACTACCTCACAGTCGCACGGTTGTGAAAATAACTGTTGCATAATCTGCCAAAGCAGCTTTAAAGGAGAGCTCTAAATAACTGGAATTGACACAGGATATCAACGGCGAGTTTCCTATCTGTGTCTAACATATGAGCCATCTCTGCAAATTAGCTAGTATTGCCTAATTGAATTGTGGCTGCCAAATGTTTAATTAAATGGCAGTTGTAGGTTTATTGAATTCGCCCTGTATTTGTATAATGGCCGAGACCTGTGAGCAGATTATGGAAAGTGCTGCGGCTTGATACGTTTTCTCTTCCCTCTATGGCGTTTTAATGTGATCACAGTCTTTGTTTTCAGTCACAGATGGTTGAGAGCAACCAGGGGCTTGTTCTGCAGTAGACTGCCGTGCTGTTACACTGGAGCTGATGGACCCATGAGGACTCGGGATGCCGATTGATGTCTCTACTTAGTACTGTGCGACGTACCTAAACTCATCTCTTCTGGGTTAAATAGAGCTATATGCTGCTGGAATGTGCTGCTCGAGACATTTATCTTGTCGGAGCCTCTTGTATCTGGAGAATCAATGAAATATGTTTTTGGCTTTCATACACTCCAATTAATCTCCTATAATTTCATTTTTTCCATTTTTTTTAATAGGAAACACCAGGACAGATGTTATTTGGCTGGATTTATGTTTGTGAAGTGTTACATAATATACCCATTTTTTAATAGTTCCCCATAGTTTTGCAACTGTCATAAGAGGCTGTTTTATTACTTTACTTTGGATGAAAGAACCAGAAAGGGCAAGCTACCAACTGGAACCATTCACAGATGGTTCTAGGTATATCCATTTATGTTGGGTTCTATGTAGAACCCTTGGTTTAAGCCTTTATACAAGGTTTTACAAAGGGGGCAACCTGAAGAACCCAAATGGTTTTGGTTTGGACCTGACTTTAATTAGAGTAGCTAGAACCATTTCCTGTTCACATTTTCACAACAGCTGAACTTCAGGAATCCCATAGAACTAAATACTGATCGTTATTTGTCTTTTTTGTCTCCTTGTTGTTACCAGAGAGGGAAAGGAAAACTGAAACGTGCTAAAAAGATCCTTTGCTGACTCCAGTACCGCTCCGAAAGTGATTGTGCCTCGGTGTGTGTCGCAACCTGGAGGCTGCTCTGTCGCTCGAAGTGCTGTGTTAACTATACGCTAAGTGTGTGTTTACAGCAAATGGGGGGGCCGCTCCCTCCGTGACAAAGTGTTTAGGTTGCAACTCTGCCTGATCGGCTCGGGGATTAGAAAATCCCTCTTATGATTGATAGATTTATTTGTCACTGCTGTCTGGACAGCGAGCGGCTTACACCCCGCCAAAGCTGGGGACCATTAATCAGTGTAAAATAACGCTCTTCTTATACACATATCAGGGAGTGCGTACGTGGAGACATCTGACACGGCGGAGAAGCATATTTGCAGCAAATAGGCGTGTGACCGGATGATCAGAAAAGTGGTCGTGCAGATGTCGGCGAGGAGCTGACTCGCTGCTCGTGGAGTGCTGCTGACGCTAACCAAGAGGAAATTGGTATTTTTTTTGCTGTGGGGTTTGGGACAGTAGGGTGTGATTTGATTAATGGCTCCAGCGGATGTGCTACTATTGAGGAGGGCGTCTCACTTTCTGAGATATATCGATGAATATGATTTAGCTCGTGATACAGGACTGCAGCTAAAACAGTTGTTCTGTCTTTTGGGTGAAAGTTTGTCTCCAAAATTAAATTTCAATCAGCCTTTAAATGCAACACAATCCCCCCTTTTGTATGTTTAATGATAGCCGGGTTATTATTCCTCTATTAATTATCATCCACATTGTGATGATTATCACACATGTTTTAATGCACCGCATAACAATGGTCAAACATGTCCGCCGGATGCATTAAATCTCAGCCCATTGTTAATAAAGAAATGATCTGATTGGGCAACTTCTCCAGGGGTATCACCTCACCTCAAGGTTTGCTGTTATCTTTGCATAAATGCATACCTTGTCATTATTTATTGCTTAATTAGCACGCCGCTTAATTAAATCGGTATTAATCAAGGAGACAGAGGTGGCGCTTGGGGAACGCTTTTACACATGTTACCGATACTGTACTTTATTATCCAAGGAAACATAAATCAAGCGTCCCCTCGCTGGAATTAACTGATAACAGTATGTTGTTAGTGGTGGGGGAAAAAAACGGGTTTCTGAGTTCTCCAGGTATCCAGAGTGTGATAAAGGTTTGTCATGGAGGTGGAGAATGAGCGAGATGGCAACAAAGGAGACGTTATCACCTCGTTTCTCAGTGGCAATACAAAGAAAATGAAGTCTTGTGCCAAAGGACAGTTAAGAAGAGGCGATAGCTTTACACTCAGTCCTTTCTAATCTTTCCCAAGAGAGATAGAAACCCAGTCGATGTCATGATCTGATACTTTGTGCACATACTTCAGATCTGCCCAAAGTTTGTCCAAATTTGTTCAAAGCAAAACCCCCAAATACATGTTTTCATTAAACCCTTCACATATAGACAAGCATGCTCAAACACATGAATTATTTTGAATTTGCTGCATGGATCAAAAATTTGTCTATGAAAAATGAGAAGAAAAAAAAAAAGAGAAATGTGAAAAAGACATTTGAAAGCTGAAAATGGTATTTGCTCCCTGCTGCATGTGTGGAAGTGGGTACACTCTGCAGGCTCCTCTCTCAATCTTAATGGAGAGGAGACAAGGAGTGCTCCCCTGTGGAGAGGGAGAAGATAGGCGTTGGGGGGGGGAGTGTGAGGGAGGACTGGAGGAGTCATCTCTGTGTAATTAAAGCTGTTTTAATGGGAGGTGCCAGGGCAACGAAAGAGGGAGGTCAGTCCCGACGGAGACGATCCCCAGAACAACCGGCCCCGTGGCCCCCAAACTCTTCTCTTAGCCCGCTGCCGCTAAGAGGATTTCACCGCCAGCCCCTCATGGGGAAGGGTGCTCGGGTTAGAGGGGAAGGGGGGATACGAATGGGAGCCCCCTGCTATGGCACCATGGAAAGCCTTGATTAACTCCCTCCGCCGGTCCAAAAACCCCAGCATGCAAATGAAGGCAGCCCCCAAACCGCTTTCATGAAGGGGGGAGAGAGCAGAGCGCTTGTCAGTCAGGCTTGGCCGTCCCTTGATGTGCCTCCCATTGTAATTCTAGGTGTGCTGGTTGTACCGTCTTAGATAGCAGCGCAAGGTTGATTCATCCCCGTAGGATTGTTAAAAGGTGGATCCGCTAAGTTTTCAAAGTGACTCCAATGGGGGAGGGGGAAGGAGAGGAGAGGAGGGGGGGTGGCGCTCTCTTGTCAGCTCTTTCTTAGCCCCATCACAGACATTGGTTTTGAAGATTTTTGCTGTCTGACTTTGTGATAATACATAATGGGGGATTCTTTGACAGTACAGTCGTCCCCTGAGGACCGGAGATAGGCTTGCACCCTGAAGGTACGGTCTTCACTGTCTGTGCAGCGTTCAGTCATTTAAGTGCTCTATTGAGCGATGCTTTTTTCCCTTTTTCATTAAGTGTTTCCACAGCACATTTGTAGGCAGATTCTTTACACTGTTAATTGCCAAAGAGGTCACCTGAAATTGTGCACCTCTCAGTGTTTAATGGAATACAAATAATACATTATAATATATCAGGGGCCTTTTTAAATAAATAAGCGTAGCAAGTGCTGCCAAAGAAATCTTTGGGGTCAGGGATTGAAATTTTTCAACCAGATGTTGGTTCTGTTCTATCTAATTTGGAGATTTACTTAACCCTCCAAGCAGCCTGTGGAAACCAGAGTGGGAGGGAAAAAAAGCAATCCTTTTAGGAAAGCAGGCCACTGTAAATTAGGGCCGCGAGGTATGTTGCAGTTTTTCTGGGGTCACACACACGCTGTGTTTTTTCTTGTCCTATTCAGGTTTCTCTGCCTGTCACAGATTGTAGCTTAGCAACCTTTATAATGAGCCCTGCGTGACCTTGATGGGGCTTTTCCCTCTGCTCCATCATCCTCTTAATCACTGCCAATTCCCCTTCAAATTTGACCATCATTAGTGGGAATGTGGAAGCCAAATTTTAACTCTTCTTTTTCCCCAAACATTGCATAATTCTTCTGACCTGCTTGCTGGGTTTGTTGGATCTTCAGAATAATATGCATTATCTTACATCTTAGAATCAGATCATCCCCCTCTATTTAGACTTTCTTCATCTACTTTCTGACCCCGCTCACTAACAGTCATTTGTAACAGTGAATTAGATCTGAAAAGAGAAATATGTGCTTTTCCTCACCCCTTGCAGAGCGCTGCAGTCTTAATTTAAGGAGAGGAAAAACGACTGGAGTCGGAATGAATGGATGGCAACTCTCCCATCTCTCCCGTATTTGTCATTTGCTAACACACTTGACCTCATAATCAGACTGCCGGCGCAACAAGGCAGCGAACAAGTTATGTCATGTTATCAATTTATCCGACATGACAAAGTAATAACAGCAATAAATGAACACGTGCTTTGGAACGGCGGCGTTGCAAATTGAAATGCCGAAGTGTGAGATGTGCTTCTCGCCAAAATAAAGCAGCAATGAAGATGATGGAAAATCTAATATGAAGGAAGACAAGTGTTTACATTGCAGCTCTGTGCGTTTTACATCTTAAGTACTCTCCGTCTCTTTGTTAGCATCCCCTGGGCGGCCTGCACTTTTAGCAAAGCGTATGCATAGAAAATACAGTTCCAGCTCTCCACAAGGAGAGGAGCCCTGCGAATGGAACAAATAAAAGATGCATCGCCTAATGTGGTGAATCAATACTGCAAATTGGTTAATTTGTGTTGTATGTGGTTGATTTTGCAAAGCCTGTTGGGTGTTTTTCTTTATTTCCACATTGGGCAGTTCAGTTGGTTCCAGTTTGAGAGTCTAAATCAATCCATCAATGGCAGAAGAAAATGATTTCAAAGACAGTTGGACTCAAGCTGGAATACATCTCGATACATATTTCATGCACCTGACCAACCTCTGAAGTCACTTTCATTTGACATCAATTCTCTGTGCAGTCCACAAAAGGGCCCCTGGCAGTTCACCTGGTACGCAGGACAGGCTGGCCGCTCCACATACCGCCGACTCCTTCTTTATTCCTCCATGCCCCGGGCACTTCACAGTTCAGCGGCTCTGCACACCAAACAGCACATCAGCTCGACAAATACAGAAGACTGAGGAAAAAACACACCCTGTTCTCCGCTGTGTTTATTCACAGCTGTAAGAGAGCAACAGGCCTGCAAGACCACATGGAGGAGCCACTCAGGGGAACCAATAGCCAGATGAAATCCACAGTACACCTGCAGGTCATGCAGACCAGAGACCTCTGCTTTACTTTCCTGTGTGTCTTTGTAAAGAAAAAAAAGTTGTAGACCGATGGAAATAATCAAAGGAGAACTTTACGTCAGCGCCTCTTCAATATGGCTAATAATCGGCATACTTTGTGCGATGTTTTTCTGCAAAGCAACTGCCATTTTCCACAACCAATGAAAAAATTGGATTCTAACCATGACCATGAGCTCAACCAAGCTTTTTTTTTTAGTTCAAACCATAGAGGCACTTTACCTTGTAAAATAGATGAAACAATCTGTTCCACTGAAAAAGACTCTCAGTGAAACTGCTACACAGCTTTTATCCTACAGGTAGAAATAGGAAGTCTTGCTAGTAAAAAAGAATGTTGCTGCTTTTTTTTATTGGTTGAGCTGTTGGCCGCATTGTACTAATTGAAAGCTTTAATTATACAGCAGCTAGTGTGTGAGGGGGCGGGGTTTCTGTTAAAAACATCCAAAAGTACAATAATGATGACAACACTGATGACCAGCGACTATGACCAGTAGGTATTTGCATGTCATTTAACACCTGCTCTCTCACAACGTCCATCCCCAGCTTTAGAACAGGATCTGAAGCTAAAAGTATACCCTGTCATCTTTAGCTTGTAATTGCCCAACTTGCCGTTGCCCCTTTCGTTCTCCCAGGCTCCAGCAATTACAGCAAATACAATGTGGCTTGGCTTTTTTTCTCGCGGGGTGTAGAATGTATATACTAATTCGCAATAAAGTGCTACAGCTGTCAGTGCATTTTCTGCTCGGTTACTTCGATAAATTGGAACTCCGAGTAGGGAAAAAAAAAAAAACGTGAATATTGTATTATGTGCTTCCCACACTAGACGTGTAGAGACTCCTCTTGCAAACACAATTTGAACAAATTCCATTTTCCTCAGATGAGAAAATGTGACTCGTCGTTACAAGAGATAGACAAACGCTGATGCCTCGGCGCCCTAATAATGGATTTCACTTTTCAGGAAACAATTATTACGGCCAAGAAATAAAACGGCAGAGTTCTGATAGGTCTTATTTTCAAATTATGTAAATTGGCAGGAACAAAAGTGCTTGATTACAATTGGTGACCTTCTTCTTTGTCTCTTGGAAAGCGGCCCGCTTCACCTTGTTACATATTTTGTTAAAAGCTGACGCTGTGTACGCTCTGTTGCTGTGAGATCTATCCTCTGGCTTGACCCTCATCCGTGGTGCTTAGAACAGCTTCCTCATTGTTTAGTATCAATGATGGCCAGGGCCAGCTGGAGGGTCACACTCGCTTCCAGATGATTAGCCATTTTTTTCCCCCCTCCCGAACGCTGCGATCTCTCTCTCTCTCTCTCTCTCTCTCTCTCTCTCGGTCTCGGTCTCTCAGTCTCCCTTTCTCAGAGCCGCTGTCAATCACATCTGTTCCCAAATGCCTCATTCAAGCTCGTCTTTGGAATCCGAGCCTGGCCAGCACCCGGAAGCCGTCGCGGCCGCAATCCAGAAACGGTGGCCCGGAAGCGTCTGAAATCAAGGCTCTAATGATGCCACTGCATAATGCAGGATCTGCAGGGGTGATGATGATGCAGGGAGGAGGCAAGGGAGGGGGGGGAGATGATGAGGAAAGAGGGGGTACCCAGCAGCCAAATGAAAGCAGAAGGACTGAGAGGGAAGTGGAGCCAGAGTCGGTGTTAGCTGTGTCGTTCTGTACTGTAACTGCACGGCGTTAACAGCTGCCCCCGCCATTAACACAATGGGAGAGAGAAAGGAGAGAGCTCCTTGTTAGGGATCATTTATTAACTGAGATCATCTTTTCGTTAGCCTTGGGGGTAATGACTAATGTCAATGGCAAATTTCACAGTTGTCTAGAGAAATGAATTAGATTTGCAATAAAAAGGCCCCTTGGCTTGTTGTACATGCTCATTTGCGGGGAGTTGGTGAACTTGGAGATCTGTAAAGAGACCAAGGTTCTTGGCTTAATACCCTCTCGCTTTTCCCCTCCCCTCCTCCCCTCCCTCCTCCCCCCTCGCCAGACGCTGACCTTTTTCTCTCATTATGAAGCAGCACGAGGGGGATCTAGAAAAAGAAGCGTTACAGTGTGCGCCATAATGCTGGTAACATCATTACGACGCGTTCGGCAATGCAAATGAGACCTATAGATCGTAGTGTAACCGTCGATGTAAGCGTTTAGCGAAACACACACACACAAGCTGCGTGGGACCCGACCCGACCCTGACAGACTCAATTCAGCTGCGTGTGTGTGTGTGTGTGTGTGTGTGTGTGTGTGTGCATCTGTGTCTGTGCAGTTCAAAGATTAAGACTCAGGCGTATTCTTTAATCCGCCCATTGAGCGGTAGCAGTAGTGTGGAGACAGAATGGAGTGGGGCACAATGACCCCCGTTGGCGGCGACTCACGCCATCGCCGACGCTGCCGACGCCACACAAAAACCGGCCCTCACCTTCTCGCACCCTCCCCGCAAAAAGAAAGAACCTGTCAGGATGCCCCCCCCCCCCCCCCCTTCCCCTTCCTGCACACACACACACACACACAGACACAGAAACAAACCCTCCACCCTACACTGCTGTCATCGCCCCCGGGGGTGCCCCCTAAAAAACAGCACTCTTTCTCCCCTCTCTGTGTCTCATTCCCCCTTTTCTCCCCACTCCTTTTCTTTACAGGACAGCTGACACAATGCGGTGATTCACACGGGGCTGGGCACTCCTACATACTGTAGGCAGCCCCTCTATTGGCCCATGTGTGGCTGGCTCGCAGCGTGGGGTTAATTGCGAGCGAGGTTAACAAAATAGGAGACAAAAATCAGTTTCAGAAGAGGCCAGGGGACCCAGGAGGCCGCACTGAGATGAAGTGGAGCCCAAAAACGGTGTTGGTGTGTGTGTGTGTGTGTGTGTGTGTGTGTGTGTGTGTGTGTGCGTGCGTGAACAGACCTGGGTCAAATATCATCCGCAAATAATTATTGCTGTTTTTGTTTTGTGGTTGCCTATTCCCATATCCAAAAAACACATTACTATTTAGTCATGTTTATGTCCTTCTAACCAGTGCAATCCAGCATCCACTCTCTTTTTAGCTCTGTTTTTGGTCTCCACCAACTAATGATAGACATGTAAGTTTCTTTAGCGGCTAAATGCTCCAGTTTGTTTACCAGCTAGTAGATAGCTTGTAGTCTGGTAAAGCTGTTTTGCTTTTTTTGCTGGAAACAGCTGCCTGTGGACTGTTCAAATGAAACTGATGAAGATAACCAGTAAAGTTTTGGGGCATTAAACCAAAACAATCAGGTTAAAGACACTTATTTGCTCCGTAGTGATGAAGGGAACTTTAGCGTTGGGTTATAATTCTATATGAGTCTTGTCACTAGAAGGGATGCAACACACAGTCATTTCATCCATTGTAAATATAGAAATATTGTCGATACAGCTTTATGTTATCAATCAAGCAAAAATGCAGTTTTCTAAAATTGTAAATTGAATACTGTTGGGTTTAAACTGCATAAGCAATTTGAAGATATAACCTTGTACTCTGGGAAATTGTGATGTGCAAAATTAAGTCACAAACCATTTATTGGAAAAATAACCAAGATTGTCAATAATGAAATTAGGCATTAGTTGAAGCGCAATGTAGTTTTCAATAAATTCGATTTTGTCATAATCATACAAGCAGGTTTGTCTCAAGATTGAGAGTCTAGGTCAAGATGGAAGCATAGTCATGCCATTCTCAGATGGAAGAAGAATAAGAAGAGGATTAAAACTATGGCATAACAAGTTATTCTACAAAGCTGGGTGAAAAGACAGAAGAAAACCTGATGTGCTTTTGCATGAATGGACACACTAGTCTAAGTATTTGTGTCCCACCAACATACCATGCAGCATTACTACAGTACAGTGCCATAAAGCTCAGCTGTGGGTTATTAGGGAGCATTACAGCAGTCGCTCACTTACTGTACAGTTTCTCCACAATTGCAATTTTTGAAAATGGCTGTAACATTTAGCTGTTAATACCAGCTGCTGGAGTGTTCGTCTTCAGATGATTTAATTGCCCGGCAATTTTCTCCTGTCAAAAAAAAAAAAAAAGCAATGTGCACCTCGGATGAAAACGAGCGAACGCAAGTGGGAGAGTTAATTAGCGACCTCGTTAGGGACCTGGAAGTGTCTGGTGGGGCCTCTGTGTGTGTGTGTGTGTGTGTGTGTGTGTTTGTGTGTGTGTGTGTCGGTGTGTGTCGGTGTCTGTTAGCTGATGACTAGGAAAACGGAGAAGGCATCTAGTAAGGGCCTAATCTCTATACATGACCAGCTTACCCTGCGTGACTGACGGGATGTTCACACTGTGAGGCAATTGGTTGATATGTATGTATGTATGTACTGATGCATTGCGGGTGGTGGAAGAGAGAGAAGAATATGCAGCTAAATTCATCTCTATATTTCTAAAAGATTTTTACATACATTTTTGATTTGCTTTGGGAGATTCATGCCTCTGATATATCAAACATAGCTAGACGTGGATACCAATTAAGTCCTAAGTGTAAGGCGCAGAAACAATGCACACCAGTCCAATGCGTTTCATTATTCTATGTGTTGCAAAAATTCTCAGTATGAGATAAAACTGAATTCATTGCTAGTCCCAAACGAGGCTTGTGAATATATGACGTTAGCGGAAAGCTATCGTTTAGCTGCCTTTAGCAGAACTTTGTCTAATCTTTCATAGGGTTGTATTTATTTTTTAAACGTGTGACAATTTCATATGAAAAATGCAGATTTGGAGTGCTGTTTGGTAAAGTTTCCATGTCTGGATCGGACAAAATCAATCAGAAATCAAAATCAATCAGTCAGTTAATTCTGTTATTTCATTCAGTCAGAATTTGGAGATAATTGTGATTTGTAGTTATCTTTTCTGTCTTCAGGTGGTTACCTTGTGCAAAATTTGAAAGTATTACTGGAAGATACACTCGTGGTTGTACTCTAATCCTCCAAGAATTCAAAAAGTATGCACACATTGGTACGTGCATTAAATCTCTATGCATATACCAATGGGAAAAGAGTATATAATGGGCCTTAGTCATCGTAAAATGGTGAGATGTGCACGCGCCTTGTGGATGCATGCACAATGAAGGAGAAAACTGCCTTCACTGTTTGGTTTATCAATGATTATGGCCGTCATGTAGCTTCTGCTATGGATGAAAAACAAACTTACAGTTCATAAAGAGCATCATGGTGAACCTCTCAAACACACCAGTGAAGCTTCTTTACCAGCTTTTTAAGTCAGGATATCTCTCAATACTTCTCTCAGGCTGATTTGCTGAGAGAAAAAAAACAAAAACGTATTGAATTACGCTTGAGATTTTAGCGCCTTGCGAAAAAATGTCACCATTACATTCCAAGGGGCATGTCGGAGAGCGGACAAACGGGCTGTGTGTGGCGCTCTGGCTGAGTGAACTCTGTTGGTTTTGGGGGTGGAGCGGCGCAGTAATTTGTTAAGACTGAGCCCCTGAATTATTGAAGGCATACGAGTGTAAATAATTCACTGATCACCAAACAGCATGACAGGCCATTCATCAGCATGTCTCGCGTACGTGTTGACGGCTCGTGTGTGTGTGTGTGTGTGTGTGTGTGTGTGTGTGTGTGTGTGTGTGTGTGTGTGTGTGTGTGTGTGTGTGTGTGTGTGTGTGTGTGTGTGTGTGTGTGTGTGTGTGTGTGTGTGTGTGTGTGTGTGTGTGTGTTGTGTGTTTTTCGAGAGGTTATGGCTGGGATTTTGAAGAGGAAGCTGGACTCCAAGCATGTTTTTTTTTGCATGCACACAAAGTTTAGTATCGTTCCTGTTTTTGCTACTAAGATGAATTTCTGCACCAGTGTTCTTTAATTACACTTCTGCAAGTTAACATATTACAAACAGGAAAGGATAAGCATGAGGAGAACTCCCTGTGTGTCGGTTTTTGCACATTATCTGAATGAAAGTGCTTCATCATATCCTGCTTTGAATTTTCATTCCCAGGAATCTAGCCTTGCACTGCCTCCTTTTGTTTTTTTTTCTTCTTTTAAACTGTGTCTTCTCAATGGTAAAGCGAGTATGGTGACAAATTGCCATAAACGGGCGGAAAGCATGCAAATGCAGCGAGGAGACAAATGTCCAACCTTGTGTTTAGTCGGAAGCTAAGGTCATCCACCCCCTCCATCTATCACTGTTCTAATCAGCTCCACGCAGCCCCCAATGCATAGCTCAGTACCTGCTGCATAGATAACACACACAGAGAGAGAGGGAGAAAGAGAGATAAAAAGAAAACTGATAAAAGATTCAACAAATAAACATTCATATTGCTCCGGAGAAGCTTGGGTTTGCTCCATTCCATATTTTCTCTGGTTGTTTTTGTGTGTTTCTCTCTCCACCACCATCAAACGCCCCCTTACACACTTCTGTTGTAGTGTTTGCATGCTGCTAAACTTCGGCGTGTTTGTTTTGCTTGTCGGGTGTAGACAGAGGGGTCTGACCTGGGGATTGCAGACCTGTATTCGAAGGTAATTTGAGATGAGTTGCATTGAAACGTTTTTATTTGTTATTCTGTCAGAGGTTTTTTGGGGCGGAGGACAAGACAACTCCAAATGTCTGGCTTGGATAGTAATTGAAGTTGCACTTGTTCTTTCAGACTTTAACACCCAGGTGCATAATTGAGAAGATAGAATGTCTACTGTTTTAGTTTGACTTTTTATCACTTGTTGTTTCATTTTATCTTCACATAAATTGGAACTTAAACTCCCTGCTATTTGATACATCTTCTTTTCTTTCCTCTTCTCTTCCTTTCTTTCTGTCTTTGTGCTCCCGACGAGTGTTTCTTTTGCCCCCGTCAAGCGATCCAGAGATAGTTGAATTAGAGCCTTGCCCCAACGCAATTAAAATCGTATTACTGCTCAAGTGTGACCCGGCCTAATTTAATTGCTCTACATGCTCAAAAAATGATTAATAGATACAGTTTGTAAATAGCCTGGGCAATGATGATAACGCCAAAGATATGGTTAGTTGAGTGCATTATTTCTTGCTAAAATAAACATTTGGAAAACACATTTGGCTCGGCACATTGGATTCCTGAGATGTTGGCGGCGGCGGCGGCGTCTGATTGTAATAACTCTAAATGAAAGATCAAAGGCAGCGGCGTCCCGAGGGAGGAAGTTTACCCAAACTAAGGAAACGAAGAGTAGTGTCTCATGCACGGAGCCTATTGATCATTCAGCATGCCTACCGCTATTACTCACACACTTGTCTCCCTTTTTGTCAGCGTGTTATTCTGCTCTGGATATTTGCGATGAGACATTTTGTCCCCCAGACAGAATGCAAGTGTTGCCAAAAAACCTTGCTGGACAGTTTGAGGTGGAGTGTGTGTGCGTGTGCCTGCATTTAAGAGTGGACTCGTGCTTGAATGTACCCATAAGGATAGAACAATACAAACTAGGACTTAAAGAGCAATTGTAATCGATAGAAAAGTATTATCGTATAAATCTAAGCATGTGATTTTGTCCTTGTGTGTGTCTTTGTGTATCACTCCGTCCAGCGGTGCAAGGTAAATGGGTGTGTGCTCATTAATCTCGGAGCGTGTGATGGAGCAGAGTGGTTCGGCCAAGCTGCTGAATGTCTAAGCAGGGCGCTGTGCGTGTGATTTATCGGGTGGAGCGTGCATTAGGGCCCATTCGTAGCCATTAGCCTGGACAGCTAAGAACGCCGCCACCTCCTGCTGCAGCCACGGGGACGGAGGCGGGGGCGGGGCCTGTGGCAAACAACTTGGTACATTTTGTCCAGGATGTAGTGAGAGCTACACATGGCATGTCAATAAGTGTTGATGAAGTGGTGAGGTTTGGATGTTTTCTTGACAGCATTGTTGGTGTAGGCATGTGGTCTTTGTTGGACTGCACTTCCCAGAGATCATCTGCCAATCAAACAGCATGCACACACTTGTGTCTTTCTCTTTGGATTTGTTGGTACAGTTGTTTCAGTTACTCCAAACCTTGGACACAGAGGTGGATATGAAGTGTTTAATGCACCTTTTCGAACAATCGCATTCACGGAATTGATGGCCTTGCAGAAAGTTCAGTTTGTGGTTTGACCAGAAAATATCACTTCATGAATATTTAGATTAAAAAAATGCTTTGCTTCTAACGTATTGATTTGCCTTGGAAACTTTGTTTACATGTGTGTGCAGCATTTAAATGTGTGTGTGTGTGCGTGCGTGTGTGTGAGTGTGTGTGTGTGTGTGAGGCTAGTCTATATCATCCAATGTCAGTCCATGTCAGTGGCTGTGTGAATAAGCTAGGTGGGCGGGTGGGGTTATGAGGGGTGGGGGTTGGGGGGTGGGGGTGGGGGGGTCAGTCTATTTTGGCTGAGGTAATCCATCCATTGTGTTGAACTTCTTCATCTGTATCAATTCATTGAAAACACACCGGCCCTGTGGAGTGAAACTGAGCCTGCCCGGTCCTTTCTTGACAGGGCAACGAGGGAGACAGCGGAGTACCACGGGGTGGGAGGGTGGTGGGGGGGGGCGGAAACTTCGGAGGGGGGGGGGTGGAAAGGGGGGGGTAGCGGACCATGGGAAAAACACAATCCCTGGACCCCTCTATAGCACTTGTTCCACCCCACTTCACCCGCACACCCACCCTGTGTGTGCCACTTGTCACTGACCCTCGCAACCCCCCCCCCCATTCTCATTCTCCCCAAGCCTTTGAGCCTGCCTCTCTCACTGGGCTGCAGATGTATGTCAGCCTCCCCCCCCCATTCCCCATCCCCAAACCCACCACACCCGCTCATCCTCCTGCAGACCTCCACACTCTTAAGGCCTTCTACCTTCACCTCGCATGCCCGGGGATGGTGAAGCGTGGTGGGGCAGAGGCTGTGCCCGGACCCCCCGTATCCGAGGACGGACCAAAGGAATAAAGAATAACAGAGAGGATCTACTTTCTTTGTGTTGGCACAAAGGGGAAGCAGGCTGGGGCACGCAATGGGGAGAAAAAAAAAAATCAGTGTGTGTTATCGTGCACAGACAAATGTTTCTGGCTGTGTGTATTAAACACACTGTGTGTACGTCTCATCTCTGGGCCGTGGAATGAGGGGGCGATTATTGCTGCAACATGCGCCCTCAGTGACAGTATAGTAATTGGTGTAAGGCATCCGATTCCCTTTAGCACCAGCGACAATGTAAGCTTTCATTAAAACATACGGCAGAAATACTTATGGAATTAATCATTACCACGCACCATTAGCCCGTCTGCTTTCAATAATTGAATTTGTCAGCAGTATCCTTTTCAACCGCAGTCACATTCTGATGATGAAGGGCGATCACTAACAACAGTCACAGGAATATCTGTATCCCATAATTATTCCCTTCCTTCGTCTTCTGCCTGTCAATCACTGTTGTTGATGAACCTGAGTCAGATGATTAAGCATCAACGCCGACATTACAAGATTGATTTAATCTGTGACGAGGCGTTATCAATATCATTGATTAATTGTTAACACGTGCCATTTGGATGCTTTAATCTGGACTAATTGCTGTAGAATGTAGCCGTGTTTAGCGGGCCCCGTGGCAGTGTTAGAGCCACACTCCCAACATTCAGATATGCGAGATGTTAAGTAGCATTTGATGCTCCTTTTGCCATGTAAAATGTAAAAATAATGGTAATTGCGACAGCGCCGAGGGATTTCTTGCATTTCCCAAACTCATGACACAGCACTCGCACGAAATGCAAATCTTGCATTACAGCATCGCCGGCTTTTTTCCTTATGTTAAGCTCTTCTCAGGCTGTAATGCTAAAGCAACGCCCATGAGAGTCTTTAGAGGGAGGAGGAGGGGGAAAAAAAGAGAGGCAGCCAGCAGGGGGAGGTAAGACAAAAGGAAAAGTAAAGGAGAGCAGGAGAGGGAGAGGAGAAGAGGACGGGGGGGGGAGGTCGAAGGAGGGAGGGAGGCTCTCTGCTGGGGCTCCTATCGATCCCATTGGTTTTTGGTCATACATCAAGCGCTCCCCCCGGCTGAGTGGCGGCCTGGCCGGACCTCCCCCCTTTGGTGGCGGCGGCGCTGCCCTGGCCTTTCCTGTGTCCAGCTGTGTGCTCTGCAGGGAGTACAATACAGTATTTTAGATCTGAAAAAAACATCCTACTGTACTTTTACACCACTGACCTTTGGAAGGAGGAAGGAGGGAGACTGAGGAAAGGAGTCACATGTGTTTGCTTTACAGCCTTGCCATTAAATTCTAGTGCTAACTCGTATTAATCAAACATGCTTTATGATCAATTTAGAGGAAATGCACTTTCAATAACACCTGCTAAATTGGCTGGATGATTGACTAAAATATCACATATAGTGGGATACTTTCACAAGTATCATTACAGTATATTTCAGTAAGTATTGGTGAGCGTTCAGAAGTCAGAAATGAGCAAGAAGTGTTTTCTTTCCTGCTGGATCTGTAATATCGAACTGATGAATGCGATCACACCCACAGAGACGAGGAGGCTGTTACCTTAGGTTGTGTTTCAGGGGATTTTTGATTTTTCTCAATGGACTTTGATGCAAGTGATGCATAAATGTCCCCAGAAATTGACAATTGACTGCCATCTGACTCCTCAAAACAAACAGACTACCTCTCTTTCCGAGCACATAGACAGAATTTAGGGACAAAGCTCTCCTAAGTCGAGCAGCGTTCACCTCTAAGCGGTGTGTTGGCTGTTATAAATAATATATCACTTAGTTCATTTTCAGTATCTAAGAGTTTTAAGTTCACAGTCTATTTTCAGGGTGTCACTGCTGTGAAGTTTCTCTCTCGCTCAGCTGCTGGTGAACTGACGTGCTGCTCAGCTGCAGTTTTTCTCCAAAAGAGCAGGAGAAGAGAGCGAGGTGTTCAGGCACCTATGAGCTGTTACTCTATGCACTAACACAGCAGTGTAGCAACTTGATCTTATGGTTCAGCAGATTTTTGCAAGTATTTTGCAAGTAAGTTTTTTTTTTTTTCCGCAAGGTTTTATTTCGTGCAAAAGGATCATTTTATTTTCAAAATGTCATATTTTTTTTAATTTATTTAGCTAAACAGTTTCAATACTAGTGTTTTATAAAGTTAAGAGCCTCTCTTCTGTAAACTTTGCTTTGTCATCCTGATGGTCCAAACTGTCATTTTACTATGTTCACTCCACTGTTGCTCTTCCTGAAATTTCTTTACTTCTTTTTTCAATGTTTGAGGACTTTTTTAGAAAGTTATTCCTCATCCAGATTGAGGGTCTAAGGATCGAAGGTTTGTAATGTTGAATGTTGTAAAAACCTCTTGAGGTAACTCTGAGTTTGTGATTTAGGGTTATGGAGATAAAATGAGAATAAGGGCTTGATATTATTCAGGATTATCCGGCATCATTGACGGCAGCAACGTTTCTGTTTTATCACAATTCCAGTGTGCCGACTTGGATGTTTTCTCACATCAGTGCACGCATTACTTTTATGTGCTGCTTGCTGTCAATCACCTGACACCCACAGGAAGAAACTGAAGCTTTCTCCAGGAACCAATCCTTCAGAAACATGCTGCTTTTACAAACTGTACTGTCACATCCAGGTCTTTTTTTTTTTTATTTGGAAAGTCTTTGTTAGCCAGGACGGCGGTTACTTTTAGACTTAAAAAAAACTAAAAAAAATGATGATGGCGTTCAGCTAATGACAATACGTGTGGAGGTGAGTCATGCTTGTTGCCTGAGTGAAAGGTGTTAATGGCGATGGTGGAGGAGATCAAGGAAAAGTGTCCAAGTGCCCTCCAGTTTGTGCTCCTAAGCCTGGAGCTGCTTCTGTGCGTGCATGAGACTCATTTCTCTGAGACAAGGGGGAAAAAAAAAAAAAAAAAAAAGGATGTGGAGTTCAAGAGGGGATGGAGGAAGAGGAGGAGGAGGAGGGTGGGGGGGGCGTTGCTATAGCTGTCCGGTGAGATCCGCTCACAGCTGCCTCCTCCTCCTCAACGGCTCCTCCGGTTTGAAAAGGGCCCTGAGTGGCGGGCGGATTCCATTTCAGCGTGGAAACCCTCCACCACACACACACACACACACACACACACACACACACACACACACACACACACACACACACACACACACACACACACACACACACACACACACAAAGCTCTGAAAGCTGCTCTTATGCCACGTCTTGGTATATCTCTTACCTGTTAGCCCGATTAATTATTCCCCCCACCACCAAGTACAGGAGCCAGGGAAAGGAGACACCGCGCGGATGGGCCAGCAAGATAGGGCAGCTCTCTCTCTCTCTCTCTCTCTCTCTCAACTGAACGAGAGAGGGCCGGATAAAGAGAGTGGGAGGAGGAAGAAGAGGAGGGGGGCTCTGTTGTCTCTCCTTTTTCCCGACAGTAGGAGCCTTCAATCTCCAGTTATCCGGCTAATGTTCTAAAAAAAGTTGCTCTTTCGATGTCCCAACACTTTCTTAGTCACAGTACAGTGGGTCCAAGGAGCCATAGCGTTTTTTTGTTTTTTTTTAATTCCCTCCGCCATCTATCGGCTCATCCCTTCAGTAAAAAAACACTGAAGTTGTGTGGTTTTCCGCTGTTGGGGTTGTGCACCCTTGAGCATGACGGGTGGATGGTGTTTTTTGGCCAGAAAAAAACCCACAGACGCAGTGACCAGGAACTCCATTAACGTGGCTCTATCGCTTCATGCACCTGATTGCTCCCATCAGCAGGCGGTGGTGTGTATTTGTGTGACGGAGAGAGTGATCAGCTGATTTCACTTTGCATTCAAGACAGAGTAACATTTTAAACACCAGAAGTATTCAAAGATTAACCAAAAGAAGAAAAAAAAACAACAACATCCGCCCGCCTCAGGTCTGAGCATCCAATCGCTTTCCAACACTTCCTGGTTATGCAGAGCAGGGGGTTTCCATGGCTATCAATCAGCCAATAGCGGCACAGCTCCTCAGAGCAGCGCGTTGAGAGCTGGGGGTCTCTGGGGCCGCCTGTCTTTTTTAAACAAGGCCAGACACTTCACAGACAGGGAGAGGGCCAATTAATTCTGCCGGGGGCAACACTCCTAGGTTAGCATTTGCTTATAGTGATAAATTGGCGCTTTGTATCCACAGTAAACTACCTACGCTCCCCCTGTTTTGGCTGGCTTGGCAGGTCCAGGAGTGATGTCATGGGGTTCAGGCTGATTAGTCTTGTGCACCTCGTCCTTTTTTCACAGGGTCACCGCACTACTGTCTGTGTGAAATTAATTAAAAGCTGGCTAGGGGTTAGTGCGCGTGCTAATTCCAGCTAGTCGCTAACATCTGCTGAGGTGGAAAACGAGGGGAGCTTCAGTGAGGATGCGAAGTGAAAGAGAAACCCTGGAATGTAGCACACTGGTGAGCTGAAGATGGAAAGTGTGCAAATGTTTGTTCATCTTGTACATTTGCAGATCAACTAACGTGCAACTTTCGGCTGAAATGGCAAAAAAATAAAGTCACAACTGATTCGAGAAATGAGAAGAACAACAACGTAAACATCAGCAATGATGTAGAAAACACCCCGATGAGCTTTCCAGGTGAAAGTTGACAACAGTCTGTATCAGGATGAAGTATGAATAACAGTATCTCCTCGTAAACACTGTACCAGTTTCATACCGTGACCATACCGTGACTAGAAGTAGCCTCTGGTGACTCCACTCGTACGGCCATGTGGTCTGAATTTAGCCATCCTTTATCTTCCTCCCCATCCGGCTTCCTTTCCTTACCCTCGGTCTTGTTCTAAGTGGTTGCATACGTATGTGTCTTCAGAGTCCAGCCAACTCCAGAGCAGCATTATGGCAAACCAAACTAAGTAGGAAGAAGGAGGGAGATATTTACTTATTATTTAAATACTTTCTCCCAATGCCTCATTATTTCTTCAGCCACAGTGTAGCATGTCAAACAACCTTGTAGCGTTCCCTTTTTAAATCCCCCCCCCCCCCCAAGGTTAGAAAGGTTGATCATTTTTCTTTCTTTTATGCGAGCAGCGTGAACGAAAAAGTCACGGACAATTTCCCTTTTTCAACATGGACACGGGGGAAAAAAAAAAACCAACAAGTACGAGAGCAACAAAACAGCCTTCAGTTGCCGAGCGGGATCTTTTGATTTGTCATATCAAAGGGGGAGCGTGATCCCTGGGTTGCCGTGGCTCCCAAGGTCGAAACACACAGACCTACTTAGCCTGAATGTGATTGGCTGCTGGTTCAGTGCTGCTGCTCCATTAGAGTATAGGTGCAGAATGTGCACAAATAATCAAAGTGCTTAAATTAATGTGGATGTGTTGATGAAATAGCATGCAACCCTTTTAACTATCTTTTTAATTGTTTATCAAATTGTTGCATCCACAAAATCGTGAACATGCAAAGCACATATTGACAAAATGGATTGCACAATTTTGTTGCAACATTTGCATTGTAAGTAAAACTTTTGGTGAAAAAAAAAAAAGCACAAAAAGGCCCATTGTCATAAAGAAACTTTGTTCCACATGGAACAAAAAGAAGGGAAAGCTCTCCTTTTGGAGTTAAACTTGCAAAAACAAATGCACTAAACGACAAATATTGCAAAAATGGCACTTTATATCAAAAAGGTTGCCAACCCGTGATCGATAGTCTTTATTATTACGTAAAGGCTCAATAACCTTCTTCATTCACCTGATTGACCTACGTCATATAGAGGAATGTAGAATGTATGCTATGCTGCAAGTACCTTCATCTTCATATGTTCATTAACAGAAATGAAGCCACATTCCTACTTTTCCCAAATTGTATCCCTCTGAGGAAATTCATTAATATGCTCATAGCTTTTTGAGCATGTAAATTTAAGGACACATGCACTTATGATTGGGGCCTTCGTCCCAGCTTTAAGTACAACTTCTGTCAGTGTTCCCTCTGTGGGCTTGTCTCATTATAAGTGCAGCTTTATGAAATGTGACACTGTGAATAGTGAAAAGTTTTTGTTTTTTTTGCTTGAGTTCAATTGGAGCAGTTGGATATGACGGATTTCTCCTGAAAGGCTACAAACACCTGGTGGTTATGGGTTTGGACAGCAGACATGTCATATTGACGGCTCCCCCCCCCACCACTACTTCAGCAGCACCCCAAGCTCCGGCTTTTGTGGATTTTTTTTTTTAACACTCTGAAATTGTCAATCGAGTCAGTGGCCTGGACAAGCTCTTTCTTTGTGGCGCTGGGGCTTTAAGATGGTGCCAACCGAGCAGCATGGACGAAGGATTTGAAAAAGGCACAATGAGCTGGAAAAGAGAAAAAAAAAAAAAAAATCCTAGCTACCTGGGAAACAAAACCAGGGGCAGGCGAGAAAATGTCAAAGAAAGAGAAAAGGGGGGAGGGAGGGAGGAGAACCCTGACTCCCCCTCTATTCCCCAGCCAATTCTGAATCCTCGGAGTAAGCGGCGGGCATTTCTAGTCTTGAGAAGGAGTGACAGAGAGAAAGGCAGGGACAAAAAAAAAATAAAAAAAGAGAGAAAGAAAGTGAGAGCCCGTCCGAAAGAACAAGGGAGAAGAGAGTGGCAAAGGGGGGGAGGGATGGAGGGAGAGCAACTTGAATCGTTGTCATCAGCTCCGTCACGTTGAATAGGCCTAATGAATGCAAGTGAGTGTTGAGGAGCCCATGGCCAGCTCTATCAAGGCAGGTAATACCGCCCAGATTTAATTGGGAGCAGGTATTGGAAGGGGCTGTATTACTTTAATTGGGTAGGGGTTCGCTAAATGGAAAAGACAAAGTATAATGGCCAAATTGTGGCGCACAATAGCACTTAGCCTGGGATTGTATGCATTTGCTAATCTGCCCTGGAATGAGGCAATTCTGAACAATTTTCTCAGTGAAACCAGCTGCAGAAAGCTTGTCCCCCTTCTTTTTTTTTTTTTTTTTTTGTTCTCCCTTGGGAAAGTGTAAGATTGAAACAGAAAAAAATACCTTTACCCGGGCAATCATTTGCCACGTGTGGAAAGCGGATACAGCAGTGAGTGGTGGAAAGAAAAAAAAGAAAAGAAAAGAAAGGGAGAGCGTAAGGGGAATCTTTGTAGCACGGAGAAAGGAAGGCAAAGGAGATAAAGCGGGGCTCAAAGTGGGGGCCTGTCACGGTCGCCAACGAGAGAATAAAGTGATGACATTTACAGTGACAGATGAGACTGCCCACTGTTTAGAGGGAGGAATCTGATATTTAACAGACATGGCCTCTGATAATTAACACTGGACATGTATTTAGTGGTGGGCATTGTCATTATTAATGACAGCCTGAGATACTGATATCAGCACCATCTTAATGAAGCACAGTATCAGCGGATGCAAGGTGCCACATGGATGTTTGTGAGAAAGTTGCATTTTATTCTATGGAGCTGCTTCTAATTCTAATGCACTCTTAAACAGGCCCTATTATGCTATTTTCCGGGTGCATATTTTTATCTCAAGTTACAGTTCCAACATGTTTACATGCGTTAATGCTCATAATCCTCCTTGTTTTTCTCATCCTGGCTGTCCTGCAGCACCTCTTCTCACCCTCTCTCTGAAACGCTCCGTTGTAGCGCTTGCTCCTCCCTCCAGAAAGCAAAGTCTGCTCTGATTGGTCAGCTAGCCCGCTCTGTTGTGATTGGTCAACGTTTCACATTTCAAAAACTCTTCAGCTCCGTCTCTCTCTTTTGTTGTTTGAGGGACAAACTAGCCGGAAGGAATTTTACGTCACTTCCGTAACATTGTGACCTCATAAAGTTACAGAAGTGAAGGAGAGAATTCAATGGAGCTGTTTCAGGAGCTCAGGAGCTTCTGAGGGGGAGGGTAACTCCTTTTAGGCGTGGACTTCAGGTTTTACACTCTACGGACCTTTTACATGTACAAAAATATATATAACACACTAAAGGAGAGGGGAAAAGTGGAAAAGCATAATAGGGCCACTTAAAGTTTATCTGAAAGGAGGGAGGAAAACCATCCCCTTACGTAGGAAAAAACGCTGCAGCTATAACCCCTGCACTCGCTGTGGACAGGAAGTGCTTAGCAGCACGCTGCCACATCATCCCAGCATGCACTGTGCCAGAGCGCTCAGTCTTGTGTATCTTATCACCGAGGGGAAATGGAGGGGAAGAGGAGCAAGCAGCAGCAGCGAGGTTGAAGCCATGTTCGCATCAAAATAAGTCTTTTTTTTCTTTTTCTTTTTTTTCTTATACATTGCTTCTCTACTCTCACTTTCTGCCGGCAGTGGAAGGCAGGGCCGCTAAGTTGTACAGTAATTGTGCTGGTGAAGTGAGAATGATTGCTTTTTATTGTCCATTGTCCCCCACAGGTTAGTGCGAGGAAGGTATTGTGTGTCCTCATGGTGGAGAGGGAGGGGGGGAGGGGCCTCTCCTTTAGCCCAGGTGGGTTTCACATTTAGCTCTGAAAGAGATGAGAGATAGCGTCCGGACACTGTTCTCTCTAAAAGGACACCCTGCTGGGTCATCATCCAGAACATTCCTCTTAAAAAAAAAAAGCACATATGCTCACATTCACACGGACTCAAAGTTTCTTCCTCCATTCTCTCCCTTCATTTTGGAGTCCAAACTGTAACGACTATATCCCATATTCTGCATTGTGACGAGAAAAAACCCAAAACAGCAGTATTGTCCCAAGGAAGCAAAACCTTAGCGTATTGTTTGAAGGGGCTAAATTGCTCCCTGCGAAATGCACCCTCTGCTTTATTGCAGGCGTCTCTCCCATTAAAGCGTGTGGGTATTGTGTATGGATTACAATAGCTAAGAGGAACCCAGGGACAGCTTAACCGTTCAGAGAGAGGGAGTCTATAAAAAGCACAGAGTGGGGTTTTTTTTTTTTGTTTGGGAGACGCATGCCTGCTTCTCCACCTGGTGAGGAGAGAAGAGGAACTCACTGTCATGAATATTACATGTGGAGGAGGAAGTGGCCACCTCCAGAATATAAGCATTCCTATATATTAGATTACAGTAAAGGGATTCCTTGGAGGGGGAAACTCTTGATTAACTTGTACCAAGTGTGTCTAGCAATTAGTTACACTCTGCAGTGGGGTAATCCATTGGTATCAGAATGACTTAGTAATGATATGTAATTAAAAGATGAATGAATATGCTCCTCACGTTGTAGTACAAATTGGATCTAGAACGCACATGCCGGACTCAAATTTACGAGATTAATACCACAATGTATCAAATCCTTAATTTCACCTGTCAGACTAATCAGTCCGTTTTTTTGTTTTTTTTTGTCTTAACAACTTCAAACAACCTGAAGCCATTTCAGTGATGAAGTCTTTATTTTTTTTCTGGATTTTCTCATCAGTTGCATCACTGAGGTCTTGTTTACTGGCGTGATTATCTAAAGTCGTGCTATTTGTTCAGTTTTATAGCTCCACTGACTGAAAACTTGGGGGAAATAGCTGCAGAGCTCTTTATTTCAGTGGAGAATAAACAAGCTGCAAAGGTGTTTATAATGTTAAAATATTTAGCAACATAAGCAAGGTTACTGTAAGAGTTTTGTTAACTAAGAGTGAATGGTGGAGCTTGTTAATTATTCTTGCAATATCACCAGAAAATCCATCTTTTCACGCTTTAAGTAATGCATTTTCACATAGGCGTCGACACGGAAAGATGACTTTTATAAATAGAAATGGCGGCTCCTTAAGACGTTAGCGTAGATGCTTTATTGACAGAAGAGGCTTTTCTCTGATTTCTTTCGTTCTTTCCGTGACTTACTTCGGCAAGAGTTTGATTGACAGATGGCTCATCCTATCACATGCCAAGTATATTTTATAAATGCCTGCCCTTTTTCCAAACAGTTTCCAATGATGGCCTCTCAGATTGTTCTGTGCAAACAAACGTTCTGGTGCATCAGGTTAACAGTTTACATCTTATCGGCCATCAGGTGGATAGGTAATCACTTTTCTACTCAGTGTTACAAGATCGAACAAAACTAACAATGAGGAGTTACTTTTCGTAAGATGTCATATCATCCAATGTAATATATATTGTAGTAGGAGAAAAGCGTGTGCATAATGAAGCAATGAATAACATTTTGTTTAGGTTTAATGGGAGAAGAGTGAAGGTTTCATTTCTGTATCTTAGCGTTTGTGTGCATGTGGACACAGATGTGGAGAAGAATCAGTGCGATATCTCTCTCTCTCTCTCTCTCTCTCTTTTGACTTCTCGGGTTTCAAATAAAAACCCTCTGAATTCTCTCACCATCCACATCACACATGTCATTCTAGCACATGTTGCTTTCACTGACTTCTTTACAAATCAGGTATTTGTCACTTTTAATGAACATTACTTCACACCTGGCAGCAGGACAATCTGCCGTACAGACGAACGGTTTTTAAGCGCTGCTGCTGCTGCAAGCTCGCGTTTGGACCCGAAGATTCAAAAAAAGGTGTTATTTTGTTAGAGCAGGATATATTTTTAACACCAACAGACCATCAAAAAGATGAAGATGTAAGAGTGGATGGGAAGAAAAACAGTTACTGTATCAGATTCATTGGATGGAAACGTAATTAACTGCAAATGAACCGGCGCCTGATACTTCAAAATACAACCAAAGCAGCACTTTGAAATTGTTACTTTGTTATCTGCCATCTTTTTTTCTGCTGATTATTCATTTAAAAAACTATTTATTCAATTCATCTTTAAAAAGACAAAACATTTTTCCTTTTCAACACACATATTTTTAACTGATATCAACATCTGATTGAAGCAACAGAAAAACATGTCAACAACAAAACACACCTCGATTGTCCTACTTTATGGCTCATTTTTTCCAATTAAGGATAAATTATTTCACTCTATTGTTTTTTAGCATTACAGAGTCGGGTGAACTTTTTAACCACGCTACTGAGATATCTAACAAATATTGGATGAATTGTTATAGAATTTGGTAGAGATATTAATAAGGATGAATCCAAATAACTTTATTGACCTTTATTTTTAAAGCGCCGTGGTAACGTTGACATTTTGGCTTTTTAGTAACACATCAATGGATTTAGTATTCTGTTTATATTGAAATAAACTTTGCACCTCAACTTTTATCCATCTCTCTATTTGTTTTTCTCTGTTATGAGAAGTGTGGACCTATAAATCCACTAGTACGACTCTAGAATGAATTACTGCAATTAAAGATATGTTATTTTTGTTTTTTTGTAGGTGAACATTCACAGCAAACTTTTAAAACCTTGTCCAGAGCCACAACAGTGTGCACTAACACTCAAAGGCCACTCTGTGTTGAGCATTGGGGAGTTTCCTCTTCTGAAACCAGAGGCGGAATATAAACAGCGGGGCATCCATCCATCAGAGTTGAGCAGATGAATCGCTCTGATTCTGTTGAAGGGGTTTTGGTCGATAGGAGGTGGCGAGAGTCGGGCCTTTTAGATTGTATGATAAAGTATGTCGGCCGGATTAAAAACAAATAGGACCAAATGAGTAATCAGGCCCCTCACAGAAGCACTGCTCCGCTGAGAGTGTGTGCAGACACGATAGTCTGGTTGTGAGGTAATGCGAGCTTGTTTTGCTGGCGGTGTAATTTGTTCTGTCTGGCGGAGGTATGTCGTGTTGATGAGGATGGGGGCCTTTTGTACACTTGCTCCCAGTACGAGTCCAGTCTGGGGGTTGCAGGGCCCCCGGTGGCCGTAACATACCCAGACAGAGGCCTCCACCGGTAGTCCTGGGTGTGAGATGCACCGATAACACACACACACACACACACACACAGCAAACAATGCTTCCTTCACTCACAGTTAAACATTTTTTTGGTGGAAAGTCTCCTCAACCTAGGCTTTTTTCTCGGCCCTGTACGGTGTCGGTTATTTCATGGTGACAGCCAGAGTTAGGCCGACATGTGTTAGCGCCCGAGCCCTCCCTGAGGTGGAGCCTGGCGGGGCTGCAGCTGATGAGAACAGACAGCCAGGTAGATCCACGGGCGCGATAGAAGTCGACGGAGGAGGATTTCTAGGCTTCTCGAAGGGGTTTCATCAGTGGAGGATTTCTGGGTCCCTCAAAGTGTTACATCACTCCCTCTGCAGTGATATACAGTAATAGATTGTGTGCCTGTGTAGAGGTAAAGTCCTGAAAATGTGAATGCTGTATCCATTACATGTACAGGTTTTGAGTTGTTTTAGGTGCATCAGCATGTTTTCACAATTATTTGAATCTCTGATTTTAAATTTCTAACATTGTTTCTCATTTTTCTAATGTCGGCGCACAAATGTGGAAAAAAATCATGCTTGCATTGATGCATGTTGATACGGCAAATGTGTTAGTTAACAAAAGCCTATTATACGTAGAGGATGGAGCAACATTATTGTTCATTTAGAGTCATGTTTGTGTCCTGATGAATATAAAGCCAATATTCACTCCTCATTTGCTCTGTTTTGGTCTCCACCAGTTGTAGCTGCAATCATTTTCTGACAAATAAATAGATTAATTGTCCTGTAGATAAATACAAAATAGTAACCAGGTGTTAAAAGCATAGATATAAACATATACAGGAAATAAAACCGCTGTAACTAAGTTGATCCGCTGCAGCAGTCCTGCTGTAGGTGTAGACTTTGGACAGCAGGGGGCGTAGTTTCACCGTCTCTCGGACCAATGTGCTCCCGCAGAGGTCAGGGGTCGCCGGATATTTACAGGAAGTACCTTTTACGACAAAGCACGCTTTTTTGAATGTTTGCTGATGGTTATGGAAATAAAACATCCCGCGTTTGCTGCCGGTGATTCACGAATGCATGACAACATTATGTTTATTAAGCCTCTATGATTTTACTAGCGTCGGAGGAACTAGCATTCTAACATATTTTACTCAGGTAAATGTAGCAATACTACAGTGAAAAGCTACTAAACAAAGCACTCAATTACAAGTACCTCTGAATTTGACTTTGTTGCAGTACTTTAGTGCCGTAAATACAGTAAATTACTTACGCCACTGGGTTTAAAGGGACGTTTTTTTTTTCCTCCTGCTGGAGATTCTGGATTTCTTTTTATTTTAACAATGCTTGTTTCTTTTGTTGATTGAAAACCGTTTCCTTCAGTGGAAGCCAAGCTTTTATTTACTTTTGTTTTAGGAAACATTAAACTGTGTAGAGAATACACAATGGTTGACTTCTGCATGTGTTCCTGTGGAACTACTTTTTTGACTCCCCCTCGGCCCTGTTCTCTCTCTCTCAGAGAGGAATGAAGCGTTCCTGTCTGCAGAGAATAATCAGACTCATGTTTGTATACATTTCAGTGAGCTCCACGTTTCATAGCTCGTTGCTTTTCCTTCCTCATGTTGTTATAGGAGTCACTGCTGTTCAGGAAAATGTCCTACAAGTGGGCACAGTTTGGAATGTAAAGGGGGGGGAACTGGGAGTTGGGTTGTGGTTGGACTGGGAAGCTTGCAGGTGTGAACTCAAAGCAGGGATTTGTCGGCGAAAAGTTCAGTTTGACTTTCCCCTGGATAAATAAAGGTTAAAGAAGGGGTCGTAGCCAGCAGCAAGGTTAATGCAGAGATCCTCTCACACACAGCTGCACTGCTTTTTCTTTGTCTCTCTGTCTCAAAGAGGTAGATGTAAAGACACACACACACACACACACACACAACACACACACACACACACACACACACACACACACACACCATAGGTTCAAAGCTGAATCTTTCATTTGAAGTGAAGGCCGTATTCTCCGCTTCATTAGGCCGGACATTCAGTTTTCACAGACGTGTGCAGCCTTTATTACTTCAAAACTTTGAGTGATCAGATGTAGTGTCCATTTTGTCACATGTATTGTAAAAAGGAAAAAGGAAACACTCACACAGAGGCGTCTCTTTCATGTTAAACAAATTCATAAATGTATTATATCTTGTTTTCAATGTCCATATCTAGTTTTGGATTAGCATACCGCTCCACGACAGCTGATCAAAACTTCCCTTTTATGCTTTTCATCGCACACCGCGAGTTAAAGTGACAAAAAAAAAATCACACACTTATTGTTCCGTCTCATCAACATGCAATATTTGATTTCCGTCATCCACTTCTTGTCGTTAACGGCCTGTTTTCAACGTGAAGTCCTGATTGTCCCTGTGATTTGTGACATCATGACTTAATGTCTCATCCTGCACCCTCTCTGTCTGTGGGTGTGGCGTTGTCGTGTTTGTGGGTGTGCCGGAGAGAAACACAGCTGTTGTGTGTCTGGATCCAATTAGTTGTTTTGGTTGTGAATTTCTTCTTATTTCCGTGGAGATCGGGACGGATGATGTGACATCAGTTTTTGGGTTTTCGGCGTTAAGGGCCATTCACACGAACTCCAGTCAGGTCTTTTAATGGATTTGCTGCAACAATCATTCAATTTACGAGGAGGCAAAGAAGATCCTGAGACTTCAAGTAGAGTTCCATTTTTGTGTTTTTATGACGCATAAATTTGGTCTTAATCTTAATTGTGTCGCAATATTCCATCATTTTTTAAATCCCTGCTTAAGCATTTTGATGTCATTAGATAAACATCATAGACGCAGGCAGGAAACGTAGTGAAACGTGTAAACGGGGGTGGTGGGGTCGTAGCGGTTGGGGTTACACGCAGCAAAAGGTCTCCATCCGGAATCAAACGGGATGTTGCGGTTCGTGCATCTTGTTTGAATTAAGTTCGTAACTTACTGTCTGGTTTGTGCAAGTATTCGCTGTGTCACCAAGTTTCCTCAACCTCCTTTTATTTACTTTATTTCTGGTAAACCAGACAGAAAAGCTTAAGCAGGTAACATAATATAAAGCATATCACAGAAAAACAAAATATTTTATTGGTAACGCTTTATAATAATGTCCTTGTACTTGAGCTACTTTATATTCTGCGTTATTTCGTTCCAGTCCAGGGTTTGAACAGAGCACGTCTCTTTGTTAAGGGCTAAAAAATGATTTAAGAGTTTTATCTTATTCCCAGGCTAAATTGAGGGATGGTTAGAAGATTCATATCAATCTAAAATATAAAAAAACAGGAAAACAACAAGTAGAAGAATGATACAAACAGCCATGATGCAATGCACACATTTAAAATCAACCTTGGCCTTTATACGTCTTGTTTAGACGGTGCTTTTAGTGTGATTTGTGTTCTTTATGGATGTTCTTTTTCAAGGAGATCAATTTCCCCACAAAGCCCCTTTATTTAGCCATTCGGCTGGATTATGAAAAATGTATTAATTAAAATAAGAGCCTTCTGGACGGCATGGCGTCACTTAAACAGATCAAAACATTATATTTATTGGTGACGCTCTCACAGAGTGGAGAAGATAAAGTTTGATCTGACATAACCTTGATTGCAGGCGAAAAACTCAAACAGCTAAAGTTTGTGAGTTATGATCAAAGTCTCGATAGCGGCATCATCAATCAGTGAAACCGACAGCTTTGCTTTCTGTCACTGCACAGCTAATGAGATAGTGACGTATGGGCATCAAGGTGAGCTCTGAGACTGGTGTTTTTTTAGAGTTGTGTATTTTATGTGACTAAGACGGATATAAGCTACTGGGGAAAAAAAGAGGTTAAAAGATATGTTTTTAAAGTTATACTTCAGGCTGAAATCTTTAAGATGTAGAAAATCTTTCATCTTTCCCCTTTCTGTTTGATTAGCAACTTAAGACAGCTTCAACTCCAGCATGAGATGTATTTTGATTTATAAAAGAAAGAATGAATCCTTTTCAGTCCAAACCAACACACACCTTCCCGTACACCAGCGGAGCAGCAAGTTTACTCGGAGCGTCTGCAGAGCCCCTCGTCTCATTTACAATGATTGATTAACGTTACAATTATAATTCCTAGCTGAGATTGTTTTGATTAATATTCCCCCATCTTGTCTTGAGACTCCAAACCACCCATGATGACACGGGAAATAAATAAACACACACACACACACACCGGAGCACGGGGCAGAATTCTCCGAGAGACGAACAACATCTACGCAGGATCTTTGGCGAGAGAGAGAGAGAGAGGGGGGGAGGGAGAGAGAGAGAGAGGGAGCACTTCCCATATTTCTGCCGCTGATTGACAAGGCTGACATATGGAATAGTTCACCTATTCCCCAGTGACAGGAAGATGGGGGAGAGCGCGGGGAGAGGCGGGTAAACTTGCCTGCGAGGCTGAGCACATTTTTTTCCCTTTTTTTTTTTTTTCTTTTTTTTTTTTTTTTCTAGATTCAGAGCCACTGATCAAAAGGACTCGTATCTCCCCCCCCTTACTAAATTTAGCACCAGTGGCAATTAGTGGCGGAGTCACACAGCCACTCCAGGAGCAGCTGACAAATGGTACCTTAACAAGTCGGAGATGTACGCCACAGTTTGATGGATTTGTGTGTGTGTACAGCTGAGGGGGAACTTACTGCGGGGTGTTTTTCTTTCTGTGTGCATGTGCATGTGATACACACTACACAGTGTGGTAGTGGGCTGAGGGGGGGGACTGATCCTCAGCTGCAGCTTGTGTTGGTTTGTGAGCTTCAGACTTCAGGTTGTGCATCCATGTTTGCTTGCAGCTGAATATTTTCTAATGATCGTTTGTTTATGAATGAAGTGATTTGTCAATAGGCGGAATATTAATCAACAACAGTTCTGATAAACGCATTTAGTTGGTTTATCAGGAAAATATGCCAAGCATGCTCTAAGCAGCTTCTAATATGTGAGTGTTTTCTGTCAATGGAATATGAAGGATACTATGATTTTGAACAATTAGTATGAAGGCATATTGGGTCCAAAAAAACTGAGGTGGGGAAGGGGATAATATTATGACAATGTTACAGATTAAAGGTTGTGAATTTACAAAAAAAAGTTCAATATACTCATGGATTTGAGTTTGAATATTCTGCGTGATTATAAAGTCATACATTTTGCAGCCGTCTGAATTCTGTTGCTCCTAAAGTGATGTTTTTTGTCTTGTTCTTTTATGGACATAAATAAACAATTCTGCAGTTGCTATATTTTTCACTTGGCGGGTCATGTCACTGCAGTGTTAAACAGTAGCGTCTCTTCCAACCTCGCAAAGTAAATCAATGTGGTTCCTTTAACAAAAAAAACACTTTATAATCCCCAAAAAAACACTTTAGAATCCCAGATATTCTGAATATCCCCCTTCTTTCGGCCCTGTAATCATTATAACAGGCCCAAATATGCTTATTTTAGTGATACAATTACTTAAAAAAATGCCATGATGATCCTGCTCTTCATTTCTAAATACGGACACGGCATAATGTCCCAAGAAGAATAAATTTGATTCATGCGTCATGAATCTCAACTGCAACCTATAAATGTTGATTTAAAAAACTGTATATTTGCTGCGCTAAAAAAAACCCAAACATGTGCATATGCACACCTGCATCGTCACTACGACAACTCCATTATTACACAGATTATGTAACTGTCAAAACACCCAGATCTGATCACTTGTAATAGACGGAAACAGAAGGAAGGCCAGACAGACAGACAGACAGACAGAGAGACAGACAGACAGACAGACAGACAGACAGACAGACCGAGAGACAGACAGCCGGCTGAATCAGACGCCATATTGCCGACAGAGAGGATAGAATGACATCACAGCTCGTTTGAGTCACTTCCCAGTTAATGCAGAGACGTGGTGATATCAACAAAGCAGCGTTTTACTGTAAATTAACAACACAACCCCAAACATAAACAGAGAACCGGGATGGAGAACGCTGCTGGAATATATATTCATTGTTTCTATATTTGTATTTCTGTGTGATTTAAATCTGCGTTAGTTACCTGTAAGAGCTGCTAAACCTTTTTGACAATAGTTCTGTGTAACCGCTGCATGAAGGGAAGTCGATGAACTGTTCTTACATCATCCTCACTTACTCAGGAGGCTCTGCTGTCTGTGGGACACACACACACACACACACACACACACACACACACACACACACACACACACACACACACACACACACACACACACACACACACACACACACACACACACACTCTCTCTTCACATGGCTAGCCAACCTCCTGAGAGAGAAGGCAGCTAACCGTCTCAGTAGAGGAAATGAGCTATCTGCTCCACTTCTCTGAGACACACACACACATGCACGCTGTTCCCTCTGACATTTTTAGGCAATCTGTACTCCGTGCAGATCTTCAGTTTGTTTGTGTCTGTTCGTGAATACATGCATGCACATGTGGTTGTGCGTGCAGCTGTGTGTGTGTGTGTGTGTGTGTGTGTGTGTGTGTGTGAGAGAGAGCGTTGAGTGAGTTTGACCTTAAGCTTCTCCTCCCTCTTTACAGTCTCAGCTCTTGTGTACGTTTTCTTTTTTTTCCCGGGGCCCCCAAGATATGAGAGGGGGAAAATATCTGCCGACAGCCCATCACAGTTCACGGCTCTTTGTTTATCCATTAATAATTGAGCATAGCTGAAGACAATACAAGGTGTGTGTGCTTGTGAGAGTGTGCGCTTGTTGTGAGCAGGTGTGTTTGAGCTGGGATGGAGGAGGGTGTCACTGAGGGAAGGTACTCCTTGTTTGGGTTAAACTGCAAGTTTTCTCCCTGAGGTGTGAGGGAGTGAGTGTGCATGTGTGTTACTGCTGGTAACCATAAGATTATGTTAAATAAATTAGGATTTTGTAGTTATTAAAACCAAACTTGACCTTGTAAGCATGCTAGTCAAAATTAGTTGTCAGATCAGTATCAGCCGGCAAGACCTTAGTTTAAAGAAATGGTTATTTGTTTTTGGCCGCCTTGAGGTAACAAAACAAGCTGTAAACAAACACTGACATATTATTGATGTATACAGTGGATGTGGCTAAAGTGTTAATGAACCGGTGTCTATTTATCCATTCATTTGGAGTCGTATTTGATGCATGTTAGTCCAATATTCACTGTTATTTTGCTCTTTTTATTTCCCCATCATGCAACCCGATATTGTTCCTGCTGAAACGTTATTTGTCAGTACTACTCAGACAACAAACAGAAATCAATTCTCTTCAGTTTCTCTTTAAAACCATGTTCCTAAAAAGAAAATACTTTTGCAGGAGAGCACACAAACTCAATTGAGAACCATTTAGGAAACCATTAAGAGGTGTTTGTTTTTCTTCCTTGAGTGTGTCCCCACCTCACCCCAAATGAACTGGTGACATTAGGACAGTATAATGTTTCTGTGGTGCTGACATCAAAACGTGGCAGTAAAAGGTGATGCTGGCATTTAGTACGGTTTTGTCTTTACCTCTCACTCCTTCCTCTAATTATATGGGCCTTTTAGACATTTTCCCCCCGCAGAGCGCTCAACACCAGAACAAAGTCTAAATTGTTTCCCCCCCTCTAGTGAGAGTCTCCCAACTAGAGGCGAAGACTCGGGGTCCTCTGGGGGCTTTCAGCATTTTTTTTGTACAAGCAGGAGGCTCTAAAGGGAAATTAATTTCCAAAAAAAGTGGAAAAAACATTGCCATCACTCCATATGTTGTGGCACATATGATGCGAGAGTCAAATTAAAAAAAATGTAGGCTTGTGATCAGAAGACACTGTAACACCGGGAGTGAATTCCCTCCGGTGCTGAAAACGAGCATTTTTGATACACGGTAAAGTGTTGATTAGCATATCACACTTTAGAAAGTGTTACAGAAAACTCTGCACATTCCTAGACCTCACAACAAATCATATTTTCACAGAAGTATGCTGGATGTTGTGTTGCGTCCATTCTAAGACTTCAAAGCTTCCGGTAGACCAGATCATCTGTGGCCAGCAGTAAATTGAGTGACTTCGGCAAACAAACAGAAGGTTGGCGCCTCATTACACTGTGCCGCTATAGGCTGCCTGTCACTTGGCAGTATTGGCATATGAGGTGGCAGGTATTCTGTTGACTCTGTATCACCTGATAAACAAAAATGTGTTCATTTGCACCATAACGTTTAAATGAACAGAGCACTGCTTTTCACTCCCATGTTGTGCTACATCCCTGCTGATGTACAAATCTTTGCATTGAAGTAAGACTTTAAATAAAGTTCTTCTTCATTTGAATTCAGTGGATTACAGAGAGCATCCTATACACATTTCTCTTCTTCTCTGGACTGCAGCTGCATGCTTCAGGACAGTTTTTCTTGGGCGGCTGTAGGCAGCGTGCAGCGGCATGATCGCTCCCAAAAAGTGAATCCAAAACATTTCTATCTCCGGCTGAAGTGCTTGATTTGATATGCAGGAGAAAGACAGTATGTCATATGTCCATGTTTAGCTCCTGTATGAGGCCTTTCTCAAACACTGATATAAGAGTTGGCACCTAAAACCGACGGATAACGTTGATAACTCCCACGTTTGTAAAGTAACTCTGCTCTCTTTTTACAGCTTCTGTTGAGCAGGGAGTTTAAAGATGAGCTGCTTCAATGGAGCTGCCGCTGAGCGTGTCAACAAATGTGTGTGTGTGTGTAAGTATCTGATGCTGTCAGTAAGATACACACAGACTGTGAAGTGAATATGACTAAAAGGATGTATAGTTGAAAAAAGTAATGCACTCTTTCATGTGATATGTGTTTCTATAAGTCTATCCTTAACTAACATGCCGACATTTATTACAACGCAATGTCATTTTGTCTGCATAGCTTGTACTTTTTTTGTTCTGTTTATTCGTCTGTCTGTAAATATTCACCATCTAATCCTCTCTCTTTCTCTCCGGAAGCTTTCTCCAACTGTCTCTCCACGTCCATCACGCGTCTATAGAAGTCCACCCTCCTGCTCACCCATCAACACGCCAACAGACAGCCGTGGATGCCACTTCCTTTGATATGGTAAAGTAATATTGCACTTCATCTCTCTTTTTTTATTTGCCCACTTGCGAATGAGATGCCATTAGCAGTGTATTGTGCTCCAAAAAACATCTCCAAAAGGATAGTCGGCGGCGGCTGCTGCTCGCATCCTGCAACGCCTCATTAGTGCATTGCCTCCGAAACAAACGTATCAACAATGTTCTGAGCTAATAGGCTTTTATATTCCCGGGCTATATGATGTAGAAAGAGGCAGAGCTGAAGGTCACGGGTGCGTTTGAACGCATCAAGTGGCTCCGCGAGGGGAATGATTTATCTGGAATTATTGCTGTGCTTTGCTCTAGAGAGTTGGCTATTGATGTGTGCGGTTGAAATGGCTTTCTTGAAGAGGGGAGATAGGGAGCTGCCGTCAGCTGGACACAGTCTCTTTTTCTATTCTGCCTCAGACATGTAGCACACATACGGGGGCAAGGCGGCGTGTGCATTGGAGAAAACTGTCCTGTGCCCAAAACATTGTGGGGTTGACTTCTACAGCAGTCAAGGTGTACTTTAAAGCAACAATAAGCCCTAAAAAATGCAAAAAAAGTAGGCGTTTACATTGCACTATACAGACAATGTCACATTGAAACATCTACAATGAAGTATTCTTTCATCTATCAAAAACATCATTAGATTTAGATCAAATTCCCCTTTAGTATTAAAGAGCAAGGACACCTTTGGACATGTTCCAGTGATGTTTAACAATCATACAGGCCATAATCCATCACAAAAGAGGAAGAGGTACCAGTCTCACCATCAGAATTCCATGATTAAATCCAGCCACAGCACATGTTGCTTTTTAGACCGTGCAGAGACTGAAAAAATGTTCATCGCCTACGCATTTGACCCCTCGAGCTGAATGCAACAAGTTTATATGTCCCTTCTCTGAAAGTTATCAAAAGGCACGCTGGAAAAATGTAGAAAAATCATTAATGGGAGTAGAATTAGATATTTCAACCAGGATGGGGGGGGATCCGGCTCAAAAATATTCAAATTCCTCTACAAAATAACTCTTGGAATATGTTCAACACACCCACAGATTAATACTGTGAGCATTTTTTTGTTTTCCATAAGAGTTGTTTGAATTCCTGTAACTGTACCTCCTAACTCAATGCAAGCTACTGTAAATAAGCCTTAACCCATGAAGCCATGTGCACAGTCACAGACGCACACATAAACATAAAAAACATGCATGCAGCATCCCACTCCTCCCCTCCTGATCATCTGGAATCCACATTAAAATGCAATAACGAGCGAGGTAACAAACTAATTATCCCAATTAGCTCACTGTTCATGCAAGCGAGCTCAACTGTATTTGTTATCATTCCCACTATTCAAAAAGGCATCCTCTGGGGACCGCACACACCCCACACAGTCATGACCACTTTCACGCAAAAAAAAAAAAACATCTGGCCATGCATGATGAGACACCAAGATTTTATTGTTCTTTTTTTTTTTATCCTCTCTGTCTTTATAGTTTTGAGATTTTTACCTCAGCGCTTGCCTCTCTGCTACCGAGAGCTCTGTTTTCTTGAAGTTGTGTCGGCTTTCAGGCATTCCCCCCCTCCCCAACCTCTTGTGTTGATTTGAGTGTTTGAATGTGTAGTCCTGGTGGGGATTGTGGGAGTCGGAGTACTGTCAGGTCTAATTGCCGTGTGGTGTTTGGTAGGGAGACGGGCCGTGATTAGGGAGGAGGTGAGGGGAAAACATCATGTCCCTACTCTCTTCTCCGACTGTCTCACCCATTTCTGTCTTCCCAGCTCTGTTTTCCCCCCTTTTTCTCCCCCTCTCTACATGACTACACAGAATGATGGCAGTCCTGCATGGCTCATTAACTGGCAGAGATAGACGGACAGACACAAAAGGATAGGAAAAGAGAGAGAGGGGATGTAGAGAGGGCAGCTCACAGACTTCTCAAACACAGGTTACCACGGTGCTCGCCTGGCGTCTGCCGACTACATCAAAGCCTTTAGATGCCAGTCGAGGGGCAACATGAGCTGCCAAATGAGCGAGGAGTATAGCAGGGTCAGTGGGAGGAAGTAGTTGGAAGGACGAAATGAGCTTTATATGTTTAATTTCTCTGATTCTTTAAACCTTTTGTCTGTTTTGCAGCCTCTGCTTAATTTTTTTTTATTACAAAACGGTACAGAATACATCACCTGTGGACTTTTAGCCAGCATCACCAGATTTACATTTCATTGACATATAATGACGTAGGTTTTATTGACACATATTTACTCAATTAGTTATCAATATTTTGTTACTATTTGCAAGTGATTTGTCTCAGCAGGAGCCCAGTTGCTCTCTGTTCATTTCGGTGCAGTATACTTTTACTAGAAAGGTAGTGTTGTTACCAAAACATCACTTCCTGACGATTTTCACAATAAATTAGTTTTTTGTGATGTTAGTTGTGGCTTTTAACCACAAGAAGTATTGACAATGCTATTAAGGTTTGCAAACATTTGCTGGACTTGTCAATTGGTAGAGTGCACAGCATCCTGAAGACCCCAACTATAAATTAACATAAAATCTGGAAGTTTTATCTTTCGTTGAATAATGTTAGGCACTTAGTTTTAATGCACTTTATTTATAAAATCAGCAACCCATTGTTACACGTCCTCCATTCCCTCATTACCCGACTAGTTGACGACTTATTTTTTAAAACCTCTTGACAAGTTATTATTAGTAGTCGAAAAAACCTCAACTAGGAACCATTATTTCATTCTATGCAGACGATACTACGCTGTTTTGCTACATTGGTATTAAGCGTGATCCATATTGAAAGGCTACTGATAGTTATTCAATAAGCTTCAAGGTAAAGGTGCTTTGGAGAGACGAGACAGCTCCCTGTTCAGTGCTTTGTAAACCTCTTCCTAGATGAGAAGAAGCAAGCAAACCCGCCAAGATGATATCAGCACGCTTTTCAAATAATCATCACAAGATCTTTTTCTGAGTCATGGGGTGAAGGATAACGAGAGACAAACAGAGGGAGACGAGAGAGCGGAGATGGATAGGTGCAAGAGAGGGAGTAAAAAAAGGAGGGAGAGAGAGAGAGAGCAAGGCTTCAGGGACCAAGGGTGAAAGTCTAAATCTTTCATCCTCTCTCTGGGTTCAGAACGAGAGGAGAATTGTAGGTTGGATTATTGATGCTAAGCCTCAGAAAGAGCTTAACTTTAGCTCTTCTGCAATGTCCTGAAGACAGCCGGGCTATCTACCTGACTCACTGCCAGACAGAAGAATCTGCTGTCATGACTCACTGGCCTCTGAATGGAGTTATTGTGGACCCGCGGGTCATCTAATTTGCCATTTAATTTCCTCCTTGGAATATAATAATACTATGTCAATTCATCCCGATCCACCAACAGCAGCAGCACCATCATCATCGCAACCTTAAACAGGCCCTATTATGCTATTTTCCGGGTGCATATTTTTATCTCCAGCTACAGTTCCAACATGTTTACACGTGTTAATGCTCATAATCCTCCTTGTGTTTCTCATCCTGGCTGTCCTGCAGCACCTCTTCTCACCCTCTCTCTGAAACACTCCGTTGTAGCGCTTGCTCCTCTCTCCAGGAAGCAAAGTCTGCTCTGATTGGTCAGCTAGCCCGCTCTGTTGTGATTGGTCAACGTTTCACATTTCAAAAAACTCTTCCTCTGGAGATTCAGCTCTGTCTCTCTCTTTTGTTGTTTGAGGGCCAAACTAGCCGGAAGGAGTTTTACGTCACTTCTGTAACATTGTGACCTCATAAAGTTACAGAAGTGAAGGAGAGAATTCAATGGAGCCGTTTCAGGAGCTCAGGAGCTTCTGAGGGGGAGGGTAACTCCTTTTAGGCGTGGACTTCAGGTTTTACGCTCTACGGACCTTTTACATGTACAGAAATATATATAACACACTAAAGGAGAGGGGAAAAGTAGAAAAGCATAATAAGGCCACTTTAAAAACACAGATGACCTCATTCAGACCGGCATTTGTAGAAGCTGCTAATTTTGCCAGATACAATTTTTTTTTTTTGTGCAGTTATCTGGAGACATGTACATTCAAACTGGCTGCCATCTCCGCTCCTTCAGCCCCTAACACGTCCATGCAGGCCTGTTATTCAGTTGGGAGATTCAATACGAGTCCCGGAGAAAACACTTGAAACGCTATTAAGCCTGTAGTGGGTCTTGTGTGTGCCAGTTTGTAAGCCTCCTCTTGTCAACACGACTGTAGGATGCAGACAAGTGCACTGACTGGATGGAGAGGGAGATATACTCTGCAAAAAATAGCAGTTCTAACAAGCCGTTTTTTGTCACACGTTAGGTTTTGAAATCAGATTTTTCTTTAATGGAGTGAGAAATTAAGTCAATATTTTCACTTCTTATCTCTGAAAATTCTATTTATTTATATTTTTGGGGAGAAATTTGCAGTTTTATGGCAATAATGTTCAATTATATCATAAAAAAAGCATTTTGTCATGTTATTATGAAGATATTTGTAATTTCTTGAAGATATAAAGTGTAAACATTTACAAAAAAATGACATTTTCTCACTTTGTAGACCGGTTTCCTGCTAGTTATGAAGAAAAGCATGACTCTGGTGTCCGATGCAGGATGAAATAATTGCGCTGATGGATATTTCTTGCAGTGGTTGGTTGGTGAGATTGAGTTAGAGATTGCTTGTCAGGGGCCCTGATTTCACCGTTCTCCTCGCTGATGACGATAATAATAACCATTCGCAGAAGTGGCAGCAAATGGGGAAGAGAGAGCATAGACGTCTTTTTAAAGAGGCGTGCACGCAGTTACTTTCTGCAATCAAAACACAGATTTCTGAAGACGAGTTGGAGCAGAAAGCACACACACACACAGGCAGAACTCAGCCATAGATTGCCGTGCACACATCCTGTTGTTTGCCATCGACCGAGAATATTAGCCCGGTATTTGTGCACAGTAATCAGTAGGCCCTTGACAGACTAGTCTCTGAACAGAGACATCTGAGGAAGGATTGTCTGGTAATCAGGCTATGCGGTTTCGGGGGGGGGGGGGGACTTGTGGAGTAAAACCTTGTAACTCCAATTATGCCGATTGTTGTGTTTTAATGTTGTTCTGGGAACCGTTACTAAAATACGTCTAAAAATGTTTAATATTTTTGGTTTCTATGCAGCAACAGTGATATGCAATTACCTGCCATGATGGTTGTGTGTTTATATATATATATATATATATATATATATATATATATAAATAGTGTGGTGTTTACTTTCCCCCCCCTCCCCTCTCTGTGCAGTCCATATGTCACCAATCATCATGTTGTCTGGTGACGGGTTAACAACACCCTGTTATTATCTGTCAAGCAGCAAAAAACTGTTGTTTCATACCTGTGTTTGGGTAGTTTTGCATGTGTGTGTTTTTCATGTCCAGTTTGTGCAAAAGTGTGTGTCCTACAGACTGTATCACTGCATTTTTCCCTTTACGCTGTTGCCTTCTTAATTTTTTTCTTCTTCCTCAGTCTTGTCATATGCGTGATCACTCCCTCCCCCCTCTCTCCTCCTCCTCCTCCTCACTTGGCATCCCTCTCCTCCCACTATTCCCCCTCGACGCTTTTAATCTTGGGTTGATGATACTTGGTGGAAGCACTTAAGTTTCTGTGCCAGGTGTCTCCCCGTGCTTAACATCCCGGGCTTAGCTCCCTCGTTTTTTATGGATTCCTTCGCCTCTTTCCCCTCCTTCCCCCGGCTCCTGAACACACATACATACATAGCGTGTGCACAAATAGCTGCTGGCTGTGTGCTCTATATACACGTACATGCATGGAGGTACACAAACATTCACTGCAGATATCTGCATGCCTTAAAACATGCAGACAGCAAGCTTTTTATCTTATATCTCTGAAATATTGGCATATTTAAGTCTTTAAATTGTGTAATACCCACATCATATATAACATTGTTCTTCATAAAACAAGTGCTGCAGAAACATTTCAACCTGTTTCCAACAGAAATAAACTTTTTTTTTCTCAATTAGTTTCTGAAACTTGAAAGAAAGGTCAAGTTGCTGCATTAGCATCAAGAAACATGAGCTAATTTTAGAAAAATACTTTAAAATTTGTGTTAAAAACTGGATGAAATATTGTAGCTTCAGTGTCAGATTACACGTGTTTTAAGGATACAAGTTTAAAGGGCTCAGAGACAAAAAAAGACTTGATAAGGATATTTCTTTAAGGGTCTTGAGGGTGTCTTTATTTATAAACATAATTATTCTCATAAAGTTTAGCAGCACATTGTAAAATTGTAATTACAGTGCAGTGAAATGGATAAGTCAAATCCCTCAGCTACAGTAACGCTTGCTGAGTCATATGGAATCTTGATTTGCATCAACTGTACAAAATGCTGTTTGCAGCCGACACATCGCTATTGATATTTAGGCAATGTGTGTGAAGAATCTGTGCGCTGAAAGAGTTTGCTTAGCGTCGCTTTGTTCTTTAAAGACACAAGAGAAGAGGAAGGAGACGGAGGAATGAAAACGGGGAGCGGAATAGAGGAGGCGAGCCGAGGCAGAAAGATAAAGCGAGAGATAGCTCTCATGTGTTTATCATATGTTTGTTTGTGTTGCCGCGGGGACCTCCTTTCTTCACCCCCCCGTTTCCTCTCCCTCTTCCTTTTTTTTTTTAGTCACCGTCTGAATATGTTTTTTTTTCTTTCTTTCCGTCATGTATCTGCCGCCTGTCCAGGCAGTGCTTTCTGTTTCATTCTCGTCTGATGTCTCAATTAAAATTAATGTGTTCAGTCTGCTCAGATAAAGAAGAAAGAGGAGGGAAAAAGCCTTTCCAGGAACAATGGCAGCTTCTTGCATATTGGTAACCAATCCTTCCTTGTCTGGGCCCACGCTAATGCTTCACAATATTGACAGCTCTAATGGCACAGCTCCTCTAAAGGGGTATATATTTTTTTTTTTTTAAACCCAGAGGCCAAAGGCATCACAGCATGCGTATTGGATTGCATACCGATTTCAGGGGGCTTTTATTGTGGCGGGGCTTGCCTGAAGTTTTACTCAGTTCTGAGGTAGACGCACAGTTTTAGGGTAGTCAGACATAAGAAAGGAGGAGGCGGGTTGTGTGTGGTCATCCTAGGGGGTGGATGCACTCCGACCCCCCCTCCTCCCCTCCATGCTGCGTCCTCCTTCCCATGTTTCCTTGCCCTTGAGACGTCTTCATCCCTGGGCTTGGCGGCGGTGCTCCTCTGCCCCCTTCATCAGGACAGAATGCTGGTGTCAGCACTACCTCCTCCCCCCTCTACCTCACCCGCCCTCCTCCACCTTTGCCTTTATCTGTCGCTTCTTCTAAAAGACGCTCTCTCCATCTCCGGTACCCCAGGGGTCAACTTGGTGGAAGAAAGAGGGGGAGCAAAAGAGGGGAAGGAAGGAGGGGGAGGGAGAAAAAAAGAATAGGAGGGAGGGGGAGCACCTGACTCGGAGGCAGAAAGATAATTTCGGCCGGGCGGCTCTGTTTAAGGTTAAAGCCTGATTTGCATTTCAAAAGCGGCGGCCGGCCGCGTTGCCACCTCAGGGACGCCATCGGACCAGCCAGCGTGTCATTTAATGTCAGCAGGCACCGGGGCCTTGATTAAATTAATAGAGCAGCCTGTGATTGATAACGGCAAGCGCTCGTCAACGCCGCCGTCATGACTGTCCGCCCGTCCCCCCCTCCCCCGTCGTCTCCCACAAGCCCAGGTGTCCACCACAGCACTTTCAAAGATCCGATCAACTGCAGCCCCTTCGCCTCTCACATCGCCTTCATCTCCCAGCGGCGTCTCAGCAGAGAGATCATCTTCTTCTGTTCCCCAACAGGACGATGTAAAAAAAAAAAAAAAAAAAAAAAAAAAAAAAAAAGAACATCTGAGTGCTGTGGTGCTTTAAGGTAACCAGGGTTACCTCAGCAGCTGTCATGGCTGGATTACCTACAGTGCCTTAAGGCGCCAGATGACCATGAGACCTGAAAAGCTCCAGCTTTGCATGTGAAGGAATGTTTAAAATCTGTACAGAGAAAAAGGATGTGACTCTAGAGAACATCAAGAAAACGTGCACTGATACACAACGGACACATTTGACAGTTTAAGTCTAAGATAATGTGAGTTATGTACCTTTATGATTATGTATCCACTGAACTATTTTAGGATTCACTGGATGGTGACGAGCCACGTGCGGTTTCTCGTCACTCAATGTGCTCAGGACAAAGGTCAAAGGACCAAAACAATATCTTGATGTAGTCTATAGGTAGACAAATGCCATGAATACATATATATATCTATATATATATATACTATATATATATATATATATATATATATACATATATATATATATATATAGATATATATATATATATCGATATATATAGATATATGAATGTACTGAACTGTCATCCCATTGAATAGATCTGCCCAATTGTCACCAATAATCAATCCAGCTATTAATAAAGTTAATCATTTTAAAGTAAAGAAAAAGTCTGGTTTGATCTTAGATACTATCTAAGATATCTATTTTGACTTTAGACCCACACTTATGACTTATTTGAATGCAATAACAAATTGACTTTGGAAAGTACTTTTGTATATATAGTATAGTATATAAAATACTATTTTGAACTCGCATTAAAATACAAAGTAAAAGGAATGCATGTGCAAACACAATGCAAGCCCAACCAACTCATATCTGGGCAGTCACTTAAAACATCCAGTTGTGATCGGATGATAAGTCCCATTTGAAATGACAAGAATCACTTCAGCCTATTACTAAAGACGAACCCCTTCATTCCGGATGTCAGCGATTAAAAACATGAACCTGAAGCCCAGAGTTGTGAGCCGAGTCCGCCAGGAAAAGGGGGGTGAGTCGGAGATAGAGAGGCCCAGCGGGAGGTGTCAGTGCCGGGCAGGGATGAAGCCGTTAGCTCCCACTAATGGATGTCCTGATCCTGGAGGTTGGTGGTCATCGGGGTCAGACTCGGCACACATTACACCGTCAAGAACAAGCCTCCAAGGCCTCCGAGTGTGGACAGAAGACAGACAAATGAAGAGAGAGTGGGTGAGATGAAAGAAGAAGAATAGAAAGGCGAGATTGGGAGACGGAGAAAAAGACATGAAGAGCAGAGAGGAAAAAAGCCGGACTGAGCGGGAAAGAGGCAGTTGTTTTCAAAAGAGAGGCCCAGGGAAGAGAGATGAGAGTCAGAGATCTGCTTGTCCTGAAATGACTTGATATGTTCTTGTCAGTCTTAATCTCTGGGTTTTGTGGAGGAGCCGATGCAAAGGAGAGGTGGAGGCGCACAGTAATCTCTCCTTCACAAGAAAAAATGGGCAGAGCTCGCCGTTTTCCCAGCCTGCATTCAAATCCACAGTCATTTCCAATCCACTTCATAAGAGTACATTATTTTGCACACATCTCTTTTTTTTTTTTTTTTTTTTTTTTTCTAAAGCAGCAGCGTGCACTTGAAAAGACAAAAACAAAAAAGCAGACGAAAAGGGTGATTCACATCCTCTTTTCCCCTTTTCTCTCCATTCACTCATTTACATCAGCCATTATCTGTGTATATTGAAAGCGGCGAGATGAAGAGAGGGGGGAGAAAAAAAAACAAGAGCCAGGAGAAAAGAAAAAAAAAAAGAACAATAAAAGGAGGCAGAGGAGGCGCAGCGACGTTTGAATCAATTACATCCTAAAGAATCTTTCATTTGCATCCGTATCTGTTCAAAAACCTGAACAAATGCCAGATGCCTTTGTGTGTCCAGTTATTTATAGTGGGTGTTTTTTTCCTCTCGTAATTGTGCAGGAAATATCAAATTTGCATAGAGTGATTATTGTTGATTGTTTATCTAGCCGTCAGGACGTTTCAATATTCCAAAGGCTGACAGGTTGTCAAGTACTTAAAACTCATTTATTTGGGGGAAATTTGCATGTAATTTGTCGGTAATGAGGGGGACGTCTGTGGTCATGGATTAGATGCCGGAGATGCTGCAGGGAAAAGAAGGATTCTGGCTGACTGGCATTCCTCCACTTGAAACACACGCTTTATCCCTGGGCTCGGCTGCCGGGGTGATGCTAACGCTACCTAGCGCTGCACACCCAAACAACAGAGGATTGTGTACAGACGCTTGGCATAGCCGTGGACTTAGTAACAGAAGCAGCAGCAGCAGCGAGCCAGCAGTACAAGAAGAATTGTGTTCAGTGCTGTTCTGTCACCCTGCAGGCCCGCTGTCTCAGGCTGGTAAACAGAGTACTTACAGTATTTCTCAGCATAGCAGATGCTAACTTGCCTTGCTTGTGCATATATTTTCTTATTCTGTAAATACTCAAATAAAAGGCCTTTTTGCAAAAGAGTCTCAATGAACAGTCAGGTGCAAAACATTAAAGGTTAGTTAAATTACCTCTAGTATTATGATGCACATGCAGAATAATATACAAATACAGAATACTCTGTTTTCCACCACTTAATGATTTCAATCGCCTCTACTTTGCCTTTTTTTTTAAGCTGTGTTGGTTTACTGTTAATCAAACTCAACACTTCCCTCAGATAGTTTCAAACTAAAAGCCTACCAGGATAGGCTGAGAACAACAAACCGACATCATAGCACTACTGTGAGAGGACAAATATCTTTTCAAGTGTTTTTTGCATGTCAGCTATTTACTTAAAATCAATACCAATATCTAATTTAAGCACTTTTCCAATAACGCCATTGTTGTCTCTGCAGTTGAGGTAAATCAATTTGATAATTAACAATGTCAAAAACAAAACCCCGCTTGTTTAGGTAAACAAGCAGGATTTTGAAATAAACTCTCATTAATAGTGCTTTTAATAACAACCAAAGAGCAGATACCACCCATTCCAGCGACGTGGACCAGAGAAGTGGGCTCCCAGTGGGGGATTTGTGTGTTGCTGTTAACGGCATTGTCTTTCATTATCAGTCCTTGGCTTCATCTTTCATCTTGCAAGTACTGGACGCGGCGAGCTAATGAGTAAACATAGCTGGGGGGCGAACACGAAAGACAAACACAGAAACCCCGACTTTGATGAGTTTGTTTATCTCCGCATGAATTCCAAATTCCACTGGTCGGTCTCACCCAGTCACAGAGAAGTTTAGACCTTGAGAAGGACTGGCTGTAGCAGATATGAGGCTCCACACCACACAGCAGAGCATGAAAGTTTGAGCGCGTGTTAAAACATTCAGCGTGTTTTTACCTTGAGCACAAGGTCATCTTCAAAAGGAAGACTCGGTAAAGCGATCCCCTTAGTTCTCAGCTCACAGACAGACTGACTGACTGACTGGCAGAGAAAATACAGCAGAAAGAGCTCGCCGGCACCCACAAAAAATGCAACTACCACACCTCTGACTCACTCAAAGTCACCTCAACTCCAAGGTTAACCGCACACTGTATCCCCCTCTTAAATATAGATCTGTCCCGGAGTCGGGGCTGTAGCCTTTTGCGAATACGAGCCACTTGGCGGATGTATCTTCTGTATGTGTGTGTGTGTGTGTGTGTGCCACTCTCTCACTCTCTAATGCGCTTATGGGAGTGAGTGTGTATGTGTGTTCATATGACTTTTCTTTAAAAGGGTGAGTGAGGATAATCGGCCCCCTGCGCACCGGACTAAAAGGCCGGGTCAGAGTTTTAAAGAGAAGCTATGTATTTCCCATCCGTGGATAACGGCGATGAAGTGGGCCCTTGTGACTCAACCTGAGAGCATGAAAAGGGCCTCAGAGGGGACCCGCCATCGCCGGCCCTCTCTTTATTGTCCTAACGGCTGCCTGAGCTCTCTTTCCAAACTAGAGAGAGAGAGAAAGAGTGGAGTGGTGGAGGGTGGAGAGCTCTCAGTGCTTTACCTACCCAGCAGCCACTCTCGCCATGAAAGCCCAGGTAATGGTAACATTTCAAAGAACACCAACAGTGGTGTGTGTGTGTGTGTGTGTGTGTGTGTGTGTGTGTGTGTGTGTGTGTGTGTGTGTGTGTGTGTGTGTGTGTGTGTGTGTGTGTGTGTGTGTGTGTGTGTGTGTGTGTGTGTGTGTGTGTGTGTGTGTGTGTGTGTACTGCCATTATTGCAATGATATCATTGGCCACCTCACTGGAAAGTGAAGCCAATGTGGATGTTCGTTAAACCTGCATTATTTCTAATGACCATCAGGGGGCGACTCCTCTGGTTGTATAGAAGTCTATGAGAAAATGACTCTACTTCTCTCTTGATTTATTCCCTCAGTAAACATTGTAAACATGAGTTTATGGTCTCAATCTCTAGTTTCAAGTCTTCTTCAATACAGCATGATGTTCATTTAGTAAATTATGGTCCATTTAGAGTCACATAGACCATAAAGCAGGGTATGCTTTAGGGCGGGGCTACATTGTGATTGACAGGTCGCTACCACAGCTTTGTCCGGTTTGGGAGTTGTCCTTGTTTTCGTATTACAACTTTGTGTTTTCACTTCATGACAGTTCATTTTATGATTATGGTTTCCCAAAGCTTGGTATGAAGACATTGTGTCTGTCTCTTAACTGTCAAAAACAACAGTGGATGATGAAAATGGGACTTTTGCAGTAGAATATTATGTGTTTATCTTAAGCTTATTTGCCTGTGCAGGTCCAGACTTCTGTGTCTTTGCTGTGTAACTGTTTCTAATAATATAATCCCGCTGCCATTTGTGTTTGTAAGAAGTTTATGGTTATATAATAATTGTGTTTGTTTTGGCTTGATTCTTAATCTGTTTGTCATCTGGCGAATCCCATTAAATCGTATTTCAGCACCAGGAGCTGTCCACAGTATGAACCGTTAATCACAACACTGAGCTTTAAATGGGTTTAAAGTAGTTTTACTATATCGGCCTTTTCTAGATAAAGGAACAATTCTAAGTATTGTTTCGGTAAAGGAAATAATTTGGCTCATATGTGTCATTCTGCTGTGGATGGTTAAATATCAGTACCACCTTGCATATTGATGAGCTAGTGCTGTATATCCAGATACCAGCTATCCAAACCCAGGCTTTTTGGAAAATAAAGTTGTCACTCAGCAAACGCTCCACAGTGATGCTTTTTTATGTCTTTTTATAAAATGTGACCATTGTCAGTCAGTTTCACTTTTCCCTTTCTTGTCTTATAAACACACACACACACACACACACACACACACACACACACACACACACACACACACACACACACACACACACACACACACACACACAGCGGCTATCTGGGGCTCTCTTGGGACAGTCAGCCAAGTCCGTAAATGTTGCTACCGGCCCGTCTCAGTGCCTGTCAGCATTACAGCGTTTATTAATTCCTATCGCTGTACAGTGTGTTGACAGCAGAGACAGCAAAATATGTAAAAGTTGGCATGGCTGACATTGTGACAGGCTGACAGGAATATGAAGAAGTAGAGGTTTATATGTGTGCTTCACAGATGATCTATAAATAAGTAGTTTGGATGAGATCTATAAAGAGTGTCTACCCCATTAGATTTTTCCCTCTCTTTTCTTATTTTCTGGGTTCTGACTTGCTATTTATTGTATCACCTCTTCTCATCCCTCCCTCCCTCCCTCCCTAGCATCTATCTCCCTCTCTGGAAGGCTGCCTACCTCTGTGCCTGTGTCTGGGAGTTGGCTGGGGCAGAAATAAACCACAGTAATGGCTTTTGCTTTGCTGCTAATCTTGTCATAAGAAGGTGCGGCCCTGAGAGGATAGCTCCTCGCGTGTGATATCCTAATTTAAACATCAAAAGATTCCATCATTAGGAAAGCATGCCGTCTAGCCCCAGTTTTCAAGGGAAATTATTACATCTTCCTGCCGCAAAAGTGTAATGCAGGAAGACGTTTCTGTCAAGACACACGCACACATAAACCCTCACCGGACTTGATGTTTGTGCACTTGAAGAAGAAAAAAAAAACATCATCATTAGCGGCTTTCTCTTGTGATAGACGGAGCGATGGCTTTTTTTGTGTCACAGCCCACCGTGGGCTCTGAAGATAGCCTTCATTTGGAGTCGCTGCCTGCCGTTTGAGACGGGGGATGGGGATCTGCTAAGTGGGATGCGGCCCGCCTCCTGACAGCTTCTCTGGTGGGTCTCCCTGTGCTTCAGAGCCATCACGCTGAATCTGATGTATGTCGGGCAACACGGGAGCATCAGGAACTGCCACACCTGGTTAATATTGTCATATACTTTGTGACAGGTGCAAATCCACAACGGAGAAATGTGTTGTGTGTGTGTGTAGACGCAGCAAACATTCATAGCTATAAATGTATACTTTCATACTAGAGGCATAGCTGCTCTTAAAGACCCTCAGGTCATGAGCTTGGCATTGTTTATGGGACATGGGTGGAGTTCACTTTCTACATAAAAAGGATGTTGTTTTAAAGGCTGAACTATTTCTTTAGATGTAATCTATTAACCTGACTCTGCAGTTCACCAAGAAGTGTTTTAGCATTTCAAGGCTTGTTGTTTTGTTCTTTTACGGTATGTTACTTTAAAGTTTTGTGTTAGGGTCTACACCCCCAGCATCAAACACCAAACTTGCTAATGTATAAAGGAGAGCGCTCAGAGGCTGAGAAGATGAGATATTTTCCTTATTAGTTCATGGAAACCAAATACTTAAAAGGAGAGTGATGTACAAAACACCTTTAGTAAGTCACGTAACAAAATATTGAAAAATAAGTCAATGTTGACTTTTGGTTTCACATGCAAATCCTTTGTTTGGGGAAAAAGAAATTGACAGAAGTGATGAGATATCTTCTTTAGGCCTTGACTTTTTCAAATGGAAGTTCCATGCTGTTTTGTAATAACAGCAAACGCCTCTAATACCGACTGCTTTAGCTTCATATGTCTGGTTCCAGTACGGATACTACATTTATTCTCTCTCAAAAGAATCCACGCATTAACAAGCTTTTTTTCTTTTGCACTGTTTCAACTAAATATGAGCGGCCCTAGCATATCAAACGTTAATCTGTTAATTTGAGACGTTTCTAGCAATAAAAAAAACGACACTTTGAATCAAAGTCTGGAGTCGGTTAATAGGCTCTCCAACTGTTATCCAACGTAATTTAAGTGTTCACAGGGGACGGTGCCTGGCGTATGTGATCTATTGCTTCACAGCGGCACTTACGTCGCGTTTATTAGCTTGACTGATGATGGATTTAAGAGTGAATCAAGAAATACCATGTTCCATAAGAGAGTGCCATCAAAAGACCAAAAGAGGTGTTTGCTCTTTCTGGTTTCACTTTCAACTCGCTTTAAGTCTCTCTCACTCTCCTTGGTGCAGTCTTTGTCTCTCTCTCTCTCTCTCTGTCTCTCTCTCCCTCTCTCCCTTCCTCTCCAGGAACAGTGCTACAGTAAGGTTTCAGTTGCTGTATGATTTATTCATTGTGTTTTTTTCCCCCCCTTTCTCCTTGAATGTTTTTGGTGGAGAGGACAGGAAACTTTGAACCAGAGTACAAAGCAATGTATATTTGGGTCACACATTTCTTCTAAGAGCTGTGTGTGTGTGTGTGTGTGTGTGTGTGTGTGTGTGTGTGTGTGTGTGTGTGTGTGTGTGTGTGTGTGTGTGTGTGTGTGTGTGTGTGTGTGTGTGTGTGTGTGTGTGTGTGTGTGTGTGTGTGTGTGTGTGTGTGTGTGTTTACTCTCCCTCTCTCCTTACTTTGTCTCCCTCCCTCTCTTGTCTGGTGACTGGGTCGACTCCTCTCCTCTCTCTCTCCCGCCACGTTCGTCCTTGAAGAAGAGAATCAGCGGGGTGCCCCGATCTGAGGGGGAGGCTGGCAGGGAGGGAGGGAGGGGGCGGGGAGAGGGGGAGGAAGGCGAACAGGGCAGAGAGGTTGGGAGCTAAATAATGGATGATTTCTTATTGAAATAAGTCCCGGTGAAAACAGAGGGATGGAGCATGTCATTACCGGGGAAAAAACAAAGCTGAATGCTTAATCCTAAACACCACGCAGAGAACCGGGCCTGCGTGGTTCACCGCCGCCGCCGCCATCCCAGAGATGTGAAAATGCACCGTGACACCGAGCCTGTTTTTGTTAGGTGTCATCACAAGCAATGCAACACGTAATAGCGTTACGTCATTACATCAGTGTGAAAGACTGAGCCCATTGATGTCCCCCCCCCCCTACACACACACACCGTGACTTTGACCTAACACTGTCTCAGCTTGCACTGATTGACTCAGCAGTCATTATCCCTCCCCCCTTCCTCCCCCTCCACCACACCCAGACGAAACTTGTCTGGCCCTCAGCCAAAGCTGGTAAAATATGAGGTGACACTGAACCCATGACACCACTTCTTACATACATTAGCAGCACTTCCCGAGCCTCACCTTCACCGCAGACGCCCCCCCCACCACAACACAGCGTGTTTTTCAAAATCTCGTGCACATATTCACACCTGGAGGAAGGCTGTGTATTTTTTCTCAGGTGTGAAAGTTGATAAATAGCTAATTTGGGTGTCAAGAAAGTCAAATGAAATCTCAAGTCGTAGCGGTTGCAGGATCGGACTGTTTTGCCAAAAGCTAACGAAGGCTTCCTTTTTTTTGAATTTATGCTGTTCCAGTGTCAGAAGTGTGAATTTTTTTTCCCCGTGTGTGCGAGACTGTCGCAATGACTTAATTATTCCAGCCCCACATTTTTTTCTGATGGTATTTTGAATTATGAATTCAGAAAAAAAAAGCTGGAAACGGCAAAACAAAAATCAGGCTAACGATGTTAGCTGTAATTAAAATGGAGAAGTAGCAGGCTGCCACGCTATTGGCTTGGAGAGAGATGTATTAGCCAGGCATATGGTTATGATAATTAATCCCAGGACTACAGAGAAACAAATAAACACACGCTAAACAAACACGGGGGGACCAGCTGAGGGCTGCAGGAATTGGTACTTCTGGGGAGGAACCCAAAAAGAAAAAAAAAAAAGCAGATCCTTATCGTCATTGCTGCAAGAGCATGAGTCACACACACACACACACACACACACGCACACACATATGCAATGCAAGGAAAAGAGGGCATGATGGAGCAGAAATTAGAATTCATCTCACAGTTGCAGTGTTTTCTCTTAAATACAAAACTCATGGGCTACACTGTGCACGACATCTATCTCTTAAGCTGTAGCAGGAAACTTAACCTTTGCAATCATATGCCACTTTACACAAACAGCATATCATTGAGTCACTAATACCAAGCTATCAGTGTTGACGGCATTATCCTCTGTTTTTGTTTTCCACAATACAAACGAGCACAAAAGAACCTCATCTTCTTACAGGCTCTGAAATTAACAGCCAACCCTTTTGAATGGGCTTATAAATAACTGGAAATGCTTCCTTTTCTTTCTCCCCCTCCTCATCTTAGTGTGATTCAGAGCTAAGACTGTGAAAGAAGAGGACGGGAGAGTAGACGGAGAAGTGTGGGCCATCCAGGCCCAGTGGCGTGTGAATAGACATGGCGAGGGGTTTGTGGCGAAGCGGAAGAAGAGACGCTGGGATAATGCTCTCTCTCTCTTTTTTCCTCTATCTGCTCCCAGTTGGAGGATGAGGGAGACAGAAGGGAATAGCTGCTAATAAGGCGTTGGGTGAAAGGCTTTGGGAAAGCTCCCCGTGGTGCCGGTCTGTAATGGAGATAAGCGTTGCCGTGTTGTTGTCTCACAAAAATCAACAAAGGGAACATGCGATGGGAGATTTGCGGCCGCGTCCCCAGTGAAAAGCGGGGGGGTTTCACGGCGCCGTAATGTTTAGCGGCATTAGAAATCATTAGGCCCGACACCGGGGGGGAGAGCGTGCCAGACGCCCGTGCCCCAGTTAACGCTGTTTTCAAAAGCCGCCCGTAATCCATTCCTTTAAACTCGCTTTCGCCCCATTCACCTTCAGATGTGGGCAAATCTGACGGGAGGAAAAGAGAAAGGACGAGCTCTCTGTGTTTGTTTGTTTGTTTGTTTTAGCCGAAGATTTAGCCAATCTACATCCCCTGCGCCTTGTGATCTGCAGAAGCGATAAGGCCGCGGCCAGGCTTCAGTTAGACTAGCAGCAGGTGCCTTTGCCAGGCAGTGGGTGAGGGTGGGGTGGGGTGGGTGGGTGGGGGGTTACAGAGGATGCTGATAAATGGGGCCAGCTTCCCCCTGCATAAAGCCCGGCGCCCTACGGAGAGAACAGAGATAATGTATGCAGAGTTCACAGGCGCTGTGGGTTGCTGCTGCAGGGCGGGTGGACGGACATCTTTCGGAGCAAAATGATAGCTGCATAGAGATGAGGAGGCTTCCAGGAGGTTATTCCGGCCCGAGTTGTGCACCGGCTGGAAATTAGAAATGGACTCCTGTGATCTGCAGAACCATGACTGCACGTTTGCCTGACTCTGAAGAGAGGAAGCATAACAAGACGGGAGTGGTCGGGAATAGTAGCACTTCCTTTTTCATCAAACTACAGCTCTGTATAATATGTAAAGGACAGTATTGGAGTGAGGTCCTAAAGGATGTAGCAGGCGGACAGATTGCTGTTAAGGAGTGGAATCTCTTCAGTGTGTCAGCTTTCTAGCATCTAAGAATACTTGTTTGAAGAAATGTTACAAAGCTCAAAATATTATTGAGTTTTCCACATTTATTTACAGTAGCTTCAAAGTTTACACTGTGTGCAATACTCAGAACCCATGACTCCATCTTTTAATGGCTGCAACATTCCATAATAGTCGTTTAGATGTCTTGCATGCACATGTACCTAAAATGTTGGTATCTTTGGGGTCTTTGTTTTGTTGGTTTGAACGATATTTGTGATGACTGAGGCACTGTAACGTCAATGATTATATGTAAACTCATGCAAAGAGCCATCTTTCTCTATTTACATACACACACACTATGTTGTCCATTACTCAAATACCAGGTTGCTACTGCAGTTTCCATTGTTTCCGATAGCAACAGCGGCTAGCAGAGGTCTTCATGTGGCCCCCGTTAAGCAAGCTTTAACCCTCTTACTGTGTTTAACTAGCCAGAGCTAGCCAGAGCTAGCGCTAGCTGCTAACCAGCTCATAATGAATGCACTGAGCCTGTGAGGTCAAGCCTGGTAGTCTGGGGACCCATTAGCGAGGCGAGTGAGGCACCACTCCCCTCCCCAGCCCCTCCGTCCTGCAGGCTCCAGCAGGCAAACGCAGCCCCCAGTACAGCGCCAGAGGCCAGGCCGAGCTCTTCCCAGGGACCCCACCTCCGTGAACTGTCATTTGTCTCGGCCATCCTGCCAGCACCGCAGGCTACATTAAGCCTTGATCTATGGGGGCGGGCCAGACTACTTGGCCCTGGGATTCAGACGCTGTATCTGCTGCAAAAAAACCTGCAGAGAGTCGGACTCAGGTTTGGTCCTATCTTCTGCGTAGTGTATCAATGTGGACTTGTTTTAAATAAAAATAGCACTTTTTTCCTCCCTAATCACAGTCATTTTTCATGAAAGCGCTCCGCTACATTTCACCCTCGGCACAACAGTATCTTGTGAATCTGACAAAGCTGTCGAGTGAAGGCCTTTTTTCTGCCTGCTGGTTACTGTATCTCCCATCTACTTTGTGCTGGCTCTGGTGTTAAGTGTCTTTCCAAAAGGGGTCTGTGTTGCTGTCAGCACTCACACGTTCACTTTTCAGCGCCGGACTCCTTCAGATGGCCTCCTCGACTCTCCCTCTCTTCGCCTTATCACAGGGTTTCTTAACACGGCTGTTAAGCTGCGTGTGATGAAATGAGATCTAGGGTTTAGCCCCGGCTTGTCCGCACTACCCCTCCTTGAGTTCTCGGCGGTGACTGCTTTGTTTTCCCGTACCTGGACTGTGGCGGTGTAAACGTCTCTTTCCCCGCACAGCGTCCCTGGAGAACCCCGGCCGATCGCCAGGCCTCGTCGAGAGCTGTCAAACCCAATTCTGCCAATGGCGGGGTGTTGAAAGCTGGCGTGGTAGACATTGAAGAAAAGCCGGAGTGCTGCTGTCACATAGCTCCTCAGTTGTGTGTGATTGTGTGTGTGGGGGGGGGGGGGGGGGGGATTTGCAAGCGAGATCATTTTTGCAGAAACACTATAAAGTCACATCAAGATGAGGAGCCACAGTTTCTGGCTCCGGAGTCCGTTTCTGGATATAAGCAGTGGGCATTTGCATGTTTCTTTCTAAGGCAGTCTATTCATTAGATTAGTGCTGTGCTAATGTTGAAGACTAGCCAGACTTAAATGCAGGTTGTCATAAATCATAATGTTCATTTTAAGCTCATCCGCACACAAATACTTGCACAGAAATAATCGCACACTCACGCAATTACACACTTTAAAACAAGCCCAGTGTTTTGTGCTCGGCACATGTTGGAGGTGGACATCTTCCCGTCTCTCCAGCTTTTTTTGTAGGGGCTCCCATGAATCATTGCCTCTTATTCCCTTTCTCAGCGCGGGGGGAAATCACATTAAGTGGAGCGCCGTGTTTGGCTCACACCAGTCTTGTCTTAATAGCTGTAATTTGGAGAGGGGAGAAAGAAAAGGGAAAGAATGGAGAAGAAAGCTCGCTCACAAACACTAATTCCAGTCAACAAAAACACCCCTCTCCAATCCCACCACATTAATTTGCATTAAAATATCCAACAGCTAAATATGTAAAGACAAAATAGTGGCATACTATTTATACCCAGGCACATCTCCTGCCGTGTGTGTGTGCGTGTGTGTGTGTGTGTGTGTGTGTGTGTGTGCGTGTGCGTGTGCGTGTGCAACCTCCTGCTACTGAAGCATGCTGAACAGACCTCCCACACCAACATGGTTTACCATTCCACCTTCGCACAAGTTTTTGCGAGAGTGAGAAATGCCATGTGGAAAGGGAAAAACAGAGTGCTCGCAATATTACGGCCACCTGTTCATTCTCCAAAAATGAATTGTCCTGCTGAATTTGGTTAAAGGCTGGTTACTTGTGGATGTTCATCTATGAATATGACTTAAATTGGAGAGAATAAATGCAGTATAAGAGGAGGATACAGATCAGATTTATTTCTCTTAGTGCTTTTGTCATGGCTGCAGTGTTTCTGCAGTGACCTTCTGCAGCCAGATCTCTTCTTCTGTCTCTTCAGCCAATATTTAATGTATCACTGTGTATGCTTAGGACTTGAGTGGGAACTAGAGCGTCATAGTTTGAATTGTAGAGCCTCTGACCAAGCATCGGTATCTGACAAGTTTTGTTGAAATAGTGAAACAGCCTCGACTCTTACAAATGCCTTCACCTTCCCTCCTCCCACCATTAACATCCATTCATCAGTATATGTGATGACAGTAGGCTGGGTGCACCCACACAGAACAGCTGACTTCATGTGTGACCAATACATATCACATATACTAACACCTATACAGCATCTCAGGATGTGTTTTGTATTCCAACTGTTCCTTAAACCACAATGAAAGATATGGGGGTTTAATGTGAATTGCATGGAGGAGGAGGAGGGGGGAGGGGAAGAGTGTTGTTAGTGCTGCCATTTGAGAAAAATACGTGTTTGATCATCCTTTTGTTAAATACCTGTTTACCCGACAAGACACGGAAACGTGATGACTTCTAATTCGAAGATTTACCGTCAAGTTTGATTCTCCGCAGTGCCTCCTCTATATCTGGATCTCATCTCTTTGGGGTATAATGCAATGATTTTATGGCGATTCTCTGCTGCCGAATCCGTGGAATTATCCATGCTAATGCTTCTTTTCTATCATACTGATAATAGCATTATCTAATCCTGCCGGTGAGCATTTGCACCTCTAGCTGTTGCCGCCGTGATCCACATAATTCCTCTAACTAATGCGCCAGTCACTCCCCACACTTCCCGGCTGCCCCACTGCACAGATGAGCACCTCTCCCTGACCTCGAGCCTCCCAGAGCACCTAAATCAATATCCAGGCCCTGTTCATGGTCTGGCTACGGGGGCACTCTTGCAGTTTATTTGCAACAAAAAAAAAAAAAAAAAAATGAAATGCATTGCAACAAAAGATGGATCAGAACACAAGAAGTAAAAATGTTAAATCAATGACACTTCATTGAAAAAATGTCCTCCGTTGCAGGTTGAAACTTGCAAAATAGTGTACTTAGACATGTATACAATCCAGTGGGAACATCCAGTACCACCAGTGGCACAGTGGTTTGTTTGTTTATAGCACATACACGCATACAGTAACTATTTTCTGTCCTCGCTAACCTTAGCTCCCCCTGCGATTGCCACCCACTTCTTGCATTTCCATGGTGGCTGCAGTAATCGTTGGCTTCCCCTCCTCTGTGGTCGGCTCTGCAAACAGCGCAATCTTGGACAGAGGCTCCCTCTCTCTCGTTTACGGAGGTGAGGGAAGGTGAGAGAAATGGGTGGGATTGGAGAGGAGGGGTCTTGACACATTTTGGAGAAGAGGTCTGCATGCCAGAGAAATATTCAGCAAAATGCAATGTCCTGTTCCGATTAACTGAGGCTAAATTAACACACAATTGTTTGATTGTGTTGAGGTGAAGCACCTTCAGTACAGTATTGAATGCAACACTTTTTTTAGTGATTTTCATAGCCTTGTTTTGAGAGAACACAGCACTGGTCAATTGTTAAGAGTCCTCGTTTTCTTTAAACTCAGGATATTCATTCATTTTAAACCTGCTGCTGATGCAATACATTCTAGCACAGGTATATGCATCGTGTTTTATAGATGATAAAGAAGGATGGAGAGAAAGCAAAAATAGTTTGGCAACATTAATGCCCTGCTCTGGGTGAATACTACTGTAAAAAAAGTCACATCTAGACATCTCGAATAGATTGAGTGATGGTGTAAAACTTTAGACATGATCCCTGATTCTAACTCCTGTTAAATCCATTCAGGAGATGTCCTCTCAATACATAAAGGCCTCTATAGTCTGCATGGAGAAATCCTTCCCCTCTGCCAACCCTAGATTCATGGCCCTACGTGTTTGGCTAGCCATTTCCTGGTGCAGCACTTGCTATTTTATTTGGCCCCGGCTTCAGCCCCGAGGATAAGGGGGACAGTTGTCTTTTCCCCTCCGCTGCTGCTGAGCCCGGAGAATTTCCTTGCTTACTTTTCCTTTTGCTCTGTGGGAGGAAAAAAAGTTTTAAAAAAAAATGAGGAAAAACTGGATGCCTGTTTTGAGTTATTAGTGAAGAGTGGGAGGCAGGGAGGGGATGAGCAGAGGACTAGAAAAAGATAAAGAGGGGTAGAGGCTGAAGAGAAGGAACTGACTTTTTGTTTGGAGTTTGTTTCTATTTACTCTCCTCTGCACACCGAGTTCTCACCTCTCAATGCATCTTGGACTGGCAGCATTCGGCTAACACCGTTACTCATATACGCAATATTTACCCACAATGCTTTCTATGCAGCAGCATCCGATGGGGAAGACAAGCTGAAAGAAATTGCAGGGTGAAGGACAAAACTATCTCCACACTGAAGGAGGCTCTGTTTTGCAGGTGGAATTACACATTTTCACATTATGCTCAGGTGTTTATTTGCTTTTTGGCCCCTGGACGAGTAAAGTGTGTGTAATTTCTTTGCTCTCCAGCCTTTGTGATAGTCACAGTGATAGTTTGGCTGAGTTCCCCGCCAGGTGTGTGTGCTATAGGTCGAGAGACAGCGAGGCAAAGAGGGATAAAAAAAACCGGAAAGACCAAGAGGGTAGAGGTGCACCTGGCTCTCCACCACACCTGGGAGGAGAGTGGGAGGTTGTGGGCTAATGGTTGTGGGTTTAAAGCTCGCTAAACACTGCGAGCAGCACGATCTGTCCCTAGATGACCCGTGGTTGGTTTGCCCACACCGCAGAATACCCCCCACCCCCCACACACCTTCCACTCTTCCACTGGAGTTAAACTTTTATATCCCCACACACATTCCCAGACGTTTTAATGTGTTGCATGGAGAAATTTAACCCCAAATGAATCAATAAAACATGCATTTTTTGGACATCAGTACACTGGTGTTTCCCTCTCCTAGCCTTTACACGGACATTTACTTTGTAAAGCAACTAGTCAGTTTTTGTTTTGTGGAAAAAGAGAGAAAAAGGACACTGTTGTCAAAGAGCATTTTGAGCTAAAATCTTTGAGAAGGAAACGGACGTTTTGTGAAATATTCCTTTCAAAATAAGAGCCTCTTTGGAACAGATAGCAGGACTGTTTGTGTCTTAGAAGTCTAAACTTTGGTCTCATTTGTTGCAGTAATAATTCAAATCTGTCTCATTTGACGATGATGAATTTATATAATAAGATTAATTGAAGAAGATGCATTTAAATTAAACGGAACCGCTCGATATTACACCTCCTTAACAAGTGTTAACAATCTCACTTCCTTAAGGTTTACAATACATTACCATCTGCTAGTTACTATGTAAGGTAATTAGTTCCTTTTTGAATTACTAATCAGATTGTGTGAAACACTGTATTATTATTTCATAAATTAGGTCCAGTATTTTAGCCCAAGACAAGATGCTACTTTGTTTCTTTGTTTATCCATGTCTCCAGACACTGGGGATCAGACTTTAATGAAAACTAAGGAAATAAGACATGATCGTAGCTCAGATTGCATTGATTGATCCAAGAAGAACGCCACAATAAGAGGTCAGACAAGGTGAAGTACTGTGTGTGTTACTGGCAGGATAAATGGGGGATTACATGAGGGTTGTCTAGTAGATAGCTGAAGTCCTGACATCCAGGCTTTAGCTTCTGTATCTCCAAAACCATATCATCCTCATATTGGACAACTCTTCCAGTCCAAATATTTCTGTGTACAATGACATTGTTATTCAAATTCTCATTTTTGTGCAATATCTGCACATGGCAGCTACAGTACAGTCTGGTTAAATATTGGGTAACGATCATGGTTCCAAACAAGTCTCATGCTTTTTGCATTGGCTCTGAACTATATATTTAATTCCTTTGAAACTGGGCTTGTATCTGAGTGCAATCTCTTATTGAGCGTTTCTTTTAATAAGTGAAATATGTGATTTACTATAGATATTCTAAGATACACTATTACCTACAAATGATCACTCCAAAAGTCAAATTTAGCAATAAAAGCTTTTCCATTCCACACATAAGTCCATTTTACACATTTGTGCTTTTTTCTAAGTAGGCAGTGTACAGTGGCTTTTTCTCTCTCCTCACCCTCATCCAGCTTTACCACAGCATTCCTTATCCCTGTCTAATGTAGCTGATCCTCCACACTCCCCTCTCCGTCTCCCTCTCTCTCCCCCACTCCATCCTTCCTCCCTGGCTCTTTGTGAGAAGGCGAGGTGAGGGGGATATGTGTCTTTAACTGAGCTGGAGCTCTGCTGCAGCTTACCTCTTACTGCTAAGATAGGATATGTGCTCTGCTTTGTTACTGCTAACCTGCTTGTTTGGGGGGTGAGATCAGTGTATTTGTGTGTGTGTGTGTGTGTGTGTGTGTGTGTGTGTGTGTGTGTGTGTGTGTGTGTGTGTGTGTAGAGTAGGAGTACTGAGAAATCCCATTATGGAGCCAAGTTGCCGCCACGCTTTCCCCCCGTACACACTGCGAACCCCGGTGTAATCCACTCACACACTCCCCATGCATCCTTGTTTGTGTGTGCGTGTGTGCGCGCTCACACAAACACATCTTCCCCCTCTAGACTCGGCGGTGAGCTGTGTATCCCTTATGCACTGTTGTGTTACCCACCGTGAAACATGACAGCTAATGATATCGAAGGCTTTTTTTAAAGGTGTGTGTGAGAGAGGGAGAGCTGGATTTCTTTTCCAGACTGACATCGATTAGCAGAGGGAAAGAGCATTGGCTCAGAGTGAGAGCTACGAAGTCAAAAGCTATGCTTTGGTGTATTAAATTAATTGAATTCCACACCTTTTTATTACCCACTTTATACCTATATGTTACTTTTCTTGCAGAATTCAACCAATGGAAGCTCATATTTACTGATATATCTGATCATTAACGTTAGTAGAATCTATCCAATAAGCATGAATTTGGTCATTTGCAGATTCATTTATGTCTACTGTTATGTAAAGAGGTTACACAGCAAATGTGCTAATTTTTTCAACATGATTTCAATGCTCTGTTCATTTGCCGTGAGGATGTACTGCATGACACTTTTTTTCTCCTTAGCTGAGGGATTTACTTAAGGGAGTTGCACCTTAAAATGTTTCCTTTGTTAAGGAAAAACCTAAAGGCATTTACTGCATTTGAAGAGATTTTACAGCAGTTAACTTTTGCAGTTTCCATGGAGACAGTTTGTTATCCCTTGGATTTCTTTATCATACTAGCTAATACAACCTTAAATATTTAGAGTTAAAAGGGAGACTTGGGGCCGTTGTATGTGAAGGGGTTGAAACAATAGTTATATTTAATCACACATAGATGTGTCAAACAATTCACTTTTTTTGTGTATATGGGCCACAACAAACAAAGTCTGTGTTCTTAAAAAAAGGAACTTGTTACTAAGCAGTGTGGCTCATATGTGTTGAATAGTTTTTGGACAACAACAGTGTCGAGTTTTAAATTTGTCAGGCTTTGACTGCACGGACAATACTTGTCTTTTCATGGGATTTGTGAAAGATTGAGGGGTTAAATGCTGTGGAGACAATAGTCACATGTAACCTTAATCCATTTGTAACCTAGCAGGTAGATCCATACTCTTTATATATTATATATATATATTTCTATATTTGGCTGAAGATTAGTGTGGCTTCTTTCCCAATTTTGTGCAAGTTTCTTTAAAGTTTCTTTACACGCTGTTAATCTCATTATAGGTGAACACAAGTGCACCCACTGAGGGGTTTTCCACTCTTCTTCTATAACTTCCTCCAGGCGGAGCATAGGGGGCGCTGCACACACTGCATTGCACCTGTGAGACGGACACAGAGGGGAGTTTATTTGTCACCAGCTCTCTGCCTTGCCATTGAGTGCTCACTCACTGTGTGTGTGTGTGTGTGTGTGTGTGTGTGTGTGTGTGTGTGTGTGTGTGTGTCTGTGTGTGTGTGTGAGACACACGTACACACACACTCTCCATCCTGTCCTCCTCGACTCTCTCCTTCTCTCTCCCCCCCCCTGACCCCCAGCGCCATCTTCTCTGTCTCATCCTTTATGCATACTGACAGCGAGCCCCTCCGTTTATGGCACTGCATAACGTTCCCTCATTACCGCCCAGGACTCAGAAACCCAAACGAAGCAAGCAAGCAAGGAAGGAGGGAGAGGAGGGATAGAGATGGGGTTTGGGTGGCGGTGGCGGTGGCGGAGGGGAGGGGGAGTGATATAGAGAGGTGGAGGAAGACGGGAGAAGTACCAATGATGACATTCGCTTCGGCTAATATTAATCTGCTTCATTTGGCGTGCCAGGAAGCATCACTTTAACTGTTTCTTTGCTGCTGGGCCGCTTCTCCATGCACACTGATGATGATTGTGTGTGTGTGTGTTTGCGTATGTGTGTGTGTCAGGAAAGAGGGCACACATGCAACCTGCAATTAAAAAAAATGAGCTAGAAAGCAGATGCAGACAAACAGAAAAGATGCACACAAAAAATAGGCCTACATTTGACACGTGCACACAGCTGCATGATTACACACTACGTGCCCACGTGTTGCAGAACGTAAATACACGCACACACACACTGGATACATTTGATACGTTGTTAATGCTTATACATAATTACATGCACACACACACACGTCACGTAGTCTCCTGATACATAAATCCCTACAGTACACACACACAGAGCACAGATATATACACATCAGCTGGTGCAGAGCGCGTGCAGGGCGCAGCAGCTTGTGTTGGCTGTAAACAGCAGTGCAGTCTGGGTGGAGAGCGGCGGCCAATCAACCCCCTCGATCTCCTGTCCCTGCCCTCCCATTGATCCCCATTAAAATGCTTAGCAGATGCTTGGCTTGAGAGAGAGACAAGCGTGTTTTTTTTTTTTTTTTTTGTGTGTGTGTGTGTGTTTTTTTTTTTCTGCTGCTATTTTCATTTGTATGCTCCTTTGCCGCCGGCCCCACAGTCTGGAATAGTCATTTTGCCAACTGGGATACTGGCCCACGCTAGACAGTACAGTAGCATCCATTCAGACGGTAGCGGACTGTGCTAAGCTAGCAAACGACTCAATGCTGAATGTACGTTGTCAGGACAACCTGACAAGGAGGTTCAAAGCAGATGTGTATTTTATGCCAGAATGACAAACTAAACATCTGTGTTGGTGCAGAGAGATACACACCTGTGTTGTTTTGTCTCATCTGCACTTCAGCAACACTCTTTTAAATGTAATTATTGTGGGAAAAGTGCTGTTTTTATTTCAGTTTCATACAATTTGAATCTTGTCTTTGCAGTTTTAGCCATCTTTGATATTGGTTATATGAACATTATAGTCCATTTCAATACAGGTTTCATCCTCACTGGGTCTTCTGTATTCAAATTATTTCACAGACTGACTTGTTGGTTCAGTTTTTACCTACTTCTCTTGTCGTATTGTGTTTTTCTCATACCGGTGTCTCGAATTGAAAGTTGTTTCTCAAGTCAATCAGTGTTTTGACAGCTCTGTCTGCTGTTTTTGTGGCGATTTAGTGTTTAATAATGGCTGGTGAGGCACATTGACATAATACTACTGTAAACCATTCACCCTTGGACATACACACACACACACACACACACACACACACACACACACACACACACACACACACACACACACACACACACACACACACTATAAACATGTCATTTGTGACATAATCCTGTAAGCAGCGTGTGTCTGGCGCATGTGGGGCAAAGTACACCAGGATCAGGACTGGCTTGTGTCATTATGCCAGCCGGTCAAAGAAAGCAGCTATTGTGTGCGTGTGTGTGTGTGTGTGTGTGTGTTCATGTTTGTGTGTATCTTACAGTGCATCCTCATACTCTTACAGTATATGTCTGGAGTGTAGAGGACGTACGTGAGCATCTTTGTTTTTTAGCATTTGTACTCGGACGTTGTGCGTTTTTTCGACGGTAACTGAACCCGCTGTCTTCCTGTTACTGTGTCTGTGTGTGGCACTCGCCTCTGAGTACAGGCGCCGTACACTAGCGGGCTTTGTCTGCCCGGGGCGGGGGGGCTGACGTGCGTCCGTGGAAGAAGCCCTCCGCTTCGGGCCGCGGCTATGAAAGAGAGGCTCTGTTCTCTCGCAGCCTGCCAATCACTTCCCCGGCTTGTCGAAGAGGGAGGAGAAGGATGTCCAGGGCTCCTTAAACTTCTTCAAGCGTGGAGAAAATGCAGATTTCTTTTTTTCATCCCGACCTGTCTCGTGTGATGACAAAGCAGGGACAGAGGGGGAAATGGAGAAACCGCACCACTTTGGTTCAGGAAACAGACTGGAAAGTTTGGTTAGTAAGGATTTGAAGGATCACAGGAAGTGAAGGATGGTTGGATGCCATGAAAGGGACCTGACATGATGTCAATGTCATCCATCCATCCATCCATCCAGCCTCAAGGGGTGCCAAGACAGTAAAGGGACTGTTAAATATCTTACTATATAAAAAAGACTATTCCAACTTTACTCAAATCATTTTGAATACATCTAACATCATCTGACATCTAAAAACTATTGATATGAAACATAGTGAAAAGGGAAAGTCGTTTTTTTGACCGAAGTGCTCACAGACACAACCATTCAGAAGATGGACTGGAGCAACAGGAAGTTGAAGCACCACACAGCCAACAGTTGTATGAAAAATGCAAACCACATACAAATCTCATCTTACAGGCAAAAACAATTATTGAATACAATCACCCTGAATGAAACAAGTGTCCCATAAAACCTCCTCTGCCTTACCTTAGCAAACACACACACAAATACAGTAGCAAGTAAACACCACACACACTTCTCACTTCTCTGTTCCCATAACCGTCACAGTGACGAGACACATTGACGGCGCTCCATTTAGTTGACAACAACCGCTCGAAAAAACGGCGCGCTGGGAGAGTTGCAGAGATGCACAGAAGATATGATCAGGGGTGAGGAGAGGAGAGGTGTGAGGAGGGAGGGGGAGGGATGGGGGAGAGGAGCTGAATTTGCGATGTCATGCGGCCGATTAGGCAGCTAGTCTATCTCGCCGGCGTCAGGGGGAGCTACACCGTCCCGCCAGCACATCATATCCATCACACACACACACACACACACACACACACCACACACACCCCACACACACACACACACACACACCTTCCCCTGTTCGCGTCAGGATACATCATTCCCTTTCTATGTCACCTGCTCGGACCAGGAGCATGAAAAATGGCTGTCACGCCGACGCCCCAAAAATGATTGCTGAAAACAAGAGGAGAGGGAAAATAAAAGTGGAGGGAAAGCGGGGCGAGGAGGAGGAGGCGGCGGGGGAAGGTGAAATTGGAGGAAACTCTCGCCAGATTAGGTGCGGGTTAAGAGAATATTGATCTGTGTGCCGAGGACTGTTGATCTCTCTTAGCAGCACAAGACAAATGGCAGCAAACAGAAAATCGAGCGCTCGCCTCCTCTCCAAGGATGGGCTCCGCCTCTCTCTCTCTGCCGTTCTCTTCTTCTTGCCATTTTCCATCCCGATTTTGGAGCCCTCCTTATAAGAACATCCAGCACCCCAAAACATGAGAATTGATAAAATTGATACATGAGAAATGTTTAGATGGACAGATTAAACATTTTGCATCCCAATCATAGATAAACTAGCAAACTAAAGGCGACATCTTTGCTTGTATCTTAAACAGGCCCTATTATGCTATTTCCCGGGTGCATATTTTTATCTCAAGTTACAGTTGCATGTTTACATGCGTTAATGCTCATAATCCTCCTTGTTTTTCTCATCCTGGCTGTCCTGCAACACCTCTTCTCACCCTCTCTCTGAAACGCTCCGTTGTAGCGCTTGCTCCTCCCTCCAGAAAGCAAAGTCTGCTCTGATTGGTCAGCTAGCCCGCTCTGTGGTGATTGGTCAACGTTTCACATTTCAAAAACTCTTCAGCTCTGTCTCTCTCTTTTGTTGTTTGAGGGCCAAACTACCCGGAAGGAGTTTTACGTCACTTCCGTAACATTGTTACCTCATAAAGTTACAGAAGTGAAGGAGAGAATACAATGGAGTCGTTTCAGGTGCTCAGGAGCTTCTGAGGGCGAGGGTAACTCCTTTTAGGTTTTACACTCTACGGACCTTTTACATGTACAAAAATATATATAACACACTAAAGTGTGAAAACGTGGAAAAGCATAATAGGGCCACTTTAAGTTCAGTGGGGGATTTACCTCTTCTCCCTGTAATCTCCGTCTCCTCCAGCACACAACCTTGTTACCGAACCAAACGCACACCTTAACTACACGGTAAGAAGCAGGAGTTTGAGTCAATGTTAGATGCCGCCGAGTGATTCTGAAGGTTGCCTCGATAATTAGTCTTTTTCTCCTATTTGGAGTGTACGAGGGGGTCCCGTGGAGGCTCTGCGTTTGATTAGGGCCACAGCCTTGGCCCCGGCACCCAGCCGCGGTGTTTGATGATGGGGAGCGAACTCTGAGGTTCATCCTCGCCGGCTCAACATCAAACAGCCGGGAGCAAAGGACTCCAGCCCTGGGGGACCCCTCCAGCTCTGTAGCCTGGATAGGTATATACACTCCCAGTCGGATAAGGAGGAGGGAGGAAGGGGGTGAAAAAAATCAAGAAAGGGAAGGTAGGGGGGAAAAGAGGAAGATGGAAGTAGGGAGAAGTTGCAATGTACTACTGAGAGGAAACAGCGAAATCCAAGTATTTCCTCAGATCATTTTGGAGCATCACAACTTAATTTAAGCTCACTTTTCTGTGCAAAAAATGCTGACTCATTTCTGTTTTTTCTGTACTAACTCCTGCAGCACTCTATCGTCTCTCACTCTTTCACCTTTCAAACCACTTCCAATCTCCTGCTCTGACTTCCTCCATCTGTCGGAGGTAGGATGTAGATGATGCTCCATCCTCCAGTTTTCTTGTCCTTCTCCTCCTCTCTCATGCCTCTCCTGCTCTGAGGTAGTGGGAGGGGGGGGGATTGATGTTTCACCTTTGGCTGACTGTTCACCCTTCACCAGTCATGTTTCATTACAAGGCCTCAGTCTTTGCGCCTGTCTTGCCTGTCCATCTCACTGTGTGTGATGTTACAAGGTTAACATGGGCAGGGCGTCCTGGGATGTGGCAGTTAAAGGGTTAAAAGTGTATCATTCTGATTACAGGAGAGAGTCCTTCTCCCTGTCTCTGTTTGTACTACGTATGCGAATGTTGGACATTTCATGAGCACTCCTCTGCTCTTTTAGGGAGACTTTCCTGCACAATTTTTGGAACTTGGCTGCAGGGATTTGTTCCCATTCAGCCACAAGAACATTTTTTTAGTGAATCCAAAAACTGGCTTGTAGTCAGCGTGTCAGCTCATCCCAAAGGTGTTGGATGGGGATGAGGGGTTCTGTGGAGGCCAGTAAAGTTCTTCCACACCAAACTTTAGTTGGAAAGTCATTTATTCATGTTCCTTCCCCAGAATGCTGTCATAAAGATGCTATTTCCCTTATTTGAGGTAGGTGGCCCAAACAGCCCCAAACCAATGCACATAAATATATGTGGGCATACGTTTGTCCATCTAGTGTATCACTTTCATATCTATAATTGCAATATTTTAAGATTTCTTTTTTTGCAATCTTAGTGTTTTACTCTTCATCAAAGAAAAAAATAAAAGCACCAAAAAAAATCAATACTGGCATGGATGTGCTGCAGCTAAAACAGTAGCCCACGTAATAAGATGCACCAGGCTGAATGCTCCTCAATTAGCAGAGCAAAACTCTGGAGGATATTTACAGTAATCAATGTACAATCGTCAAGTCAACATTTTTTAATGAATTCTCTTCAGCAATTAACTCCCTCAATGAAAAAAAACCACCCACAAAAAAGACCTCTCTTTGTGACATTAAACTTATTGCCAGAGTGGGCTGTCTCATTACCCTTCTTGGCTGAAAGAAACGAGCGTGTGCGTTTTACAGCCGACACACTTGTGGCTGAAAAATAACTTTTCTCTTACCGTGGATGGATTTCTGAAATAAAATGGGTCATGCTCGATATTAAGTTTTTCCACTGCAGGGACCGCGTCGCCTACCTCTCCTCCCACCATCCATATGGGCTCATGCATATGCATGCTCTGGACAGGTACGCCAAAAAATTGGGATTTTTTTTCTCTTCTCTTTTTTTTGTTATCCTAGATTCACGCTTTTGTGTCTGCGACAAGCTGTCTTTTGACTCCTTTAAAGGGCTCACGTGGTAATGAATTCTGCAGGAAACGCACGCTTTTTCTTTTCCCGTGGACGGCGGAGCAAATGGGATAGTTCATATCAGTCAGAGGGAAAAAAACAATAATCCGGGGCTAGATTTGTCGTCGCCCGTAAATGATCGTGGTAATTACGCTCACATTGTGAGGCGAGCAAACAGAATTACAGTGAGATTTTCTCTGTGATTGGGGTGTCACCCCCCCATTATTGTTGTGCCTCCTGATTGATCCTCTCCCTCTCCCTCTCTCTCTCAATCACTCTCCTCTCCCTTCCACTGCCTGTCTTGTTTCATCTTTGCCTTTGTCTCACTCTCTCCGGCTCGTTCTCCAGGCTAATGAATCTAAAGCTGGGGGGAATAGTTTGGCCCGGTGAGACCTCCAGCCTGCTCGGGCCTTTATTTGCTCCTCCACGATGTCTTCACAGCCCGGTCAGCCGGTGGGAATCCAGCTGTCCATCACTCTTCCTCAGGTCCCAGCTAACACTTTTACTACCTTTTAAATTAGCCGCTGTCACCGCCAACCATGCCTCGGCGTCACGCGTATCCAGATGTTGCGGGCTGCTTTTTTTTTTTTTTTTTTCTTTTCAAGGCTGCCGCTTGTAAATCTTTCTTTGGAAAGTAGGAAGGCAAGTGAGAATGGCCTGGAGGAGGAGCACGGCTCACCTCCTCCCATCTGTTGGCTCAGGGAACCTCACAAAAAGTCTCATTCTTTCTATGGAGGGCTCACGAGGAGCATGTCGGATACACAAAGATACGTTTTCAGACGATGCAAGTACTGTGATTAAAACCATCACACATTGGCATGTTTTTGTAGTTCAGTTGATAGAATATGACACTAGTTGTGATTTCAGGGAGTTCTCCAACATTCGTTGTCTTTAGTTCAACAACTAAAAGACATAAGTAAGAAGTTGAATTCTAGTTTTTATCAGCAGATTTTTTACAAATAACCAGTAATATCTGACAGAAATCTACTTCTCAAACTCTACCCATCACTACAGCTTTACTCCACAGTGCAACCAAAAATCCGTAAAGTACAACCCCTTTGACCCCTGACTTCTGGTGCCCTTCAGAAAAAAACATCTTTGGTGGAGTTTTGTCCTCATCTGACTGAAGAAAATCCTTTATCAACACCTTCATTACTGTTAACAATAATTTACATAAGGTGTTAAGACATGAAGAACCAAGAGATTAGGTATTGTTTTATTATAAACTGTATTGTGTCGACAAATGGTCGGTTGGGAAAATTCTTGGTGCAATTGTGTGCTGGTGCACCTAAAGTTTGGCTCCAGTGTAAAAGTTAGTCTGGAGCCCTGCCAGGTTCTTGTTCCTTACATCTGCTATGTTTCAACTGCGCTCAACTTCCATTAAATATGCCGCCTCATTTTATTTCAGCCAAAATAAGTTAAATAAACTAATAAGAAAAGCGAGCTTCAACTCTTCCACGGCGAGGATGGATTTTGACCTGATGCTCTTCGGACAGATAATCCACCTACTTGTGTTCTTGGTTGGAGGCCGGTTCATAGGTTCATCCTACGCCTCGATGCTGTATAAGGAGCTGCAGCGCAACACATTTGCATTGGGAGATTATTTTTGTTTTGGCAGTGAACATAATGTACCACCACGATGGATAGCTGTGAGGGTCAAAATCCCACCACACGTTAAAGCCATGCTGCTGGGGGCTGCAGATCAGCTGGGCACTTGTTGCTGAAGCCATCGACGTGTCAGTATAGCTGTAAGCACCCAACATCTGTACGTCCTGCAGGGAGCATCGTGCTTCTTATACACGACACACTAAAAACTCATCCTAGGACGCAGAAAAAGATCAGAAGAATCAACTTTTGATTCATGTCGAGCTGAAATGTAAAGCTCTAACCTCCTTCAAAGTCTAATTACCTTAATAGAAAATGACATTTTTAAACCTGGAGGATGTATTGGCAACATTAAGAAAAGGGGGTTAAGTAATAACGCTCATCTGTATCTCCTTATCTTTCCTATCTCCTTTCCTCCTCCCTTCCTCCCTCTCTCTCTCTCTCTCTCTCTCCTCCGAAGCTCCTCTCCTCCCCTGCGTCCATTCATCCAATTAACAACAGCCCCTTCAGTTTTGTGTGTAATTTAGAACAGAACACAGCGGTTGTGGATGTTATTAGAAGCAGCATCAATCAGTCGGGTGGGAGGGGGGGGGGGGGGGACAGTTAGGAGACATCCCTAATGCCCCGTCACATAGCTGGGCTCCTGTATTTACGACCAGGGGCCTCTAACTGCACGGCTGGCATAACCCAGCCCATCATATAATAAAATAAATCAAAACATAAGAGTTTTGTCTATTTGTAATTTCCTTTTCGGGTTTCTTCGAATATGAAACCAGATGTTTCCGGTATCCTCAAGATTCTTTTCATCTGCCCTTTTTTTTTTTTTTTTTCTCCTTTCCTTTTTTGTCTCTCAGTACCCTCTCTGCCTCCCCCCCCCCTGCTTTCAAAATTAATGTAAGAAGGGAGGCTTAAAAAAAAGTGAAATGTCCTCTTTGCCCAAGGAAGTAGTCTGTTTTGCATTGATAGAGAGGCACATGCAGCCTCTGGCCATCTGAGCCTGAGCCTGTTTTTCCTCTGCGATATCCTGCCGCCACATCTCTGCCTCTTCGAGTGTGCCTCCGAGTAAAGCGGGCGGGGTCAAAACAATAGCGTTCAGCCCCCCTCCCTCCCTCCCGCCCTCCCTCCCTCCCCCCCTTTTCTCCAATCCCTCTAATTGGAGGTGCTCAGGTTAAAGAATGTCCCGGTTATCGCAAAGCCAGCAGAGAAACACAATTCAGCACTATAATTCCTGCCGATGAGTGACTTGCATTTTCAAATATTTAGCGTTGGCTGTTTACACAAGCGCGTGTGTGTCATTATCTCATTCATGCACATTCAGAACGTTGACACGAGTTTATACAGGAGAATTAATTCCAAGTCAACTCACCGAATGGGATTTTTTTAATAGATTCTGGTCATATGTACGGGGAATTCATGAGTGACATTGATACTGTGTTTGTGTAATTCTCTCGGCGCAGTAAGTGTGGTCCCAGTCATGAAGAGGTTGTCTGTTTTATGCTTCATTTTGACAAACCGTGCATGTTTACTGCCAGTCACTTCCAGGCAACCACAGTTACAATAAACACCAGCCATTTTTAGTTTTTTTCATCCACCTCGAGGTCCCGGTTTTGATCCCGAGCAGAACCCCAAGCCAGCTCACTTCCTCCTGGGGCTTGAAAGACGGGGCCAAATACCCAAACAAACAGGAACTCCAACATACACGGCAGCTCACCGTGAGTCCTGCACCTGCATAGTGTTACACTGGACTTCACGGCCAGCGGTTTATGTTTGCAAGCTTAGTGCTGCTGAAAGTTGCAGACAAGCAGCAAAGGAATACCCCAACCTGGATGATTTACAGGCCATCGATGCAGAGATTCTGTTGGTTTTTAACTAACTGTCCCAGCAGAAAGAGTCCTTAATAAAAGGAGCTCAGCTGTATTCTTTTAATATTTAGTGATGGTTTCTTGAAAGCCACCACAGGCAGAAGGGAAGAGAGAAAAGACTTTGATTTGTAACAATCCTTAGTGCCTCATTTGCTGTGCGAGTAGGTCTTAAAAGTCCTGACGTTTCCACTCAGCTGCTAAAAAGCGACAAAAATATCCCTCAAGTCTACAGAAATGAAAAGAAATCCACAAAAATGTAACCGCTGACAGCTAACAGCATTTTTACGCCTACTGTTAAATACACGAGTCCAATTACGGTTGTCCTTGTTAACGTGACAGGATGTCAAACAAGCACTTCCTGTTAACTGCCTCTTATCTTAATTGGTCTAGTCTCTGTGCTGGCTGTGGCCACAGAGAGTCTGCCTCTCGTCTGGCTCAACCCAACGCGCTCTCATTTTGTTGTCATCAAAAGCATTTTCGAAATGTCTAACTTTATCACAAAGTGCCAGGTGTACAAACATCAGGAGGTATCTGGGCGGGAGTTTTTGATTTCTAACTGCAGGAAAAGTCAAATTATTTCCAGACTTACGAATGCTGCCGAACGTATCAAAAAAAATCAGTTGTTTCGGCTCCCTAATAATAATGAACAATGACTTATTAGAAATGGTAGAAATTCAGCGGTCCTCTTCTCCGTCCATCGCCAACTGTCACTCAGACGTCCAAGCCTCGCCTCCTCTTTGGGGCACCCTTAATAAAACCCAAATGCAATCTCCCTCTAACCCCAATGAGATGGCGAGGGCTGCTCAGCTCTTCCATAATGCACCATTCATGCTTTTTATTAATCTCCTTTTTCCTCCAGCCATTTTTCAAATCACTCCTTTTGTTTACTCATGAATATTTGTCTGCCTTGTTGAGAGAGAGAGAGAGGGAGAGAGAGAGGGGAGGGGGACAGAAGGAAAAGGAGGCGACCATCAGGATGGCGTTGGAATGGCGTTGAAATGGCCTGGTGGCGCTCCATCCGTTGGTTAATTTGTGGCGGGGGAAGCCTTGTATGTCATCACGGGATAATCTAACCTCAGAGGTGTTTTACAGACGGCCTCCGAGCCCCAAAATAGGTCACTTAAGCAGGCTTAGCAGGCGAGGCCAGCCTGATACGAGGGCCCCTGCACCCCAGGGACACCTAGCCACGGTAATTGGTGGTTATGGCCCAGGGTTTTCTTTTTATAGGCAATGAACAAAGTTGGCCATCTAATACCACATTTAGGACAACAGCGTGCTCGGGCCATCAGCCATAGCATGAGCTCATTAACAAGCTCCTAATTACTCTCACACTGAGAGGGAAGACTGTATGGAATACGGCTAATTTCTTCCTTTTTTTCGGCAGATTTGCAGCACCTCACTCTGTGTTTGATGCAGAGGGGTAGTGATCATATTAGGGCAGTCTACAAAAGGTACCCAGCATTAGGCTAATCTGTCACCCATTTCCATTTTTTCTCTTTCTTTCTTTTTTTTTTTTTTTTTTTTTTTTTTCCCTCAGATCCTACGTGAGAGGGGAAAGCGCGAGGTTGTGTGCGCAGGGGAGGGGTAATGAAAAGGGGCCTAAATGACAGTGGCTTGACAGTGGGATCGGCTGGTAAATGACTGCGGAGTGGCTTGCCTGCGGAGAAGGGGATGGAGGAGGCTCCCAGTAGGCCTGATTAATTCCACTCTCGCCGGCTGCCAGGAGGGAGAGAGAGCCGGGGTTAGCGGCGGCTCGAAGAGAGGAGCCTATTACCAGTCCGCCGCTGAAACCGATATAATCAGCTGCACACAGCGACCCGGCCTTTCCACGAGACAAACTTTTCCAGGGGCTCGCTCTCCATTCGTTCCACACGGGGACTTAAATACAACTGTGGGGGGGGTGAGGGTGAGGGAGGGCGTCAGGTTTGGATGAGGGGTACAAAGGATTTTCTTTTAGGGAAGCTTTGTAAGAAATCCTCTCCGCTGTTCTGACTCCACTCTCTCTCTCTCTCTCTCTCTCTCTCACTCTCTCTCACTCTTTGACTGTAGCTCTGTATCTCTTTATCCCCATCTCTCTCTCTCTCTCTCTCTCTCTCCCTCTCTGGCTGATTTTCCTGCAGCTTTGATAGCGACAGACCCTCCCCTGTGGCAGCAGCAGCTTTAAGTCTGGTCAGATATGAATATGTCACAGCTCTTAATCCCAGACGCTTTCTCTCGCAGCTTCACAAACCGAACCGAGTATGGCGCGTTTTATCTGATGGGGGCTCGACAACGTTCTCCTGAACCCTGCTCCTTCTGTGTTTTGTGGGATTGACCTAGAATATAAATTGGGATAGCGTTACATTATCCGAGTGACGTATATTTTCATCTAAGTTATAGGTATGTGTCATACTGCAGCTACATATTTACAGATGACATGCCCAGTGAGGATTAAAGGATTTTTGAGAGGTGTTTGCTCGCAGTTTGTTCTGACTTTGAAAGATTTAAAAAATTTACAAAAAAAAACACGTTTTCTCAGCTTGTGTAATTAGCTTTTAAAATATTTCTGCCTCTACCCAGATACATTTGGGGTTGAGTTTGATTTTGTTTGTGGTGCATTAAGCATTGTGTCTTTCTAGGAATGTCTTTTAATAATACATGAACCTCACTGCATTGGAACTACTTTCTACCAAAGAAGTAGTCCCTATAAAAGCTACAAGGCTATGAATCATGTAGAGCAGCGTTTCAGTTACGCTACGGTTGGGTTCTTAATTAAAGGTGCTTCATGGAACAGATGTATTGTAGTTTCCTAGTACAACATACTTTATTTCTTTCTTTTGGTATTTATATTTTCAGTGTAGATTTTTGTCATGCATTCTTATTTTTACGTTTCCTGAGCATTTTGAGGCCAAAGCTGTCACCATGTTTGTTGTGTGCAGTAACCATGGTTACAGTTGTTGCTCTTGTGCATGGCAAGGTTAACAGGAAAGGCACTGTTTGCTTATTCACACACACACACACACACACACACACACACACACACACACACACACACACACACACACACACACACACAGCTCAAATGTTAACTGTTCCATATTGTAGCTAGAGAGAGAGATTTCAATGTATTTTTTGATTGCAACAGCGCAGATGACCAATCACCAGCAGACTGAGGAATACAGGTTTATTCAAGAGAAATATAGTGTTTTTTAAACATTAAAGCATGCAAACATGTGTTAGTAGTAACCCAAAATACAAGTTTGAACCTGAAATAGAGCATGACATGTCTCCTTAAACGTTGCATCCACAGCATTTGATAACGTAACCTTTGCAGGAATCAGAGGCAGAAATCTCAAAAACCTGGACAAATAAAAAAGATCTGCTGACTAGTTAGAGCTCGAGGTGTTGGCAGTGAGAGAATATGTGTGTTTTGTTGTACTTTGGGTGAACTACCCATTTAACCGTGTGCCTCTTGGCCTGTGGATGTGCTCCTACAGTAGAGGATGCAGCCACTCTCACACACCCACACATGTACACACACACACACACACACACACACACACACACACACACACACACACACACACACACACGCAGCCCATTTTCATTTGTGTCCATTACACGGTCCTATTCATGTCCCAGATGGAGCAGGCCTCAGTCTGAAAAAATACCAGCCCTCTCCTCCATACATCCACCTCCCTCCGCGCTGATAAAGGTCGTGAATTATACATTTAAAGCACTGTACTGAAGGCCGTAACCGAACTGTTAAAATATTGATCTTGGCCAATCATAATAAAGAGAAATTACTGAAAGCGATCCATCACCATAAGCCAAGTGTCTGCTCGTTCTCCAGGCTTAACTTGCTCAATTTCCCCACCACTGTGTAGCGCCACATTATGGCTCAATAATAATAAAGATGATATCAGCGCCGCAATTGCCGCTGTGTGCGCAGCGGAGAAAAAGGTAGCGTGTTGTCATGCAAATTAAGCGACAACAAATCCGTAACGCCACTAAATATATTTGGAGGATTACGTCCCGTTCATCTGTGGAGAGAAATAAATACTTTCAATATTTGCCAGTGCTCGCTCATCTCTGCTCTCCAGAATCCAAATGGTGCATGACATTTGGGTTGTGACGTGTGTGTGTGTGTGTGTGTGTGTGTGTGTGTGTGTGTGTGTGTGTAAGATGTGCACGAGGAGGAGTGTTTGCATGTGCATGTTTGTGTGTGTGTGTGTGGAGAGAATGTGCGAGTAATTCCTCATACTGCATGAAGATGTTGTATTGTACATGCAAAACACAAAACTACTGTGTGTCTTTGCTTGTATGAGTGTGTGTGTGAAGGGATTTTTTTTGTTTGTCATTCCAGATTGTGTATAATATTGTATTGTGTAAGCTGTGTGTGCGTGTGAGGAGTGTCTGTTTATATATACAGTATGTGTGTGATTCCAAATAGTGCATGATATTTGATTTGAACGCACGTCTGCAATCGTTTTCCTGCACAGGCACGTGTGTATTTTAGTGTGTGTGTGTGGCGCGTACTTGTGTTTATGTGGGTTTCCTGTGTGTGTAGGCGAGTAAGAGAATATATTTCTAGATTTGAAAACTGCTTCTCTGATCAGATGAGCCGCTCCACCTCCAACCTGAATCACACGCTGACATTTCACACGGCCATTAACGGCACCTAAAGGTGAACACACGAGGCCGCCTGCCCAACTAAGCGAGTCGCTCCCACACTTAATGAGTTCCTTAAATATTAAAAGCAGCACACATCGTCGTCACTATTGTGAGCTCTTAATTTACCAAGCAATTAGGCGTGGGCCCCTCATTTATCAGCGTGTGTTCATTTGCTGAAAACCTAGTCAGTTTTTATTAATCGACGCCACAGAAAAGGGAGAGGTGAAATTAATGTGCGCCCAGCGTAGGTCACGGCAGCCGTGCTAGCTAGCTAGCTGTGGCTCAGTGAGACGGGAGATAAATAGGAGGCGTGCTCCGCTGGTTACACGGGAGAAATGTCGAGGCGTCGGGGGCGGTACGCCGGGGAAAAGCTGCCCGGCTTTTCTGTGACCATCTGTTTCTTGGGTTTTTTTTTTATTCCATGCCGGAGGAAAATTAACCAAATGTCTTTTAAAGGAAAAACAATTATAGTTTTAACCTCACTGCTTCGGTGATTTTCCCCGCTTCATTTTCACACCATCAGGATCAGACTTGCTATTCGTTTAGTGGGAATGAATCAAAAAGTTTTTTTTCTGTATTTTTATGGAGCGCCTGCTCTTGTACTGACACCATGCTCCGTCCTATATATTCATGTCTAATGGCTGCTGATATTCCATTCAACATATGCAGTATTACCACATACTCATAACTCTCCTCCATAGGTTGGCTCACAGGTTAATGCGAGGCCTTTTCGTGAAGGAAAAATGTTAACAGAGACATATATCGTCTCACTTAAACACAATCAAAAGCGCGGCTGCTGGTAATGGATGATGAGACACCTGCTCGGCCCGTGTTTACAGCAGCATGCTAATGTCAGCTCCACCCTGGGATGGATATCCACTGTGTGATGTGCACAGGTGTTGTTTGCTGCTGTGCTGTCTGTCAGGCCAATGTGGGATTCCTTAATCTCGCCGCCGCCGCGGGAGTGAGCAAACATACTGTACGCCTGCAAGATTATTCCACGGCCTCATGTTAACCGAGCCGAGTTTGTAGCCAGACGCCTTGCTATGACGCATAAGTGGGATGCACGACTTTTGGCCACATCTAGACAAAAGCATTTGATGAAACTCATAATGGTTTATGATAGTTTGTGCATAAAATTTGGTTATCAAAATAGTGTTAAAAGAGGTTTACGCATCAGAACTCAGGTTTGGCCTCGGGCTGCAAATATTCTCATTAGCAATGAATCTAGTATATTCATTATCACAATAATAAACTAGCAGGTTTAAAAGGTCGCCTGCACAGGAAACACCACCCATGTGAGCAGAGAAGAAGAATGAGACAGTTCAATTTGACCAAACTTTAAAAAAAAAAATCTGTGTTACAATATTTGCTTTTATGGATATAGTAAGGATAGTGTTTGCTTAAAAGTTGTCAAAAGTCTTGGTGTAAACTTTTTCAACAGCTTAGAACAAATCCTGAATTCATAATCATGTGACGAAGCTGGTTTGGTTTGATAAACTTGGATTCATTTCTCCACATTCCCGCAATCTCCACCCCCCCACCCCTCCACCCCCTCCGTCCACCGTGTGCCCCTGATCCACGACCCCCAAGGGTGTTTGCAGCAGACTGAGATGCGGCGGTGCCAGGTTGTTGCTGCTGCAGCCTCGGCCCCAGCCCGTCCCCGTCCCAGGCCCGGGCCCCGGCAACTGTGCTAATATGCTCCCATTCCTCATCCAGACAGTCCGTAAAGCACTGGGGCAAAATATTCTGTCTCCCTGAGCAGCTCCTAATAAATTGTCCTTTCATCGACGCGCAAGACAAATTTTGCCTTCTCTCTCTCTCTCCTCCCTCCCTCCCTTCCCCTCCCCTCCCTCCCTCCCGCCCTCGCTACACCTTCTCACTTTCACTACATGCTCTGGAGCTCCCTCTCTACCAGCTCCTCTGCTCCCTGTGGTTTTAGTGAAACTGGCACACTCACTCTACCGCTCAATAAACTACACGGGTGCAGCTCAGTTTGGCCGGAGCACCTCTGCAAAAAGGGTGAGGGAAGGGAGGAGAGACAGAGGAGGCAGCTATAAGGGAAGAAGGGAGGATTAACAAGGTAGAGGAAAAAGATAAAAAAAATACCTAAAGAGAGAGGGATATTATTGTGCACAATCCTGAACTCCTCTCCGTCCTCCCCGCGCTGCCACAACGCCGCCGTACCGCTTCCGCTTTGTAATTGCGCAATTAGTGCCACAGCCTGGTTTTCATATATCACAAATGGCTAGCTGCTGCTATTAAAGCAGCCCCAGTGCCGGGCTGGGGGGGGGGGGGCGCACGGCTAGCCGAGGTGCATTAAGGGCAGCGTTTTTGTAAAATGTGAGCCAATTTATCATGATCTGTTTTTCTGCTCCCACCCACTGCTAAAACGCCCCTACTCCCTTGTCTTTGAGCCTGACCTTGTGCCGGGCTTGTGTGTGTGTGTGTGTGTGTGTGTGTGTGTGTGTGTGTGTGTGTGTGTGTGTGTGTGTGTGTGTGTGTGTGTGTGTGTGTGTGTGTGTGTGTGTGTGTGTGTGTGTGTGTGTGTGTGTGTGTGTGTGTGTGTGTGTGTGTGTGTGTGTGTGTCAGCGTGCGGAGGTTCAATTTGCTCATTGTTACTTGCTTGCATAATTTCAGGCGGCTGGCTCGGCACTGAGCCACGCACACGCCCGCAGATACGCACACAAACACACACACACACACACCTCCGCAAAACACGCCGGCCACTGATTGCTTGCGCCGCCGCTTTGCCTTCCTCTGTCTCTCATTCCACTACACTCCTTTTCGTTCCCCTTTTTTCCTCTCCAAGCAAAAACCCACTCATTTATATGCCGAGGCTAAACGCTATTCATTTGTAAGATGGCAAGCGGTATAACACTGGTAATTCCTCCTCACCAATTTCCAGCGCACTTTCCCCCTTTAGCTGTCATAAGCAGTGCATTAAGTGAGTGAGGCAAATCCGCTCCCCCATCCTGCACCACCTCTCCCCTCTGTCTCTCTCTCTCTCTCTCTCTCTCTCTCTCTCCTTCTTCCATCACCCACTCGTCACCCTCCCTTCTCCACGGTTGCATGTTGCTGCTGTGAAGATTTACAACGCACGCATATTCACTCAGCCATCCCCCTCTCTCTCTCTCTCTCTCTCTCTCTCTCTCTCTGTCTCTCTCTGAAGATGACACCCTGAGCTCATCAGAACCCTGGCGGCTTTTCACCCCGGAGAGCCGCCCTGAGCGCCCAGGCTCGGCACGCTGCACTGATACCTGCTCCCAACCTCCCCCCTGTTGAGTAGCCTGTAGCCCAGGGATGAGGCTCGGGGTGGGGCTGGAGGAGGCTGGATGAAGGGATTTGAAGGTGGGGTTAAAGCTGGAGCAGGGAGGGGGAACAGAGCTAGAGTGGTTTTGAGGCTGGAGGTGCGGAAGTGCAGTCAGATGGACTTACTACAGGGTGGATTGTGGGGTTAGCTTGAATTAGCCATGGTGGGGCTTCAATAGAAGGTGTGAGGCCTGGAGAAGGAGTCAGGGTGTAGTGGAGGTACAGTTGGGATGAAAGAGCTGGAGGCAAGAAGAGGTCTGACTCTTCCTCTCCTCTATTCTACTCTACATCACCACTCCTGGGTTTTTTTTCTTCCTCCTCTTTTATCCTCCACCTTTTTTCTCTGCTCCCTGGATGAGGGTGGAGGGCAGAACTTGCTCGCCCCTCTAGGCCAGAGAACATGAGATCCTACCCACCACCTTAGTTCTGGTTCCTGCTGGGAGCTGGTCCTAATCACCACTCCCTCCATGATGTCATCTAGACTCACCAAACCGTTGTAGTGTCTCCGTCTCTGTGGGTGCAGGAACATGATTGTGGTGTTGCTGACAGCATAATTATCAGGTAGTTAGTACGATCTGCAGATAACAGGTTTTAAAAATTGTCAGATGAACACATTTCACCGGTGCTTTACGTGATTTTTTATTTTTTTTCAACAAACATCCAGTATCAAATGCAAAAAAATGGAACAAAAACTGGGTGTTCGAACGTGCGCTGACCGACCCCTCTGTCACCGAGCTACCGTTTCTCCCACCTTGGCGTTAATGCGTTTGCCGCTACTTGTCAAACACCCACTTGTTTTGAATTTTTTCCACAAGAGTCTTGGCACAAGAGAGCAATCATTGTTTTGTTGTTTAGAGTGCCACACGAGCTGCTAACTTTTTTTTTGGAGGGCTTGGCAATGGTCCCGTTTTTTTTCACCTCACCCCGTTTTGATGATAAGTGGCCAACTACCAGCCCAGAACGAGGTCAACGCAGGCTAACGGACTCAACCATTTCCTCCTCATACGGGGGTGCAAATTGAGCAAATACAACATGTTGCACCCATACATCTACTCACAGATTCAAATCGATTGCAAACTTAATTTACATGCAGGTAACATAAAGGCAAATGATCTGTTTGTCTTCTTTAATGTCCCTTTATCTGTGTTGTCCCTTTGTGTGTGCCAGAGTTTTTATATTAATATGTATTTGGCTCCACCAGATATGTATTTTAAGACTAATATTAATAATTATATGATGCAATGTTTTTGTTAGTATTCCACATCTTAAAATTGGATTCTTGGATTCATCTATCAGACTTGGAAAGCCTCTGAGCACTGAGAATATTTTTGATTAAACGGGACGATGAAATCCAAAACATTATGTTAAATTAATCAGCATTCCCGCCGTTTTTGTCGTGTTGAAGCAGGAAAAATCGTTAAAAAGTTGAAGGCAAAAATACCGCATGTTGTACCATTAATATTTGGAACAAACCATTAAAAACAGCTTCAGACAAAAAGGTACACAAATGCATCTCCAGAGTACAGATGACACCTACTGATGAATATTCAATAAGACCTTTGTTTGATGTCTCATTGCCTCCAGACCCTCTGTAAGTGAATCTATATAGTGATATATATATATATATATATATATATATATATAGTGATTCAGATGTGCGCTGCGTTGCCCTCACCCTGACCTGTCAGGCGACGACGCATCATTATTCTGCTCTCGTTCATTCCCACCAGGAGAGCAGAGGTCAGCCTTTCGGACCGGTCCCCCCACGCTAAACACACTTCCATGCTGGGACGGACTTTATCTGTCTGTGGGTGAACTGTGGAAATTGTTATTGTGTCAATCTGTCACAGGGGTTTCCACATTTGGACGTCGTATTGAAGGGGCTTTTCAATTACTTTCAAGGTCCTGTTTGGTGGAATTTAAGGACTCAAGTTTAGTTGAGTTTTGCAGGAAATGTACATTCACTGATATAAATTGGGGTGGACAAAATAATAGAAACACCTGTCTGCATCATGCAATGCTGTCCAACAGCAACTCAAACTACATCCTTCAAGTTAAATCAACACCTTTGTTACAATTTCAACAAAAGCTCAACCTACATCCAGGTACACATAATTTAATCTAGGTTTACCTAACAATCTGGTAATTGATTGGATGACAGAATATTTGTATTAAAAAATATATATAGTTTCTCCCCAAACATCCTTTACATTTTGATAATAGTTTAAAGACTTTTTTCTTCCCTTAATTTCATCTCCCTTAAAGGTTTTTGGAGACTACAATGAATCCTCTGCTCTGCCTAAATACATTGTACTGAACCATATAATATCATTTCCACAGACTATTGTACATATTATGGACAAATTGTGACATTTTCTCCTCTCAAATCAATCGTTCGACCCTTCAAACACAGATCTTCACGTCGTTCTGTTACAACTATAGTCAATAAATAAGGCGTATGCATTGAAAGCCCTACACTGATAAACCTACAGCACTTTAAAAAACATCAGATAAACCCCCAAACGTACAAGCTGGTAGAACCAAAAAACAAGTTGTTTTAGTTCAGCGAAACGGTCCCATTTTGGAGATGCAAACCAAACTGCGCTTGTTGTTTTTGTACGATATGTCCAGAAACGCACAGAAACACTGTACACAAGGCTGATAAACAACTTCAAACCTCTCATCTACCTGCAAGAAACACACCTCAGAAAGTGACAAAGCAGATAATTGAAATTTATTCCCAATTATAGCACACAACAAACAACCCTCCCCCGATTATATTTTCTCCCCCTTCAGTTCTCACAGTTTGAGGAGCGCCCGTAGCAGCGCTGCTTTCCTTCGGGAGGACTTGTGCTTTGGCGCTGGGGTGTAATGGCGGAGAGAGTTAATGTAGCTTAAACAGCCAAACTAATTGTCCCTGTCTCTGTCATATTTGTCTAGTCGAACACTCCTAAATACCACAGCCATTAATTACCTCGCAGCCAGGTACGAGGAGACAGTCTATTCTCATCCTCAGCTGTGTGTGTGTGTGTGTGTGTGTGTGTGTGTGTGTGTGTGTGTGTGTGTGTGTGTGTGTGTGTGTGTGTGTGTGTGTGTGTGTGTGTGTGTGTGTGTGTGTGTGTGTGTGTGTGTGTGTGTGTGTGTGTGTGTGTCCCTCCTTACCACACACATTATGTGATGGCATGTTTTCAAATCAGGGGGAATGTTTGACGTCACCAAGCTTCCCTCTTTCCGATTCTTTTCTTTTTTTTAATTGAAGTGTATATTTAGAGTCATGACATAATTTCCAGTCTAGAATCTGTTCCACTAAATTCTGTAAATCAATGTAATCTCTCATTTTAGCATTGCGTTCATTAGCATTCTGAAAATTGTTGTGATGTTGCATCATGTGGATGGAAAAAAAATAGAAAATGTGATGGTACTTGTTTTTCTGCAGGACTGCAGGTTGCATTCCAAGTAAATTGTCAACAATACCTCAAATAATAATGTTAATTTCTGGTTGGATTGAGTTCCTATAATGCGGAAAAATCTTTACCGGCGAAGGTAAATAACATTATCGTTATGCGTTTAATTGTAAACTTGTAAAGTTTAGTATTTGGGGGAAAATTTGAATAAATATAGTTGTATAAAGGAGATGTTTTCACAGCAATATAAAATAGATATTAGAGATGGAATGATGACTTTCTAACACGTGTTTTTCTTTTTTTTTACCGCGGTATCGAATTTGGAATCGAGAATTGTGGTATTACATTTGTCGGTTTCAACTACTAAACTTCTTGTGACATCCCTACTACCGAGGAAGAAAAGTAGCAAGGAACCCTGGGAAATATAGTTCGATCCTTACCCGAGCTTTTCTCCAATCGCCTTCCTAGAATGTAGTTCTTTCCAGATAGGAAGTGGATGGTTTTTCAAGATGGATGATGATGGTTGGGATGTTTTTTTAAAATTTTTATTTACACTGTCGTCATGGCTACGTCTTCCCTTTCAGTCGGAATTAATGGGAATAAATGTTATTGTCTGTGTGGCTGACTGTGTAGGATCTGTTGGAGTAGTTTGTTGGTGTGTGTTTGTGTACAGGTGTGCAGCGACCATGCCTACGTGTCGGGGCTTGTTTGCCAAGATCAGACGCAGGCGCCCCCGGGTGTGTGAAGTGTTCCCATCATGCATCGCTCCATGCCCGGGCAGCCCACGCCCTACTCATCATCCCCACATTAGCGCTCATCTCTCTCTCTCTCTCCGCTATCTCCCTCATGCACACTCGCGCTCTTTTTTTTCTTCTTTTCTCATTCTCTGTGTTTCTCCCTCTCTCTCTCTCTCTCTCTGTGATCTCTCTGTTTATGTTTGACCTTTTTTGCCGTTCTGCACCAGCTAATGACGGTACATGGGGATAGCAGGTGTGCTGCATTAGCCGACTTCTGCCGTGGCGGAAACAAATTAGAGGTCCGCCGCCAACCGAAGGCCGACCTTTCACCGCCGATGCTCCCCGTTAGTGGCAGCCACACCCACAGATGCCCACACGCTCTCTCACAACAAACATATGCAAACATACTGTACTGTTCCAGCGATACAGACACACATGCATGCGCTATCAGGTCTGTGCAATTTGAGCGAAATGACACAACCCAGCCACATAATCTTCTCACCTGGAAAAATGGGGTACAGTGAGAACGTGGAGGCGAGATGGGCTTTATAATAACGCTTTGTTTGAACAGCTAGCGCGGCTTTACAAATACTATACTCTGCTGATTTTGCATAACTAGACGACAGTGTTGCTATTTTGTCTTTCTTTTTTTTTATTCGCCTGCAGGGTTGTGATGTGTGTAGAATTTAAAGAGATATCCAAAGACTGAAAGGTAGATACACAGAGGGAGAGATTACTGCCTCTCTCACACACACACACACACACACACACACACACACACACACACACACACACACACACACACACACACACATCCATCCTTCCCTACATTATAATACACCACCTCCAACTAGCCGCTCCACTCTGACTTTGCAGAGTCAAATCTAAACAAGCCTCCCTCGGAAAGAAATCAAAGGGGGAACATCAGCTTGATTTGGACTCCCTGCTGCTGCTGAGGATTTGTGTGAGCCTTTGTTTGTAGGTTTTCATGAATGCAGATGTGTGCACGTGGAGTGAGGAAATAGCAGAATTTGCTGTTCTGTGTTGATTGGGTTGTAAAATAAGTAAACAAGGAGAGACTTGAACTGCATAAATTTAGTTAATTCATTTAGGCTAGTTGTTCCTAATGAATTGGCAACTGTGTGCATCTCTGTTCGTGGCTTTGAAGTCGTTATATCCAACTTTCTATGACCTGACGTAGATGTTTATTAAGCCAACTGAACAATAACACCTGAAAGAGTTGGGGACAGAAAGTCTCATCCACCTTTTTTTGCAGCTTGATTCATCACCACCATTCTAAAATAACGTCCATCATTGGCTTTATTTGTCTGACAAAAATATTCCTGTATTAGACACTACAAAATGTGCAGCACCTGTTGAGGATACAGTACGAGCAGAGGAATTCCTAAAGACGTTCCCACAAACCGCTGTATGTTTAAGGGCTACTAGCAGTGGCAGAAGGAAGGCCTCCAGCCCAGAAATTGTACAATCAAGTGAGATGTTAACAGCAATTGTAGCCTTCACGAGCAAGCCGCCCAGAGAGACGAGTAAAAACGGGAGAAGGAAAATTAAACATACACTTGATGGGAGGGAAATTGCCCTCCGCTTGCAACCGTTTCCCCTCGGCAAATGAGCACCTTTAGCTGAAGGAAGAAAAAAAAAAAAAAAAAAAACTCTTATTTCCTTTTCTGTCAACCTCAGTCAAAGTGCCGTTCTTTTTTCTGTCATCGGGCCGGCTCTATTACTGTCATTACAGCAATCGGCCCCCGGTGCTTAACGTGTTTGTCTATGTACACAAGTCAGTGACACCCAATCTACATGGAGCGGGATTGCCTTTTGGTTTGGAGGGGAAATGGGAAACCCGCCTTCTTCCTCTTCATCAGACATGTTTGATTGATCCGCCTCCTCCGCCTGCTTCACACGCTCACACTTTTTTGCTTGACTGACACGCGACCGAACCACCCCTCCGACCTCGCGTTCCTCTCGTAATAGCTATAAAGATGTGTTCAGTCGTAACCGCCGAGCGCCGAGGACAACTGCAGCTTGACAGGCCTGACTCTTGGCCTTAATGGGCAGACGCGTCCGCCTCTATTTTTGAGCGCGACTCTGAACCGCAGGACCTTGCGGGCTTTGGAGATGAAAGGCAAACAGCAAAAGACAGGCTCGAGGGGGGAGTCTTTCACTGCTCTTCTTCTACTTCTTCTTGCAGCTTCATTCTAAGGTTCAAGTGGGACGTCGGAGAAGAGGGGGGTTCGGCCTCCAGAGAGCGTTCGCAATAAAAGTGCAAGAATCATCCGCCCAAAGGCTTCTTCTTCTTCCTCGGAAAGTTGATTCCAAAGCAGACATAACACACTGCCCACACTGTGAGAGAGGGATAGTGTGTGTGGGGAATCCAGTCCCCCTTAGGACTCCAGGGTTTTTCCAGGCAGACAAGTAGGGCTTTCCACGGATTTGTGTGTGTGTGTGTGTGTGTGTGTGCTCACGGCGTTGGGGATATTTTTCATACACGCCGGCCTTCAGGAAGCAGTGGTCTGGCCCGGGAATCAGCACTGCGCCTCTATGGGAGCAGTGTTTGGCCACTTGGAATGGGTCTGCCACACACACACACACACACACACACACACACACACACACACACACACACACACACACACACACACACACACACACACACACACACTTTTCGTTTCAGTTACCACTTCACGTCCGTACACATTCAAACGCAGGCGTAAATACACTAATAGACATATGCACACACACTGATTTACCTCCTAACCACCATCCAAACACACACACACACACACACACATGCAGCCTGACCACAAACCATATATCACATTACAGCGCCTCAAATCTGCTCTGAACCCCCCTCCAGAGGACAGAAACAAATCTGATCTGGGCACAGGGTTAGCATGTTGGCCTCTTGGGTGGAAGGTCTCAATGTTACCACCCGGAAACAGAGATTCCCCCTCTAACATCACATGACTAACACCTAAATGCTGCTAAAATAAACATTAGATAAGTCTCTTTCCCAGCAGTGAGAGGATATACGACGCTATAAATGCTGAAGACGCACAATGATTGTGTGGCTCCTGGAGCTTAACTCTAACCACTATGAACATTATAATAATTAATAAGGATTCCGGACAACATCCAATCACTTGCTTCACTCTAGAGAAAAAGATTGTGTTGCTTTTTCAGTGTGCACGACTGCATGTCAGTCCAACAAGGCCTTACTTTGGCAAGAATCATGCAAAGTGGCAGGTTTACTGAGAAAAAACTAAAAAGAATCAAAGAAAAATACAGGTGAAATAAGAGTGTGTATAACGTGCACTTAGGCTCAAAGCAATACCAATGTTTGTTTTTCAGACTGAAGTTGAAGAGAGCAATTTATCTGTGACGCTTATAAAATATTAAATAAACTGCAGTTTGATTACTTTTCTCCTGCTTCCCCTACCTCAACATGCAAACACGAGTGCACACACAGCCCCCAATATTGATATCACACAATTGATATTAATGAAAACATATGGAATGCAGCTGCAGCTGCAGCGGCACATTCGTCCACCGCACATGCACACGAGGAAATGAACCAAAGCACGAAGCGAGCGAGCGCTCTGAAATTAAACGCCGTGATTTGTTTGCGGGCGCGAATGCATTACACCCGATTGTGTGTTTGCTCGTGTGTGTCGAAGACGCAGCTAATGAGGCATTACTGGCGAGGAGGGGGAGGGGGGGGGAAACCCAATCGATGGCGTGCTGTCGCCGGACAATGCTGATCAATTGTACTGTATTGACTGCGTTTCCCCCTCATTAGCTCCCGATGAGGTGAGTGTGTTTTGGGTAAACACACTCAGGTGGCGTAGCGGGGCCTGTGCCATGTCTCTGCTGTGCTATGTAGGCTGGTAGCAGGCATGGGGGGGCACTGATTACTCTTATTAACACGGAGGGTGTCAGGCATCGGTCCAAATGGCGCCACAGCGACTGTTAGCTGTCGCACACACACACACACACACACACACACACACACACACACACACACACACACACACACACACACACACACACACACACACATTCGCAGAACCCGTTGGAGACCAGAGTCGGAGCCAAGAGTCCCAGCTGAACCCTGCAGTTAGGCCCTGTGTGCTGCCATGAGCTCAGGAGGAGATCTTTGTTGTGAGCTGTCAGAGTTTTAACTACTCATATGTTGACTCCATCGCTCTCTGAAGCTGTTGTCTCCGATGCGATTCCCCCCAAAAATGCAGAAAAAACACCTGTTTTGTGCCAAATCCTGCAATTGAGCTCCTCGTTTTTTTTATATTTGGGTTAGGGCTTTTCCCTCCTCCCTTTTTCCCCCCCCATCCTCCCTCCATCCCGCAGCTGACCATTCAAAAACCAACCCGTGAAGCCATTTAGAGGCTTTTTTTGGTCCACGGCCAAGTTTCTCAAAATGCTTTCAACTCTGAATTCACAATGCACCACTCAGCCTGGCAGACACAGAGCCAGGGTTCACGCATTCATATTGTGTTCATTGTGTTGATTTCTTTATCATTTTTCATATCTGGAGGGTTGAAGAGTGCATCGCTTTGGTCTAACTTTAGCAGTATGATTTTAAACAGCTTACACAACAACACAGCTGAGTTTCCTTTGTTTTATCAGGGTTTAGGAGGCGTCTTCCAGCCTGGACACATGGCCCCCGAATTATATTTTATTAACTTTTGTCCACGGCTCCTTCCTCTGGTTCCAGTCGTAGTTCTCATTCTTTAAAATAAAACGTGTCTTCTGTCTATTTCTTCAGATCACAGCTGATGACAGGTCAAGCTCACAGATCATTGTGTGTTGAAGTGTTCTTTTTTTAGTGACAAAAGGCTTGAAAGCACATTATATATTTATAAATGATCTGTGGATTTTATAGTTTCAGTTGTTTTACTTTGAAAAACCTAATGGAAATTAGGTGTATTTTAATTTGTATTAATAAAATAATAACATTTCCAGCTACAATAAATGTTGGTGAATTTATGTCATTGCCGGTTTTGGTGTTATGCCGCATTCGTGGCGTGTCTTGCAGAACGGGGAGTACAGGAAACACTGCCGTTACGAGGAATCACTCCAAGGTAATGAACCCCATCACCAGACATGTTGTCACACCGGATAGAAAGGATGCTTGAATTAGCTGTTAGCGGAAATTAGCAGTCCAGATGTTGCTTCTTTTTTTTTTTCGTACAGAGCTACATCTAATGTCAGAGTGTTATCATTATCATTGACACTTTGCGTCAACAGTTTTGTTTTTCACTTCCACGGTTGTTTGCTTCTTCAGGCACTTCTGTATTATCATTACCTTAATTGGAACTGTATCACGAAGTCGGAAACTGGTGATTGTATGACCTTATATGGTATGAGTGTGGCGCAGGGTTCTCTCTAGAACTGGAGTTTAAAAGGGACTCCCACTGCAGATGAAACTAAAAGAACAGTTCGTAACCACAAGAAATAAAGCAGCTTCAAGACAGTTTTCCTAACAGCTTAAACTCTTAAAATGATGTAACGTATCAACTCAACCATTATCTTTAAGCACTTGAGTCACTTTGCCAGCAGATTTGAATCTACGTTTCATATTGAATGCATTTTATGGACCTTTCCTGAACTCACAAATAACCTGCAACTAGTCCCGGCACATTGATTGTTTTTGAAAGGCACTCTGGGAAATGTAGGAAATCACAAGCTCAAGCAGAGAAAAGTACGTGCACTGAGATTACACTTCATTACAAAAATAACAGCAGCAGCAGCAGCAGCACTGGGAAGCTCCCAGCAGGAAGTGTGTTCAGCCGAGTGTGAAGGAGAGAGTTGCTTAAAATCACTGCTCACAAACGTTGGAGAGAAAAAATAAAAATGTATAAGATGTTGGATCCATAGTGCGTGTATCAGGAGAGCCCAGCTCCCCGACTGCAAGATGATTGGCTTCCACAGAACTTATTAAACATAATTGCAAACTAATTAGTACAGCGATGGCTTGGCACCTCCGTCTAGTGCCAGACACTCAATGTGGGTTTACAACATGCATTTAAATTTTACACTAATTACCAATCCCTGATTAATTCATGACTGGGGTGTGCTTTATAATAGTTATTAATAGGGCTGTATAGATTAGATTAAGAATTAATTTCCCAAATAAAAACCTGGCATTACATGCATGGGGAAAGCCATGTGTTGTGCAGAGCGGACCTGTGCACGCTGATGTATGTGTCGTGTCACAATGCATTGCCGAAGCACTTTGATTAAACAATCTGGTTTTGCCTTTTTGCGGAGCGGCAATTTGTATGGAATCACTTGATCTAATGAGGATTCGCTTCAAACTGCATCGTCTAATGAGCGCTACTGTTGAAACAACTGACTGCACCCACAAAAAACATTGCTAATAACACAACCGCATTCTTCACACTACCTGCAACGGACCCGCTAATTATAAAAACAAGCTTCGTATACGACGTATCGCTCTGTCTGACGCCATCGTTAGTGTCAAAACCAAAAAAGAAAAAGCCCTACTGGATGGTGACCTGCGAGGTTCTCCATCTCGCTCCTGAGGGATTAGTCCTTGCCCACTCTCCCCGTGCTTCTCTCCAACAGCTAATGGTCACAGCATGGACCTCACAATGCTTCCCTAATTTCCACTAATTGAATGGTCGTTAGCAGCCACGGGCCTTGGCACTAGTGTGTGTGTGTGTGTGTGTGTGTGTGTGTGTGTGTGTGTGTGTGTGTGTGTGTGTGTGTGTGTGTGTGTGTGTGTGTGTGTGTGTGTGTGTGTGTGTGTGTGTGTGTGTGTGTGTGTGTGTGTGTTTGTACGAGCATACATGTGTCTTCATCTCCACGTTTTGCCTCCGCATGCACGTGTATTCAGAGTGTATTTGCTCTGCATCAAATGGCCCGGTGCCGTTTCGGAGGGCGTGCAGGGCACCGGTGGCACGGGGAGATCATTAATTCGCCCTGCCTCTCCGCACGGCTTATTTTGATGTTTTTGTAATGAGCGCCTGCTAGGGGAGGGTAAACAGCGAGACTCGTCGCGGCCCCTTTGATGTCAAATGATGTGAGAGGCGACGAGGGGTGGAAAAAAAGACGTGGAGGAGCAGGTCTTAGGAAGGAGTGGATGCTGAGAGAGGCCCCGCGAGGAGAGCGGCGAAGATGAGGAGAAATCGCTCCTGGGTCGAGTGGCTGCTGGTTTTCCTGTCACACACACACACACACACACACACACACACACAGGGAGGAGTGAAGAAACTAAGTTGGGTGTGTGTACGTGCTCGTCATGGCTTAGGAGTGTGTGTGTGTGTGTGTGTGAGCTCTGGCGTCGTGCCCGCTCAAACTAAAGGAGCCCTAAGATATGTCAAAGCTCTCGGATTTGGAATAAACAGTTAAAGTCTTCAGTTGCTATTTAGTTGTAAAATATGATGTTTTCATTTGTCGGTGGAGCTAAGAATCAGCTTTCACAGACGAAAAATAGTTTTAAATGGTCCTTGTCAGCAGATGAAGGGATGAAGACCATGTGAGGTGGTTGTAAGGCCCTGAAATATGTAGTAAGAGGACCTTGAGTTGAGACTCTCTTGTCAGACTTGATACCTTGAAACTTGTTTTTTTATATGAAACGATTACAAATATGCACCACAAGTGAATATTTGTTTTAGGAGATATGCAAACAGGCTTTTTGCATGGTATGGATGTAAGTTGATATGTTTTTATTTATGCATGACTAAAACTGTTCTCAAACGATAGATTATAGATCTATAGTTTCTAAAAATGCCTGTCCAGTTCACAGATAAACACAATCCTCAAACACTGTTGCTATGCTGCGTAACATAGTACCCAACCTGGCACCTCGCAACGCTCCTCTGTCATATTTCAACATCTGTCACACGTGTATCTAGAGGTGCATTATGGTCCGCAGGTGTCGCACTTAAACTTTCCGCCTCATCAAAATTAATGAATTAGTTTGTTATTCCACGCACAATAATTCCATAGTTCCAGGTAAAAATTGCATCATGCAACCTCCAAACTCTTCAAGTCAACAGCTGCAATGATGATTACTTAGAGGGACAATTTTCTGATGTTAAATTTGTTTCGTCCCCACCATCAATGGGGTTTAATTTTAGGTCAGTCTTTCTAGTGTTTTAACTCAGTCCACTTGTATCTTTACTCCACCGTCTCCCTCTCCTCTTTCTCTTCGTCCTAACTGTGCCACCGCCGACCACAATTAGACCCCTCCTCCGCTGTTTATCCGGCGCGGCGTGCCCGCGGCCCCAGCCGAGGGGTGACATCTTGACAGTTTCCTGTTATACCGCAAACAAAAGGAGCCTTTTTTGAATGATGAGCTGTTATTATGTAAATGGCCCTCTGACTGATACTGTCTCAGCACGGCAGAGTCCCGAAGTCCAGTGGACGGCGAGCGGCGGCGGCGGCGTAGCAGGCTGATGCCGTGATAGCGATCATTTTCATGATTGCGAGGGGCGAAGGGGGGGGGAGTGACCCGGGGGTTATGTTGGATGAGTAGGTCTGTTTTACTGCACAGTGACTAACCTCCCATATGGAAAACATAGTGCTCTTCTCTCATCGTAATGGATCGACTTTGAGCAGTACGTTTCAGACAAACTGCGCTCAAGGTTAAGAAGTTTCTGGTAATTTGTTTCATGGGAATCTCATGCAGGCATTTTAGACACTTAAATAGTGAATTAGAGGCTTTTGTTAAACTGTTATGTATTCAAAAAAAAAATGATCCTGATGATGTCATAATGATGTCAACGGGGTTAGATTGAGTTGGGCTTGGAGGTTACAAATGTACACCAGAAATCCTACATGACAGACACAGGAAGCGCATAGAAAACACACCTTTTGAATTGGATTATGGGTCATTTAGAAACCAGTGCTTTCGTAGCAAAATTTATATAATATGCAGAATTTCTCGTTACAGTTTGTCTAAAACTTTATGGAAGTCTAATACACATATAGTTGACTTTCATATGCTTTTATTTAAATCATTTTAAGGCATGTGGAAGATCTTTTTAGAGATTTTTTTTATTTGCTATCCTCCTTTAATCATCTTCCTACCAGTCAGATTTAACTCGTGACCCATTGGTAGGGTCGTAATTCCAAGCTTGGCAACCAAGCGTGCAACCAGTACAAAGTGCAACTTCTCTAAGTAGCACTATGTCTGTTTCATTACCTCAGTAATGATAATGTTGCTGCATTCCTGCGGGCGAAGAACAATTTTTAATTGATTTTCTGTAAATAAAGCCTGACAGGCCCTAGAGCAAAGGCCCAGCGCATGAAAGTACAATCTAGCTTTATGTGTGTCTTTATCAATGTGTGTGTGTGAGAGCTGTGTTTGTGTGTATGCCTTTCAAACAAGTGTGTGTGTGTGTGTGTGTGTGTGTGTGTGTGTGTGTGTGTGTGTGTGTGTGTGTGTGTGTGTGTGTGTGTGTGTGTGTGTGTGTGTGTGTGTGTGTGTGTGTGTGTGTGTGTGTGTGTGTGTGTAGGCCTGTGTGGTTGCAGTGACTGACTCACTCCCTGACCTCGGCACTGCACACACACACACACACACACACAGACACACACACACAGAGAGAAGCCCTGCCGCTAGCTTTGTGCTTTCTCATCAGCCGACCTTTGACCCCCGCCAGCAGCCTCTCTCCGACGTGGAGCCAAGCCGTATTAACCTGGACCTCTTCTGTTTCCAAGCACAATCATCCCGTCCGCGTAACAACCGTGGCCGCCGAATTCCGCCGCTTCCACCGCCATCACGCAGAGGTAGACATGTAATAATACATGCACACTCACACCCCTCGCCGCCATACGGCACACCTTCGCGGGGGAGATCAGAGAAGAAGAGAGGGGGGCGGTGATGAATATGAGGGAAAGGGGGAAGGGGGAGTGAATGGAAAAGGAAGGCGGAGAGCGGGTGAGAAGGAGGTGTTGATGCAGACGATGTGTGTTCATGTTCTTCACTTCATTGGGTCTCATTATTCCTCAGCATGGGTGTTGTGAGCATGTCCATGTATGATTCATCCACAAGCACCTCAGCATGGCTCAGGGAAATTACCCAGCATACAACACACACAACATATTAATACTATTTGTTCTTTACAAGAAATAGACTCACCAGGTGATGATTTGGTATTTCATTTTAATATTGGATTAATTTGAATGTTCGTAGACATGACTAAACGTTTTAATTCAATATTTTTCTTGTTATTATACATGCATAACAACTCATCTTGTTATAATAAAGGCAGTTGTGGCGACTGTGGCTCAGCGGTAGAGCAGGGTCGTCCTCCAACCAGAGGATTGGGCGGTTCGATCCCATGTCCATGTGCTCTTGGGCAATTACACGACTATAACTCTAGTCAGATTGTAAGCTGCAGTTGTGTGAATGTTGGTTAATCTTCATATTCATGCCCCAGAATGTGACGCATTATGACATGAAAAGTTTGTGTAAAATAGATTATTCTATTGTGACTCTAAAAGAAGAATACCACAACTGATAAACTAAAAAAAAACACAAACTGAACGATCAAACAATCAAAAACAAAACAAATCTTTATGTCGACGCCTCCTCGCCGATCATCACCGTCCCACACAAACACAACACTCACCTGCCTATCCTCCTCCACTACACATCCTACACTTCTTAAATCCTAAAAACACACACACACACACACACACACACACACACACACACACACACACACACACACACACGTACTCTCACTCTCCCATCCAGACCAGTATTTATGAAGCTGCCCGCCTGCCTATCTCTTCCCCCAGCCCGGCGAATGATTTTCTTTTGAGTGCTGTAACTATCATGTCACACCATGTTGTCATTATAGTGATTGCCGACGGCCCTGATAACCTCCCCGCGGTGATTTGTACCATTGAGGAGTAGTTTCATTTCTCTCTCTCTCTCTCTCTCTCTCTCTCTCTCTCTCTCTCAATACTCTCGTTCTCTGCTCTCATCTTTGATTGCGGCGGCTCCCATCAGAGCCCTGTTTGTAGTCGCGGTGAAAGAGAATCTCTCCTCCAATGTGCAACATTTCATCTGCCGGCCGAGAGGAGACGCAACTCCATCATCCTTCCAAGCCCACTTCCCATCCTCTCGCGTCACTCTCCCTCTGTCTCCCCTCTCACTAAACTCTCTACCCTGTACCTCACAATCTTTTCTCTGTATCCCCCTTTTCATTTTCCCAGAAAGCATCAGCCATCTCCTGGCATGATACGGCTTGCCGTCAGCACTGTTTACCGCCCGCCTTTGATAAGGAGGGAATCAGCTCTCGTCTCCCTTTTTCTCTCCCCTCTTTTTCTTTGTTTTCTCCCTCCTTTATATTTCGGCCTCCCCCACTCACGTAAGTTGTCATTTGTTGCCCATTGTCTCGGTGGTATTTAGTGGCGGGGAGATTAGGCAGCTGTGAATGGACTGCAGCTGTCTGCGCTGGATTAGGGGAGTTTAATCAAAGTATTTTCTAATGCGCCTCGTAATGATGATCCATAGGGACGGAGGCTCTTTAACAGATAATGATAGCTGGGCTGGCTGCCGGAGATGACTCGCTTGGAAGCACCACAGTCGCCCGTCTTATTGTTGCTTTATATAGGCCCCGGCTTTGCTATAAGAATGTGCTACATAACAGCCAGTTAGCCCCAAATAGTTGCCTTTCAGGAATCGTCAGGAGCTCTGAGGGGGTTTGTTTGTACTCAGTTTTTATGGTTAAATGTCACTTTTGATGGTGTGATAACAGGTGTTGATTGGCTCCTTCCAGTTACAACTCCAGTGTTAATGACAGGCCTCCTTTGCTTGACAAAAACAAACTATTGTCTGTGTACGGGGCTTTCTTCAGAGTGTAAGGTGTGTTGGCTCAAATTTAGTCTCATCCACAGGTAGCTTTTGTCAGCAAAAATGCATTCATTTAAATCAGAAACAATGTTGTAGTTTTTCAATGGCGTCATTTCCACGAATGTAGAGAGCGTTGTCCTGATAACTTAATCACTTGATGCTAGTGCCAAAAACATGAACCAAACGTTAAGTTTAACACAATCATTTGAATGCGGTTGAATCTCCATGTCATCCTCACTTCAGAGGGCAGATTTATTGCAAAGAAATGTAAAAAAAAATATCTGAATACAGTTGTCTGGATCCTGACTGGAAAAATGTAGATCAGATATTCAAATGATGTTGACCTGAATCCCAGTTCTTGCAGAATCAGTGCCAGAGGTGAAAGAGGAAACATGGAGCAACACTTTTATAATGTCCATATATTATTATTCTTCTTCTTCTTCTTCTTTGCAATGACTGAGTAGATAACTGACCACTTTATAAGCTCTTGATGTAGAAATGTTCTTGAGGTTTCAATACCCTTAAGAAGGTTAAACTTTGATGCTCATTTTCAAGCAGTTCATGGAAAATCTAGAAATATAAGACACTCATCACATTACTGATCTTACATATTGGTGTGGAATAAGCCATGAGAGTCCACATTCAGGGTACAATTCAAGAATAAATGAAGAATAATGTACAATAATAGAAGAATACTTTGTACGTTTAAAAGGATTTTCAGCCGTTTTCCCAATCGGTCAGATTTCAGACTTTCGTTCCAGGAAATCTGTCAGAGAATCAACTTAGAAAATAAACATGTATTTTCCCTGTTAATATAATAATGTACTAAAGGACAAAGTTGGTTTTAGACGTATGAAAAACAAATGAAACCTGTGAAACGTTTCATTCATTTCATGAACAACACACTGCTGTGGTTTTTATCTTGCTTCTTTTAAAACTCAAAATTCTCTTGGTTGTATCTGAAAAATCAAAAAGCGATTGTGCTCCGTGTTGATGTGTGATAGACGAGAACAGAAGGCGACGTACACCTCGTGAAGGCCGGCGGACTAGCACTAGCTCGTATTGGCATAAAACACAACATGTTGTCTTGAAGATTATTATTATTACTCTTTATTTGGATGAACGGCTCTGAAATGGCACTTTACTCATCGTACTGCAGCCTCACACACACAGTACCATCCACCGCTATTAATAGACTCGTCTACCTCTTCAAGGACACTTCCAGTTGTTCAACCTTCACTAGTAAAACACTCAGGAGGCTCTTTAGAGACCGATTGTGTTTTTTGAAATGTAGGTTTTACTTTTTAGCAGCTAATACAAGGCCCCGGTTTTTAGGACGGGTCATCTTATATCCACAGCAGCTTGAACTTGTGGCTCGGAAACTACACAGGAAGATCAGCAAATTAAATACATTTTAAAAAAGGGCAAAACTGGGACGTTATGATGTCATGGGACTTAAATGTTTGAATAGATGGTAGGAAGGAGCTATAGGGATGATCAGTTCTACAGACTCTAAAGCATCAGAAAGTTCAACCTGGTCAATACACCTGCTTTATGACTTTTGAAATGAAGAACTGGTGATAGACTCCAGTTTTAATGTTATTCCTATTTGCATAACATGCATGCATTTCCTCTTAGATGGCCACACCTTGACCTTTTTGTCCTCTTCTGCCTGCCGGGTTTGATTTCCTCGACTCCTATTGTCCAGGAGGGCACGAGACTGACTTCCGATTAGTGCCGATAGCTGTTACAGATAACCAAGACGGGGGTGGGGGGGGGAGACACAGGAGTGCGGATCACAGCAGCGTGCCGCAGAGGACTGAATCAATTTTACGCACTCGCCAGGTCTCTGGCTTATTGAACACACAGATTGACCCTCCTAAAAGGCGGGCTGTTACCTCAAAGCCAAACAGTGACCTTTGACACTTGACCATCTGTTGGCTTCTCTGAGAAAAAAAATAAATAAATAGAACTCGAGAATAGCCAACGTTCATTTTGGCAGGAAAAAGTGTATTTGTGCGGATGAAAATGATCAAATAGAAATCTAACAAAGTAATTACAAAGCAGTAGTTTAATGAAATGTTCTGGCTGCTACAGTCGCACGCCGTCTACTGTGAGCCGGGCTCATCAGAGAGAGGTGAAATAATTATCACAGGCACCTGTTATGGCAAAGAAACAGGTGGAGCTATAGCGTTTGTAATCTCACATCTCAACGGATATTATCTGGATGTGTGTGTGTGTGTGTGTGTGTGTGTGTGCGTGCGTGTGTGTGTGTGTGTGTGTGTTAGGTGGTGAGTTAAGCCTCTGATTGAGAAACAAGCCACAGTAGCAACATGCCTCGCTGTTTCCCCCAGCATCTGTCTTGAGCAGCATGGGGCCTCCGTGCATACGGGAGGGAGGGAGGGAGGGAGGAAGCCACGGAGAGGCGGCTTTCCTTCATCTCTGATTCCCCTCTCTCTCTCTCTCTCTCTCTCTCTCTCTCTCTCTCTCTCTCTCTCTCCCTCCTCTCATTATTTGGGAGGCAACATTGGAGTTTAAAAAGAGTCTCTCTCTCCTCTCCCTCCTTCCTCTCGTCTCAGTGGGAGTTTTTTTTTTGTCTTCCATCATCTGCGAGTCAGCGCCGGGTCATATCGCAACACGACGCGCTCTGCTGTGAGTTTAGCACCAGACACGCCAGCTCCCCGCCACTTCCTTTTGCACAGACGCAATTTTCTTTGAGACACACTGCGCCGCACTGTCAAAACACTGGAGGTAGATGAGGAAGAGAGAGTCGAACGGAGGAGCTGTCCGGAAAATCTCACTACTAGTTACCTCTATTCTGTTTCTTGTGAAGGGTGGATGGAAGTACTGCAAAAAACAAAGAATACAGAGTGGAAACAAGAGTGTAGATTCCCAGTTTAACTGTTTATTGTTTTTAAATGAGTATTTACAGCACTGCTGTCTGTGGGTTTCAATATAGGTCAGATAAGGGTAAAGAGTGGTGGAGCACACAGAATAACGGAAACACAAGCAACTTTTTGCGACATAACTAGAGACTGCTTTCTAGTCATTTCATTTCCCATTGATGTAGATATTATCTCTCTTTAGCTGTAATGATTAGTAATAAAGGTGCAAAGTGAAGTCAGCTGGCTGTGAGATGATCAGCTCCATATGCTGGCTCTGTTGGGGGGGGCTATTTCATCCACTTTATACCCAGGCCAGGAAAAGTGGGGAGTCAGATTTTAGGAGTGTTTTGAGTAACATTGTGACCTCATAAAGTTACAGAAGTGAAGGAGAGAATTCAATGGAGCTTCTGAGGGGGAGGGTAACTCCTTTTAGGCGTGGACTTCAGGTTTTACACTCTACAGACCTTTTACATGTACAAAAATATATATAACACACTAAAGGAGAGGGGAAAAGTGGAAAAGCATAATAGGGCCACTTTAAGTTCCTGAGTTCTATTCCTTTATCTTTTTGACTGTCTGGTCATCAGTTCTCTCTCTGTTCTAAAGACGGCTCAAACATCTACATTAGGACTCTCTGGTGTGCTGATCAATTTGTTTCAACTCTTCATCTTTGCCATAAAGGAGGATACTTCTTCATCACGTCTCATAAGTTAAATATCTCTTGTTTCCTGTAGGATGAACAGAAATAACAAGGCCACGTCTGTGTTCTTCTGACCCGCCGTCCAATCCACGACACTCTGAATAGAACAAGACAAAGAAAGACGTTTGCGTTGGTGGGAGTTTGCAAAAATAATCTCTCACAGGAATCCTGTATTAAAAATAATGACACGACCGGTTCTCTCTCTCTCTCTCTGTGGGTTGATGTCTGCACTTACTTTTGACTTTTGGCTTTTGATAGCTCTAGTCTGCGTCGCTGGCTGGAAGTGCACCTCGCACACGGGGAATTTTTACAAGCTGTAGCGTTGATGATATACATTATAGGACTAAGTGTGTGTGTGTGTGGAGTATGATTCTGGTGCTGCCTCATTACTGCGGGATTACATGTGCATCCATCGGCGAGGGGAGGGGGAGGAGGGGGGGTCTCAATCACTCCCCCTCTACTCCTCTAATTCACAGAATGATGTAATTATCCCTTTTTTTCTTCCTTCTCTGACACCCTCACACACATTCTCTCAAGCACAAAAACATTCACGCTCTCAGTCGCAGGTATTTTCTCTGGCTCTCGGTCACACACACACACACACACACACACACACACTCACACTCACACACACATGCTTGCAAAGACAGACTGAAGGCCACTCTGTGACAAAAGAGGAGCATTTTGTGCCTTTGACATGATCTCCCCCCCCACAGTGGACGAGGGCCCACAAAGCCTGCCCCGCTGAATGAGGGTCAGCTGCAGCCTGGCCCCTGGGAGCCTCCCCGTCGAGCCTTTTTAATGAATGTCATTTTCTTGCATTAACCACCCCGATTGTTGGATAATGGCCTCCAAACAATAACATTTAACCAATTCCCCTGTCTTTTGGGGCTGGCTCATTTGGGCCACAGCAGGGGGTGGTAATTGATTGTGTAATTCCAATCAGAGCTGTAAACAGATTGGAGGTTCCTTCAGAGCCCCCCCCCAGCCCCACACACACACACACACACCACACACCAGATTACATCAAAGATTCCTGCAAAATAACCTAAAAGGAACCGTAAAACAACTCATGGAACGAAAGTTTCTTTAGTCTTCATCTTCTGTGCAAAAAGACGTGGCGTGTGTGTGTGTGTGTGTGTGACCCCGGCTATGTTGTGTGCTAACATGTTCCACTGCCTCTTCTCTTACTCCCCCTCCTCCCTCCCTCCCTCCCTCCCTTACCCCCGCTCTTCTTCTTTTTTTTTTTTCTCACATTGATTGTATTTCTCTCTCTCATCGTCTGCTGCAGAGATCCAGAGACTTAGGAGCTGGCTGAGGAGGAGGAGGAGGTGAAGGGGGTTAACTGCACTCGCCAATTTAGATTTACCGTGAGACAAACACTGGTTGGGTTGAGGTGGGAGAGGGGGGCATGTTGTCTCCATGGAGATAAGGGAAAACGGCATATTGTGCAAGTGTGTGTGTGTGTGTGTGTGTGTGTGTGTGTGTGTGTGTTTTATTTACTAATTGGTGTTCACAGAGAATTCTGTGTGTAACCTACACATTTATGTGCTTTTGTACACGTGATTCTTCTTATTTAGCTAAACTCCGGCCTGTGAGTCTGCAGGTGTGATGCAATCTGAGCGCTGTAAGATAGCTGGTCTGAGACCTGCTTTTTTGTCACATCCTGGGTCCTTCTGTCGCTCCCTTTCAGGAAATATGACGTGATGCAGGAGACAAATTCAATTTAATTCTTGCATTTCCCTGGATGATGTTTGTCAGAGATCACTTGTTGCTTTCAGCTGTGAGTCCTCTCAGTGTGTTGAAGCTTTTCCTTACCTCTCCTACAATGGATTTCTCTTCCTGAATGATGTCGATTTGTCGATTTTCTTCAGGACTGATGATTGATCACAGCTCATCATGGCTGCGCTGCACATATCTTCATATCCGTTAGCAGGTGGAAAGATGTCATGGTATCTTTGCATTAACCAGAGTAATTTGGTTTGAGCATGAACTTCTTTAGGCTGCTTGTTCAGCTGATGTACGTTCTGTACATTCTTTGTTTCAGCGTGTTCTCATTGATTTAATTGGCTTCATGACTTTTACATGCTGTTGAAGCTTTACCTTGACTGTGTAGGAGGCAAACTTACACAATCAAACAATAGGAGGAAAGCTACCTGTTGTTTAAAGTTTATTATTTTTCACAACATTCAAACAGCCTGCACAGGCGTTTTTTCTTTACAACTACTTCCCACCAAAGTTAACCATCAAGATCCCTCCTCCCAGATGGTTTCTGGGTAATGTTCTTTCCTCACTCGTCATCAAAACACTGGAGTTAGGAGATCAGCAGAAACAAAAACGGCCCCGTCCTCGACTTATCCTCGGCCGTCCATTCAGAGATGATTATATTATCTTATTACGCATGAAAGACTTGATGTGAAGCCTGAAGATTTATACCGGCACCCAATCTGCCGGCGCTTAGTCGGATCTGGGGTTCATTTCTGCCTCCGCCCCGTCTTTCTGCTGACGCTGTGCGATCCGAGTTGGGGCGAGTAAATCTAATATAAAGGCGTTATTGATTTGCGGCTCCTTAATCACTTTGATTTGGCCCAGTTTTCTCTGACCCCCTCTGCAGCTCCGAGCTCCCAGGGGTGGGCCTTCGAGCCTCGCAGACGGGCAGACACTCGGGAGGCAAATGCAATTTTTTCTCCGATGCCAAAGAGATTTAGAAATCCTATCATCAATCATCTCATCACTAATATTTATACATATGGTGTGGCGATCAATGTGGGTTTTTTTTTTCTCCATCACATCAGTGTGCTGGAGGAACTTTATGTGTGGTGTGGTGTGGAGGCTGGAACAACGTAAATGACAGTTTGGTCTGCTATAAGTTTTTTTTGACTTTTGAAAGTGGTCTAACTAAAAAATATGATGGCCAAATGTATGTGGACATTTGCACATAAAACCCATGTAACGTAGCAGCTGATCACCTCATTCCAAAACCATAACAGCCTCCAGTCCTGTTTGAAAGGTTTGAGAACCTGGATGCAGGGATTTGCCTGTCAGCCATGAGAGCATTAGTGAGGTTGGGAACTGATACTGGTTGGGAACTGGTGATAAGACCCGGCTTTCCAGTTCATCCAGACGGCTCTCCTCCACTGGTATATTTCCCATTATTCCTATGCTACCGAACTATAGCTGATATATTTCCACAATAGTTATGGCATACTTTTTGTTCACGTGAGTGTATTTTCATACACTTTCTTATAAATAGGAATGCTCCCTGTTTTACCAAAATATTTAGCAACTTCTTCTGGTTTATTTACTTCCTTTTTTTATTCTGGAAATTTGGCATTTTTTCTTTCCTCTGTACACGTCCAATGCTTTTTCTATAAATGCAGCATATCATTAGTACAAGCAGAGCTCTAAAGTTATTTTATTTTTTTTATATATTCTTCACAATAATTATTGTAATTAATAATTGCATTAAAGATTTCATGTATGTTGAAGGAGGATTAGTTCTCCAGTAGAACCCTTTTTTGCAGCAGAGCCTTTTCTCCCAAAGCTCATCCTATAACATTTACTATAAGTGGAAAGTCAATGTATTGACATTTATATGTGTTGGAGCTTAAGTTTTATTTGTTTTCTATGCTTAAATCTGCATAATACATAAGTTTGAGTGTGTCAGGGCTGCTCAACAAGTTGCAACACTAATAGTTCTGATGAGACAATGTTAGAGCATGTTGTAACTTTTGCATGTATGTGGGTTTATGCATGCACCTTTAGCACAGAGGGCATTTATGCAATAAATTAAACTCTAAAATTAACATTTTCCTTAAATTGAACAAAGGGTTTTAGCACAAACCATCAAAAACCACGACGCCATACAAGTACACAAAAGCATGTGATGAGAAGTGTACATTTTTACAACATAGTGTACTTTAGATTTTCACTAAACAGCAGCAAAACCCATTTTAACGTCAACATGTTTTTATCAAATGGAACTTTAGTCAATAATTCATATAAATTATCTTTGACAGGAAGTAAAACCTAATCTTGCAACCCAAAACATTCACACAGGTTTGTGTTTCGTGCATTCCACACACGGCGTGCCCACCTGACTCTAATCGACTTGTGCAGCTATGTGCTGGATATCATGAACCAACTGTGTCACTTGGTAAACAATGCTAATTAAGAGAGACAGTGGGATCGCCTCGGTGACCCCTCTCCCCCAATCAGTGTTTGTTTGTTTTTATTGTTCATGCTAATTAGCCTTAATCCCGTGGACTCTGACCAGCGTCGTCGTGTCCAGCCAATCAGGTGCAGCGATACTGCACGGGGATTTGATGTAGGGAGGAGGAGGAGGAGGAGGAGGGGGAGTTAAGCTTATAGCTGAACTGGTGGGGGGTTGGGGTGGGGGGTATCATGTAGGGTGGGGCCCCCTGGCACCCGTTGTCTTGCAGTACAATGACACGGCTCACAAGTGAGCAGTGGGCCAATAATGAGGAGGAGGAGGCCCCCACTGAACAGCGTGTCCCAGCCAATTGTTCTGCCGCCACAGTGGGAGAATGGAGCTGTCCACACACACACACACACACACACACACACACACACACACACACACACACACACACACACACACACACACACACTACACATCTATACTCTAACACCTTCCTTGCAGTATGCATACTCCCACTCCTCCTCTCGCGATGCCACACACACACACACACACACACACACACACACACACACACACACACACACACACACACACACACACACACTCCCCCCATCTCATATCTGTGACATGGGGAATGTGTTCACTAATGGCTAATTAAAACAGGACTATTAATGAATGGCCAAGCAGCAGACATGATAAGGAAACTTAGAGGGGTGAATTAACACATCCTTAACATGTCATCCTAGCCAGCTGCAGCCGTGTGTGTGTGTGTGTGTGTGTGTGTGTGTGTGTGTGTGTGTGTGTGTGTGTGTGTGTGTGTGTGTGTGTGTGTGTGTGTGTGTGTGTGTGTGTGTGTGTGTGTGTGTGTGTGTGTGTGTGTGTGTGTGTGTGTCTTTTGTTTCACACATAATATATAATTAAGACAATGGAATACATATTAAAACATATATAACACCAGGCGTGCTGATCCTATTTAGCAGGTTTCCCACGCGCCCTGGGAAACCTGGAAACCAGTTGAATTATTTTCTAGTTTTCTTTTGAAAACACATTGAAAATGAGAGGAAAAAGTCAAATGTCCTTGGAGAATATTTACACATTCCCCTACTTTTCTGCCCAAAACAGAAAACAATGCCATCTGAAAGGGCTAAGTTATGTTCAGGATGAACATTCAAATTGTATTTTATGTCTGTTGTGTATTGGAACAGCTGTGATCACACCAACAAGTGACGTCACATGGTAGCTCATGCAGGTTACAAGTTTAAATGGCTGAAACTTGACAAATGCAAGTTACATTATCCTTAAAATGTAAATGTTAGACACAGCTGGCTGGTTACTGTGGTAGTTTTTATTTATTATATTATTCTATGGTCAGTTTGTGATGATGAAGAGATATTTCATGGATAATTTATAGCCATAGACTGCATCTCCTTTAACTCAGACTACAGAGAGGTACCTACGGTTTATGGAGCTATCGTGTCTTTAACACCGGCTAGATCATCACTGAAGATGTCCTATTCAATAAAATATATCCCAAACTCACTTATTGATACAATACCAGAATTATTTAGTGTGTAAATATAGCAATATCTTTTAGTGAAAATGAGCTTCGTGGGGACTTTTATTCAAATTAGGACTGTTGAAATTCTTAAGTGTCCGGCGTTAAACCTTAGAAGATTTTGAGGAAGAATTAATCGTAAAATTTAAGGTTTCTATGATGTTATATTATCATACAGAGTGCCTTTCTTTCATCTTTAAGTGTGCACAAATATGCAGATTTCACAATCTATGCATCTGAAAGTAATCTGAATACATTACAGATGTAATAAAGTAACAGGTGACAGCAATGGAGTATGTTTTAGAGCCGCTCGCTCACTCAGCCTCGGGGGGCTGCACGCCGTGCTGCGAGGACTGGGGCGAGCTTGATGGGGCATGATGGGTCGCGGCGTGCAGCCAAAGAGGTCACCAGAAGCCATTACTGAGGGGCAGGAAGTGGAATTATGCACGACTACCTGTGGGTTGTGTCCCAGCGGTCGGCGGGGGTCACTCGCCGCCTCAGTTGCTGCCCAGTGAGCCCCGTCTGCTGGACGCGGTTGTGATGAATCAGGATTGTGTGTGAAATGTAAAGGAGGAAGTGTTTATTAAGAGGAAATGCACATTAACAAGTCCGCCACCTCCGGGATTTAAAAGCTTTCCTCTTTTTTTGGGGGGTGGAATTGAGTGTTCCAGTTGAAAGAGCTGCTGCTTCCTGTGAGTGACACTTTGGGAGAAACTGGTGACTGCTCTTCATATCGAGGCGGTGCTTCCTCGTTCTCAGAGCTCGAAGTGCAACTCCTCCTCGCCGCTGCGTGAGATTCTGATGGAGGGAGACGGCAAAGGCTGGAAAGCAGAGTTCCTTTTTTTTTTTTTTTTGGTGCACTATCAGCAGATTTAGAGGTCATGCAAGGTAGTTCTCAGAGCAGAAATCCTGCAGCAACCAACATGCACACACTTTTTTTTTTTCTTGTCTCTCACAGCCACACACACAAACTGTCAATTTCACACACACGAAAAAAAGGAAAAGAGAACCCCAAGGGGAGGCGAGGGAGCAGGGTCAGATGAGGAGGAGTCGGGGTGGGATGGAGTGAGAAAAAGAGGAGTAGAAAGCGGGACGATGTGTAATGATTAGCTACCGAGCCGGCCCGCATCAGGAGGCAGTTTGGGGGCTTTATGGTCGCCTTCATGCTCCGTCAGCTTTGACACTCTGAACGACAGGAAGGACCATTTCCTAGCCCGTGGCTCTGTGACCAGCGGAGGACAAACTCAGTGACAAAGAAGAAAAAAACACACCTCACTACATGCTCAGCTGAAACATGGTATGTGTAGAAACATCAATGCATCATTGTCAGATTCATTGTGATACATTCAGGGACCATGTATTCCGTAAAACTTACCTCAAAACTTCAATTAGACGCCAATATTTTCTCTTCTTCCAGCACCGCGATGTTGGGTGTGCTTGTTTTAGTTACCTTGTGGCTACAAAATAAAAGTGTTCCCTTTTCCAATTTGATGATATCTATGCTGAGCAAGAGTTTTGTACTAAAGGAAGTAAAGACCTGTCTCATATAGAGTTGAGTTAAACGATAAAAACCACCTGGGTTATTAATCATAGTTTTACGATAAATGACACCAAGCCTTTTTAACCGAAGTGGTATTGCTAGTGTAAGTATTTCTCCAACTTGGTTTGTCACAATTTGAGTATTGTTTTTGTACTTTTGACAACATTTCTATAAGTTTTAGTTTCTTATTCAAGAGGAAAACTTCAGCAAGCAGGGAGGGTCAAAATTAAACCAGAGAATCTCAATCTCTAAAAGATTGATATCTACAAAGAAAGAGTATCCAAGTGGCAAAATTCCATGATCTCAGTAATCAATTCAGTGCGTAGAATTATGACATTTCCCATAATTCAATTTGTTTCATGTATTTTAATAGTTAAAAGTTTGGGATTTTGCTTTAATGCGAACATGTTGAAAATTATTTTCTACATCAGGCTTTTATGTCAATATATGTCACATTTGTTTGTAGTATACTAATCTGATAAAATGCATAAAGGTAGCATCTTTATGCACACACAAACCTGTGACTCACACAAACACACTGACACACACACACACACACACACACACACACACACACACACACACACCACACCTGTGCACACAGTTTGTCACACTCTCACGCCTTATATCCCACAAACACTGACAGATCGGCCACAGATTGACGTGCACGTCTCCCTGATCAGTAAAGCTGATGGATTTAGGCGGCTGTGTCCCCAGTGGCTGTTTTGTGAGGTTCAGCTCAGCGGTATTAGCTGACTGGCTGTTATTCAGAGGTCAAAGGTCGCGCTGTCTGCCTGTGCTCTCCTCAGCAATCTCCTTCCGCCCCCCGCCCCCCTGCATGCGCGTCCCTTCTTCATATTAAATCACACTTGACACACCTGGAGCACCGAAGCGGCCTCATCCATATTTTATCCTCTGTGCTGTTTTTTCTTTTTTTTTAATGCCGCAGCACTTTTTAGGGATCTGGTTCTATATTTATTAACTGACCCACACGGTGCGCCATCGTGGGGGGGGGGAATCATCAGGTTTGTTCGGGAAATAAAATGAAAAAGGGAGCTGTGACAAGTTTATGAAGTAAGCACAACCCCTTCATTACTCTCCCGTAACCCCCTCCGGCGTTTTTCCCGACGCCGGGTTACACGGCGCTCTACGGGCACTGTGGCACTTGGCGAGCGAATTGTCAGGGAGGAATCTTCCTCGCGCTATAACTTATCCCTTAAAGGCCTATTATTCCTGAGGAGGCCCGCTGCAGAAACCAGTTCACTGTCATAACTCAGGCGAGGAGGCCCTTTTCTCTCAGCTGGCAGGGGGGGAAATGTTTATGGAGGAGGTAAATAATTCAATCGGGTGCTTTATCGTGCAGGGGCCTCGCTGTCATTCACCCGTCTTTAGGCTTTTTTTGGCTTCTTCTCCACACTGGAACAGTAAGAGGACGATGAGCAATGTGAGTTTGCCCTGTTTTAACCACGATTTAGCAGAGCGAAGCCCTTTAAACATTCGTAGAGAGGCAGGGTTAAGTGGGGGAAAAAAACAGGAAAAACACCCACTTGTGTGGTGTGTATTTGGTGTGTGAGGATACACACTTGTCACCTGCTCACACAAAGTGTTTTTAGGGGTTTTATTATGTCTAAATATCTGGCTCACCGTGTTAAAAAAGGAGTTGTGTTTTTTATTTTATTAATACAGAATTGTAAGTTTTTGCAAAGTTAAAGCTTGACTGGCCTGTTTGACTAAAAGTGCATGTAGAAGTAGAGACTTATCTGTATTTTATGACCCAGAAAAGGTCACGTGTGTCGGTTAATCAGCCACTAAACGGTGATTTTTGAACCGAGCTTTCCTCCGTCCGCCCCCCCCCCAAGCTCTCATTTCCTCCCTCGTTTCCTGTATTTCATCTCTGCTCTCCATTCTACCCACGACTGCCCTTTTACTATCCCTCTCCTCTCTGTCCCCACCACATACTTTCTTCTTTCATTCTGTCTCTCTCTGTGGGGAAATATAACCAAATTAAAAATCCATAATCATTTATTAAAGACACTCTGAAGTATATTTAACAAAGCAGCCCTTTGAAGAGAGACCTCAGAAAACCTTCTTTGCCTAATATGTAGCAGAAAGTTCTGTGTAAGCATGCATCTCTCTCTAGTATGCTAAAAGTCCTACTAAAAATACTACTACTGAGATCTACGCAGCCTTTAAAGCCTCTTTTCTTCCTCCAGTCAGACGGGAAGGCTGAATTATAGAGTGTGTGTTGTCTGTGAATGACTTACTGCCCAAACCAGGTGTGTCATCCTCCAACTAAAGCGTGTGTGAACTGCTTCAGGTGCAGAGTGAGTGAGTGTGTGTGAGAGTGTGTGAGTGTGTGTGAGTGCGCACACGCAATTTATGAATGTGGGTCGTCGTGCATCCCAAGTGTTGGGAAATTGAGAGAGAAAGTGAAGACTGGCAGCTCCCGCCTCCCTCCAACAGTTCTCATAAATTGCCCTATAAATTGTGTCCGACATCTCACACGGGCCAACATTTGTTTTTTGGCCCCTCGCAGTCCAGTCAATGACCTCTATCAGGGTCATGCACATCAGCTGCTACTCTACCAGCGCAACACAACTGCAGGCATATTGAAACTTTAAATATACTTTGTGTGCAGACATGGAAGAGTGAGGAGAACAGATTTTTGGCCCCTAAGAAGGACAGAAAGTTGAGCCTTGATCTGAGGGGGGAAGTTGATCAAGGCAGTGTTTATTAAAAAAAGAGTTCCACATAACCAAGACAAGGGGTCAACAGTGTTTGTCCACCTTAGAATTCATACAAAAAGTATTAAATGAAACAGCTGATGCCTGCTGCAGGTCGTCCTCTCTCTGAATCATCCTGTAAAATGTCTATCTTGCAGCAGACTGTGTCAGTCATCCTCCATTCAGCCGATTCCTGATGGAGCTGATCATAATGGCTGTGACGTTTCTGTGGCTGTTTTTTTCCTTTAGGTCATTAACACTGCTTGTCATCACACCAACAGATTGTGACAGTTTGTAGTAAGATCCAGAGGAGACATGGGTTCACTTCAGCAGATTGTCGTGTTTTTGATTTTTTTCTTCCAAAAGGATTTCTTGAGAAAGTAATAAGAGAGCTTTAAGCTGGGCAGAGACTGTGGATTAAACTCAATATTTAACCTGGTTTAGTTGCTACTGACTCATTTTAGTATCAGAATATCTACTAGATTAGTTGTCATTTGACTGCAGGTTGAGGAGGGTGTGGAAACTTTGGAACCTTGTAGTGAGCTCGTTTTAATATTTTTGGAAAAGTATTTTCATGTAGTGGTTAATTGTAGTCTTGACTTAGATGCATGCTTTTATTTCTCTCCCTCCATAGTAGAAACAAACAAAGTTATGCTGTCTCTCTGTCAACTCTGCATTTGAATAAACTTTATTGGAATTTTAAACAGAAAAATGGGCAAAAGATCTCGGTGCCATCTTGAGTTTTTGAGTTCATTCGAGTCAATTCCTTCATCTTATTCACTGTCAGTACCCTTTTTCTCTAGTTTTTTCTTTATATTTCTCTGCAGAGCTCTCGCCCTTCTCACTTGAGTATCATTTATTTTGTCTGAAAAGCACAAATCATTGCCGAGTGGACTCATTTTTTAACTTTCCATCTTGCCGTTTCTTATTTTCTGCTGTTTCTTAACACATCTTTCACGGTTGACTTCTTGCACAAATCTTCAGCAGAAGTCCAACCAGACCTGAAGGTGACAAACTTGTTTAAAATCCCTGCTAACTGCAGAGGACAGTTTTTTTTACCCACCATTCCTAATCAGCAGGCATTGATTAATTGGATTAACCTGAAATGATCTTAATCACTGATCAATTTCCATTAGACGTCCTTAAATACGTCTTAATGGGATTGGAGGAGTGTCAGGTGCATGTGTGTGCAGAGTTGTGGTTAAATGTGTGTGTGTATAGTGTGTTCATTTATGTCACAATGTGTGATGTGTGATTGTGTTTGTGTGTGTTAAGTACACACTGCATATCTTTAGGCTTCCTGTGTGCATAAATGCATTTCCTCATCATTCATTTGGAACAGCTTACCTTACCTTAATTCATATTTTAACTTCACTTTATTTATAATTAATGGTTTGTGCACAAATTCCTATCAAAAATACGAGCATGTCAGACATGTTTTGTGGCTTTTTTTGGCACAGATCAGTCTCAAAGTGAAAAATGAATGGTGTTTTATTTCATTTTTCTATATAAATCTGTAACGTTTGACCTGGGACGGGAGTATTTCACCACATTAATCCCACCTGTGGGTGCAATGTCACCCTGTGCACACATATATTTATGCTGCACACACACACACACACACACTCGCCCTCTTTCTACTGTCTGTAAAGGAAAATGATTGACTGCTATGTGACGATGAATGGCTTCACAGGTTCACTTTGATTCATAAATCGTCAGGCTTGTCCGCATACTTTGGGCCACATCGTATATCTCTAGCTAAATTGATGCCATTTTGTTTGCTGTACATAACTTCAACCGTCCCTAGAAAACCATAAAATATCCACCTCATCTCTCCCCTCCTCTTTTTCTCTCTCCCACTGTCTCTCTTCCCGTCCTCCCTGCCAGCTCCTCTGTGATCCCACTGTCTCCCTCTGTTGTTGTTCTAAACAAGCAGCAGGGGGTTGTGGGTAGAGGCCTACACTCACGCTGGGTGTGTGAGTCACCGGAGGGGGGGTGACGGGAGGGGAGACGGCGAGGAGGAGGGTGAGGAGCGAGGCTTCCCTGCATCAGTCCTTCTTTTCTCTCTTTCTCTCTGAGCCAGAGGTCACTCTGACTCATTGTGCAGACGTCACACACACACACACACACACACACACACACACACACACACACACACACACACACACACACACACACACACACTCACTGATATCAGACTTTCTCTGCAAAGAAATGTACACAGGACAAGAGGCAGATCCAGTCCTCACAGCTGGCCATTTTATTCACACACTGAATAAAATCCCCCTTTTAATTCACAAGTTTAATTGCACATATACACACATTACGCCGAGTGTAATCGGCCTCAAGGACACATCCATCAACGGAGACACTCAAGCATAAAATAAAGCAACACGCACATACAGAAGAAAACCATAAAAAGCGCACTCGCACATAAATCTTCAACCTGGGAGCGCTGGAGCGTAAAAAGATTCCTGCTCTACTGTGTATCAGAGGGAACAGATTCATATGCCATAAACCCATAAACATGTAAACAAACTCCCACACATTATAAATAAACAAAGCGATGCATGTGTGCGTATATTCACGTAGAACCAAAGTGTGTTTTCCTGCATATAGGAATATAAACTCCAGACGCACGCCTACATCCAGAAGTCTTTACGTCTACTGGCAGGGGAAGATATTCGCTGATGGAAGTTGCAGGCAGGAAACAGAAGGGGACTGATACTGAAGTAAACAGCGGGCGAGCGGAGCTTAATTCACACTACATAGATGGAGATATGTAGTTGTATCAAAGCTCTCTGTGTACAAGCAGAGAGGAAATACGCAGTGTGGATCCCCAGTTGTACGCAGCTGTACGGTCCACATCTCTGGTGGAATACTCAGCCAGGGGATTATGGGGGCCGCCTCCATTTGCATAACTCCATTAAGGCATCTTTCGCTCTCTCTCTCTCTCTCTCTCCCCGCTCTGTCTCTATCTCGCTCGCTCACGCAGAGACACCTGTGTAGAAAAAAAAGCCATAAAGACAGAACCCCTGCGGAAAAGCAGAATTACATTTTATTTTTTTCACATTTGAGGAAGACATAATCCGCGGTACAGCTGTGAAAATTGTGCAGTGATACAGAAAGAGAAGAAGAATGGGGGGGGGGGGGGGAAATGACAAACATTATGCTTCTCAGATTTCACTGCTTTGGTTCTCACCCAAACACGACGAGGTCGATGCTAGATCAAGAGTCAGAGGATTGAAATGATGCGAGTCTTTAAGGGAAAAGGTGACTATTAAATGTTTCTTATATAGGAAGCAGGTAACAGATCAAACAAACAGAGCCTCAAAGTCCACTTTGGTGAAGTGCCTTTGAGCCAAAAACTAAACCTGACGGCCCTGAGAACGTATGTAAGAAAAATATTTCCTTCTAGGCATCCTTAGGGAGGTTATTCTATCTTTATAGCGAGCTAATCTGTGAGTCTTTTGAATGGATTCTACTAGTATTTAATTGTGTCTTTTTAAAGGGACAGACTAAGCAGAAAATACTAATTTGCCATGAAGAAGAACAAAGATGAAGATGTTTTGTTCACCTTCAGCAACAGGTTGGACTTGAACATGCTCTCTAGTTTGGAGCACAAATCTCAAAAAAGTTTAGCAATATTGTGATGAATAGCCAAGCCAATGAGAGAGAAAAAAACCTTTCAAATAGCATAGATTGTGATATTTCCTCTGCTTACGATTCCTCTGAAGCCGTGGGCTTGATGATATTAACGCCTCTCTTTCTTCCTTCAAGACAATAAGATCAATCCAGCGGGGCTCGGCTGCTATAGATAGCCGGCTGTGTGTGTGGTGCTAAGGAGAGCGATGACCCTGAGGTCGCCTCCTTCCTCTAGTGTCTTTATACCGCCGGCCCCCGCAGTGTCCCCCTCCCTCCCTCCCTCCCTCCCTCCCTAGCCACTTTCTCTTCCCTCTCGCCTTTCTTACTTCCCCCTCTCTGTCTCTGTCCTTCTCTTCTTCAGTGGCGTGAATCATGAAAGCGAGTCCTGTGTAGTCGATGGGCCCTTTTTTTTTTTTTTTTTTCCCGTCGGTGGTGCCTTGTTGCAGAGAGAGATGGAGAGATGAGGTATTGATTTGAGAGCCTATGGGAGCAGAACAATGGGTCCCATACCGGAGCCACTCTGAAGCACAAACACCTTCTCCTGCAGGCTGTCGGTGCCACAGAGAGACCACGGAAGAAGAAGAAGGAAAAAAATGGCTTTCTATTGCTCCATCTCTCTGCATGCACTTGCAGCAGATTGTTAAAAGCCCGGAGGGGAGGACTGATGAAGGCGGGGCGGGGGGAGAAAAGGAGGAGGCCAGACCTTGGCACTCCCCTAATTCCCTGCAGACCCACTAGCTGCACGGGGCCGGGACCCTGAACCCTCTGAACCCGCGGCTCTGGGCCAATCGCGTGAACGCACAAGGCCTAGATCTGTGACACCCAGCAGGTCTCCGGTTCAAATCCGATACTTGGGACCCCTGAAGGCATGCTGAACTTTCTTGGCATGTAAAAACCAACCCCCCCACCACCACCATGCTCACCAACACCCACCCACAAACAATCTTCAGTCCACGTTCAACAGCTTTTTATCTAACATGACTGATTCATGACCGCCAATGGAGGAAATCGAGCGAGCGTGAGAGGGCTTGGCACATGATGTCATCGCCCAGAAGTGCAAGTGAGGTTATCGGCATGTGAGGTGGATGACATCATCAGTGGGAGACAGTAGAAGTACCCTCCTCTGTCTGCCTGGTTTTATGAGCTCGTTTTCCAGGGAAGTCGCGGCGGATAGAAACGTACAACACAATTAGCTGCTGTCAGAGTCAGCTGGTGTTAAAAGAAGGAGCTCCTTACTGTTATAAGATAAGATAAAATAAGATAATCCTTTATTAGTCCCGCAGCGGGGAAATTTGCAGGATTAAAGAGAGGATAGTGCAAACATGAAACATAGTAAAACAGATCAAAAAATATTATAAATAAGTAATAACGCCGTAAAGAATATTAAATAAGTAAAAAAAAAAATCCACAATAACTAAAATATTATATATACAGACAGAATAATTGTTATATTGCACAGTAGATTGCAGAGATTGCAAAGATTTTGATATTGTCAGTTTTTTGGGATGTGTGGTCTATCATTGGGATGACTGCAATAAATCCATTGTTTAAAATCACTGTAAAAAAAATGTCCTTAAGATTAATACAAATCAGATTTAAGTTAAAAACAGGAAGTACACAAGATTTTAAACCTTTTCATGGTTGTAATAGAAAATAACTCATTGCTTTTTTGTGTTTTATGAAACGATTTTCACACTAACTCTGCAACAGTAGTTAACAGTAGTGCACATTTCAGAGGAGTGATGGGTTAAACACAATATTTCATGTTTCCGTGGAATAAACACGTCTCCAGAGACCGCGGCTCGTCTATCAGCGGTGCCAGGTTGAAAAACACATGCAGGTCAGAAAACGCCTGACTTTACCTCCTCTCCTACACAAACACAGGCCGGCCGAGGCAGAGCGCGGGTCGCCGGGAACTTGTGTACGCTGTTTATCTCATTATGCAAAGCGGCCGAGGGATGCAAGAGGCCGTGGAATAGCATAATCTGTGGAGTTCATTTGGAGTCTCTCATATGTCTGAACATCGTCTGTATTGATTTGTGTTCAGAGGGATCCTGAAGCTCTGGAGGATCAGGATGAAGTCGGTTGAGGCCTTGTTCAAACTTTCTATTATATTGATTATATTTCTCTGTATGGAAAAGTTACATCCTGCTTGGTGTTTTTATTTTTTTGCATCCTAGTTCATTTTTTTCACTCAGTAAGCAGAGTGTTAGCTTGATTGATGAGGAGATTTGCAAATCACAGACGCCTTTATGATATTAAATGCAAGTTCAGAGGACAGGGAGACACAATAAATCCAAACTTTGTCCAAGAAAGTTTCTTCTTAGTTTCAGACTGTTGTATATCTGTTGTGTTCTGTGATGGATGACCAGCGGTGATTCGTATCACAAAACCTCCTATACATTTGGCCCACAATGCACTGCACTTCTCAACAGGAAATGAGAAAGACTCTCCCCCTCGGCACAAACAATTTCCAACTTTTCAATTCCTCCACAGTGTCACTCCCTTTTGCTTTACTGGTCGACCCCTGACGGAGGCTCATGAGAGAACATCGTAATGAATGTGTTTCATAAAACGGAGATCAAGAGCGCCCGCCGCTGCAGCAGCCGTCAACTTTAAGTTCCTCCTCTGTGTCTTTAAACTTGTGCTTTATCATTGCGAGTAAGCGACAACAACCTAGCATCTCGCTAATTTCCTCTGCCGTTTGGCGACGAGGGCTATTAATGCCTCTTTATTGGGTGTCATTGCTCCATCATATCTCCCCTTCTGCCTCTCCACCAGCTCTCCGAGGCCATTTTGAAACCCCTCATCCTTTGTCTTCCATCCTCTATCTTACTCCCACTCATCTGTTACCCTCCTTCTCTCCCCTTCCCTGCAGCACATACAGTATTTAATAATGTTCAGTCCCTTTGCTCACTAACAACCACAGCAGCAGGCACCTAACAGTCTTAAAGAGACCCGGGGGGTCATTTCCCAGTTTTTCTTTCAGTTCACTGAGAAAAACCTCTTTCATCTCTTCCTCCCTTTCTCTATCTCTCTCTCTCTCTCTCTGTCACCAGGCCTTTCTCTCTCTTCATTTCTACCTCCTCGCTAGCGGCTGCATCACCCCGTCAAGGGGACGCTGGGAGAATCTTAAATGCTCAGGATGAATTGTTTGTCTTAGGTAGGGGTGGGTCAAGTGGCAGCAGGTTTTGAGGAAAAAAAAACTCTAAGCTTGGCAGGGAATGCATGGAAGCAAAATCGCTACAAGAAAAGTGGCGTGGAAAACTCGTCTCCTCGCGTCCTCCATCATATGGAAGGCCTTAAGCGGGGCGGGGCCCGTGATGGAGAGGTGTGGGAGGGGTGGAGGGGGGCGATTGTAAGGCAGAGATGGGTGGGTTATTAATTTCCACTATGCAGTATCATGCAGCTGGTGGCTCCAAAGCGAGGTTTGGCGGTAATGAAAATGGCCCGAGTCGAAGATTAATGGCTCATAAAGACGGAGCGTTTAGATGGGACGGCCGCCTCAATCTGGACGGCGGTGACTAATCGCAACGGACGCACGCACAAATGCTCGCTCGCGCACACATAAACATGCAGATACACACACACACACCATCTCTCTGTTTTGGACTCCCCTCTCCACCTCCGTCCCCCCACCGCTTCATTTCTGTGTCCCCCCTCTTCTTCTTGTTCTGGTGTGAATTGTGGCGAGGTCAGAGTTCATGGCGTGCAGAGAATTATCTTGATTTATGCCCCCTGAGCTCGGTGCTGGTCGGCGGTGTGCAGCGTGGCAGGCGGTCTGTGGACCGTGTGGCCGGTGAGATGTAGGGGTGAGGTCCCCCGTCCCCCCCCCTTTGCCCCCTATTTTTTTTTTTTTTTTTTCCTTAATAGCAGCGGCGGTGACAGGGCCACCGCATCATCAAGCCGGACAAATGGGCTCGCTGGGCGCCAGCGATTTTTCCTCCTTTGCAGCTGAAGGTGCATCATATATCTCTAAAAAAAAAAACACCCAATAAGGTTGTGAGAAAGCTGTTTTTAACACAAATTGATTTGGATGCTTTACGATGTGTGTGTGTGTGTGTGTGTGTGTGTGTGTGTGTGTGTGTGTGTGTGTGTGTGTGTGTGTGTGTGTGTGTGTGTGTGTGTGTGTGTGTGTGTGTGTGTGTGTGTGTGTGTGTGTGTGTGTGTGTAATAGCGGCTTGGGAGGATGATGCAGTTCAGAAGCGATGGCAGCACAGGCCATAAAACAAGTGATTTTCAACAAAGACAGAGAGTCAATCCGGTTTTATACTGTTAGGTTGACATGTGTACACACTATATAAAGCAGACATGGGTCATATGCTGCTTTGTTTGGCGCTGCTGAACCGGACACAGATGATTTATCACATCAGATCAGCTGTCAATCCCAGAAGACATCCACTAAATTGATTGGCTGCTGGTGTTAACACAGATCGCAGATTACGTTTGAGTGTTAGGAAGTAAAAAAAATGAAAAGATGAAAGAAATGCCTGTTTAAATCTCTAACTGGTTTGCGGCCTCGGTGGCGTTGTTAGACATGTGTGAGGAGACTTTGAGAAGCAAATCCTGGCCTCAGACTAGACTGTGGTCAGGATCTGAAAGACTAGACTGAGTTTAATCCTCCAATCTAAACATGCAGACTGTTGGTGTACAGCTGCAGAGGAGCTCCATCCAACACGACACGGAGAAAGATTTCCACCGTGAAATGCCTAGAGCATGGAAAAAAATCATCCCAGAATTCTGTTCAATAGGGCATGGAGGTAAATACAGAAAAAGCAAAAAGTTCCCACTGGGGCAGCCAATGCTGAAAATGTGTGTTCTTCAAAACCAACAAGTGACCATACTCTATCTCACCTATAGAGCAACTCCTGAAAATGGAGCCTCTATTGTTATGATGAGCATTGACGTTCCAGATTATTCACATTTCTAATAATACGCTTTTATCAGTCTGTCTTCATCTCTATCAATCCTTTTGGTTTACTTTCTATACTTGGTTTGTCTTTAGTTTAGTTTCCCTTTTAAGTGTGGTCATCTCTTTGGTCCCTTCTTGAAAAGTGAAGACAGAAAACTAGGAGGAAACAATATGGAGGTGGATCATTATACTGTAGGACAGCCAGGCCTCTTAAAGATCTGTGAAATATGGTTCTGTATTCCATATATGATGAGGGAGATGTGAAAGACTACCACAAGAAAGGGGTATGATTGTGTGATGTGAGGGTAGAAAGATGTGCGTTGACAATATCACAGAGTGTATATACAGGTATATGTCACAGGGGTAAAAACCTGCTCACTAGCTTGATCATCAATACTCAAATAACTCTTTTGATACACGTCACCATGATCAAATCCTTCCACGTGTAAGCGGTGTGTCCGATCCACGCTGTTGTCCCATAATCCTCTTGTGGTGGAGGAACATAATCTTCACATTATCCACATCCACCGTCCATAATTTGCGTTTTCCGAGTCCGTGCTCATTTCACATCGTTGTTCGAGACTCTGCTGAGGGTCCGTGTGCGTTTACAGTGTGACATACATGCCTGTATGATTACCGCTACACCCGTCTGTGTTTGCTCCCCGAGTCACACCTCATCCATCTGATCAGCCGCTGACACCCGGGTGACTGTTTGCCGTCAGTGCAGAAAATAAGGAGCGCTCGTGTCAGATTTATCATGCCTCCGCCATGTCGCCTATTTCTCCCATGAACCCTGGTTCGCCGTGACTACCCATGCAAAGATGTGTTTCAGGTTGGGGGTGGAGGTGTTAGGGAGGTGTGTGTGTGTGTGTGTGTGTGTGTGTGTGTGTGTGTGTGTGTGTGTGTGTGTGTGTGTGTGTGTGTGTGTGTGTGTGTGTGTGTGTGTGTGTGTGTGTGTGTGTGTGTGTGTGTGTGTTCTCATCAACTCACCTGACAGCGTGACATGAAAATGTATTTGTTTTTATGTTGTAAGAGGAGACCATTTGGGGTAAAAGGGGGCTCCTAAACTCCATCCAAAACCTCATCTTCTACACTGCTAACCCCAACAAATTGGAACGCCCCCCCCCCACCCACCACCTCCTTCTTCTCCTCTTGGAGCACCCTTGCACATGGCCTGTCAACCATGCTATCTATCTCTTCTTCAGTGGTCCGCTGCATGTTAGGGTCAAAGGGCTCAGGGGTTGCGTGGCGGCGCCTTTTGCTGTTTACCTCCATTTTTTTTTTTTTTTGACAGAAGCCTATTTGCTCCCGCTGTGGCCTCGTGCGACTTTACTTTGAGCCTGCACCAGAGCGGAAAAAAATGGCGCGAGAGAGGCTGACATCACGGCTTCCTTCCGTGGTTATGGTGAGGGAATCCACTGTGCTGATGAGGGGGGGAAGAGAAGATGGGAGGAGGGGTTTGAAGAACAAGGGAGTCAGGGAGGGAAGAGGAGGAGGGACTGCTGATTCAGCACTGCAGTATAGATTTTCCACCCCCACCCCCCCACACCTTACCCGTTACACTCCCTTCTGCAAGTCAGAGCCAGTCCCTCCCAAATGAAGTTCCCAGTTCGCAAATCTAATTTCTCTCCCCCCCCCTTTTTTTTCTGGGGGAAAACCTATTGAGGGGCATTAGATTTTCCCTGCCACATAATATCAAGCGAGCAGTGCCTCTAAAGAAATCACCCCTCTTGAAAAATAAATGACAAATTGGGTTTGGGGGTCCTGTGGCGCTTGTGTGTGTGTGTGTGTGTGTGTGTGTGTGTGTGTGTGTGTGTGTGTGTGCGTGTGCGTGTGTGCTAGCTACACGGCGTGCGAACCCTGACCCAGCTGAATGAAGGGTGGAAAAAAACAATTCCCACACATTCACTCCCAGTGTGTGGAGAACTTTTCATTCTTTGGGGTTTGGGGAGGTTAAGGAGGGAGAGATTTACAGAGTTAGGACGAAGCTGCAGCTTTTGGCAGATCTGCAGATTTACACATGAATTCCCACACACAGAAAAAAAAACCACCTTATACATCACACAGTAATATATACCTACAGGCCTGTAAGCATGTATAGGTTCAGACGCCTACAAACATATGCAACAAATGCACACACACACACACACACACTCACATATATATAAACACTGACATACACACACCTCCCTGCAGATATATGCAGCTTCTAAATCCCTGATGGATAAGGCCTCCTCGCTGATAACTGAGCGTCTGTGCAGCCGGAGACTCTCTCCGCTGTCTAATTACCCCGAGCCGGAGCAGCGGTGGGTAGGGCTATTCATTTCCACGCTGAAATAGCCCCCGATAACGCGGCTTCTTTTCTTTTTTTGTGTGTTGTACAGTATCGCAAGGGGCAAAGTGATTGAATTACAGAGCATCCCCCCGGTGACTAAGAGGCGGTAATTACGGCGTAATTTAAGATTACATTATTAACCGGCTGACTTTATTAGAATGTAACTTCACCTCTGCAGTTAGTCACATCCTTATCATAAAATAGGAGATGATTAAGGGGAAAGAGGAAATTGCCACAATTGTCCTTTTGTAACTGCGAGTGCGTCGGGCTTATTAGCCGAGCCACGGGAGGATTTCACCGCCGTGTTTTTCACAGGCTTCTAAAAGGTAATGTGATGCTGACCTGCAAGAGAAAACCCACCCGCATGATAGTCTGTGGGTGTAGAAATGTCTCCACCGTATGATTGGTGATGTTTATCCAACAGTTTTTTCATATCTACTTTTGATTTCTGGAGACGTGAAAAGGCCAACACACATACACATAAGTTTTGACCCCACTTCCTAGATATTTCTACATGTTTCACGTCTTCCTGTCGTCACTATACCCTCTTTTTGTGATCTTTCTCTTATCAACAGTGTTCCCTTTTGTCTTCTGTGACAAAGCAGTTTCTTTAAAAATGCTTTTAGGAAACAAAAGAACTTGACATGACTACACTTGACCTGCTGATATTACGCGTTTGAATGCCGACTCATTTGGCACCCCGTCTCCTTTTTCATCGTCTTTATTGATTTGCTGTAGTGGAAATATTTAGTTTAAGACAGGTAGCTGGTTCTTCTCATGATCAGACCACGTGTTTTTTGTATTATTGTGTCATTTTAGGAAAGTGCCTTTGGATGTGCAGTTGCGTTTATGTATGTAGCTGTTAGGGTCACTGAGGAGTAGGACCCATCCATCATCCATCCATCCTAGAAAATGCATCTTTTTCTTTCCATGCTGGCCTTCAGTTCCTGCTTTATCGACCTTTTAACCCCCCTAAAAATTGAGCTTCTTGAACCAATAAAACTTTCCTTCACCTCCTAAACCTTAGATGACTTTTCCATTATACCAACTGACGACGTCTCAGTGAAGCAGCGGAGGAGTTACTGTTTGTTCAGGTGTTTGAGACGAGAAACTGGACAAAAATATGTAAATGAGAAGCAGTCATTTGTGGGTTCAGCTGTATTAAAACACAGTTTGGGTGATGATTAAGGGCAGAACGGAGGTTTAACCAGCTCAGACTCGCACACATTCTGTTGTTTACCGATCACAATACGATGAAGAGGAGATAGTTAGGTGTTTCAGGAAATGGACTGAAAACAACACTGTGTTAGTTTCACTCCAATTTATTCAGTTTAGTGTGGATATATTAAGTACATTAGTAATTTAGCAGCAATTTATCTGCCTTCATTCGCTAAACACTGCCTTTGAGGAGGGGAGAGGGATCTAAAACATGACCGGACAGAAACAAATCCACACTTGAAAACACATTAAAACACTCCAAAATGGACAAATAACATCCACATTTTTGCCCTTTATCCTCTCACCACAACACAAAACATCACCAAACAGTCCGACGAAACAGCAGCCCTGAGTCAAAGTTGACCTGAAACTGAAACAAGATTAACACTACGCAAATCCTCTCAAAGTGCAAAAAAAAAAAAAAAAAAAAACATGAGCCAGGCCACGGATAATGATTACACATCCCTTCATTAGCATCATATCAGTGTTTGGATTAGACTCAACAATAGCGGAGCATTGTAAAAGCTGCCATCAAGCAATCGTAGGACAGTAGCTCTCACTCACAATGTGGCTGGAAACCGTAAGACATTGAATTGGTCACAAACAGGTGGTGGGCTTGAAAGCAGCATCAGCTTCACCTGTTAACTTACCTTTGCAAGCTGTTTGCCCGCAGTAATTACTGGGAGAGGCCCATCGGCTGCACAAACTCACTATTTCACCTTAAAGGAGCTGCAGAAGACGGTCAGGAGTAGAGAGAGAGAGAGAGAGAGAGAGAGAGAGAGAGGTGGGCAATGGGGTCGGGTCGTGTCAATACCACTCCTTGCAGTTCAGCACGTGTAAATTGATCTTTTCCAATTTCACACTAGTGGCAGCTGGGAAAAAAATCACTGGGCCTGTACGTCCAGAGGTGACGTGTGGAGAGGGATAAAGGATGTTTGGGTTTCATCCAAAGAAAGAGAAGATGATGCAAGAAGGAGAGGAGAAAGAGAATGTATAGAGTGTTTAACTGAGTCCTAAAACAAGGAAATGTGTCAGAATTGTTGAATTTTAAAGCTTTTACGTGTCTTAAAAAAGGCAATTGCTTGCAAGTGTCTAAATAAGAGGAACTCTAGTCCACCTTTGTCTTCTCGTGGTGTCGTGAAGTCAAGAAACCATGGTGTAGTTCATTTTTAGCCATTAGCTTTAGCTTCGGCCAAAGAAATCGATGCTTCAGAAATCATAAACGGTGTGTTTATTTGTGAAGATTTTCTTGCTGGAAAAAACGTGAGCATTTATCTAGCACCTTATTTTCTGCAAGAACCCAAACTCCAATGTAGAAGTATCTCATTGGATGCTTTGTCCAGTGAACCAGTGCAATTCTGACTTTCTTGTTGGACTACAGAAAAAAACATTCATCCCTGCAGCACCCTGATGAGGGTATTCAATATCCATGAATCCTGAATATCAATCTTTACATTTGTAGTAAACCAACAGAAATCATAAACTTTCCTCTGATAAGTATGAAATCCTATACATCCCATAAATGCCAACACAGCAATTATTGACAACCATATTTCTCCAGCACTTCCGCTGATCACATTGTGAGCGTTTCATGTGTGTAAGTGAAAAGGTTTCTCCAAAAGAAGAATAGAAAAACTGAGAATGCTCTTCACAGTTACAGTAAGGAGACGACTAAAGCTACTGATGTGTGTGTGTGTGTGTGTGTGTAGGCAGTAGTGTGTTTTGTTTGTTGGGTTTGTCACCGTCATATGGATGTGTGTGTGTGTGTGTGTGTGTGTGTGTGTGTGTGTGTGTGTGTGTGTGTGAATCTCTACCTCCCTCTTTTCCTCTCGTCTTCACACACACAAACACACAAAACCCTCTCTAGTACAGTAGCTATCTCTGCAACTCTGAATGAACTCTAGCTTGTCAGAGCTGCGGGCATCAACAGCTTCTAAATATTTGGGGAAGAAGGAGGAGGGTGGCAGAGACGAGTAGTGTGTGTGTGTGTGTGTGTGTGTGTGTGTGTGTGTGTGTGTGTGTGTGTGTGTGTGTGTGTGTGTGTGTGTGTGTGTGTGTGTGTGTGTGTGTGTGTGTGTGTGTGTGTGTGTGTGTGTGTGTGTGTGGGAGATGGTTGGGCACAGATAAACAAGGAACTCTACCATATTTGAACACAGGAGAAAACTGGAAGTCCATGTAGGGACGTGCAGTGTGTATCATCATGGATGTTTGTGTGTGTGTGTGTGTGTCTGCCCACCCTGACCTTTGACCTCCCGTCTTACAATTGGCTCTTGGCTATGTGTGTGTTGTTTAGACCTGATGGTGGACTTGATGGGCTTTAGATTTTGGTTCAGTTTAAACATGATTGTGCTATTGATTTCAATTTGGGGAGACGGTATTTATCGTGTTGCACATGAAAAATGACAGAAATAATGTAAAAGATGAGAAAAGAGAGCTTTGAACAGACTGATTGCTGCGGTGAATTATGGTTTGTTTTAGGTGTAGACATTAGTATCATCCATCCTGTGGTGGAAAATGGACCCATTGTTGGAACTAGTTAGATAAACATGGAGGAAATTGGCTTTATCCTTAAGTAAAACAATTATCTGTTTACATTCAATTATCAATACAAAATTCAAGTGAACCTTCGAAATATTGAAGAAAAAAATAGGTGCATTTCATTCAACTTGTCCGAGCGAAAATTATCAAATTTTGCCTCTTCCATATACTTTTCTAATGCAACAGTTATGTAATACAATATTTGAATGGAAACACTGTTACTGATGTTAACAATAGTTTGGTATCACACTAGAAACCATGTATATTCAAAATGTCAACTTTTTCAGAAACTAATACCCGTTTCCAATGTGCTTTGTCTTGGCTTCTTAAATTGAAGGTCTACATGTTCCTTTTTTAAAAAGAAAATCTTATTTACAATCTTTATTTAAGAGGAAATAGTTTATGTTTGAATGCTTTTTTAAATGTTTTGGGGTTTAAATTTCTTCTGTGGTTCAGTTTGTGGATTTATATTTAATCATAGTTCATCTAAAGGATTAGGTTTAGTCAATGGAGGGGTGTTTAGTCAATGGAGTGTGTGTGTGTGTGTGTGTGTGTGTGTGTGTGTGTGTGTGTGTGTGTGTGTGTGTGTGTGTGTGTGTGTGTGTGTGTGTGTGTGTGTGTGTGTGTGTGTCCACCTCTCACACCTGTGTGTCCATGTTTGTCTGTGTGTGAATGCAGCCTCTTATTAATGCATGAGCGCTGCGTGTGTGAGGGCCCGTGGCTCTGTAAACATTACCTCATCACTGTCATGCTGCGGGGGCCCGGGTCCCGTCCCCCCCCGTCGGCCCCCAGGTCTGTGGGAACTGAAGCCCACTCTGCTGGCTGGAACAAAGGGCGGCCCTCCCTTGCCCCCTCGCCCCCTCACCCCCAGCCACCACTGCCCCCAGTCCACCTCGCAACAAAAGGGGCCACGGGGCCTTAATTCCCAGGCAACGATATAAATGGTGGCCCCCCCCGACTCCCAAGGACGAGGCAGGAACGAATGGGCCTGAAAACCGAATGGGAGGTGGAGGGGGGGAGAGAAATGGCAAAGAAGTCATGAAAGAGATGCCCCCACCTCCTCCTCCTCAACCAAGAGGTCCTTTTGTTGGTTGGGGTGAGGGGACAGGGGGTGGGGGGTGAGGGGACCGGGGGTGAGACGAGACAAAGGACAGGTCGGAGAGAGTGGCAGGGGTCAAAACTGCCAGCCACCCCCCCCTCCACACATATCCCATCATACTCACGTTAGAAAACGGACGGAGGAGATAGAAATCCTCACATTCCTAAACGTGGATTACTGCGGTGGTTCTTATACCGGAGAAGTTTATCTGCTTCATGGTGTTTCCTCCCAAAATGAACATTTGTTTATCTGTTTCTCACCTTCTGTCACCTTGAATTCTTGAAGAATACTTTGTTTTTCTGCTCATACCTCCACGGTGAACACTTCTTGCATAAACGGTCAGACAATTTCTGTCTGTTTTTGAGTGTTTTAGCGAAGATGCATGTGTTTGGGAAGTACTGACGATACCACTTGATGAATGATACATGGAGTATACTGCATGAGTCGTGTGAGAGTTTGTAAAATACTGTTTGAATATAGTTTTGATGTCGTTAAACGTGGCCCTGATTTTTTTAAATTCATCAATACTTTTCTTTCAACCTTCAAGGCAAAAAAAAATATATTTCTTCAAGAATTCAAAGTAACACAGAGGTGAGTAAGAGTCTTAGATTGGACAACCCAGAAAATGAGGAGCTTGAGAGGAAGGACACCTCCTCTTTTGTCTCACTACCAGGCTTATTTACCATTTATTACATATAAACCTCATTTTGTTTGGTGTAAAATGTGTAACTGCACTGGTGGATTCTTCATGGAGGTGACTGGGTGCGAAACATCAAAGCACTTTTAATGAAATTAATACTGAAAGCCCACAAATCGACCATTTTTTTGCAGTGTAGTTGAGGCGAGGAGTCCGCTGGGTCGGTGAAGTGGCTGGGGGGGGGCGGGGAGAGTGCGGGATAATTGGGGCTATGTTGTATCTAGTGTCCGTGGCACTTCAGTGCTGGGGGTCAGGGACCTGAAAACACTGGCTGAACAGTTACCAATCATTTCAAACCCCCGGCCGAAGAAAAGCATCGTGGGCCAGCTTTCTCTCAGGGGCCACGGCCTGTGGAGGTTCAAAGGGACAGTGTGTGTGTGTGTGTGTGTGTGTGTGTGTGTGTGTGTGTGTGTGTGTGTGTGTGTGTGTGTGTGTCTTTTGAAGCGTAAGACGAGCTCCGAGGCTAGAAGCTTGAACAATTAGAGCAGTTTTACTTCCCTCCCTCTATCTCTGCTCTCACATACACACAAGCTTTTCCCCCAAACAAAGATTGCTGCTCCGTCGTCTCCACCTCTTCTTCATTCAGCAGACAATATATTTAACTTCTGAGCACTCGATGACATATACAGCGTTTCCTCCTCCGACGTGATAATGCGCTCTTGAGAAATTGAAATTTAATGTTTTGGTTCATCTTTAAGCGAAACATTTTTTATCGCCACAAACAGCAATAAAGGGGAATTTCGACGCCATTTGCCCCGCGTACGGTTTGTGAGGCGTTTAATTTTTTTTTTTTGCTCCCAGGCACCCACACTCACCCCAACTTTTTCTCCCTCTTCCTCTGCATAACATTGTGGCCACAGATTGTGTGGAATGCAATTAGAGCGGCTAAATTAAGTAGTAATGGAGAACCAGGTCTCCCTACCAGTGTTGCCCTGGCAACCGGCGCTCACAACACCGCCTCTAGTAGTTTTGCTACTTTATCTGCAAAATGCACAATTGAGCTTTAAACCAGCTCTCTGTCTGCAGGAGCCAGGGCGGAGGGGAGGATAAAGGATGGGAGGAGGGGGGAGTGAACAGCTGCGTGCTCTGAGGTTTTTTCTCTGCGTCTTGTGATATTTGCCGGCCGTCAAATATTTATCCCACAAACCGTCTAATGCGGCGTGATGCGCTCCCGCGTGCGGATGAGGGGGCCAGATTTTTCAAAGACGGCCCCTCAAAGGGTGACGTGTGTTCGGCGAGCTTTGATTGCCGCTCTCCCCCCTCCAGTGTCGGCTCTATACGTGACGGAGCGAGCAGAGAGGCTTCGCTTTGTAAACAGCCTGTAGTCGCGGGGGCCTTGTTGACTGATGTGACAAAAAGCTCTGTGAATCAGAGACGAGCCGCAGATTTTAGGAAATGGGATTACATGTGAATGAAGTGGAAGGTTGCAATCACACCTGCAGACTTTTGGTCTGAAGTTTTACTTTGCCGATGTTTGGCTTCACACTTCTCAATTTAAAACCAGGACTTGTAAAAAAAAAAGTCAAGTACATGACAGTTTCTTCCTGCCAGGTGAGAGGTTCTGGCAGCAGGAGTTGAACAACTTCTTCTCTGCCATAATTTAGCCTCTCTGGTGTTGAGAGCCAGCATGAGTCACAGCTATCAGAACCTCTCCCTTATCTTCCAGATGATCGGAGCCGTTGCTTTGCCTCTGCTGGCACATGCTACTCTCTGGAGTTAGCTGTATTTAAGCTACTGTTTGCAGTATTTTGTAGTTTGTAAATGCAGAAGGTTAAAGAATGTGTCAGAAGTGCACTCTAGAGATGCACAAAGGCTATGAGTGCAGAAGAATTTTAGGTGAAGAAGATATCCTGATATGAGGTCAAGCTGATGACTCACCACCAACCAGGCAGTTTTCTCTTTTTTTTCTGCTGCAGATATTCTCCTAAAAAACTTTTAAAAGCCAAATGTGAATCTTTTCCAACCTTTCCGACTCACACAAATTTATCATATTTCAGAGTCTAACTGTTCGCTGCAAAGCTCCATCAAATCCTGTGTATTGGTAAAGATGGAACACGAGTTTACACGAGGACTAAATGGAGAGAATATGACCTTTGGATGCTTCCGTGCATGCAAACGGGTAACAGGTGTTGTGTTTATTATCTCGCTGGCAGTCATCTTTGAACCGAGCGTTCGTGCCCAAAGTCAGGCTTTTGTTTGCGAATCAGACTTAAGTGAAGATAACCAGGCCACCTCGTTGTCCTCCACAGATGTCCGCGTGATGTAATTTCACATATGCACGCACACGCAACCCAAACGTATGCGCGCAGACTGTTTGTTTTCCCTTTTTACAGTTTCACACAGCAGCTGCGTGCGTTTTAAAGATGACCAGGTGCCACAGGGTTTTTTAATTTGACTCGACACACGCACACACACACGGGAGCGTTGTGAGCAGGACACACACAGGTGCTTAGTGAACCTCTGACTGTAGCCGTGCCAAGAGGATGTCCCGACCAGACCCAACATGTGTATGGCCCACACATGTTGCAGGAGATTAGGCCTCTCCACAGCAGACAAAATGTATCTGAATGGACTCCATGTGTTTCCACTTTGCTTGGAAACATTTTTCTTTGGTGGTAATTTGTACTTTAAAAAGGGGGCTTGGCTAAACTACTGTGTCTGTTGAAAAATGAGTGACCTCGCTCCGTGAGAGCAGCCAGGTGTGTTGAAGTGGAGCAAGAAAGTAGTTATCCGTTAAACAGGCCCTATTATGCTATTTTCTGGGTGCATATTTTTATCTCAAGTTCCAGTTCCAACATGTTTACATGCGTTAATGCTCATAATCCTCCTTGTTTCTCTCATTTGGCTGTCCTGCAGCACCTCTTCTCACCCTCTCTCTGAAACGCTCCGTTGTAGCGCTTGCTCCTCCCTCCAGAAAGCAAAGTCTGCTCTGATTGGTCAGCTAGCCCGCTCTGTAGTGATGACCACATAATGTTACGGAAGTGAAGGAGAGAATTCAGTTGAGCCGTTTCAGGAGCTCAGGAGCTTCTGAGGGGGAGGGTAACTCCTTTTAGGCGTGGACTTCAGGTTTTACACTCTACGGACCTTTTACATGTACAGAAATATATATAACACACTAAAGGAGAGGGAAAAAGTGGAAAAGCATAATAGGGCCACTTTAAGTCTCATTATTGGTGGTACAATCATCTCTTTGTAGTCCATGCTTTAGTAGACAGTATACAATCATTTTTTATAGAAGATTTGTTCAAATATGGTTAAAAGGGTCTACTTTTCCTGTGTCCTATCATGAAACTATCATGAAATAAGTTAGTAGGTAAGTTGACCAATGGGATAAACTCATTGGTGTTGTGCACTAAGAGATTCTCACACCTTATATGATGCTGCAGAGGTGTGAACGAGCAGACTGCAGTCCACAGTACAGGTGGTAAGGCTCCAGGCAGTATTAAAGGCAATGTGAGATGTCTAACACTTTAGCATCACCGATGTTGTGACATCTCTGATGTTGGAGACGTATAAATACACACCGCTCGCTATTTCGGTGTCTGCTCATCTGGCTAGGTGAGAAAGTAAGGTAGGAAAACAGGAGTGGAAGAGGAAAGTGAAGGAGAGAAGAGAAAGCATGCTGGTTTTATTGGTGCTGGGAGCTCGGCATGATGGGAGCCAGGAAAGCCGGCCAAGGTGTGTTGTTGTGGTCTACCGGCGCGGCCATCGCGGGGGTCTGCTTGGAGAGAACATCACACCGCTTCATCGCCGTGGCAGCAGCCAACCACAGGGGGCCTGTGCCAAGACGCTTGGCCAGCAATCCCACAATCCTTTGGTGCGTGTCACTGATGAAGGAAGAGACCTCCAGTTCACAGCCAGAGCTTTTGGATCCGCATCAATTCAGAGCGGACTGTCGTTTTTGTTTTGATAAAACATCAAATGTATTAGAGGAATGATCACACCGAGCTCTGTTCAGATCACCTGCTGAATCTTTTCTGTAGTTCTTTCTTCACCAACCTATGCTTGTTCTTTTTCTCCATTCTGTGTTATTTGGCATTGTCGTCTTATTTTCAAGACCAAAACCAACCACACTTCAGTCTTTTTTAACACTTTTCTCAATCGTGTATAATTCTTAAGAAGGTTAAATAATCACCTAGAACAGCTGGGCTCTGTAGTTTTTTTGCAAACATTACTCAAACAGACATAAATGGTGTTTGTTAGGGACTATTTCCAGCTGTGGATTAGTTCCAAACTAATAGAAGCAACTAATACCGGCCTATTCTCAATCAAAGAAGTCAGAGTAATACGGTTAGCCATCTTTGTTCGGACTATGGAGCCTCCTTGTCGTTGTACACTATAGTGTACAGTTTGAATATGTCAGTTCAGCACAGTGTGATTGGTAGATGCCTTTATTCGTAATGCAAAAACTGCAGAAACATGTACATTTTCTGCACAATTACCACATTTGCTAGCTTTTCCCCTGCAGAAGAGGCACTATAGTGTGGGATAACTAGCTTCACCTGTCCACAAAAAACATAAATAAACTTGTGTTACTGCAGAATGCTGTTTTTACTTCTTTAGCCCATCTCTTTTGTTGGTTGCTCTAGTCTAAACCGTACTGGTTTTGCAAAAAGTTTAGGTGACTCGGGGGGGGGGAGAAGTCAGGCGACTGGCAGAAAGAGAGTGTGTTTTATAGCATAATGTAATCCATTATGAGTGCTTTAACTAGGCCACCCTTTCACATAGCCGCTAGACCACAATAGCTCTCCTCCTGCTGGCCTCCCTTCTCCTAATATAACAGATCAAAGCAAGAGGGACTTCTTGCACTCTGAAGTCGACGGTTCATTCACTTAAATGCTGGTTTTCTTAACATAAGAAAAATATATAAGTAGTATCCGACAAACAGCTTACAAATGAGAGTCAACATCTCGTTCGGAGCTCTCGCCTCATATGGAGGAGGTGTGAGGAGGCATCAGGAGGTGCAGAGAGGCTAGAAAACAGCACGAAGGAGGTGTGTGTGCGCAAAGACGGACAGAATGTGCCCGCTTCTTCCGTCTCCCTGCCTCGGCGGCTTTGACATAGTGTGGAGTGTGAATCGTGTCTCGGTTACACGCTCGGAGGCAGCGGTCAGGGTGTGAAGCAGGAATCACACGTGGATGCGCCAGGACATGCATGCGGACCTTCACACTGAGAATCGCACATGCATATGCATGTCTGTGCATTAAAGCAGAGGAGAACCGCAGGAACGGATTTGGTTTTGATTTTTCTTAATGACACATGTGATGAGACAGCTGAAACAACTAACTAAAATACCTTAACAAGATAAAAGTTGAATTTTTTTCATTTTTTTTATCCACAAACCCAACTAACTGGCCGGCTGTGGCGTAGTGGAGAGCAAGGTAGTTCTCCATTCAGAGGGTCGGTGGTTCAATACCCGGCTTCGGCAGTCGATGTGTCCTTGGGCAAGACACTTAACCCCAAGTTGCTCCCGAAGGCTTGCCATCGGTGTGGACTGGATGTTGCATGAATGTTAGTTAGAGTCTGATGGTGGCACCTTGCATGGTAGCCTGTCATCAGTGTGTGAATGGGTGAATGATATGTAATATACTACTGACTGTAAGTCGCTTTGGATAAAAGCGTCTGCTAAATGACCGTAATGTAATGTAATGTAATGTAACTAGAATTTAGCATTCTTCAAAGACAAAAATCAACTGAAAGTTTCCTCTGCTGATGTACAGTATTTTTGACACCGCTGTTGGTTCCAAATGTCCTGTAACAGACTTTTAAAAGATTGAGAAGGACGAGAAAGCAAGAAAGTGGAAAAGGTGGTGAAATAAGAAAAGGAAAGGAATTTAGTTTATGAAGTTTGGGAAATATAATTGTAGTCTTCCGAGGGGAAGGGACGGAGAGGAAGTGCAGCGGAGTCCCTCTCACACACACACACACACACACACACACACACACACACACACACACACACACACACACACACACACACACACACACACACACACACACTACCTGGGGAGTGTGGATACAGTGCTCTCCTCTTTGGCCAGAGGCTGGTAAATAATGGATGTGTTGGTGGAAGCGCAGGCAGTTTGAAATGTAAATGTGACGGATGGAGAGGGTGTATGTGTGCACGGACGGATCATGGGTTTCTGTGTGAATGTGTATGTGTGTGTGTGTATATGTGTGTGTGTGATGCTGTCACTTGTGGCTGCATGGGGCTGCTTATGTGTCTAGAATGGTGATGGGTCCGTCCTCCCTGAAGGGAAGAAGGAGAGGAAGTGCAGTGTGTGAGTGCTCCAAAGGAGTGGACGCGAGGGAGGGAGGGAAGGAAGGAAAGCAGAAGAGAGGGATGAGGAGGGAGAGAAAGACCAGATGGACGAGGAGGAAGAAGAGGCTAATTAGCTCTGCTTTGACCCGAGAAATCCCAAGTAGTTATGAGGTGCACCAAGAGATAAAGTGTTGATGGGACTAATGTCGGAGTATTCCTGTCTTACGGGCTTACGGTACCCATCTCAGCTGTAGGACGACTGAACACTGACAACAGACTCATATCACCTAACTTCTTACTTAAATTACAGGCACCATGCTATGCAGTCCCCTTTCCAAATGAGCAGCGTCTTCATGCTTCATTACTAGTAGCTCACCTGTAGCAGCACGTCCCTCCACCAACTGATGGTTCCACCCTAAACATACACCCATAAACCGACAGAAACATAAACAGTTGAAGCTCTCACCAACCGGCACACTTCCACATGATCTTTTACTTTTCACCACCGATAAAACACATCCTGAAACGGACCAATTTCAAAGATGCACCTGCTAGTGATGACTTGATAAACTCACCACTCATTGATTCTCGACAGCCAATGGTTCAGAACATAAAGTGCTCTTTTGATTCTCTGATCTTTGGTTATCAATCCCTAATTCTGGACCTCAAATTGCTCTCTGAAACACGATTAAGAGCTTTTTTTGCGACCAAGAGAACATATGATAGTGTTGAAAATGAAAGACCAAATTGTGATACAGAATTTAGTAACCAAGCCGACACTGTGAGCTCCATTCAGCTCGTCTCACTGTGCATTCAGGCTTTTCATCGAGCTGCAACTGTGCCACATAATGCATCATGGGAGCTTCTAGTCCCTGGTGGATCGTTTAGCTCCCAGTGAGAGTGCCTTGTGTTAAAACTACATCCCTGGTCTAATGCAGTGGTGGAGGTCAGCTCCAGCATATGGCTGTGTGTGTGTGTGTGTGTGTGTGTGTGTGTGTGTGTGTGTGTGTGTGTGTGTGTGTGTGTGTGTGTGTGTGTGTGTGTGTGTGTGTGTGTGTGTGTGTGTGTGTGTGTGTGTGTGTGTGTGTGTGTGTGTGAGAGAGATGCCAGCTGGCCAAACACGACAGAGGCGAAGGATGCAGTGACTGAAAGAGAGGAGGGAGAGATGAAGGAAGAAAGAAGGAGAAGAGGAGGAAGTGAGATTGGGAAGGAAGGAAAGGATGGATGGATGGAGGGACAGACGGCGATGGAGAGAGGTGGGAAGGTGAAAAGCATGGAGGGGAAACAAACGTGGAGAAACTGGCATCTGTTGCCCTCCCAACCCCCGCCATCACCACTGTCACCACCAGCTCCCATTGGTGCAGTGCGTGCGTGCGTGTGTGTGTGTGTGTGTGTGTGTGTGTGTGTGTGTGTGCGCGTGTGTGTGAGATGAGACAGAGAGAAAAAGTCCAGATGGTCCGAGGGGAGAGTGACAAGTGGCTGTCGGGGGATTCAGACAGCCTGGCCCTCTGCTGCCCTGCTGGCACACACACACACACACACACACACACACACACACACACACACACACACACACACACACACACACACACACACACACACACACACACACACACACACACACACACACCTCCATCTCCATCTCTTTGTAGGACCTCTACCTCCTGTAGGCAACCTGTTCACCCTGTGCAGCATCTGTTTGTGGAACGACCGGCCATACCTTAGGTGTCCGGCAGAAACAGGGATGGATATTTTTACACCTTTGAACATAATAAAGTGGTTTTTTTTCTTTGTTCAAAACAAAGTGGGAAAGCTGAAGTTGTTGCTTTTTGTATTTAGGCCATTATAATTGAAAAGAAAATAAGGAATTTATCATTTGAAATATACATCAATGGTATATCAGGTGGCTGTTTGGAGTTGGGTTCACCTTACACGGCTGTGTGGAACTAGACTGCTAACCTGATGAATGCAAGACATGTGTTAGCGTATTGTTTATGCACTTGCTAATATTTATTAAGTTGCCGTCACTCATTATTCTTTACCGCCTGGAATCATATGTTATGCCTCACCCTTCCCTGTGATGGACCCATATCTTTCCTCTTTATGATTAGAAAAAGGTTGTTTTGTGCAGTTGCATCAAGAGAACGAGCACGCTGTCTTTCTCAGTCACAGCCTCTGAAATCATTTAATATTACTAATAATGTGATTAAGGGATTTTAATACAAACAGCATTTTGTCCCACATATGGCATTCCAACTGTTTGACACACACCAGTGATGCTTCTCTGCAGGAAAGACAGATATATTTTTATAAATCAGACGAGCTCCTCGCCTCATGAACGTAATAGTAAAACTATATGTTTCTACTATCTGAATATTCCCATAAAATTGTCCCATTTATCAGCTAAATTAGCATTTGATAGCCACAATAGCAACAAGCAGTTCAAATACTTGAGAGTTTTTAGTCGCTCTGCCTCGTAGAATATAAATATCTGATACTGTCTTGCTCTCTGATATTTGTGCCAGATTCTTTGTGCCTCTTTGTCCCACTTTCCTAAATTTCCCTTTGACTCTCTCCAGTGTTTTAACACTACATGTGCGCTGACCGACTGGCCGCCGAGGCCGACAGAGGGATTGTTACAACCCGTCAGAGTGTGTGTGTTATCTGTCATTTCTGCGCCATGGGACTCAGTTTAATGGATAAAGCCTGCGGAAAGCCCACACCGACAGCCTCTTTATATCTTTATGGGTCATACACTCATCTTCCCAAACACCCTTAATACGCTTTATCTCCCTCCTTCTCCTCGTTCTCTGGCTGCGAGTGGACACACACACACACACACACACACACACACACACACACACACACACACACACACACACACACACACACACACACACACACTCATCTTAACTCAGTTGCCCTTGATTTGTGTGATCCTGTGATTCTCTTTTTATTTTCCCAGGGACTGTCCTGCTCGTCCTTTTCTGAAATGAGAGGAAATGAAGGATGGGACTTTGGGCTCTCCGAGGCCGCGACCCCTCGTAGTCCCACAGCAAGGATCCCTGGGATATGTAGGCGCCTCCGGACTCCGGGGGGACACCAGGGGGGTCTCCTTCGTCGGGCAGGATGGCATGTGAGTGTGTGAATTGGAAAAAAAGAGCAAAAAAAGACAAATTAACAAGAGAAATTGGGTGTGAGAGGAGATGAGGAAGGGAATGTGTGTGTGAGAGAGAGGGGAGCGAAAGAGTGTGTGAGGATAGAAAAAAAAAAAAGAGATAGCGAGATAGGAGAGAGATTGTGTGTTAGTGAGAAAAAGAGCAAGTGTGTGTGAGGGACAGCTCGTCCTTCAGGCTCACCTCGGCCCCCCGGGGTCTTTCTTCTCGGCGGCAGTGGCTCAGTTTTACTGGCCCCGGCTGACGGCCATGAAATGGCATCAAATTTACTGCTCTAGAGCTTATGGATGTGAAGGCAGAGTGAGGACATCTTCACTGCTTCCTCTCCTTGCATCCTTCTTACCCACATTTTTCCTTTATCCTCCCTTTCACTTATGTTTCCTTCCCTTGAACACTTCAACAAAATTAGATTACAGTACATTGTTGGTGCACACTTTGTAAGCTTTAGTCCTAAAGCACCTAAACCCTTATTAGCCACAGAAACCTGGAAGAAACACGATAGTGACCAAAAACAATTTTCAAAATAAAAGTCATACCATGAAGGTGAACATTCAAAGCTGCAACTTAATTTCAAATAAAATAAATCACATTCAAATCCGAAGGAACCATAAAACAGATAACAAATTACTTCAATAACCAGAAATCCTGTAAACCATCAGCAAATTCTCATGTTTGTGTGTGTGTGTGCGTGTGCGTGTGTGTGCGTGTGTGTGTGTGTGTGTGTGTGTGTGTGTGTGTGTGTGTGTGTGTGTGTGTGTGTGTGTGTGTGTGTGTGTGTGTGTGTGTGTGTGTGTGTGTGTGTGGCCCTGCTGTACCATTCACAGCCAGAGAGCCTTTCAGCGTCAGGGAGTAGGAGGGGAATGTAAAAGGATTAGCAGTTCCAAATTAATACTTGGAGAATTGTTCATGCAGAAATGTATTCGTATTCACACATGCAAACACACAGACAGACTCTACACATTCACTTAAGCTCATTTCTGTACAGTATGCATGCACAAAAAAATATATATGCTACTTTATTTCAGCCTAAATGTGGTTGAGCTGAATTCCCTTACAACCCTGACTACGACTGAGCAGACACACTAAGCTACTACTTGTAGAGTTCATCTCATATATTCCTGACATGTGGAAAGAGAGCAGCGTGTCACTTTTCTGAACGCTGCAGCAACATCTCAGTAAAAATGTCAGACTCTCACAGCATTTGCTTCTACGAGCGCACTGCACTATATGTCACATTTTAGGGATGTAGCTCACGCTCTTCAGCAAATAGCAGGTACAGTTTATGGAGGAAATACAACATGCAGCTTAGGAAGAGAAGACAATAACAACTTGGTGAGAAGGGACAGTTTCTACCGTCATATTTGAAGAAAAGAAATGAATGCATACATTAAAGTATATAGTTTTCCTTTGCAATAAAGCACTATTATTGATATTTCAGATGATTTAGACTTGTGTCAGTAAAATAATGACCTGAAGCTTGACTTCAACTTCATTTACGTGAGATTTTTCTCCTTAAAAAACTTGACTTTGAGCCTTGGAAGTGAAAAAAAACTTTAAATCTGAAGTTTTGACCTGGTAAAGACATTAAAAAAGGAAAAAATATATATATGGCAGCATCAGGCAGACGGTGCTAGGCCACGCTTGTTGATATGTATTAATGTGTATGCATAAAAAAGAACTTGAGTTACAAATAAAACTGTCAACACAACTTTGAAAGTAAGCTGTTGAAATGATGTGTCATTTTAGAGTTCGCATTCAAAGACCAGCGTGCTTTTGTCCCAGTAAGATGTGAAAATTGACTTTGATTGGCCCTTAAAGATTTCATTTAAGCATCTTAAATAACTTAATACTTGAATTGGACTTTCTTTAAAGTGTAGAAAATGTCTTGAACCTTTAAAACAGAATATTAGGCACTGAAAGAGTCAGATGCTACCCGCCCTGATAATCTCCCAGAGTAAGAATCGCTGCTTAAAATAAAAAAAGTAAGAAAGTGTATCTGTTTGTGTGTGTATATGTCAGTACCGTCTCCATCATGTCAGCCGTGAAAGGCCTCCACCCGCCGTTTGAGCTCTCCTGAGTGAGAGAAGTGTGACAAACAGCTCAACAGGCTTTTGGCACGCCAGCTGTCCAGAGGGGACGCACACATCCAGGCTGCAAACTCCACACACACCGGCCCATGCACACGCACATCCAGCCATGCAAATGATTGCACAAGCACAAACATGCACACAGTCTATCATAGCACACACACACACACTTATAAACACACACAATAAAACACACACTGCTGCCAAGCGTGGCGCGGTAATCTTTAGTAATGCCATCGGTTCTGGGGGCAGAGCATCCGAACGGTGCCAATGGCCACACAACATCAGAGCCTCGGCGCCCTGCCTACCCACAATCCCCCTCTCCGCAGGCGGGGCAGCCAATCCGCTGTCGGACAGGAAAAAATTGACTTTTCCTGGCGGTGCTGCACCATTTTTAGTTCTTTTGAGGGATGCTAATGCTGGAGGGAGAGAGAGAGAGGGACAGAAAAAACTGAATGTCGCGATGGCCTGCTGCTTTCTGGTCGCCATGGTGATTCCGATCAACAACCATTAATAATATGTAAACTGTGATTGCTCATTTCCAGCATTTTATTTCTAGATATATTATAGGCTAAATTAATTATACATTAAGACCGAAAATGTAAACGCACATCTTTTCCCCCGAGACTTTAAAAAGAACCTGCTTATCATTACTTATCATTTATTTAGTATTTTCATAACTGTCTTATGTATGAAACACTGAGGTCACATGGGGTTCATATACAGGTAGTAAATGGCTATAAAATCAGAAGATTTCTTATTGCTTGCTTATGTGACTGTATTTTATAAATTATTGGATGAGTGAAAATCTGCTGCATTTAAACCAGGTTAAAGCTGCAAACTGTAACTTCCTACATGTTGTCTCCCTAGAATCCCTGCAAACATGGCGAAAGGTCAAGTGTCATCGACCAAAGAAAAGCATCATCGACCAAGCAGGTAACTTTAATATATAATACTTTAATATAATACCAAATTAATAGCTTTAAGGTGAAACAATGTAACTTTTGCCGCTGCAGGAAAAAGTGCCACTTGCATGCTAATTGGTAGTGTAGCAGTAGCACAAATAAAAGTACTCCGATAGTCATACCGGACCAGATGAGTGTGTAGAAGTAAGGCTGATAAGTGTATTAAATTGAGCAAGAGTGTGTTTTTTTTATTGCTTAAGATATCAGCTTTTCATTTGTACCAGTAAGAATGTGTTTTCTCTTCTTTCAAAAGTTACAAAGTCTCACTTTAAAGCTTGAATCTTCAGCTTTATTGACCATCAGCGACCTTTTATTTTGTCGTTTTAAAGTTTTTAATATTTTTTCATAGTACGATAAATGATTGGAAACCAACAGCTGCATGGAAGATGTTTTTTTGTTAGGAAACAGTCATCACTAATGTAAAGTAAATGGGTTAGAAGTTAGTACAATTATTTCAAATGCTCCACAGAGGAGCCATTCAAAACTGAACTCAGTCATATTTTTGTTTACATTTAATTGCAAATTGCATGTTGCCTCAACCCTCAGGCCCGGACACCGAGTCCAAGGTTGACAGCTCATCAAGTTGAGTGACAGGCGTTGGGGGCGGGAACTCGACCAAATGAGGGGGAGGAAGTAAGGTAGGACCAGTAAAAACACACCTCTCTTGCTCCAGGCGAAAAGCTGCATATTGTAGCTTGAAATTCACCTTCTCCTATTAGGTCATGAATCTTGCTGAGCGCCTGGAGATCTGTCATCTTTTAATTTAAGTTTATAAAACAAAATGTGCAGTGAGGCTTTCATGAAAAGAAAGAAAAAGAGAAGATTCTCCATCTTTCCTTCTCTCTGAGGTGCGTTGGGCTGGAAAACGTGAGACGTGGGTGGTCAGTTAGTGAAGCCATCAGTCGTGGGAGGTTACTAGTTATTGTAGTAGTCAGGTGGGGGGGGATGGTCGAGGCGTTCAGGGCGAGGCGTTCAGGCACCCACCGTCCACGCCGCCGCCGCATCGCCCACGGGGGTGAACCTCAGCTGTTCTCTCCTCCCTCCTGACCTTCCTCCTCCTTCCTCCACCTCCTGCTCGTTTCATCCCTCCCTCCTTTCAGCAGTCTGCAGGAGCTTGCTGCTGCTGCTGGTGGTGGTGGTGGTGGAGGTGGCGGAGCGGGGGCTGTCAGGCGAAGGAGTGAAATGTGTGTATGTGTGTGTGTTTGTGTGTACAGCTGAGGGAGGGGTCGATATGATGAGGCTTCAGTGTTGTCGAGATGGATTAGCTGGATGACTTTGAGGGGTTTGTTCTCTTGTCTTTGAGCACACAGCCAACTCACTGTACTCTCTCTCTCTCTCTCTCTCTCTCTCTCTCTCTCTCTCTCGCCCCGTCTTTCCCTCCAAATCTTCCCGTCTCCCTCTCAATATTTGTCTCCATCCTCTTCGCTTTTTTTTTATAGGATACCTCATTAAGCTCGGTCTCGCCATCCCAACACACACACACACACACACACACACACACACACACACACACACACACACACATACACACACCTGCTCCACAAACATCTATTCCACTACTTTGGGTTGGCAAAAAATGGACTGATTTATTTATGCAGAAAAAGGGGGATACACTTTCAAAAATGTATTTTTTGATTTGTTTTTCTTATTCTGCCACTTTCGCACACATCTTCCCTTTTTTTCCATTGTATTTTCAGGTTAGTGTCTGGCCTATTCCGTTGTGTTGTTGTCAATGAAGCAATATCAGAATAAGGAATAGCTTTTTTTTTTTTTCCTCTTTGTCCTGCTGTGATGTTTTGTGTTTATTAAAGGTACTTCCTGTAGCATTTTCTAACATCAATATATCATCGTCTAATTAGCTGTTATACCTTGAGATAATTATCCTGAATAGATGAGGCCACTGTTAAGATGATTAGTAGCCTCTATCTCTCACTAGTAGTATTTGTACTGCTTGTCTTTGTTTGATTTAAAACCACATTTCCCATAATTCCTACTGCTTGATCTTACAATGGGTTTTAATTTATTTTGGCTTTTCTGAGAGGCCGTTAAGTGTCCAGTCCTCATCCAGGCCTTTGCATTTACGCCTGACATGGATCTTTATTCCACCTCAACTTCATGTTTATTATTGTTACCATGACAACAAAGGTCCCTCTTATCTTAACGGAGTAGTGATTATAACCCAAACCACGGTGTTTCTCTAAACCTGATGTGCCTAAACTTGATCCAATATTAAACATAGACTACTCCCATCATGAAGCAGATTAATTACTGTTTATTATTGTTCTATGTTTGGTTTCATTATTAATTTGGATCACTTGTGCTTCAGATAGAAGGAAGAAAAGCAGTTGGCTGACCCCTTCAACATTTTCAGTGGCATATTGCCAAATTGTACAGATGTCATTTACACCTGGCTGAGATATGATAGCAAAGCACACCGGATGCATTTTGAGCTCGCAAAAGCATGCTTTTTAATCCTCATCCAGATAAACTATTCAGATCCAGATCCCACGTCTGTTTCCAAATAGCTCTGTAGGTATTCAAGTCAAGAGTTCAATCATTCCTATAGGTGTCAGAAAGTCCTTTTGCAGCAGATTTCAAACAGCCCATATGTATGTATGACACAGGAATTTAGCATTCCTAGCCTCTTTAGCTAATTAATTAAAGAAAAACTAGTTCCGCTAGTTTAACACATTGTGAATTATTTTGAGTTATTTTGCACAAAACCAGGCACATGTGTAAATGGTGTTCTTGAAATTCCCATCCGATGATTTAGGAGGTCAGGACTGATATGACGGATCCTGTTGATGTTAAAAACATTTAACCTCTGCAGAGAATACAGTCTTTGTTGCCCTTTTTGCTTCCATGTTCGCTTCCATGTTCATGTCAAAGGTCACTTTGAGTACCAAGGAGCCTAAAACTCTGAACACTTCTTGCTCTTTAGAGATGATCTGAGGAGATGGAAGTGATGTTTTCAGTGTCATAAAGAAAATCATCAGAGCAGCCTTTGTCTTTTCTTTCAAAACCTGCTACTTCCCTTCTACTTTGACATATTTCCTTCTTCCTCTCTCCTTATTTCTCTTTCCTCTGCCTCCTCTTCCCCTCGTCTCTGCTTCCTTCCTCCCACCTCCCCCTCTTCTTCTCTCCCCCCCCCACCCGTCTCACAGTGTGTGATTGATGTCGCGAGGTAGCATTAACACTTCTCACGCTGCTAGTACATGGAGGAGGGGGGTGGTGTGATGTACATGAACGATTGATTACCTTACTGCTACTAGCTGATGACTGCTCCAAAGATGGCTCCCCCTGGAATCGATAACCAGTGCTCTTTCTTCCTTTTCTCCCCCCCCCCCCTTCCTTTTCCTTTCTACAAATCAGAGTCGAGGAGCTCATGCAGCAATTATGAAGGAAAAGCCACATTTGCATAGGGAAAAATAATTAAAACAAACAAAGTGAGGCTGGGACCCCCTGGAGAGGGGGAGCAGGGAGGAGCGGGGGAGGAAGTGAATAATGTGGGCAAAGAAAAAGGGTTTAATTGCTCCAAGCCGGGGTTGTGCCATTTATCTTCAACTCTCTCGCTCTGACACGATTTCATTTGTCACCTTAGCACAGATGAGCGTTTTTCGTAGGTGTTCTCTGGATATCTGTTTCAAGGTAAAACACACACACACACACAAAAAAAATGCATTACGCCATGATACTTTAAAAGAGACAGGTACGCATGCCGCGCCGTCAATGTGGAAGGATGACTCAGACGCTCTCCAAAGTTAACTGCGTCCTTTCCTCACTTGCACACACACACACACACACACACATTTTGTAGCTTTAGTTTATAGCTCTATGAGGAGCCGTTACATAAAAGGGTCCAGTTTTTCAGAGAGAAATGTTGGGCTCTTTTTTTTCTGTCTGTCTCCCTCAGAAGCAGTCATTATGCTCCTGGAGCTTCCGCACTTAGTTCCTGCTCTCTTCTGTGTGTGTGTGTGTGTGTGTGTGTGTGTGTGTGTGTGTGTGTGTGTGTGTGTGCTGTGCTTTTTGAGCAGGCTCCCCGCTGACGCCGCAGGGGTGCGAGTCGTCACGCGCTGAGGGGCCGTCCGCTACGTTAGCGCCGCAGTAGCTAAAACTCCATTTTCAGCAGAGTGTTTGAAGCCAGAGGATGAAAGTCCCTTTTCTCTCTCTCTCTCTCTCTCTCCTCCCTCTCCCTCTCTCTCTGTCTCCCTCTCTCTCACTTCTGATGCCTCTGATGGACAACTCAGTGGCCGGCCACTTCTTTAATTAAAGGCACAGCCTGCTGGTTTTTTTTCCTCAGATGAAAGAGTATTGACCTGATGGGGCTCTTGGTAGATAAGGACGATGTGAGTGTCACTGAACTCAGTTTGGTCTCCCAAGACTGTGTGTGTGTGTGTGTGTGTGTGTGTGTGTTTTAGCCACAGTTGTGTGGGGGAATGTGTCCAGAATCAACACTAATGCAACGCAAATACTGCATGTGTTTCATTCTAGTACTCAGTTCACTGCAGTCTCCACCCGGGCTGAGGGAGACGCTCAATGTTGTTGGTCATTTGGTCAATTTGTGTTTAATCTGCATAATTGTGAACCAAAAAGCCACAAACTCTGCTTATGGAGGAGGTTGGGGTGGGTGTGTGGGGCCCAGAAACTCATTGACTCATTTGTCACAGTCACGCCAGTTATTTTAACCCAAACAGTGACCCTTTCCAAGTATTTCAAACAGTTATTTTTAACCCAAACCACCATATTTTGTTTCCTAACCTAAGTTGTTTCCTGGAAGTTTATTTTTGAAAAGTAATGTGCAGAAATGACTCATATAGATACGTAGTAGAACGCAAAAAAATGAGGAATAACTTACTTATAACTTTATCTTGTACATAACATTACATTCTGAGCTCCTCATTGCAACTTGGAAGTAATGTTCACCTGAGACAAACAGTCATGTGACAAAAACTCTGAAATTCGGACTGATTTGAGTTGTGTTTGAGTTCCCGCTACCTCTTAACACGATTGTGCTGTTTCCTTAAAGGTGGGAAACTTAAATATTGCTGTGAAAAACAAGACCACATAGAGCGAAATGTGACGGGAGCAAAAAAAACGCCCCGAAACTGCTTGAGGTTCAGAGGTTTAAACTCAGAAGAATAAATTCATAACATCAAATCAAAATGCTGCGTGTGTAGTAAAGCTACATCTTGGTTTCTGAGCACAACAACAAAATTAGCTGATTTAACCAAAGCTGGCATTAAACTCTACAAGACTGCAGTGAGCTTGCATGTTTTTTGTTTTTTTTTACCATTTCAGATATTTGTAGTCGACATTAGCATGCAGCCTAGTTCACCCTCTGTAAGGAACCCGACATCATCTGAGCCGGCTGTAGCTGCGGGCGAAAACAACAAGGCTTTAAACGCACCCTGTCGAAGAAGAAACGCTTTTCAGTCTCTCAGAGCTCATTCTAATCGTGTGCTTCCTGTTTTTGTTGCTCCGCGTATGCATGTGTGTGTGCGTGTAAAACCCCTCGCTGTTTGTGAGCTGTGCGACACTGCTGGGTGCTCTCAGCGTCTGCTCCCCGGATTTCAGGCACCCAGGGATCCTCAGAAGCAGGCATTACCAGTTAATGCACCTCTGAAGAGAGCATCTGCACTTAAGACAATTATACCACAGATGGGTGTGTAGGTGTGTGTGTGTGTTGTGTGTGTGTGTGTGTGTGTGTGTGTGTGTGTGTGTGTGTGTGTGTGTGTGTGTGTGTGTGTGTGTGTGTGTGTGTGTGTGTGTGTGTGTGTGTGTGTGTGTGTGTGAGGGAGAGACAAAGAGAGGCAGACGGAGAGCATGATAGGAAAAAAGAGGGAGCTTTCTGTGCCTTCGTGTAAAAAAATCCGATCTGCGCTTTTATTCCCCTCTGAACCGAAAATCCGTTTTTCCTCACCTCTCTTCTGGGGTTCAGAACGTTTGAGGTTTTATTTCCAGGGCCTTGCAATCGCACCTTTTTTTCGCAACAAAGTCAGCACACGTTTTTTTCCTAGCTATCTCGTTTTTCTTAAATTCTGCTGCCTCTTTTAAGAGCAGGTACACACTTATTTCCAGAAGTGGAAAACCAGCAGGATGCATCTGATATGAAGTTAAAGATATAACTGGTCCAAAGATTCTGCTTCTTAGAGGCCTCTGACCTATTCTGACTGAGGAGGAATTATACAATGTCTGGTTTTGAGTGCTTTGGCACCATACTTTACTTATATGAGGCCGTGTGCAACATATCTTGTAGAGTTCAACATAATACTGTACCTTTTTTTTTTTTTTTCGTAAGCCCAGAAACTCTGTCAGCAGAGGAAAGTTTTAGCTCCACACGTTATTTTTCTTGTAGGGATGGAAAATAAATATTTTTCTCTCCCCTCCGCCGGAAGTCAGCGGTCCATCTCTCGTGCCGCAGATTGCCTTTGACAGCGGCAGCTATTTCGAGTCGGGTGGGGTTTGAGCTAAATTGGAGTGAGCAATACCACCTGTGCCTGCTGAAGGGCCGCGCTGGTTCGCGCTGTTGCTCTGCAGAGACGAACCGGGAGGAGGGGGGAGGGATGGGGAGTGCAAGGGGGAGGCAAAAAAAGCTGCTATCTGCAACCATCAAAGCAGAGCAGAGCTGGGTGTGTGCTGCTCTCACTCTTTCCACACTTACCTTCCTCTCACTCTGCTCTTTTTCTCCAGGTGTGTATCTTCCTCTCTCTCTCTCTCTCTACTCTCACTCCTTCTCTTCTTCAGATCTTGCCACCTCTTCTTGCCACCTCTCCCTCTCTCTTTATACATCCATCTCTTTCACATTTTTCCCTCCTATAACTTTTCAACACTTTCTGCTCCTCCAAAAGACCATCTTTAGTCGTCTGATTTAGAGCTAGAGACCAAAAGATAGATTACAATGAAGCAGAATACACAAACTGACACACAGAATGTAGTTGTAGTGAGTTTAGTCTATTTGGGGTTTGGTAGAAAAGACAACTCGTGCACACTTTCACAAAGTATTACGGTAATACTGCACTTCCATTAACACTATTGTAACTGTGCAAACAGAGGTCTGATGTTATACTGGAAGCAGAGAAACAACATAAGTAAAAGTTGTATCTTAGTTTTATAAGGTCAAGAAGATTGGCACTTTCTTGTCCGAAACAAAATTTCTAGGTCATAAAAATCACGCTAACATTATAAAACGTTGTTCTTCGAAAAATTATATATTTACCCCCTTAAATATTTTTTTGCCTTTGTTTTAGGATGTGTACTCGTCTAAAGACAAAAGCTGTTTGATTCATTTTAAACGTATGTTCAAAAAGCTTTTTTATTCTATTAAATTATTCAAATTGAAATTCCTAAGAACGTGAGGGAAATTGGGAAATACAGGATTTTCACTAAGCAGCATATATATATTATAAAAGTTACATGTTTTAATCTTGTTCCTTTCTATTTAAAAAATGACAGAAAACCTGTCTGTTAGCTACTTTACATTATCAAACTTGTGAAAATACCCTCCGGTGGTCTAAGATCTACTTGTATGTGTATTTAGTGTGCAGACAGAGACAAAATGTAAGACACAAATTAGTCTTTTTTTCATGAAACTTGTGAATGTTTCATTAAATCTGAGAAAATATTTAAAGTTATCTTTTTGCAGAAGTACTGACCTTTAAAATAAGTTCTTTACGACAGCAGGAAGTTGGCCCAGGCTTGAAGCCATACAGTAATTTAACTAAGTAAAATAAAAGTTTGACAGCTTAAAATGTTTTCAGTTGAATAAGTACATTTTGGTGTATTTTTATTGACATTTTGATTTGACAGCGTTCCAAACGCCCAGAGGGCATTCACTAAGTTGGATCATTAATCATTACAAACTGACACATGGACACATTATTGAAACCCACACAACTTTATTTATTTTTTAAATTCAACATCCCAAAGTTTTCAATTTACTTATTTTTCATTTATCAGGCTGAATTTTGTCATGTTTTTAAACTATTTTCCACTTAATCTAAAGTCATAAAAAAGAGAGAAAAGTCTTAGGTTTTCATTTTTTTATTTTATTTTAAGTATTATATGGCTGCAATAAACCAACAAAGTACATATATATCAAACTAATCTAGGGTAAAAGGTCAATTTACTAGCTTTTCTTAATCTGGTCTTCTTCAGCAAATGGAGTTAGCCTAGAAAGACCACGAGATACTGTTGAAAGCTCTGAAAAGCTAGTAAGTGGCCTTTTAATCTTAATTGTTTAGTAACAAGTACAAAAGTCAAGAGTGAACTTCCATGCTCAAAAACAACATATTTATTTACATGATATTGTTAAGAATGAAAACTTAAAAAAAGGTGCATTTACACAAGTACTGTACTTAACTACAATTTTAAGGTAACTGCATTTTACTTGAGTATTTCCCTTATTTACCTGTTACTATACAGATTCAGATTAATTATACAAAATGATGAGGAAAGATGGGGTTAAATTCTGGGTAGGGAGTCTAGGCCACCATCCTCCTCCTCCTCCCTCCTCCTCCTCCTCCCTCCTCCTGGGCAGGATACAGTAGGCATCATTTAGTGGGGAGAGCGCTGGAAACAGTGTGGGGTTAGCCACGAGGTCGCCACACTTACTGCACGGCCGAGCTCATTTCCACCGCCGTCCACCGCTCAGGCTTCTCCTCAGAGAGAGAGAGACAGAGAGAGAGAGTGGGGGAGAGAGAGAGAGAGCTGCAGCCAGTGAAACGGCTCATTCACTTTCTGATCACAGCCTGCCACTCACACACACACACACACACACACACACACACACACACACACACACACACACACACACACACACACACATCCCAGCCTGTCTTCATCGTTGCTGTTGTTTGTTATTTTCGTCCCTCACTTCCCCCCCGATGTCATGAAATATTTCCTCAGCTCTGACAGTTCACTTTGTGATCGCCATTACTCACCAGAATCACCAGATTTCATTCAAAATAGACTCAAAACAAGTCGAAAACTAGTATTTATTAATATTTTGAGCAGCTGAATAAACCAGTATATAGGCAGCTAGTATCACAACCATGATAATCCCCTTCTCAAACTAATCTGATAAGTACAGCTAATGATATTTCAATGAGTGAGTCTCTAGCTGTCACACACTGAAAGCGTGTTTTATTCACAGGAACACACACACACACACACACACACACACACACACACACAAACTTGTATATCTTTTTTTTCCCAGAAGGCACGGCCGTGCTGAACCAATCCGCTTTTGTTGACTTGTGCCTCTGCCAAACTCTCGCTATGACGGCGTCTGATCAGCCAAATGGTCAAACACATAAGATGCACAGCGCTGACTTACATTTGAAGCATTTAGCTAAATGCTGCATGCTTTACGGAGCAAATTTACTGTGAGCTCTAACGCAGGAGTAAATTTGTAGGATGTCAACAGAGGCAACAGAACAGACGTGCAGAGAGAGGCCAAGTTTTCTGTCAATCCAAACAAGACATCTTTAGATTTGTGACCGATGTGAAGATATTTAAGTCCTGATATCAACATACAATGCAGGTAGCAGCTTACAGGTGCATATATTGTCTTACAGGCCATCAAACAATCCTCGGATTCCTTGCTGGGACTGTTAAAGGTCTCAGCACTCTGACCGATATTAAAGTTATGCACCTATTTTTTTTGATTTGACAAGAAATTATAGTTTTGATTGAATACTAGCAGATTAATCATCTTGTGCTAGTTGCAGAGTGGAGGATGCTTGCAGGAAACAGATTTAAAGTCACAAACCGAAGCTCCACAACATCGCATATATAAGTAGTATTTTTATTCTTTGGGTACTGCAACTACACCTGTTTTCAGAATCAGCTTTATTTGCCAAATATGCGTGCAAATACAAGGAATTTGACTTCGGTTTTCCGTCGCTCTCAGCATACATACATAGAAATAGACAAATAAAAAACAGAAAACAAGGACAGCAAAGTATGATAAGGGAGGCATAAACATTTAACTTATATATACAAGTATAAATATAAATATATATGTACAAAAGTACATATATGAACATAAAAACATAACGATGAAATGGAATTAAAAGAGCAGATTTAACCCAGCAATCACAAACTGATGTAATTTAAGTTAAAGGTTTTAGGCAAGAGTGCACTGGAGGTAAAATTAGGACCACATTCACTTTCCTCTCATACCTCCATTACTCCATGTATAACATGCACCTTCTGACGGACATTTTCAGACGCTTAATTACGTTAATAACACGAATACATTTTCATAAATCTCTCCAGTTGTTCCCTGCTAATCATTTTCCTCCTACTCTCCTACGCAGGAAAAAAAAATCTGGCCAAATGTTGTTTCCAGTTGGTTGCAGATAGCACAACAGTTGCTGCAGCATATTTTGGGGTTTTTTATTTATTTTACATCTTTGTAGATTCCAGACAAATGGAGTCAAAGGTGCCGGAGTGGTGTGAAACAAAGTGTTGCATATAAATATACACTCGAGGACCAAAAAGAAAGCTTGTAATGATATGAAAAGGTTCAGTAGGTGCTCGTTTCAATATGTTCCTTTTGTGTTATTTACGTTGTAGCGGCTGTGGTGTAGTGGAGAGCAAGGTAGTTCTCCATTCAGAGGATCGGTGGTTCGATACCCGGCTTCGGCAGTCGATGTGTCCTTGGGCAAGACACTTAACCCCAAGTTGCTCCCGAAGGCTTGCCATCGGTGTGGACTGGATGTTGCATGAATGTTAGTTAGAGTCTGATGGTGGCACCTTGCATGGTAGCCTGTCATCAGTGTGTGAATGGGTGAATGATATGTAATATACTACTGATTGTAAGTCGCTTTGGATAAAAGCGTCTGCTAAATGACTGTAATGTAATGTAATGTAGCGGTTCGCGATTGTTAGCACTTCAGTCACTGATTCTACCTGGTCAATCCTTTTCATTAGTTGTGATTCATTATTCAGTTTACTCTTCATTCTATTCTTTGTTCTTTGACTTTTATTCTGTTTATTTTATGTTTAGTAGTTTAGTAATGTAGTTTGTCTCATAAATATTTCATTTATAAAGAACTTGATCATTTGATTTGTGTGTATATGAAATAATAGGTCACTGTACACCTTGACAAGAACTCCGTAGCAACCCTGAGATTAAGATATAATTGATTAATATCACATTTCTAAGTTTTATACTAATTTAAGGGTTTTCTAAATCATAATTGAGTTATTTAAACGAGTTACATATCCTGATATTAATTACTTATTATTTATTAAATCTGCTACCAGCAACAACGCTACAATGTTCACTTGACAAAACTTCCACACACCCGGCTCTTTCCTCAGAGTTAAAAAAAAATCACTTGAAAACTTGTCTCCGATACAGTTTCCCAGTGTCTCATCCAGGGATCAATACCACCACACACACCGCCGCCCTTTACTCACACTCCAGCCTGCCAGTGAAGGGGATTGCAGGGAGCTAGCGGGTCAATGGCCGGGTCCCGGTCGGTTGATGGCCGTTCGTTAAAGAACGGTCGACACGGGCGGAGCTCGGTGTTAACGGTGTCAGACCCTGATACTCCCCTCTCCTAATGACCGGCCAATCAATAGCCGTCTGCCCTCAGCACTGACCAATCAAATTGACATCTCGTGTTGACACATGGAAACCAGAGAGGAAGATGAAGGTTTAGCGAGGTCCATTTAATTCATGAATGTGGTTTGCCCTGGTGGAAGTACATTATAGACAGTAATAAAATATTATAGATTAATTGATAGGACATTTACAGTTCTACGCAGGGTGATAAAAATGGAAAAGGAAAAATTGGCGCATATGAAGTTGTTTTTGTCGGAAAAAGAGAAGATGCCAAATTTGAAGGAAAGGTTCTTTTTATTTCTACTTTATTCTGTGTGCAGAGACAAACTCTACAATGACACTCTGTATCCGTTTTTGGCACTATTTTGTTTCTGTGACAAATTCACCTCTGTCTCTCTGCTGGTGAACTTGTTTTTTTTTTCCTCCCTCTTTTCTCTTTTTGGGGTGAAGTATTTTTATCAGCTCCATGGGGTTTCTTTTTCTCAACGGCACAGTTTGTCTTCCTGCCTCTTCCTGTCTCTGTGCTCTTGTCAGATTTTTTGGCGTTTGTATTTGCAAATAAACCAAACCAAAAATATTTATATATATAAATAAGTCCAGGAGCTGTTTGATAGCGGTTCATCATCGGCAAACGGATCATTCTCGATCCCCTCAAAAAACGCCACGCCCGCTCCTTAAATCTATCCGTGTATCCATGGCGATGTGCTGCATCATGGTTTGGCGGAGTGTAGGGACAGGAAATGGACGAGTCGTGGAGATGAAAAGGCAATCGAGGCCACGTGGCGGCGGCTACACTGGAGCCTCAGTCCTCTGTGTCTGTCGCTGAGTCGCCCCGTCCGTCCATCTGTCCGCACGCCCTCAAAGAGATGTTTGTCCCACGACAAGGGTCATTCAGAACGACACACACATTCAGATGTAGAAAGACAGAAGCACACCCTCTTCTGAACCGGACAAATGGACACTCGGTAACTCTGAGGGAGACACTTCAGCACCACTTTAATCGCAACACACAATGAAAGTAAAAAGGACTTTGTTTTAAAAAGACATGAGAAGCAAATGCAGAGACGCTTAGAGGACAAAACAGACACGGAGCAAAGCTTCTGTTGTTCTGTTTTTTATTGTTAGGTTGGTTACATTAAAGCAAGGACTTAGTTCATGCACAGAATCAGACTGCATGCAGATTTTGATGAATTAAACAAATGTGAACATACATTGTTTGTTTTGCAGTCGGATCAGTGACATTTCTTTATGGAGCCCATTGTTTTGAGGACGTCAGGACAATGTGTTCATACTGCTCTGTGAAAACCAAGTATCTCCAAAACATCAACTTTTCATGAGCTATAAAAGGACAGAAGTGTTTTTTTCAGATAATCCAATGAGTTTTTTTATGTTTATCTTCACTTTAAGAACTCTTTCCTTCAATTTATCTGAAAAATTTAAAAAATCACCAAATTGGTAGATATATCTATTTCACTTTACATCAACAACATGTAATATATGAAATTGTTTTACACGAGAGACCATTTTTTACTTTACTCTGACAGAACTAGGTAGCAATAAGAATGGAGTTTGGAATTAAAAACCTCTACACGTTTCATCCAAATACTAGTATGTTATTTGACATTATGACACATTTTCAAAACTTAACACCTACCATGACATTGATGTACCTATCATACCCCGTACAACCCGTTTTGACTTGAATTAATTCATAGAAAATCATTATTTTTAACACATTATGACATTTGTTTGTTATAATATGAGCACTAAAAATCCCGTTTTACATTGCATTAGGGTTAAAAAAAAGGAATAGTGTACATGATGTAGAAAAAATGTCCGGTTACATAAACTGATAAGTCCCACCTCAGCTCTGCCAAAATACCTTATGAAACAGTATATCTGAGAGGAGGCTGGCGATGGAGTATTTTCAGTAGGAGACGTGACAATGTGACATCATGCTGAGGGGAAAATGAGCAGAAATATATTCACACAAAAAAAAAAAAAAAAAATCTACCGGCTCTATCCCTGAGCTTCACTGACAAAAATGTCTTTAGGTGGTAAAGGATTATGGATTAATCTATAATAACTAGTGAAGGCAAAGAGAAAGGAAGGAAAAAGCAGTCTCCTGAGCCCCGAGTGTACCGCAACACCACCACAAATACTGCCTCATCATCTAATGTTCCCGCTAATATTCCCAAATTATATCGTTTAGACCGGTATCAGCGCTGCAGAATTAATCATCGTTTCTCTGACACCGGAGTTCATTAAATAAACTATATCGCCTCTTCTAATTTTCTACAAGTTGTGGAGATTTTTCTTTTTTGGTCCCCCTCCACCCAAACCCCCCCCCTTCATTCCTTGATAATCTGTTTATCCGTAAGTGTCACATTACATTTGCAAAGCAGCTGGGGGGACCACTGCCATCTTGTACGGAGAGGGGCTCGAGTGTGATTACCCGGCCTCGTATTTTGGCGCACACTCAGACTTGTCAAATCCTTTGATCTGAACTGTCTTCATAATCACTTCAAAAAGTCTTCCAGAGAGCGTGAGGGCTTTACAAATGGGCTTCCCACTATCACAGAGCTACACTCTTATTCTCCATGTGTGTGTGTGTGTTGCTCAGCATCTGGGTGTGTGTTTTCTGTCTCCATGTGTGCTTTAGTTTCTACTTTGTTCATGTGTGTATTGTATCGCCTCATGTGTTTTTCTGTGTTCATGTTCTTGACTTTTCCCTGTTTGTGCTTGTGTGTTTTTCTGTATATATAATACTTTTCTAGTGTAAAAACACATCAGTAAAATCAACAATCAAGAACATTTACTCAAGGATAGTGATCGCAGTACAATTTTGGGATATTAGTACTTTTACTTGTGTATTTCTATTTTCCCTCCACTACATTCCAAAGGGACACATAGTCATTTTTGCTCCAATACATTTATCTGACATCTGTGGTTACTAGTTACGTCACAGGTAGAGGTACAAAACAAATGATCACCTCTATAAAATGAATATTTGTCTGGACGTAAGCCTGTGTGGAGATCATGCGCTCTGTCGTGTTTGTATGTCTCTCCGTCTCTCCACGGCTAATCTACTACTGGAACCATCAGCATTGGCATTTTTCTCGTATATTAGATTATATGACAGTATAGAAGGTAGCTACAAGTACTAGTTGCATGATTAGAAACTAACCATGAGTACTTTTTACTTTTGATACTTAAAGTATAATTTGCCAATGAGACTTTTGTACTCATACAAGACAGAACTTGAAATTTTGTATTTTTACACAGTTGAATTCCAACTTTTACTTTTCCAAAATATTCAAGAACTGTTCCCAGAACAGTGTAGGCGTGTACAGTCTGTGATTGATTGATTGATCGATGACATCTAAAACTCCTACGGCGAAACCAATCACACCTATCTTATCCTTATTAGTACATGCAGCCAGGTGATGTCACATGATCCCATGTTCAACCTGAGCAGAGGTCTAAACCGTCAGAAGTGAAAACACCTGTGTTAGTGTGCAGGGCCATTAAACACAGCGTATACAGTTTGTACTCTCTCTGTCTCTTTCTGGTATCTATTATCTTAATTAAAGTAAGTTTTTGGAAGTATTATTATACTTTGTGTACAGTGTAGAGTGCATGATGAAGCCCTCTGCCTTGCTCTGTCTCTCCCTCTCTTCAGGACATGTGTGGGTCTGGCCTTGTGGTCTGTGTGATGGATTTCATTATCTAAATAGCTGCACGTCTCTGTCTCTCTGTTTTCTACAATTGGCTCCAGAAAAAAAAAGCCTCAACTGAAACACACAACGGTGGCTTTAAAGCATATTTTCAATATCCTGTCTCTCTCTGTCTCTCTCTCTCTGTCTCTCTCTCTCTCTCTCTCTCTCTCTCTCTCTCTCACTGTCTCTGTCTGTCTCTCTCTCTCTCACTGTCTGTCTCGGTCTCTCTCTGTCTCTCTATGTCTGTCTCTCTCTCTCTCACACTCTGTCTCTCTCTCTGTCTCTCTCTGTCTCTCTCTCTCTCGTGTGTACGTACCTCTCTCTCTCTAGTGGATGGATGGATGGAGGTGGCAGCAGCGGCAGCAGGGAGGTGAGGAGGTGTAAAAGCCCCCCCCCACACACACACACACACACACACACACACACACTTCGTTCTGCGCTTCAACAATAGCATTTGCATATTTTAATACTCTCTCGCTGTCTCTCTCTCTCTCAAAGAAAACAGCCTGAAGCGTGAATACTCCAACAGCGGGCGTGCAGAGGAAAACGGAAGCTGGGGAGACGGCGTGTCCGCTTTTGCTGGGGGAGAGAGGGACCGTACATGCACACGCACGCACACACACACACACACACACACACACACACAAGCTAAGGCCCTTACCTCCAGAGGTTGTGCGTCAGGGGGAGGATGGGGGGGACATTGAGGGGAGTCATAGGAGGACAAAAGTTTGGTGTGTGTGTGTGTGTGTGTGTGTGCCACGGGGCTCTCCTGAAAGAGGAAGAGACAAAGAGAAAAACATTAGAATCAGATGTGTGCACGCTTAAAAACAAAAATGGTCAAACTCTGTTGAATTTTCCACTGTGACGATACAAAACCATGAGAGGAGAACAAGTCAGAGTTCGTACTTGAGTACAATTTTTAAGTACTTGTACTTCACTTGATTATTTCCATTTGATGATACTTTATATATCCACAGAGGCAAATATTGTACTTTTCACTGTACTTCATTTATTTGCTAATTGCATATTAAACTACCTTCAGTATATTTAATAGCTCAAATAGCTCCATGGCAGCCAACTATAACAGTAAAATGCTACTCACACAGTAATGCATCAGAAATAATATACTAATGAAGTAATATAACACTCACAGGGGCCCTTTGTCTGCATCAAATACTTACTTTTAATGCTTTGAGCACATTTTTCTGCTGGAGTATTTGGAGTATTTTTACAACGTGATGTTTCTAGTTTGCCACAAGTACAGGATCCAAATACTTCTTCCACCACTGGTTACTTCATACTTCTAGTATACTACACTTAAATAGAAAGTATAATACTTATTACTCTTTATCTGCTTTAAAGATTTTGCAAACATAAAACCACGCCACATTATTATAGATGAATCTAGTTTTACATCTGCTGCTGCTCCATTCAGAGAACAGATTGATTCTTAATCAAGCCTGTTGCAAACACCTGAATGTTTTTATGGGCTGCTCTGTGGTGCTTACTCCACTGTGTCTGATGAAGATTTCCTAGAGAGAGACATGTTGCTCTATCAAACGTAATTTATTGGACGCTATCGGTTCAGCATGTTTCTCTGTTTGACTCTGTTTTTCTTCTAACTACCCAACAGTACATACCACTATACGCAGCTCTTCCTTCGCCTCTTTGAACATGCATTAATGCAATAGTTCAATAATACATTTTCTTTGCAGTCCAGTGAAAACCGTGTATCTCTACTTTTGGTGATTTTGAATTATATGACAGACTAAGCTAAAGACAGGGTTGTTTTTCTTAACTTGTGAAAGTTGACATTTTAGAGATATAGCATTCACGTTTTTAACTTGATTTATTGATAATACTTCTCAACCTTCAAAGTAAAATTCTGAATGCAGGACTTTTACCTATTTCTATGCTGTCGTATTGCTGCTTTTACTTTAGCTAAAACGTTATGGACACTACAAATTACGTCCTTTTTGAGACTTGAAGTCATTATATGTGTATATGTTTGTACGTAGTATAATATTTGTTGACGTCCTCTGCCTGTAGTTCGGCCGATAGCAAGTTCATTGAGGCTTAATGATTTCCTGTTCTAACCACTGTGTGTCTGGCGCCTCTTTAACAGGAACACAAGGTGTTTTCAGTTTGTTTGGAGTAAGCAGAATAAGAAGAACAGCATAGTTAGCATACTGAGAAAAAAACCCCCCAGCTATGACACTCAAATGTCAACAACAGAAAAATGTATGTAAAAGGACAAAACAGTGTCCGCCTACACTGTTTGATTGACAGGTGATTTCTGGAAAGTGCAGTGCATGAAAACGGTAACACAGCAGTGAACCAGGAGAGACGGTGACAAAGTGTTTTCTTTTTTCTAGTTTTTATCAAATCTGCTTATGAATTGCCATTTGAGTTTCTTGATAATGCCATTTGAGTTTGCCAATTGGCTCCCTGAAACTTTAGGAAAGAAGTTTGTGTTGTTTTACAAGAAACAATAGCTCAACATAATTGACTATAAATGTGTGAATCTGCTATAGAATAAAGATTATTAGTCATAAATGGGGCTGGTAATGACCCCAAATGACTAAAACAATAATCTGAGCTTTGTAAAAATACACAAAGTGGTGCAAAGAAGCAGAGCTGTCTGCTGCCTCACCTTGAGCTCAGCTATTTCCTGAAACATTGTACGTTTCACAGACATTTAAACATCAGAATATGGATCACAGCTCTGACTTAGACTCCTGTGAGTGCAGCGTTTTTTCAAAGACATACAGTCAGATTACTTTGAGAGCAGAGCGGCGTTACGTAACACTCAGAGTTTGAGAAATGTAGGCTAAGCAAGAGTTCCCATGGCAGATATACTGACGACGTATCGAGACGTGTTAGTCATCGTTTGGTTGGAATTGTGTTTGTCAACCGCTAATCCGTGAGGTCTGCGACAAACACAGCCACGCACACACCGGGGAGGACTGAATTTAAAAAACACACACAGTCACCAACCACAGGCGTAGCCGCTGAGAATTGGCCATGCTTTGCTAAGCTTTGGTTTCACACCTACAATATGAAGGTTACAGTCTCGAGAAACAGCACTGTGCTGAGCAGAGAACAGCGTGCTGCATGTAATTTCGTTCTTACATGACACCCTTGCATTATCTCAAGTTCAGTCATACAAAGGAGGCGTCCCCTGTGGAAGACCTTGATGTGGAGGTGGTGGGAACATAATACAAGCTTTCCGCTCCTGTTTTGACAATGACGGCATCCACATGAGCAGTGATACTGTTTCAGGGAATATATATTAAAGCCAGCGTGTGCACTGCCTTGTGCTGCTTTAGAAAGTAACTAAAAATGTGCTTTGTCCCCCAGAAAACTATTTATATCAACACAGACAAAACTGTTTTTATAACCTGATTTAATGCGATCGTGCCCAGCTGAAAACTAACCCTGATTTTGAAGAAACTGCTCACCAAAACAGGCAACAAATGGAGAAGCACGCACTTTTCTACAGTTCACACGTTCACACACACACAGTCGGCATCACTTCCTGGAATGACGAACAAATGACAGTGCACGACCAACAGCCAAAAGGCAGGAAGGGATATTTGACTTGACAGTCCATGCTGAGGCAATTTCCCTAACATGGTTGAATAACAAAGTATCTATTGTGCTGCAACTCATTCATACAAAGCTAAAGATTCCCACCTTCAAAGTAAAAACAAAAAAACAAGCTCTGAAATGAAAACAGAGGAAAGAGGTTAGTAGTATAAGCCCCACCCCCCTCCCCTCCAGTCCTGTGACATACACTATTCCCCAGCCTGGTTTGTAGTCTGCACTGAGGCCTGCTGGTGAGTAATGTGTGGTGGGTGTGAGCTCAGAGGAGTCGGCCCCTCAAAGCCGCTTTTGTGATGCTTCTGGCTTGAGCGCTCACGCCAGGCCTGGACGGAGAGGGAGGGAGGGAGAGAGGAGGGGGAGAGGGGGCCTATAATTCTGGCCAATCATACCGCTGTAGAGGCTTTGCAGTTGTCACACATCCAGAAATCACGGCTGGCGTTTCTACTCGAGACTGTAAAGTTAGAGTTAAAAGGTCATGAAGAAAAATCTGACTTTTATCAACTCCTGTGAGCGCAAAGTGAATGCAACACCATATATCTATTATGTACAAATCTTACAAACATTCAGATAAGACGTGTACCAGGGTAATTTAGCAAGGAAATGTTCGTGATCAATTTCTCCCATTAGATAATAATAATTAAAACTCTTAAAATAGCTAAAACAACAGAAACGATTTGGACAATAAGTCTGATCCAAAACGATGACACGAATGAGATCAAAAGAGCGAAGAAAGTCCCATGTAATGCTTAAATACAAGTTAATAAAATCAATCAGTCAATGAGCAAGAAGACGTCATGAGCTGGGGAGAGTACTTTCAACTTTAAACGTTTTGTTGCCGGATCAGAGGTGTGTACGGGCACATGAGCTCACAATTGCATGCTAGAGTCAGAATGTTAAGTTCTTTAAAGTAAACCTTAAAGATGGGTTTCCAATACGCAGGTGTATCTCTATAAAAAGTATTATTTATGAAGAACTTTACACTAGACTGTGTCCTGGTAATGATAATATACAACCCAAACTCCAGTCATCTGATTTTCTTTCAAATACTTCTATATCCTTAATTACAATTTATTTTTTTTTTTTCAACTTGAATTGCTAATTGTAAGAAACTGTTTGAGAAAATATGTTTGCAGGCCCTTTAAGTCTGGACTAAGGTGCTTCTAGCAAGAAAGCTTGAAATAGTTTGGAGCCATAGCATTTAAATCAACTGTTAGCCAATGCAAAGGTGCACAAATGAGATAGTTTTCAAACATTTATGGTTCTAAAGCTCGAAAATCAAATTCTATCTAATAAAAACGAAATAAAAAAATTGACCCAAGATCATTAAATCCTACTGTTTAGAGCTAAAGTCCAACACGTAGAAGCATAATGGGCTGTTCATAGCCACAGCTGGCCGGCTTAATACCTCCAACATGGCCGACAGAGGGTGAATTACATCACCTAAACACCCTCTGTTGCATGCTTGTAACTTCTAGCTCTCCCACTCTGTATGTGTGTGTGTGCGTGCGTGCGCGTGTGTGTGTGCGTGTGTGTGAAGGAGCTGTAAGCCCGGGGAGGGGGAAGAGGGAGAGTCATTTGGAAGAAGATGTATGTAAACCCATTTCCAAACAAATGGGCCTGACTGCACGGCAACAGGGAGAGGGGCCATAAGCGTCCGGCGTGCATAATGCCCGCATGAATCAAGACCGAACGTGACCACACAAGCTCGCGTATGAATAGCACATGTCACCCCGCGGCCGCATATCATCAACAGACCCCAACAGCAAGGCCCCATTGTGAAGTAAGGAGTCACTGATCATTATTATAGAACGCCCTGGAAGCTGCAGCTAGCTAGCGACACTCAGCCAGTCATACGTGTTTACTCACTGCGTGTGATGGAGACGCAGTACGATGTAATGCATGCAAAGCCTCCATTGCCTAATACGGGGGTCTCAAAGTGTGGCCTGGGGGACACACAGCGGCCCTATGGAGGCTTTTAAAGGACCATACATTTGCAAATTTATACTTTCTCTGGCTATTTTCAAATGGACACTGCACCACTTGGATTTATTTCCCCAATCTCTTGCATGAAGCCATTGGTTTCCATTCATTTCTGTACAATGTGAAAGTCAATTGGCAAACTCTTAAACTTGCTTTAGTTTGTTATTCAACATAGGTATGCAACATTTATGTACCTTTTGTTTAAAACAACAAAACAGCATTTGGAAATCAATTGCTGCCTTGGACAGTGTGAAAAAGATATATTAAAATCTGTAAAAACTCAGCAGCATACTTTAAAACATGGGCGGCAAAAATCAAAAGGATTTGAAGCAAATATAGACAATGTAAGATAATAATCCCTCACAAACATAATCATATTTTTAAAGCTATAACAACAATGATTAAAGCGGTTATCCTGCATTTTCACAACAACACCGTGTTATCACAACCTTCTAAGTGGTGATTTTACAGCAAATCTTTACTTCCCCCTCCATCCCGCCTCCACCCGGTGCCATTACAGCTGTAGATTTTCTGCTCGTTTGCTAAGCATCATGGATCATCAGACGGTATGTGGCGGCGAACAGTTTGCGCTGTCTGTCTCTGCGTATATATACATCACACCTGCAGCTCGACGCATGTATACTGTACAAAACACACACTCTCACAGGCTGGGTGAACTCGGCAGCCTTGTGTATAAAAGTATGGAGACTGTGTGCACACTCTTAGACGCACTAGATGCTCTAGAACCAGCGTTCTGTGCTCTACAAGTGGAATATTTCTATATGCACTCATACACGCGTGGCCCATGTATATCGTACGCCATGCAGGCGGACTGCCTTCACCCCGAGGGGCCTGGATCTGAGTCAGGGCCCCACCGGGGACTCCAGTCACCCTCATACCCTCTAGCATGCATGGCTGCAGCAGTATGTATGTGTGCAAGCATGTGTCTCCAAACATGCCACTCTGTTTCCATGCATTTCAGAGCTTGTGTGTGTGTGTGTGTGTGTGTGTGTGTGTGTGTGTGTGTGTGTGTGTGTGTGTGTGTGTGTGTGTGTGTGTGTGTGTGTGTGTGTGTGTGTGTGTGTGTGTGTGTGTGTGTGTGTGTGTGTGTGTGTGTGTGTGTGTGTTTCCGGGTGGCGGTGTTGCCTCCAACGCGATGCAATGATGGCCATCATTTATCCCTGATTGGGATGAAGGCAGCAGCGCTACAATTTGGCGCCCATAAGAGCCGGGAGACGACATTTCCTCTCCATTTTCCCTCATGAATATCACCGCCACTGCAACACATAAGGAAAAATTACAGCCCCTATTATTTTATTTGCATTACCTGTAATAGGCGGCATATTGGGCGCTGTATTTATTGCCCTTATCAGCAGCGAGCCTTGGCTGTAAACATTTATGATTTATTGGGCCATGCTGGCTTTGCCCAAACATCACACGTAATTACTCAGCAAATAGTGCAAAGACGGTATCGGGGATTGTTGTTTTTACTGCTTTGTGGGGTTTGCGATGGATTGACCAGACTTAGTAGAGAGAAAGAGATGTTAGAGGTTGACGCTTCTATTACAGATGGGGGGTCTTAGAGGCTAGTTTTTCCTGGTGCTGGCTCAGACATGCCCATAGCTCCGACAGGGAATTGCTCTTATTTGTACAGCTCTATATCCAGAGTCGCTCCTATCGGGGGATGTGGTTAGTGTTGTTTTTTTTTCCTCTACCTGAGCGCCCGCTTCCATCCAATTATGTTGTTTGTCTTCTCAAAGGCCTCAATACCTCGAGCTTTGCAACCCCCCTGTTCCACACACACACACACACACTGTTCCACAAAGTTAGATAGAACTAGATCCATTAAGTTGGTGAAATGAGCAAAAAAAAAAAGCACGAGAGAGAGGGTTACCCTAGATGCGCCCCGTTCTTCTGTTATCCAATTTTACTGGGATTTGGAGTGATTTGCGCCCGGCTCCCCGAGGGAAATAAATACTTTGATTAATGTAATCCTGGGCAGGGAGGTGCCACAGCCCCCCCCCTCTATCCTCAGGGAACGCCACTGTTTAACAAACAAAAACAAAAAAGCAAGGGGACTACGTAGAGACATGCACAGTGGCTACAAACCAGGCAGTGAGACTTCTATGGATTTGATTTCCTGCGGATTTAGTTCATTCATTAATTGCTCGGCTTAATAACACAATATCATCAATATCATTCTTGATTAGCATGTGTAATAGAATAGAAAAATATATCAGCGTGGCCGTCGGCTGATTTGCATACACAATAACGCCGGGGCTTGTTTTGATGTTGCTGCTGGAGGTGGAGGGTGTTTAGGCATGTGTGTCCATGCTGATGTGTTTTACATCTGTACGTGTGTGTGTAAGAGAGAAGGAGGGCTGTGGTCGGGACTATGAGGCAACCAGCACCCAATGGGTGGAGGGGCAGGGGTGGGGGGTGGGGTGGAGCTGAAGACTGACAGACAAAGCGTCCCCCTTACTCTCTTTCCTCTCTCCTCCGCCCCTCTGACTCAGAAAAGCTGCACTTCATCTTATCTTTGCCGATCTGTCCCCGTCACTCACCTCCTCACCAGCCAGCACTAGTGGCTTTTTGTGTGTTTGTGTGTGTGTGTGTCCGTGTGTGTGTGTGCGTGTGTGTGTTTGTATGTGTGTGTGCCGTTCAAGCACTGCCTTTGGATCAGTCCACACAGATATGAATCTTTTCCTCCCATACTTCTTTTTATTTTTATTTATTTTTTAAAAAGCTAACTGCAACTTTTGACCTTTTATTCTTAAATAAATCAGGCCTCAAATTAATTTCTAAAACCATAATGTGACTAATTTTAATCTGTCGCTCATTCTCTCTGCCCCCTAAATAAAAAAAAAACTTAATTCATTTTATCTAATTGAAACACACATTTTTTTAATTTTATTGTTAGAAAAACTATTTGAATTCAATTCCAAAACACACACATAACAGGAATGTGTAAACACCGAGCACCCCATGTGCTTTAAACCTTATTTTTAACATAATAGAACCCTATATATATATATATCAGTCCAAATTATGACATCCCTATTGATTTCCAATCCCAAATCAATACCAGCTGTGCTGACACATGCCTGAGCCATGACTCTTTGGTGAAATGAGCACTGAGCACCACTGGAGAGTCCTATGATAACACTAAACATATAATCTTTACCTGCATGTCAGCCCATTTACAAGCTGTATGCCCACAGCGCCGCACGGCTAATACAGGCCAATTACCAACCCCACGTAGGTGTATAGAATTCTATATTGGCCTTTACTAATAGAATATTAATAAAGAGCCTCTGACTCGTTTGAATGGGTTGAGGAAAAAAACCCCATTCATGTCTGAAATTGAAGGTATGTTTAATGCTTACACTGATTTTCAGTGTAGCCCATTTAATTAACGGTATAGTAGCTGCATTATCATTTAAGTGCTCCAAGTTGGATTCGGCTTTAAATCAACGTTTGGCCTGACGTGAGACACACTCAACGTATGTCGTTTCGGATTAGTGACTGGACCACGGGGAGGGGGAAAAATAAATGATGTAGCCCATAGGCAACTTAAATAGGGCCATAATTAAAACGGCAGGAATTGCATCAATTTAATCTGAATATTGCAACCAGGGGAAGTGGAAGCTACAGGCACCCTGGCTGGGTTTACCCACCTTTAGAGGACTCACATAAATCTGCATGTCAGGTGTCATGAATTAATGGCGGCTGCAGAATCAAAGTGATGGGACTGTGAGGATGTTTTATGAGCGAGGGAAGAGCAGATTAATGTTGTGAGTAAATTGATTTTTTTTTTTTTTTTTTTTTTTGTTCTTACTGCTGTTTTTGTCTCGTGGTCATCCCCCCACTTGGATTCATATTTAGCATATTTGTTCAATTAGATCATCTTTAAAACACCGGTTCTGTGCACGATTTTGAAAGCATCATGGATGGATGGGTGGGTGGGGTGTGTGTGTGTGTGTGTGGGGGGGGGGGGGACAAGCAAGTTCACGAAAAACCATCTTGATGAATTAGACAATCTGCTCCTGGAGGAATAAATAAATAAATGGCCTCCTGCTACCAATAACCGTCATTGTACAGCGTGACAGAATGGGTGCAATAACGCACAGTGCTGCTTTGATGCTTTGTTGCTGCTGCTGCTGCTCATGATGATGATGATGAAGAACAACGCAGGATGGTGCAAAACACTAAATGGCCGGTCAAGCATGCATGGGGGGAAATAAAAAATTTCACTGCGCTAATTCCCCGGATGATTCATGAGCCCCTCGTTTTGCTCATAATTCTTAAAAGTGGCCGGCTCGTCATACGTTTCCTCACAGACCTGCTGGCTCAGACTGATGGCTTAAAGGCTACTGCAGATGGCGACTGGCTATTTGCATATCAACTAGGGCTGTCACTGATAGGCTGCTCGTCACGGGCCTCGACTGATCAATACAAGAAGTAATCATCATGTAACTACCTTATGCTAATGGTGCAGAGATATGTTGAAAAAAGAATAATGCATGTGCGTCTTGGCAATGCAATTGGATGGGATGTCTTTTTTTTTTTTAAATGCATAATTAAATTAAAGTGATTAAATAGCCTCTGGGATTGAGGAATGCACCAGAATATAATCTGAGCCCTCTTTGGCCTGTTTTTTGCAAGAGTTAGCAAAATTGCACTATATCACTATTTATGAACAGTGCAGGTGCTTGCCTCAGTGTGTGTGTGTGTGTGTGTGTGTGTGTGTGTGTGTGTGTGTGTGTGTGTGTGTGTGTGTGTGTGTGTGTGTGTGTGTGTGTGTGTGTGTGTGTGTGACACTTTGTTTCTCTGCACTGACCCAGTGATATCTTAATTGCCATGTCGTGTCATCCAACCGTCAACTCGTGTCTTGTGTTCTTGAAACGGTGGCCATACAATTATAAGAAGACACGTCAGACACATGGAAATACAAATCGATTTCAAGGAGTTTCATTCAGTAGTGCACTCTTTAAAATGTTATGTTTAAATCGTTCAAAAAAAAAAAAAAAATGCGCAAAGTATTCAGCAATTTGGTTAAAAAAATAAAAAAAAAAGTTTTCTATTGAATCGAGGAAATGTAGCTAGAAAGTAAAATTACCCCAAAACGTTATTTAATAAAAAAATATAAAGAAGAAACTGGAAGCACGTGGAATTTGCTCAACATATCAGAATGTGTGAAAAAAATAATAATAAATCAATTATTATAATGAAAACATGACATTTTTTTCATTAATGTGACATAAGATTACATTTTTTTGCAGTGTAGTCTCCTATACATATCTGCATCATGAGTGAGCGCGACACCTGGCGGCAGTTATGACTCTTTTCTGTTATTTATGACTCCTAAAACCTATTTCACCTCCACCCTGATATGAGACACAGGTTTGATTCAGTCATATATCACTCAGATCACTTATTATGAAAAGAAACATGTATATAATAAGTAACAGGCATGTGGGAAGTAGTGCGTTACATCATTTCTTCTTCACAGAATAATGCTTTTGTTCTGTTTTAAAAGATCGCGATAACTTGGTTGCCTTTAAAAAAAACAATCAATAAAACCCATCTTAAACGAGATTTCATTTTTTCTTTTTCCCCAGCACTAAATTTTGATGAAAACTGACTTATTCGTCTTATCTGAATCATTGTTTTTGGTGCTCCAGATGGAGTAATCTCGTTACTGTAACGCGTTACTCTTTTCATCTCGACTCCAGTGCACAAACATACAGCTTAATGCGACCAGTGTTTCCTCCTTTTATTGGGCTCACCATGGCTACCAAGTGCTGGGCTCAGAAATGCACTCCCCATCAATGAAGGAAAAGAGAGTTAACCCGTGAGAAAAAAAACAAAAAACTAACCCTCAGCAACCCTGCACCCAAAAACCAAACCACTTCTTCTGCACACATTCGAGTTAATGTGCTAGAGATGTTTTAGTTGGACGTTTGTGACAGACTCACCTGAGTATTGTCTGACATTTAATAACAGATCTCTTTTTACACCTGCGTTTCTTTCTTTTTTTTTTAACAAATCTGTCGCTTTAGTTTGAGATTTCTTGGCATCTCCAAACACCCCCAAATAAAAAAACACCAAAAAAAAAACAGCCAAGTAAAGAACAAACCGGTCAGCACCCATTAACATAGCAGGCTATATTTATAAGCTTTGGTCGACAAGCTTAGTGCTCATAAACTTTAAACAAACTTTGCAGCAGCGAGATCGATTTATATTAAACGATTTCATATTGCACTTGCCTACGCGATCCCTCTGGAGGATTCAACCGAGGGGTCTCTCTCTCTCTCTCTCTATCTCTCTCTATCTCTCTCTCCCTGCTTAAAATGTGATTGATTGCACTTTTCTCTGGTGGACATTCACTACAAAACAGCACAGCTTATCCATCTGCCCGCTATTTATATAAAAAAGCAACAACAAAAAAAAAAAAAAAAAGGCAAGGGTGCAAAAGCAAAACCAGCGCGCGCGTATTGATTTTTACACATTAACGTGGGAGAAAAAAAAAAAAAAAAAAAAAAAAAAAAAAAAGGACACGCATTTTGCAATTCGGTTTAAAATATAAGAGAATATGTCTGCATATGGTGGCAGGAGAGGAGGCTGAGATATCAGAGAGCAGGTCTGGAAGGAGCGATGCGTTTAACTCCAACATTATTCGTGCGTAAAAAACCAAATCCGCAGAGATAATAGTTGACTTACCTTGTGTCCAAGAAAAAGGGAAATCTCTTGACATTGTTCCCGTGGAGCCTGTGCTCGGTTATCTCCCTGTCCTACGACTCGGTGTGCTCCCTAAGATTTTCTTTCCTCTGCCTCAACTGAGCAGGAGCACTCCTCGGCTCTCGCTATTATTTTCACTAAAATATATGAAAATTTATGCAAATGAAAATCAGCACTAACTGTTCGTCTCTTGTTATACTTGGGGATGATTTTTTTTTTCCTCTCCCCCTTTTCTTTCTTTCTTTCTTTTTTTTTTTTTTTTTTTTTTTTTTTTTGCATACAAAATAAATGAACTCCCCCAGCAGGGAACTTGGGGACCTTTTTTATAATAAGCAAATAAATAATAAACACATCATATATCAGAGGAGTGTTGTGTTTTTTTTTTTTTATGGCAGCTCGGTGATTTCGGGGACTGTTTCAGTAATGCCTTTTGACTCTCCTTTTATATAAATATATATTATGTATTATTTTCGTTTTGAGGGGGTTATCTTGTGTAAGGAGCCTTCTTCTCTGCATACTTGGTGTCACATTTCTGTTGGCCGCCTGAGACGCCCTTTCAAAAGCGTGCAGTGTGGATTGAACAGCAGTAATTTAGACAGAAATCCTCACTGTATATTAATGAATAGAGGGCCCCATGGTCCTGGCCCCTAGCCTGCCTATTCAATGTAAACAAATCCACGCGGGCTCCCTCGGTTTTGAGCCCAGTCCAAATTAAATCTACTGGGATGAGGGGGGGTACTGGCATGGAGCACACAAGGACTCCTCTGCCTTATATTTGCCCTCAAATCCCTTCTTGCAATGAAATCTTGAGCGTCATCTTTGATTTGGGGAGCTTATGCGCCAGTGTTTTGGGGGTTACGCATGACATGTAGCTCTAACCTTTATACAAAATCCAGTTAATCCTGTCAGAGAATCACCTGCCACAGGCCTCGTTCTGGTTCAGGTGGACTCAACAGGCTGCTCGCACCCTTAAACTGAACCAATGGGTGCGGTGGGAGCCATATATCTGGCACTTGTTACCACCCATGGGTGCGTCCATATAGGCTCAGGGGGTCCCACGCACTAACAAAGGCCTCATTCATGTCTGGGGTTATGTGGTCATCTTAAAGGGATGGTGTGGGCTCTATCTCGCCATTTCTTTCCCCCTCTTCTTCTTCTTCTTCTTCTTCTTTTCAGCAGACGTTTGTAGCACCGCCACCCTGCACGCACAAATCCCCCCAAGGACTGCTCAATTTGACCTTGTTTTGGTTGCCACTTTCTCTTTCACCGTGCTTCACTGAGGTTGCCTGTGCGCGGCGTTTCCGCATGGAAGCATCACCCGCAACCTTTTGTGCGTTTTAACTCCTGAGGAGCCGAAGTTGCCACTGGCTCACGGCTGCACTGCACTTCCTCTGTGGTGTTGTGTTTTTACTTCTGCTGCTCCGAGGTTCAGGGTGCACTGTCATGGTTTCCCTACGTATTAGCAAGCCCGAGCCTCAAAGAGATTTCCTTTACTTTTATATGCTCATAAAGAATTAACCTGGGCTTGTGGAATTTTGCCATATCATTTTTGAACTGCTAAAACTACCAATGTTAACACACCATCTAAAGTCTTTCCTGTATTTTTCATAGTTGGCCCAGAGGGAATTACACCCCTAACCAAATATGGACGCCTTATTCTATAACACAACCAGGTCAGGCTGCCAGATCATTTTATTTATATTACTTATAGCATCAAATGCACTTGCATGTTTTGAATTGAAGCCTTTGTAACAAGAATAACAGAAAAAAAACCAGCTTGAATATGTAATATATTTACTTGTATAGATCTTATATCTATTTTAGCAGCCATACATCTTAATTATATGTTTGTATATTCAAATGAATACGTTCAAACAGGTGTACTTGCATATAAATCTGTGGCAGAGCATTAGTAAGCTTAACATGATGGTGGTTTGACTCATGTTGATCACAGAGGTCAGACTAGAGGACACAGTTGATAGAGGGGTTGTTTTTTTATATATATATATATTTTATTTACCCCCTTCACCCCTGTTTGTGTACTTATACCTCAGTACTGTTTACTACCAAGTTGTGTTCCCCTGTTTTGTTTGGACTGCAATTAATAATCAGCCAATTGGAACAGCCGGAAGGACCTGCCAATCACACCCCGGGTAACCAATCAACGACGACGCACCGGGGTAAACATCCGAGGTGGGCGGGACTCTCACTTGCCTGTCAGGAGGAGAGAGAGAGACCGAGAGAGAGGTGGAGAGAGAGAACAAGCGAATGAGAGAAGAGGCTCGCAAGCAGCGCCGTACGCTGTTATACTGGATTGTACTTCATCGGGAGTTTGCGGTTTGGCAGGTTTATATACATCAAAACAGAACAAAGAGATAGGCTCTACAGTGCTATAAAAGAAGAGAGAGAAAAGAATAAAGCGAGGGAGAAATCTCGGCGACTGAATTACAAAAGAACTAAGGACACTCTGCTAATGTTTTTCACATCCAAAGGGGACATAAACCGGGACTTTGTACATTGTGGACAATTTGCAAAGGCTTTTTTTGGGGTGTTTTTTTTGCGAGCACCAAAAGTTTGTATGGGACAGCGCTTTTTTTTTTTTTGCTTTTTTTTTTTGTTGCCTCCTGTATATTTGAATTTTAATGCTCACAATTTCAACCCAGTGCAAAACTTTCCAAACGGACTGCACATGGTTTCAAAGGGCTTTTGAAAAACCTGGATTTTTTTCTTTTCTATTCGCCGATATCCATGCACAACTAATGCTGTAAATACATGCGGATTTTACTCCGTTTTCTGCACCGATTTTGAAGCTTTTTTTTTTTTTTTTTTTTTCGTCGATGGTATTGCCAAAAACCTACTCATACTTTTAAAAGTTTGAATAATTCATGAGATACAATTTGCCTGCTCGAAAGAAGTGACTGTTATAAAAAAAAAAAAAAACAGGGAGAGAGGGGGGGGTTATCCACAAACATATTCATAAGGGTTGACGGGATGGCCACCGCCGCTTCCAATCCTTATCTGGCCAGCAATAGCATCCTATCGTCCGGCTCCATCGTGCACTCTGACTCTGGAGGTGGCATGCAGCCGGGCAGTGCTGCGGTTACTTCGGGGTCTGGGGTCTACAGGGGCGACCCATCGGTCAAGATGGTACAAAGTGACTTTATGCAGGGTGCGATGGCAGCCAGCAACGGGGGACACATGCTGAGCCATGCCCACCAGTGGGTCACATCCCTCCCGCACGCCGCAGCAGCCGCAGCAGCAGCCGCCGTCGCTGCAGCTGAAGCCGGATCACCCTGGTCGTCGAGTCCCGTGGGGATGACTGGCAGCCCCCAGCAGCAGGACGTGAAAAACTCCGGCAGAGACGACCTGCACACGGGCACCGCGCTGCACCACAGGCCGCCTCACTTAGCCCCCCATCAGACTCACTCCGGGGCTTGGGGGAGCACGACCGCCGCTCACATCAACTCCATATCCGGGGGACAGCAGCAGCAGCAGTCGCTCATCTACTCCCAGCCGGGGGGGTTCACTGTGAACGGGATGCTGAGTCCGGGGAGCCAGAGCCTGGTGCACCCGGGCTTGGTGAGGGGGGACACTCCGGATCTGGACCACGGCAGCCACCACCACCACCATCACCACCAGCAGCAGCATCAGCACCAGCATCACCACGGCGGCGTCAACAGCCACGACCCGCACTCGGACGACGACACGCCGACCTCGGACGACCTGGAGCAGTTCGCCAAGCAGTTCAAGCAGCGGAGGATCAAACTGGGCTTCACGCAGGCCGACGTGGGCTTGGCTTTGGGCACCCTGTACGGGAACGTTTTCTCTCAGACGACCATCTGCAGGTTTGAAGCTCTGCAGCTCAGCTTCAAAAACATGTGCAAGCTCAAGCCTTTGTTGAACAAGTGGCTGGAGGAGGCCGACTCCACCACCGGCAGCCCCACCAGCATCGACAAGATCGCGGCGCAGGGGAGGAAGCGAAAGAAGAGGACCTCCATCGAAGTGAGCGTGAAAGGGGCTTTGGAGAGCCACTTCCTCAAATGCCCCAAACCCTCGGCCCAGGAGATCACCGGCCTGGCGGACAACTTGCAGCTGGAGAAAGAGGTGGTTAGAGTGTGGTTTTGCAATAGGAGACAGAAGGAAAAACGGATGACGCCTCCAGGAGTGGCTCAGACGCCGGAGGATGTGTACTCTCAGGTCGGCAATGTGAGTGCAGAAACACCGCCCCCCTCCATGGACTGCAAACGAATGTTCAGTGAAACATAGAGCAGCACAGGAGAATATTTTATATGAAATTAAACTGTTTAAAAAAAAAAAGCATACAGACTATCGCCAAGATAGCCACATTTTTTTCATACATGTGATTGTGAGGGAATATAAAATGAGACTGCAAAATGTGTTATCTATTTTTCACGAGAGAGAAAACAGCAAGCTTTCCCCTTTTTCCTCCCAACCCCCCCCTTCAGAAAAAAACGCACCGTTAACCTTCTTCCAGGCCCTGAAATGTCTTAACCTAAAAGGTTCCTTCTGCTTTTTTCTTTCAGGGGCATTTTTTAGTAGATTACTTAAAAGATGCAAGTGAAGCGAGCGACCAGAGGGTGACAACTACAAGTTCATTCCACCAGGTAATTTTGGCGCATTAAGACACACCAAGAGGAAAACCAAGTATTGTTTTTATTCTTTTTTTTCTCTTCCCCTTCTCCAAAAAAAGTACTCCCTCTCATTATCCTGTGTTTGATTGAAGAAAAACAAAAGGAGCAGGCATTTTGTATATTTAGAAATGGGACTGAACCGCCTTCCCTGCTCTCCATGCCTAACAATAACAAGAGGGGGAAAGAAACTGCAACACTATGAACAAGAGTGACATCCACGAAGCTTCCGTCATGATTTACAGCAGTTGTTTGTTTATTCTGAGGTGGGCTGCATGGTTGCACTTACACACACGCGGAGGATTGGGGATATTTTTTTGGTCGTCTTGAGGCCCAGAAAGAAAGAAAAAGACAACCTGGACCAGGACTGTGCCCGACTGATCTCAAAGATCACCTTCTTTTTGGGGTTGTTTTTTTTTTTATATATATTATTTAATGGACTTTGACACCGTGAGTGGATTTTTCCTCCTTTTTTTCTCCCAACGAATAGAGCATAAGACATTTGAAAAGACTTCAACTGCACTTATTTGAGAAAAAAAATATGTTGCCAAGTGTGACTGAGTGGGTGCTGTGGATTCACTATTATTGCTGCCCTTTCTAAGCAGTATTCTTTGGTAGGTTTTAATAAACAAAACTCTGTAAAGCCGGCAATATAGATCACTAGATCAGATACTGATCTGAGTTATTTACTTTATATTTTTCATCAGAATGACTTGTTTTAATATTTTATTCGGAATACATATGAATGATTCCAAACGGTAATTTATTTCCCCCCCTTTGCAGGAACTTGTGTAAGATGCTTTTCCCTTTTACTTGTTTTATCTTCATTTCCTTTCTTATATTTCTGTTGTTGCCCTTATTTGTTTAATTTTGTATTATCGTTTCTAAAGGAGCACAAATCATCATAAGCTGACATTGACCGTTGTTAGGTAATAAGGGTATATTTTGATGTGATAATTTGATTGTAATTTAATTTCAGTAGTGGTTCCGTACGAGCTGATTGAAACACAATAAATTTGTTAGAATGAAATGCAATCATCTTGTGTTTTGACATTTATATTCTTAACGCATATTGGGCTGTTTTAAAAAAAAAAAGAAAAAGGAAAAGGGGGAATTACCTTGTGTGCTATTTTTTTTTTTTTTTTTTAATGCATGCAGAAGCTAATGAAGAAAATGGTGGACTATTTTGTCCCAGATGGAGCTGCGAGCTAATAATAACCTCCGTTAGAATAATACAGAACAAAGAGTCTTTATAGAGAGAAATGAAAAATACTCAGCCTTTAATCTAACAATATGGTTTTTCTATTTACTAAAACATAAAAAAAAATGATAAATTGACATATTATTGTAGCATTTACGGTATTACGAGCTTATAAATGATTGGCTAATCTTAAATAAATGTCCACCAGCGTTGATATCATCATCATCATCATCCCATAACTGTGTATTACCATTTAAATGAAACATCGCGGTCAGTCGCAGGCCTGCACAATGGCTCGGCTGTTTGTTTACATCTGCTGCCTGGCGAGGCCTTTGGGCATAAAAGCAGCAAATTTTTGTTTAGTGGTGAGGGAAAATAGAGAGAGCATCGGGAATCCTTAGAGCAATCCTATCGTCCATGCTGTGGGGGGTGAGGTTGATGTATAGAGAGTCGTGCATGTTATGTAACAGCAACGTTGCAGCTTAAAGTCCACATCCTGAATCCCATAATACTGATAAACACATAATTAACAGCCTGATTCATGCGCTAGTCAGTGCAACAAAAAAAGCCACATTTATAATCTGCAAAATAATTGATTTACAGTCACTGAAATGGCGAAATTCAATTAATTTTGCAGCATTATGAATGCTATGTGTGCGCTAATAACTCCTTTCACTTTCATGTAACGCTCCAAAACTCGCAGGTGTGTTCCTCATAAGGCGGTGACATGTGTCGGGATAAGGGGCACTGGGTCACACAGCTTATTGATTGTGTCTGTCCGGAGCTGAGCAGCTCCACAGCCAGGCTCTGCCTCCACAGCCAGGCTCCGCAGAGCTCCACAGCCAGGCTCTGCAGAGCTCCACAGCCAGGCTCTGCCGAGGCTCTCCACAGCCAGGCTCTGCCTCCACAGCCAGGCTCTGCAGAGCTCCACAGCCAGGCTCTGCAGAGCTCCACAGCCAGGCTCTGCCTCCTCTGCCTCCACTGCAGGTTACTGAGGATGAAACGCTCAAGTGCTGTTTGACATGTCGGAGTGCTGCAGATTAATATCTGGATTGTTGTTTCAGGACTTTTGACAGGCTTAGATGCAGGGGAAAAACTATTTCAAAAGGGGCTGATTATGGGCTTGTTTATACTATTTTGACTTTAAATGATATACTTAATATTTTGGCAGTTTTTTTCATATATTTATTCTACAACAGGACTATTTTAATTTTATTTTCGTCACGGCTGCAAGAGGCAAATATCTTTCTGGGGTTCCAAACTTTTTTTTTTTTTTTTTTTTTTTTTTTTTTTTTTTTTTTTTTTTCCCTGAGTTGTCTTGCTCGCCTATTCAGCAAAACTCACAAAACGTGTCCTCTCGCTGCAGGAATTTGAATTTCGCGGATGATTTCCCATACTAGTTGCTTAGCAACAATGATATAGAAGAAGTGGGCATCATTTTTCTTTGTCTCCATTAGTAAAAGTGGCAGCAGAGACACGCATTACACATGTGCACTCCTTAAAACTTTATTATTATTATTATTTATTTTTTATCTGCGTAATTTATACACAGATGTGTTGATGGCATTCACAAGGGAAGGACATGTTAGAGAAAATTGAATATCAGGTTTATTCAAAACAACACATTTTTTTGAAATAGTGTTGAAATATCTGGCGCATGCTTATAGATCACAAAGCCTTTTAAAGAATAAAAGCATGTGTGCGACGAGGCTCCACTTTGGCCTCGTGGTGAATGTGTGCTCATTATGCATGCAGCTCGTGAGCTCCTCTGTATAAAACCCAATGCAAAGTCACATGACGTGCTAAGATAAGCCTGCTCCTCTGGCCCAACGCACCAGACAGGGACACTTGAGGTTTCCTCGCTGCAAACCCCATAAGTTGACTCCAACAAATCCCCATCCAGCGGCCCTGTGCCTTCACGCAGAAAATACAGCTCTGTTTGTGCAGAAATATCCCAAATCTAGTGAGAGAGTTTGTTTTTTTTACCAAAAAGGCGACACAAAAAGAGTTTCAAATCTCATAATGGGTTTTGGTCCGCCTATTCTCCAACAGCTTTGCCTTTTTTCATGGGTCTTCAAAACCATGTTGGCAGCAGCATGTGTGCATGTGCGCGTCCCTGTGTGTGTGTGTGTGTGTGTGTGTGTGTGTGTGTGTGTGTGTGTGTGTGTGTGTGTGTGTGTGTGTGTGTGTGTGTGTGTGTGTGTGTGTGTGTGTGTGTGTGTGTGTGTGTGTGTGTGTGTGTGTGTGTGTGTGTGTGTGTGCGCGCACAGATACTTTGCTTTCCCTGCTATTGATTTAGGAGCCAGTGGTCTTTGTCACACCAGTCTGCTCTTTAAAACAAGACTTCAGCGAACGCTCCGGATTAGTCCCATAAAATCAAACTTTTAATGCCTGATTATTATTATTATTGATAACATTTCACAGCCGGAGCCCTTCACAGTCACTGACAAGCTGTAACCTAATAGATCTACTAGAATAATATATAATATTTAATATACCCTTCTAAGCAAATACTAGTCATAATTAAACACTGCTGTGAGCTATGGTTTATAGTTGAAGGCCTACTTGTATTTAAATATGAATCTTTGAAATGCTTGCAGATATTGTGTTGTGTTTTGTAAATATCATGGCTACACTTTAAGAGTTTCATTTGTCACACTTTAGTTCGTTTTGATTATATAGACACGTTTAGATATACTTATATAGCTTTTTTAGATAACAATCTAACTTAGACACAGATTGTTTCTACTCTTCATTATATGTGATGACGTGCAGAGATGTAGTTCACTATGTGTCACTTAAAAGGACTAATAACTCGTCCTAACCTGGTGGAAATGTGCACGTTCACAATGCCCCCCCCCCCCCCTCATACTGTATTTACTCCACGTGTGGAGCATGAATATGGATTGTTCTGAGCTGTTCTCCACAGGGAGCCTCCTCTCTTCCACGTCCACACGGATTTATCTTTGCTGCAGAAAAGACGCTCAGAAAAAAAATATCCTTCTGTCTGCTTGTGACTGCTGACTATTGATCATTATTATTATTACTGTTATTCTACAGTAAGTATTTCTTTGGTTCAATCCTTATTTGGGCTGTTGACATGCCAGCAATGTGGGTACAATGTAAAGTCTAGATCACTTTTTAATTATTATTATTATTATTATTATTATATTATTATTATTATTATTATTATTATTATCAAACCTTATTATTTATAATTATATGTTATTAAGATCATAAACTGCGGCAACAAACAGCAAAAGAACTGGCGTGTTTAATTTGATTATATGAGTTTTTGAAGTTGTTATTTTTGTCAACAAATTCAGTTGGGACAATTAAATTTAGTATATATATATATATATATATATATATATATATATATATATATTGTTTAGCCTTTATTCTTTTTATTGTTATTACTATGAGGTTCGTATATAAATAGAAGACAGGATGACATTAAATTTACGGGACACCTTTACTCTTCTCTCAGAATATAAAAAAAATAAACTGTAAATTCAGCACAAAGGATTCTAATAGGCCAACATGTAAATATAGTTTATCAAGTCGTTTTTTTTTTTTGTGGCAGCAGAAGAAGAAGAGCAGAGAAAAGAAGAGGAGGACGTTTTAAAATATGACGTGACTCTCGGGGGTTTCCTCTCTATAAATTGTGAAGGTCATGGTTTTGTGAGCAGGCAGGATGGAGAGGTAGAGGAGGGGTGGATGTGCTCCAGCATCTCATCTGCCTGTCTGCATTTCTAAAGCTCATAAAGCTGTAGACCAAGGTTCATTTTCCCTCCTTCATCCTAGTTCAAAACGCGGATTTAAACGCCTTTAATTCAACAACAAAAGTGTTTTTATTTAGACTTTTATTTGCATATTTATAACTGTCAGTCTTTTTAAAAAAAATATCGATAATTTTCAATTTAGTTAGTTAACGTAAAGACAGAATACACCTTTTAAACTTCACAGCCATATTTACACTTTTCGCCATTAAACTGCACCAGTGCATCGGCCTAAAAAACAAGAATACTCCTATAGGTTATTATAATAATATAATTATTATTATTAATGATGCTCTTCTTTTGATTTCACTGATTATTTTTAGTTGGTAGTATCGTTATACCATTCTAATCCCAATAATATTCCTATAGTATTCAGAATTTTTTTTTCTTACATTACATAATAAATGCGTTTTGGTAAACTTAATATTTCATAAACTAAAAGACATTTATACAACCGAAATGTCTCCATAAATGTATATTATCCCCATATATATGTCTTCTTTGTTTGAACTTTCTGAATTTGCTTTTATTGGATTTTTTTTCCTCTCTCTTGGTATCAGTGTTGCAGTACTATACTTTATTTAATTAGTACCTATTGCATTTATTCCCCCATGCACACACACACACGCAGTTTCATAAACTCTGATCTCCAAGGAAAGTTTTTTTGTTTTTTTTTTCCGGAGAGATAATCCGGTTGGGTCTGTGCAGGTCAGTCCGCAGTGAGGTTCCTCATACACCTAAAAGCACAAACAGAACATGAAATAAATCAGGTAGAATTATCTGTGTGGCTGTTTTGTCAGCAGCGTGTGTGATTTATCTCAGTGGTGGTGAAATTCATCTCAGAGAGAGAGATGTGGAGGAAAAGTTGCAGCAATAATAAACAGGCCCACTCTCACACACTGATTTATCAGGATGCAAACATGTTAAGTGTGATCGACATTTGCATTATGTGCTTCATACAGAAAACCTCATAAAAGAGCATAAAACAGTTTAATCTATTATGTGTTGCTGTCATTTGACAGAGAAGAAGCAGCTTTAAAAAAAAAAAAAAAAAAAAAAAAAAAAAAGTAGAATCCCGAGAATAAAAGCATTCAAACCAGTTTATTCATGTCGTTTTTAATAATCAACATCAAAATGATTGAAACAATAATCCCTTAATGATTTTATAAATATTATTCCCACAGTAAAACACAGCTATAATCCAGACACTGATGAAACGCACGGCGGTAGACAGCTCTCCTCTCCAGTTTACCTGACCTTACAGCGCCACCCAGTGGCCGTTTGAGCCGACTCCACAATTAAACTGATCCTTTTATTATCTCCCCTAGAACCAACTGCTTTAATCAAAGTTCAATATTAAAAATGACGTCTTGATGTAGTTTAGATTGTGGAGATTTAGATTATGCAAGAGTTTTAAGCCACTTTGCATGTTTTTAAGACATGTTTTGTAGTTTTGAGGCCTGTTTGCAGACATTTGCAGGAAGTCTGTTTTTTGCAAAATATTCAATCCTGCACGGAAACGTTTTATGTTCTATTATTTAAAGTGCATTGTGTCCCGCTGTGTTCAACAATCCTGACAATTCTAGAGTTCCAGCTGCATTTCTGCTTAAAGCCAAGTATGAATAGCATGTCTTGTGTATTTCTATATATTTTTTATTTCAGTTGTTGTTCAGTTCTATAAATATTGGCACTTTTTTTGTTTAACTTTGTGACAATTTCAGATGATCCCATTGGGTTTTAAATAGTTTAGAAGTGGGAGGATACTTTCAATCCACTCGATCCAAATTCAAAATCTCCAAATTTGGAATAACGTGGTTTTACCGGACAGCAATGATATGTTGACATAATCTATGCAAATCATCTATCTATCTATCTATCTATCTATCTATCTATCTATCTATCTATCTATCTATCTATCTATCTATCTATCTATCTAAACAGGTGGACATGCAGTTTTTCTTCTTTATGTTTATGTGTGTATGTTGGAGATCCTCCATGACATTGGTTATTCTACACACACTCATTGTCGCTGTTCAGTTAAAATCTTGTATCTCGAAATGTGATTCTGTTCTTCCGCTAAACTTAATGAGTTTTCTTGTATGAGTTGAGGAAATCCTCCTTCATCTAAATGAAGTTGACATTTTGGAGTTGCATGGTTTTCCTAGGATAAAGCGACATCATGCATTTAGTCACAATTCTCATGCACTCTATATCTGATGTCATGTTCCATCTTAATTGGTTTCCTGCAGAACTCTGCACTCTGCACACTGCTTCTGTTTTTGTGCATTTTTTTTGTCTGAGCATGTTTTATTCTGTCTCTTCCACACAGTGTGTCTCGTTTCATCCGGGGTTGAACACGTGCGCCCCGCGCTGATGATCCCCATAAAAGACGGCTGGCCCTGCTTTATAGGTTGCTATGGGAACCAGGAAGCTAGTTAGTGATCTTTCACATCTTCTCCTGTTGTTTATTCGTGTGATAGAGAGATCAGTTTTTCAGTCGAGCGCATGTGTTTGGAAAGTATTGTACAAAAGCTGCATTTTAGGATTACTGTGAGTAAAAGCTACTTTTGTCTGTGCTGATGGAATCTGTAAATACCCACAACAGTGTTATTTCTATACGGAAGCATGTTGTGCAAGTATTTTTGTGCAACATTTCAGTTGTAAAAGAGTAAACTGTATCATTTAGTTTGGTAAATGTAGATCCTTTTTTAAAGATGCTTTTTTATATTGAAATGTAGGCGTCAGAGTTTGAGATTTTGGAGCTACATTTCCTTTAGAAATGAAGTGAAAGTAAAGATGCGTCAAATGCAAATACTCAGAAAAATATTCCCTTTCTCGGGACATAGTGGCGTGTGCCCATAAAGTTGTCTTAGAACAAATTGCCTAGTGATATAAGTGCAGCCTGTGATGTAAAACGTGTCGGTCCATACACATAATCCCTTTTCCATCGAGATTTTTAACCCAGCCGCACCCCTCACCAAACCGAGGGCCTGCATCTCACATCCTCAGCTCAGTTTCTTCCAAAGTCTTGTGTCCAAAAGCTGGTCAGCGTTTCAAAAAGACTCTGAACGTTCGTGGAGACTGACGCCCACAGCCGCCGACGGGCCGCTGCCAACAAAACGCTGTTTGTGTTGGCTCCGAGAACGATCGTACAGAGAGAGAGAGAGGGATTCAGAAAGTTGCCAAGTAATGACTTGGTAACCTCAAAAAAGTTGAAAAGAAGAAGCGATTCTCCGAAGACGTGCCAGGACTTTTCTGCTTATGACCACAAACATGGAGGAGGACTTCTTTCTTAAGCAGAGATTCATTCATTTTTGGCAGCTAGCATTTGAGATGGATTTCAGCTTTCTAGGATAGCTCTTAAAGCATATATGTATGTTAAACGGGCCCTATTATGCTATTTTCCAGGTGCATATTTTTATCTCCAGTTCCAGTTTTACATGCGTTAATGCTCATAATCCTCCTTGTGTTTCTCATCCTGGCTGTCCTGCAGCACCTCTTCTCACCCTCTCTCTGAAACGCTCCGTTGTAGCGCTTGCTCCTCCCTCCAGAAAGCAAAGTCTGCTCTGATTGGTCAGCTAGCCCGCTCTGTTGTGATGACCTCATAAAGTTACAAAAGTGAAGGAGAGTATTCAACGGAGCCGTTTCAGTAGCTCAGGAGCTTCTGAGGGGGAGGGTAACTCCTTTTAGGCGTGGACTTCAGGTTTTACACTTTACGGACCTTTTACATGTACAAAAATATATATTACACACTAAAGGAGAGGGGAAAAGTAGAAAAGCATAATAGGGCCACTTTAAACATGTATACCCGTGATTGTGAATGTACATTATTGTGTCTATCTGAGCCTCACTGAGGGGATTTTGTATTCCAATGTGTGTCCCGGGTGGTGACGGATCCTACCACCAGACGGATCGATGGTCGGGGACAGAATCAGGGGTCGGTTGGTCCTCAGGGGTCCCACCGGTGACATCTCCTGCTGCAGCTCGCCGTCCGTCCAGCAGCTCGGGGTCAGCTATCCCAGCAGGCCGTTCGCTCTGGCAGCAGTTACCAAGGTGACAGCATGTCAGCATAGCCCCGCAGTGCCGATGCTGAGGGTGGGAGGGGAGCGAGCAGGGGGCCCAATGCATCACCAGCTCTGATGGGTTTGTCAATACTGCTTAGATCCAGGGGGAGCCTGGGCCCGTCGCGACACACACTGGGCCCCTCGAGAGAGCTAGCACACACACACACACACACACACACACACACACACACACACACACACACACACACACACACACACACACACACACACACACATCACACATCTTCGTTTTGGCTTAGAAGCAAAATGTCACACACACATTTTTCCACACATTTTCACTCCAGCATGACCACATTTAGGTACAAACAAACAATAAAGATATGAAAAGATTCACTTGCATTTGCTAACAATCATGAGGAGACTCATGCACACACATGCACGGACAAGTTTGTGTCATTTAGGAGGACTTTTTCTCCCTACGATTAATACAAGTACCCCTGCAAAAATGAATACAACACAATACAAGCACATAGGCATACTGCATGTGCAGCATATGCATTTTGGTTTAGAAACACACATCATATACTTACTCATACAAACCCTTGGGCAGGACAGACACACATATTGTGTTGTGGTCCTATTTACAGATTCACATTTCGCCACAAAAATATAAGAAAGACATCAAATGCAAATCACAGTCACATACAAGCAGAAACAAGCACATTGCATTCTATTACATCTACTCCCTAGAGACTTTCTCCAACCCTAACCAAAACCGCAACATGCCTAACTCCACCCAAACCATAAATCTCACCCTAACATTAACCAAAAGCCAAAGATTTGTCCCATTTCTATGCTACATCCAAACTCTAAGATTGTAAAGCCCTCTGAGGCAAATTTGTAATTTGTGATTCTGGGCTAAACAAAATAAACTGAATTGAATTGAATTAAGCAGGTTTTCAGTCTGTCGTATGTTCAACCTGGAAAAGTGGCTTATCCTGTTAAAAAATAATATTATTTATTATCAAACTTTTGTACCAAATGCATACATTTCCTGTAGAGTGTGTTAATTTCTTGCATAATAGTTCTTCAGATTCTGAATGTCATGCTGCAAAAATCAGGACGCGATAATGATTAGTGTCCATTCATGGAATTTGGACACAGCTCATGTCTTAACCCTGAAATTTAATGGTTGACCTTGTGGGGACCTGTTTTTCTCCCCACAAATGGAAAGTGTGTCCCCACAATGTGATTTATAGAGGAACATCTGCAAACACACTTGCACACACACCCACATAGCAGGAGAGACAAAAATATTTTGTTTTATTTGTACATTGACATTTGAGCAAAAGACAAAGAAAGATAAGTTAGTTCTCTCGTTAGCATTAACACACACACACACACACACACACACACACACACACACACACACACACACACACACACACACACACACAGCAATACACTCCTGATTGTTTGACTGCATGGATGTGTGGAATAAGCTGTTGGTGCAGGAGTGGAGAGTGAGCTGGCAGATAAAAAAAAATGTCTGTAGTGTGTGCTGCAGGACCAGGGAGAAAAAAAGCAAGAGAAGGGGAGAAGAGGTGAAGGAAGAGAAAAGCACGCTCGGGCCGTCTGACTCTGTATCTCATTAACCGAAGCGAGACGGGGATTTGGAAAAGCAACATCAGCCACGTTTGGCTCGGAGCCGCCTGCAGTGTAACCATTTCTAGGCCGTGGATTTAATAGATTACTAATGATCGGTCACAGGTATTTCCAAGTTAGACATTAGAAGCGGAAGCCCAAAATAAGATCATTTGCTAATCCGCACATTTTCACCTTATGTGATTCTTAAAAAACCCTGCTTTGATATTTGAGTAAGAGTGCATGTTTGTTGGGATGTATGGGAGAAGGAAAGGTTTACAACTGATTCTTGTGCTGCTATCTTAGTGTGGTGTGGTGAGGTGTTGTAAGTACAAGGTGGAGAAGGTGTGAGGATATACGGAGCGCTCGTGATTCCTCGTAGGCTCTATATCCAATCTGACCAATCCTCTTAGTGAGAGAGAGTTGAGCTCTGCCTCCCCGGAGAAGTCTCTTTTTCATTAAAACTATTATGTCAATGTTTAATGCTTAAGGAGAGAGAGGTAAAAACATTCTGACTGTAGCTTTGCAGAGCTTGTTTGCTGCTAAAACCAGAGCACATCTTGTAGTTTCATGGTTGTTTTGAAACTACAACTATTTTCTTTATAGCAAACGCCTGATTTAAACAATTTAACGTGCTCGTCCTAAATGCTCGTCTCAGAACGCGACTTTTACACGTCAGCAAACACAGAGGTTGCTTGCACTCCAAACACCATTCCAATGGCTTCCGCTGCCGTTTAAAAGCTTTGCTCGCTGAAATAAAAGTAATTAATTGGTGTTATACACCAAGGACATAATTATCTTTTCCAGTAACTGGCACATATTTAATTACCAGTAATTGTTCCCCGAGCCTTGTTCAAAAGTGTTGCGCTGCCAGACAGTTCTGATATATTATACACTAATCCTGCACTTGATACTCAGTCAATTAGGAAATGTGTGTCAAAGAGCAATCATGTAAACAGCATCGTGGAACACACACACACACACACACACACATACATCCTTCTGAGACACGACGCCTACATGGGCCTTCGTCAGTGTCCACACACACACACACACACACACACACACACACACACACACACACACACACACACACACACACACACACATCTGTCTCACCGCTCTGCACTTTGTTTCCCTCCTCAGGGTATAAATCCCTACCTATCCCCATTCCTTCCCAAGGTGTTAATGCCTGCCAGATTGAAGGAAAAGTAATTTGAGATCATTTCGCAACAAAGGCCGCAGATACTGATTAACACGGGGGCTACTTTTCTAGCCAAGTGGTGCGGTCCCATTTTATAAAAAAAAAACCCAAAAAAAAAAACCATTGTGAGCTAAATTTACTCCCCCTGTGCCTTGGGGGTGTGTGGGGGCCAGAGGCTGCAGTGGGGCCCTTGAACATGAGAACAGGGTTTAATAAGTAAACAGAAGAGGCTTTCTGATCAGCGCGTATTTGCCTAGCCGAGCCCCCGGTACGCGCTACTAGCTGATTAGCCCTGCCGATTGTACCTTGTAATTGCAGTGCCTTGACCCCCTCTAGGCAAATATTAGATTTTAGCGGTTTAACCTTTCCAGTCTTCAGAGCGGGGTAAATTGCCCAACCAGATGTTAAGGAGCCCAGCGGTACTCTGCAGCCCTTCTGATCAGCAAAGGGAGGAAAAAAACTTGCAGATTGAACCTTTTTCTTTTTAATATTGTCTCAATTTCCTCTGGCCTTTCAAGCTGATTTCTCGCAGCGGTTTTCCTTCCTCAACAAAATGCTTATACTCCCATCCTCTGATGTCAGGTTACAAGCAAGACATATTATTCAAAATCAGTCCAGTCACAGTCATTAGTGGGGGGACAAATGATCAATGAAAAGATCAATGGTAGATATTAACCTAGCAACTAGTCCCCTCGGTTCAATCACTCCAGCAATTTGTCACCTGGTGAGGTGCAGCTCATCTATTGAACAGGTCCTTTTTCCAAATGGTACTGGAGGAAATGCAACTTATTTACATGTAAAGAGTTATACTTACTACCCTTAAAATGCACCAAATGTGTGTACAGTTTGTCATTGTGCAAAAATAAAAGAAAACAGAAACGGATACTGTAAAATTATTATATTTTTCATCTAAGGTAGTTTGTAACAGACTACCAAGACTGCTGCGTTTAAATTTTGAATGCAACCGAGTTCTCCATCATCCAACGAGGTGCAGATAGAAGATTAGAAGTATTTTACAATGCAGCGGAGAGAGAACAACAAATTGCAAACAAAGCGACGGGGTAGTAGATGTCATCAAACTGCCTCAAATTCCAGCACGAGGTCAAATGAGCAGCAATTATACAATCCCATTCCTCAGATACAAAGCATTGTTTTCCTCTCTGTAATAAGGCAGTGATTGATGTGCGACTGCATGCGAGAGCCTGCTGGAAGCGTCCGTCCAAGATGAAATGGAAACAATATGAAAACGTTCTCTGAAGGGTTGGGTTTTTTTGATCCAGCCCCGGCATTTAAAAAATTCACCCAGATATGTAAATCTCCCTCGAACCGCAAGCCAAACAGCTGTGCCTGGTTTCCATCATTCTTTGCGAACCTGTAAGTGTCTGTGCAGCCAAAACAGGCAGCTACTGCTGGACCGATTAATACAAAACTTCCATCCCTGCTTAATTCATATTCTTATATGTGGCAAAACCTCAGAGCTTGATTACAGCATGGAAAGCGTAGATGTAAATGTGCTTGTTCCCATTGGTGCTTTCTGTTTTTTTATGCTTTCACACATGCTTGTTTGAGTCTACGGGCCTTTAGGGAGCCTCTGCAGACTGAGACCATTATGGGAAACACTTTCGGACAGGACAGGACGAGACCAGGATGGTGGAGGGGCAGCGGAAGTTTTTCTTGGGTCATTCCCAGACGTTTTCCAGAGATCTCGGGTTTCTCCCCCGTCCAGCGCCGGATCCAGCTCCTCTTCCTCCCCGACAGGCCGGCTCAGGACTGGCAGCTGCGTCTCCAGGCCCCGGCTCACCCCGCATGTAATAGTTTCCTTCCTCCCCTCACCTGAAAAAAGAGTCGGATGGAAGAAAAGGGGAGGAAAATAGTCATCTTTTCATCCCAGAGATGGACTGAAGTAACCCTTCAGCTGGAGAGGAAACCCAATACTGCCTTCAGCTCGCCGTCTGAGACGACAGAGAGGAGAGGGCAAGGGGAAAAGGGGGGCAACCAAAGTGGTTCCATGTGAGAAATGGAAGTGAAGTCTGGGAAAGACAGGGATCCACACCCTGAACACCCCTCCCTTTCTACTCCCACTCCTTCCCTACTCAAAAACCACCTTACAGAGTCCCATCGCTGTAGACACCAGACAGACATCAGTCTGCTCTTGTTTATTCTGATTAGAGCTGTTTTGCCCTCTTTTATAGACCTTCAAATCCATTATTTTCTGTTTATACGCTGTATATGATTGAGGAATATTAACCTGGTAGATTTCTATTTCTTATGATTAAATCAAAAGGTCTGGACCTTGGGATGGATTTCTCCACGCACCTAACGACCCAAGGCCAAACGGCCAAGAGTATATCTACAGAATATCACTGAAAGAGACACAAACCAACCAGGAAGACACTTAAAAACTACCACAAAGAAACAAAAAAACAACTAAAAATAGATTCGAAACAGCTGTAAAAAGACACAAAGAGACTTACAAAAACTATGAAAAGGGGCAAAACAATTACAAAGTGACACAGAACAACCACAAAGAACACTAAACCACAGAGAGATGCATAATTACTACAAATAGACACAAAACAACAACAACTCAGAGGATGAACAACCATAAGATCTGCATGTCTGTGCTCAGGGGCCCATTGTCTCATAATCTGTCTCATAATGTCTCATTTAAAGTGTTTTCTATTATGTGCTTTGTCTTCTATTGTGTCCTTCTATGTGACTTATGTTCTTTGGGGTTCTACACACTACTCTGTTTTTCCTTCCTGTCCTATTCTGCTCCACTCTTTCTTCCCACGCTCTTCTGCACTTTACTATATTCTTGTTATCTTTAATTTGTTTCATCTTTGTGTCATTTATTTGCATGGTGTGCTGTTCTATTGTGTTCTAACTTTTTATGTTCCAGTGCTTTTTGTTCTATTTTATCATAATTCTCTGCTCCTTTTTATGCTTTTCAACACTGTGCACTTCTATTAGATTCAGTCACAGTGTGCTCTGTTCTGACTGTTTTCTGTCTTAATATGAAACTCCTAGAAACAGAAGCAGCAGCAGCAGCAGCAGCTCGGGTCTGTTCAGGTAGCTTTCTCCCCTGTGGAGCCGCTCTGAGGAGGAGGCCTAATATCTGCAGACATCTATGGCCACCGACCAATCTGTTGCACGCTCCGTTCATTTCACGCGCTGCCAGAAGTGCTTTGTAATTATCCTGATATTGATGAAGGCTGATTCCAGCAGGTAATCGCTGGCAGTTCAGCTGTTTTTACGCATCTCAGCAAAATGTCTCTATCCATTACCAGTGGCAAATTAATTTCCACTCAATGACCATACTTGTTGATAATCTACCAATTGGTTTGTGTGTGCGTGAGTGTGTGTGTGTGTGTGTGTGTGTGTGTGTGTGTGTGTCTGTGTGTGAGAATAGGGATCTGTAATCCCTGACAGAGCTCTGAACCGTAGCATATAACTTGGTTTACCTCACACAGAGAAAACTGTGGGTGGTAACTTGACACTGACGCATGAGCTTCTGTATTATTGTATAAGTATACATAGTTTTATTGGCAGTACTCTATATTGTAGTAACGGCACAGTGGCACTAAAATGATAACAATAGAGGTAGTGATTATAGTAACAGCATTATGCTAGCAATAAAATAACATAGAAAGAAAAGGAAAAGGAAAAGGGAATAAAAATATATTTAGAGCTTTGAAATTTAATGTGAAAAAAGGAATGGAATAGGATAGAATAGATATGGGAATAGAAACTGGAATCAATGGTAAGATGAATGGGGAAATCAATGGGAATATTATTATAAATCAGAATGGGGAAGGAAATAAATGTGAATAAAATGTTAAGGAAGTAGAATTAGAGAGAGAGGAATAGAAATAGGAAGAGAAATGTGAATTTGGAATGACAATATAAATATTATGTATGTATTGCGTGCATGTGTGTGTGTGTTTACAGGGTGAGACTTCCTCTGTGGTGAGATCAGTGTGATGGTGAGCTTGGCTCATGGTGATGGTAACAGGTGAGTATTAGCGAATCAGTATTTTCTGTTTTCCCTTTATTTTACATGCACAACCTTCACACATTTTATGAAACCTGAGAAATGTAAAAGAATGACATTAAATCTGTTTAAAATCACATTTGCACTTCTCACCAACTCATGAAGGCACCAAAGGTTATACACTATGAAGTGGATGTTGTGTTTCACATTAGAGCAGCTGTGACATTTGTAGAGGAAATTGAACCCGTGTCAGTGTTTGTGTCTGGCTCTTCAATGACCTGCAGGAGGAATGGATCCCCTAAACTTAAAGAGGTAAAACAACAGCACTAAATCACTGAGCTGAGCCACACAGGAACAATATACCTTATCTTTTTATGAAGTTTGTCGGCAGAGAAATATCATACAACACTGACTACAGTCTAACACAAATCATGACTTCCCTCTTTTAAGGAGCACTTGTTTTGATATACTTAGATTTCTTTTTGCAGATTGATGCCTCTGTTGTGTACTCTAAGATCAATATCACAAAGAAGCAGCTAAGCATATTAAAGATGTGTGAATCCTGGTATGAATGACCACTCATACTTAAATATGTGCATTGTGGTGTATTGGAGATCCCTTCCACCATGGCACTAAGGGTAAATAAATACGCCTTAAGAGAGTAAATGAGCTTGAGCAAAGTGGCCCTTTGAGTCCCCATGTTTGTGGAGCAACCATAATGGATTCTTTAGAGCCGTGAACGGTTTATAGGCATGACAGCCATGTTTCGGCACGATGGGCTTATCCCTACGCAAGGCGCTAAGGATATTAGGGAATCAGCGTAAAGCAGCATGGAAATGATGACTGGAGCAAAGCCTCAGCTCGCTGGTATTATAAGCCCTCAATTCTCCAGCACTCCATCCTTGGGAAAGAAGGGGGGAAGGAGCGGACTTGGCACAGCTCCACGGTGTGATATCCTCCATTATTTCTTTCTCCATCTCTGTTTAAGCCACACAATTAAAAGGATGCTACTCACTCTGGGGATGGAGCAAATTTGAGAGGAGGTCAATGTCGCCTATCGTGGTGTTTCCTTTTCAAGAAAGGTGCTGGAGCTCCTTGTTGTCCATATGGAGATCTGATGGAGCAGTTGGATGAGAGCCAGCTTCTCTAATGCCTGGCACTGAGCTGCAGCCTCATATCAGCCATTGACGGCACATGCCAAGCATGAAAACAGACGCCCATAAGGTTCCCTAAATTAAATCCCTTTACTTTCACGTCATTGCTCTGTTACCACTGCAAAATCAGCATTTTCACATGCATCTTTACATTTTTAGTTCTCATTAACAAAGTATAGTTTTCATTATTACTTGTAAAACAAAAACATTGCAGTCATCACACTGTCAGGATACTACGGTAAGGTGGAGGGTTTACCTAAGTCCACCGTGAGCTCAGCAAACGAACATCTCCACCCAATCCACCCACGGTGGCTCGCCTGTCAGAGACGGGCCACAGCAGAAGGATGATTAATGTCCCACCTCTCACCCCCCACTGTAAATTAGAGAGCGTGGGTCGAAACTATTTTTCTTAGTGAGCAGCCCGCTCGTGGCTAAAAAAACGGGGCAAACACTGTTTATCATCTGCCCGACGACAGCCCTCCTCGGGGCAAATTAACCACACGGCCGTATCGACTGGCACGGGCCGGGAGTCAGTGCCCCTTCACTTTGATTAATCTCCCTGTGTTCCTGTTCCAACTCTATCAAAGTAATCTAAGTGAAGACGCACAGCATTGATCTGTAAGCACAGCATACTACTGTGCCGAAAACACACACGCACACTGAGAGGGAAAGACAACACAACAACTGGAGATTCTGCTCAAGTTGTGATTAACCAAAGGAAGGTTATTTGCATGCATTGTAATTGGAAAAAACATATCCGAAATTGTAACTTAAGAACTAAAATTAAAAATGACCTGATTTTGAGATACAATGTCAGTTTGTGCCTTGTAATTCAGCTCATAACCGACAACTTTTCATGTCAGATATGACAAGAATTTAATTTAATAGAGCACAACAGAGAACAAAGATACAGATGGTGTTTCAAAAAGTCAAAATGGTCCAATAGATTCTGATAAGAAAATATCCTAATTCTGTTTAGGCGGAAAGAAAACAGGGAAAACATTGTTTTTTCATGCACTGGTTAGAGATTTTTGGCTATTTGCTTGAATAACATGTTTTAAAAGTGGAAAGAAAACATGCAAAATACACATTAAGGCGTATTTTGGATGCACATAAACACATAGGACATAATTTGTAGTCTTTTTTTATGATAACTTCTGACCCACTAAATTTAGAGGGTGAAAATCAAACATTAACATTTGACTTAAATATTTCCCCACTTCTTCAAAGCAGCATTAACTCAGACGTAAAAAGTATGCATGATGACATGGAGGCAAACAAACCATAAACAGAGAGGCACCTGACCTTCTGCTGCAGCATCCAGAGTGGGAGAACTGTGGTCATACAGAAGATATGTTGAGGTATAAACAGCCTTCAATCGTTCCACGGAGGAATGAAGAGAAGTTTGGCGAAGGTGGCAGCTTGAGCTCATTTATCCAGGAAATCCACACAAAATGTTGTGTTAATCCATCTCTGCACTGCCCGGCACTGACTGCACAACATATGCAAAACAATCTGTTTTTATGTGTAGCCTTGCCAACGTGTTTGGCAGACAGTGACTGAGCATTTTTCATTGTGTTATTTCTGATAACTCATGTGAATCGGCTGCTTTAAATCCTGTGGCGTGACACTTACAGTACCCCTGCTATTGTCAGTGATTTTTACATGGAAGACAGATGGTGCTCGCATGCAGTTCGCATTAAACCGGACAGGGCATAGCCTTACATGTGTTATTGGGGCACTGGGGTCAAAGTGGTTTCAGAGGGTTGTGTTTTATTAAGACCTGCTTGTGTGCACAAAAAATGACGCCTGACATGGTGATTATGTGGTGTCAGTTAACATATTTTTGTTTAATGATCTTTTTACTGCAGATTTCTGATGGTAAAGAAGTGAAAGTGACTTTAGTGTTTTATTTAACCTGTATACAAACAAGTTTAAAGTATAAGATATAAGCGATGGCTGTTTTTAATTTATAACAACAAAAAAGTACATGAGGAATGGTTTTAGTGTGCCGGATCACTGCAGATTTTGCTTTTAGCTGCACCATGTGGTCAGCATGTTTTGTATTTCCATGATCATGCTGAACAACACACGGTTTCAATGAGTTTGACATTCTGATGTGATGTGGACGGATTAAAAAAAAAAAGTGTAATTGAAGCAACAAATACATCACAATACTCAATAGTATTCGTATTAGTTTGTTTCTGCACTGTACTTTTGCTCTGGTTTATGCTCTTAGATGCTTGTTTAAGAAAGGAGATGCACTTGTGACTTCTGGTGACTAGTAGTTCTCTTGAATACCTATGTTGAATACACTTATTGTAAGTCGCTTTGGATAAAAGCTTCTGCTAAATGACTGTAATGTAATAGTTTTAAAATGTTCTATGACAAATGACAAATGTAAAGCAAGTAAGCAAAGTAAAAATGTGTAAAGTACACATTTTTACTTTGCTCATTTGTCATTTAAGGCAGATTATGCAATTTTGTATTCTTCTTTAATTTGGCTTGGGTTACTTAGTTCATTATGTTCTTAATTTTTGTGCTGTTTATACAAATTTGTATTTACATCATTATCCACAGCAGCAGCAGCTTTATTTTGAAATAAAAGTCAATGTAACAATTTAATTTACATTTCTAACATGACAATTTTGAAGCAGGTAAAACAATTTTTGTTTTGCGATTTCCGCCTATGTTTTCTGATTATTTGTTTTATTTTGTATTTCATAAATCGAGTCGCTTGTTTATGACGTGTGACGACTTCCGCCTCTGACGTCATCGCCGCCCAGACAACATGGCGGCGTCCAGCGTTAGAACCGTGGGATCGATCTTGGGGAGATGTGGACGCCACAGCTCGAGTTTGAACACAGTGTCTTCGCAGTTTGGTCGAAAGGTGAAGTATGAAGTCGTGTTGATGAAACACACTCGTAGAAACAGAGTCGGAACGGACAAACACCGACGTCCTTGAGCTCACATGTCCCCCCTTTCCCTCCCTCTCAGGTCCTGAGCAGGCAGATATGCGTGAGCTCGGCCCTCCAGAGAAAGAACCTGGCGGCTGCAGGGCCGGAGAAGTTCACGATGGAGTTCATCCAGAAGCAGGTGGAGGAGTTTAACATTGGGAAACGCCACCTGGCTAACATGATGGGGGAGGACCCGGAGAACTTCACCCAGGAGGACATAGATGTGAGTGAGCTGTGCTTTACTGCATACATGCAAGTGTATGTGAGTGGTTTTCATGTACCCTCTTTTTTTTGTCTTCAAATTGAGGGATAAGTGGCTCAGAATTAAGCACGTTTTATTACAGATTTTATGAAACTTATTTAAAACCATCATATTGTACATTCACTTGTATATGTCAGCTTGTTGAGCCGTGTATTGCAGGGTGACATGAGTCCCAAACACTGGATGCATTGCCTTAAGTTAGGGTTACTTTTATGTATGCTGTGAGTGATTGCACATTAAAGAGGGAAAAACCTTCTTGTATATATTTTTAGTTTGCCCCGAAGTGTGTTTCACATCCCTTGGGTTGCAGCTGAAGTGTCAAGGGATGAAGTATCTTCTATTCTTTAAGAATACAACAAAGCAACACATGAACATAGTGAATTGCACACATGTAATTGTAGTCAGAGCTATCGTGCCCTTGATGAAGCAGGGATATTATACACCAGTTTATACACGTGTTACTTCAGCCTGGATCAAGTGTTTAACTTCTTTCTTTTTGTCTGATATTGTAGTTTTATCTTAGTTTGTCAAATATCTTTGTTCATATGCTGCAAACACCACTCCTTTCACGTGATTGCCGCCTTAATGTTGTTGCGGGATCGCGGTTGTTAGGCCAGATAACCAGAATATACCCTTTGGTGTGTTGAGCTCGCTTCGTAGTTCAGGCCCCAGGCTGACTAATATTGTAGAATTGTTCTGCATTCATACTGCTCTAATCCACTTTTATTTTTTGGTTGTATGAGCAAAAATCCACATTTTCACAGGTGTATTAGTCAGTTTGTTGCAGCTTCTCTTTAATAATGTGATATGGTAAGAAGTGCAAAATCTGTGGGCAAATTGATTATAATTTATACCAACACTTTTTACTGATATTTATCACCATTTAAAGGTTAAAGCTTGTGATATTGATGTTTTTCTTATTGTCAACAATGAGCCTGTTGCAGTGGGTGACATGTTCCACCATGAACACACACACACACACACACACACACTATTCTATTTTGACTTAACTCACAGATACACCGTCCTGCTGCTGCAAATACTTACTAGAACACCAAATGTGGAGGAAAAGCTGTTTGAGGAAAAGTGAAACTATTAAGTATTTGTGGCATATTTTTTAGCGCTACTGTAGGAACCAATAGGATGGTAGCTGAGTGACAAAGACAGGGTAGGATAGTTTGAAGGCAATGGATGTATACTAACGCATTTTTGATCTTTTCTTGAATTTGTCACAATAGGGAATATTGCGCTTTTATGGTCACAAAAAGAAAGATTTGTTGCTGCTACTTTTGAATTAGTAATTAGTAATGTTCACTGGTTCCGGAACCAGTGAACATCCAGGGACAGGACATTGAGATTGTGCAATCTTATAAGTACCTGGGTGTTCACTTGAACAATAAACTGGACTGGACTAATCATTCAAAGGCACTTTACAAAAAGGGTCAGAGCAGACTCTATCTGCTGAGGAGACTGAGGTCCTTTGGAGTGCAGGGAGCACTCCTGAGGACCTTTTTCAACTCTGTGGTGGCATCAGCCATTTTTTATGCAGTGGTCTGCTGGAGCAGCAGCATCTCGACAGCCGACAAGAAGAGACTCAACAAGCTTGTCAGGAAGGCCAGCAGTGTGCTGGGGTGTCCACTGGATACGGTGGAGGTGGTGGGAGACAGGAGGATGATGGCCAAGCTGTCATCCCTGATGAACAACACCTCTCACCCCATGCAGGACACCCTGGCAGCTCTGTGCAGCTCCTTCAGCCACCGGCTGCTTCACCCCCGGTGTGTGAAGGAGAGGTACCGCAGGTCCTTCCTTCCTGCTGCTGTCAGGCTGCACAACCAGCTCTGCTCCCAGCAGACCACATGACACATGACAATAAAAACCTGTGCAATACAATACACTGTGCAATAATAGTTATAATAGTTTTTCTGTCTGTAAATATAATATTTCAGTTATTGTTGTTTTTCTACTGTTTCTTATTGCTTATTTATAATACTTGTTTTTTTATTTCATTTTTTATTTTTATCTTGTCTTTCTTTTACTATGTCTAAGCCTGCAAATTTCCCTGCTGCGGGACTAATAAAGGATTATCTTATCTTATCTTATTAGAACTGAGGCAAAGTCTAACAGAGGCCATGTGTTGTCTCATTTTGTTGCCTTATCGTACTTAAAAAGAGCTCCTGTGCAGTTGATGTTTACAGGCAGGAGTTTGTTTCATAGACAAATAAAACGGATAAACATGGCTACAAAGTATTGTTACATCTCTCTTAGTGGACTGTCAGATAGCCCACCAACATTTATCATCCTGAGCTGGACTTTAAAGCCACAAAGCATTTTTAAACATTGATTATTTGCTGGATAGTTGTATTTTAAAGCTCTGTGGTCTCTTCACATCATCATTATCATTATCATCGGTGCTCCACCAGCATCAGGCAGGTGTGGCCACCTCTGGTTAATCCACTGCATCAGGGATATTAGCAACGCCTTCACACACACACACACACACACACACACACACACACACACACACACACACACACACACACATGCTTATTCCAAAATTTTGGCAATACATTAGCCCCTCACTGCTCCAACCATTTAGCTTGATTTCCCACTGTCCCTCACCCAGTCCCCCAGTGTCCCTCACACATAATGAAGAGAGCTGTTGGCGCCGGGCTGTGAAAGCCAAAGCGACGGGTAGCAGCCCAAACCTGGATGTGTGGAGGGGAAGGGGAACATTAGGGAGGACTGGAGAGGTGCGGAGAGAGAGACCTGATCAATCCCTCCGCGGAGGATTAGAGTCCAGACTCCTCAGGTGTGACGGTGGTAAAGACCCAGGAAAAAAATCAAAAGGACGAGAAATGATCACTGGCCACAGACGCATAAAGAACCATACATTTCTTTAATGACTGAACAAAACTGTGAATCATACAGGAATTCATTAATGTCTTTTATCTTTTTAAGCTTTTAAAAATATGTCTTAAAAAGCCTTTTTGGTGGACAAAGCTGACTGGAGCCAAGATTAGGCCTCCAGTCAGCTTTCAGTGCCGAAACAATTAGTTGATTAATTGATCAGACGATAGACCACAAAAATCCACAACAAGATTGATTATTGATTCATTATGTATGTCCTTTGCGTCTGTATTTGTTCTGATTAATGTCACTCTAAATTGGATATCTAACAAGACTTCAGCAAGGCCTGTAGAAATATAGATTTTTCCTTTGTTTCTTACATTTTGTAAATTTAATGATTAATTAATTAACACAGTAGTTGACAGATAAGTCGACAGTGACTAATCTTTAGTTGTACACTATAATAGTCTCTTCTGTCAGACTCAAAAGTGAGCAATATATGAATTAAGGCTGCAACTAAAGATTGACATAAGTAATTAGTCAGCTGATTACTATATAGATTTATTAATGAATCATTTTGCCTATAAAATAGTTTAAAAAAAACAACCGTAGTGATTTTTCCCAGAGCCCAATTCTTTCAGCCAAATAATTAAATTGCCGCTAAAAAACTTGATTGATTATTTCAGTAGTTGTTAAAAAGAAAATGAATTGTAAGTAATTAAAAAAAAAGTTGTATTTTTTATTTAATTAATTTAGCAAGCATAAAAATGATTAGGATTTGCAGCTTTGTTCTGTTTTTATTTAATCATAAACCACATTTTTTACCCTCACAATTGAAAAGCTGGAACCAGACAGTTTTTTTTCTGCTTGAAAATCACTTCATTTTCTTTCCATCAATTTAACAATTCATGGGCTAAATGTTTTGAAATGATTAGTTGATTCTTTACCATGTGGTTGTGTTGACTACATCAGACTTTTTAGCTTATATGTATTTATGTTTTTACATGTATATATTGAAGCTTTGTATCTCGTTTCCTTTTGTCATGAGATGCTGTTGTGATTTTGTCACCAGGCTTGTTAAAAATATAACATGATTGATTTCACCATGTCGTTCAAATTTGTAAAAATCCGACTCCCCCCTGTGCTGTGGAGCTGCTCGGTTTAACGGGTGACGGTTGGACTCTTTCCTCCTCTGTCATTCCATTCTCGCCCCCCAGGGATCTCTGCCATATTGAGCTGAGACTCTTGGGACACACAGGTGTGTCTTCATCTGTTCCCGTCTTTCCCCTTTTCCTCTTTTCTTTTTACCCTTTAACTTCTCTTCCTGTCTCTCACACCTTTACTCACACACACACACACACACACACACACACACACACACACACACACACACACACACACACACACACACACATCTCTCGACCAGCCCTTTTTCTTCCTGCTCTCCGTCGCTTTGACAACCTTAAAGGCAGCAACCTGCTCCCTCCGTGCAGCACCTGCTGCCTCACTAATTGAACCGACAGAGAGGAAGGAAAAGGGAGGAAGAGGGGAGAGATGGAGGAAGGGGAAGAGATGAACAGACTGTCTTGATGAGTGTGGCGGGGCCAACACACTTTCTGTCTCCCTCTCTTCTCTCACACACACATTTACTGTGACATCTGTAGCCCTGCTAATAACACGGACAAACACACACACACGCACAGAGCAGAGGATGAACTTGGAGTGAACTGTTGGATGTCCACAGTGTCCTCTGCTCACTGTCAACTTGGCCAGAAACTTGTGCCTTTTTCTGCTAGTTTTCTCCTCTAACTCTCCAGTAACACACACACAATCACACACGTACACACACACTCACATCACGCTCGCCTTTTCTTGAACCCGCGAGCAGCTTGCGCCTCCTCTGTCCCTTTCACTGTCGTCCGTGGGTGTGACCTCCGTTGTTCGGACATGTCAGCGTTGTCATGATCTGCCACCGACGCATCGCTCAAACTGCCATTTTCTTTTCCTGTTAATTAATTATTTATTAATTTATTTATTTATTTTCTTCTCTCACCAACAGAGGAGTATCGCGTACCTCTTCCCCTCCGGCCTGTTTGACAAGAAAGCCCGGCCCCTCATGAAGGTACGTCTGTGTGGGTTGGACCCGTATAAACTTCACTTTTTACTATTATTGTGTAAGGCTGACATTTGGTTTAAAGGCTATAAATTATTAGATTTTAATTATATAAATCCCTTTTTAATTGAATGTAACTTCAATTTTTAACCTATATTTATCAACGTTTTTATTCTACAAATAAAGAAATTACAAACAAATGAAGATCCATAAAATGGACATGTACTCAAATTACATAAAAAAAACATGAATGCTGGGTGTTAAATAGATCATACATTTCATAAATATCGGGAATATCTATATACATGCATCCAGCTAATCCCTCAACTGGACCTGCTGACCTGAAATCACCCTCCCTGGCTTAGAGAAAAAAAATGTCATGCTTAAAGAGTGCACATTATTTTCTCCTATTCTCTCTCGATAATCCTCAGAAAAAAAGCCCATAATGTGCATTTCTCTGTCCTGCATGTTTTATTTGACTTCACACCAAAATCTCCTCTGATTTAATTTACAGCATCCAGAGGAAATATTTCCACGACAGAGAGGTATGTAATCTGTGCAATTATGAACGTTTACATTATGTTGAGTATTGTGATAACTGACTTCCTGTCCTGTCTTTGAAGCTGTCCAGTGGGGTGCAGACGGCCGGCCGTTCCACTTCCTGTTCTACACCGGCAAACAGTCCTACTTCTCCCTGATGCATGTGAGTACTGCAGCTGAAGCACAAAGCCCTGTCAGGTTTTTATGGGAGGTGGAGGTAAATCTTCATCCAGCTCGAGTCCCTTGTTCTCCCCTCCCTCCCTCCCTCCCTCCTGCACCCTCGGGTCATATCCTATTCAGACAGAGTGAGTTGAGAGAAGCCTGCGCTGTCCCCGAGGAGAGGCAACGTCAGATCCTCTTTTCCACATGGAGAGCTACAGCTGAATAGAGCCGGGGTGAAAGAGAGGTGGGAGATTAGAGGGAGGTGAGATGGGGGAAGGAAGGAGGGAGGGAGGGAGGGAGGGAGGCGTCAAAGGTAGTCCGCTTTTAAAGGAATACCTGCCTCTACCTGAGCTCCAGAGGTGAGGAACAGTGAGCTGAAATTGTTTATTTTTAAATCAGGCAATTTTAGGAAATCACATCATCTAGCCTTTTTTTTTTTTTTTTTTTAAGATACTGATATAAATATTTTGGAAATAAAATAATCCAATTACAATAAATCAGCTGGTGGTAATATTTTGTTTTAAATGTTGTATTTGTGAAGCAGCATTTCCCAAGATTACAAAACATGCTTTGTCTCCATATTTTAAAAGTCACAGGGAAAAAAATAATAAAGAAAATAAATTAATAAATAATACAATAACAAAACAAAAAAACTAAAATATGTACATATATATCAATAAATAAGTAATGAAATCTGTAATATTTATTATAATAATAAATGAAATAATACAAATAATGTAATTATCCTTAAAACACTTATAATGACAATATTACTGTAACTTGTATAACTTCCTCAACAAAATGTCTTTTTAAAATGAAGGTCATGGTACATGCTAAGCAGGACATTTTACAGTTGCGTGCAGTTGTCTTTATAGTATTTTTAAAATGACCTCATGTTTCAAGGCAAGCCAGTTAAAGAGAGTGAGATGTTGAACAAAAACAAAGAGTCCACATTATTTTTATATTTCAGTGACTACAGAACAGTCACCGTTTTAAAGCAAAGTGAAGTCAGAGTCCTACTAGGCAGAACTGTGATAAGAAATATATGGAAAGACGAGTAAAAGAAAGAATTTCTTGTCTTTAGACCTTTTTGAAAACTAAATGAACCAACAGGGGGCACCAAAAATCCAACACTCACTGTGATGAGAACATTAAAAGACGTTTTAATTTAGTATTTGAACGTATAAATGATAAACTATAAAACATAAGAGAGAAAAAACAAAACACTGAGCTCCCAAACATAAACACTAGATAAACATGCAGTCATGTGTTGGGTGAGATGGAGGAAATTAAACAATGTTCAGTGTGTTTTTGTGTCCAGGATAGAAATCGTGTTTGAGGTGTGGCACGTCTGGCTTGTCAGGCTTTGTCCCCCACTGGGGGGGAGACTCTTCCATGGGGATTTTAGGGGGAAGGGGAGAAGGGGGTACTGCTGCAACATTCACACTGCTCCTCACCTCAACAGACCTTTTCCTCTTCCTCCTCCACCTTTTGTTGTTGTCACACTGTTCCTGTCTGCTGCTGACCTTGTTCAAAGACGTTTCACAGATGAGAGGCGTGTGTCTGTATCTAAAAACGCAGAGCGGGGGGGTGCTCTCACTTCTTGCGCTTGCGCACACACACACACACACACACACACACACACACACACACACACACACACACACACACACACACACACACACACACCCATTGTGCCCTGCAGCCGCAATCTGCACCCCCTGCTGTTGGATTAAATAGGTATGTCAGACATGTCTAAGAGCTCATTCTGCAGGTTTGCATGATTGGAGGCTCAATCACTCCTTTTTACACTTGTGTTTTTTCCTTCTTCCACCTTTTCCTCTTCCTTCATTCAGGTCCATTTCACCACCCATCCCTGACACACACACACACACACACACACACACACACACACACACACACACACACACACACACACACACACACACACACACACACACACACACACAGTGTTTCCAGGAGGGGGCAGTGGCGTGTAAAGCAGCCTCCCCGGTCGGCTGCTCTTCTCTGGCTGTCGTTGGGCTCAGCCAGCGTGGCACATTAACCCGCTCACTGCTCCACTGAGCCCTTTATGGCCTCCACCCCGGGGAACCTGGAACCCCCCCCCCCCCCCACTTTAACCTGTGCATATCAAATAAATACACAAACATCCAGGAGTAGATTTCCTCCCAGAGAGCTTCTTTTTCTTAGCATTTAAAAAGCTTCGTTCTCTCATAGCTGCAGCCGTTGAACTTGAAGGAGTTGCCGTGCATATAAAGACTTTTTGAATAGAAAGAGTGGAACTCTAGTTGTCTGTCTCTGTGACAACCTCGACTTAAATGTATCCAGATACTGCTTCTCTCCTCTTTTCATCCAGCCAATCCATGCGAATGATTCCTCTCCATTGTCATTCCCAGTGTTTGCAAACGTGTAACGCAAAAAAAAAAAAAAACCCTCATCCACTCTCCTCCTGACTCCTCTTTTTCCTGATTTTCTATTACGCTTTTTGCAAAGAAAATTGGTTTTTGCTTGATGTTTGCTTTTTTTTTTGTACACCACCCCCCCTTCCTGCTCCTCCCGTACCCCTCTGTCGCTGGTCGGAGTGGCAGCGGATTAGGCACACTCTATCAAGAAGGAATTAAACAAACATCTGGTGAATAATTGACGGGGAAATGAGTTCCCACCCAGGCTCTGGGTGGCTGAGGTAGGGGGGGGCCTGCCTCAGGGGACGTGACCAGCATGCCCACCCTCTCCACCCCCCACCCTCCGTCCGTCTTTGCCCCTCGCCGTGACACACTCATTCACAATGAGAGAGTGATCTAATGACGAGAGAGCCCCGAAACTGTCCTGTCATTTATTTAGTTTGCTTTTCTTTCCAGCTTTGCTTCAGGCCGAATACAGACACAGGTGCCTCGGTCAATTCAGTCCACAAGCTGTGAAGTATAACACATGATTAGATTAATTTTTTTATTATTGCCATTCGTCACGAGCAAACAAAACACCTTAAATTACTTTATATACGCCACATCCAAACTGCTTCCATATTAATTTATCCAAAAATCTCTAGGAACTAAATTCATTGGTCAAAAAACATTAATACACATAATACTGAAGAGATCTGAATAAATGTGAATTAAAAAAAACTATCTTCTCCTTTTTCATGCTTTTGAGACAAAGTTAGTAATTTTTTTGAAACATTTTATGGAAAATAAACTTGTATAACTTTAATTATTTGTACAGCACAAGAGTCATATCCCAATATGTCAGAGCTGACTGAAATATACACATTTCCCAATGTATACGCATTAAATATAGTCTGGGTCAAACTGCATACTGTAGTCGTAAATATGACTGACCCAATTCAATTTTCCTACCATGTTAAACCCACCAGGAATGGGGGAATCTGTTTTTCTGTGATGTGTTTTGTGTAAGAATGTGTCATCCTGAATGTTGTATGTGTTTGATGCATTTTACAGGAATTGTACGGCAAAACCCTGAAGATAGAGAAGCACCAAGATCGTCTCAGAGCCAAGGGACTCTTCTCCAAGGACCACAAGCAGATGTAAGTAGAGGAGCACTTCAGATACGTGGGAACACAAATACCAGCAGTATTTTTTAGGATGTTTTGGCAACTCTCTTGCAAAGATATCAGTCTTCTTCAGCACTTACACTTTTGATTTTGGACTCTTTTTGGAAAATGAAATGTCTGTGTGTCCGTCTCCATCAGGTCTCTTGGCACAAGCAGGTGGCTCACAAAGGACGAACTGGAAACGCTGCTGGTTGAGTCCATCACAACCCATGATGTAAGAAGTCTATTCCTCCTCTTGTAAACTCGTCTGTCACACTTATTTTGATTTCACTGCAGCAGAGTTGAGTTTAACATACTTAAACGTCTTTTTTATGTTCTCTTCAGTACAATCGCTTCATCCAGTTGATGGAGCGCCTGCTGTCCATGCCCTACTGCGCCACAGAGGAGGGGTTTGTCGAGCGTTACCGCCGGCAACTGGAGGCCCTGTCCAGTAAGCAAATGGTGCCGACACTGGAGCGAGATGAAAGGGGCGTGGCCTTCAGCACCGCAGACGGTAGATACGCACATTTTTTACTACTTGCTTCAGTGTCATTGATCATCCCCACTGATAGGATGTAGATTGGTCACACTGATGGGAAATGGGTGTAGGTTATGTTACTCCAGCCAGATCTTTTTACATTAACTTTAAAAAGATGGTGAAAGAAAATTGTTTGAAATCTACAGGGAGAAACAAACTCGGACTAGTAAGCAGGAAGCCTGACCGGAGTGGCTAGTGAAGTGGTAGGAGGCAGACACGGGAAACTTTGTTCAGAGAACAAAAAGGTGTTTATTTACAAAATGTGACCCTGATACACGTGTAACCAAAATATATATATATATATATATATATATATATATAAAACAAAGAAACAGTTACAGTTTTTCACAATTGTTAACACACGTTTCTCAAAACAATAACGGCTTTCTCAAAACTGCACACACAAAACTGAAAACCTCACACACAAAATGCTAAACCTGACACTCCCTTTGCAAGATGACTCTTTGCCATCAAATCTCTTAACTGTTCACAAAATGGAACTTGTGTTTTCATTTGGTACACACAGCCATATTTTCAAATGACACACACATACCATTCATTGAGTACACATAACTAAGCATTTACAGCACACTGAAGTGCAAAATTGAAAACACAATCATAGAAATGGAACACACCATATGAATGACAACGACTCTGGAGAATGAGCCATTTCTCCTTTTGTAAAATGTCTCAGTGTAGGCCTACTTTTTTCATAGTCAAACATAAAACAGCACACAAATATGCAGCAAAAAAGTTTTATTTCGGTACACACAGAGAACAGTACAGTACAGTACTGTAAACCGGCCTGACAGTCTGGACGTTCCTGAATGTAGCGTGGTCAGAGTGTGATAGCGTTGTTCTCTTGCAAATTGCTCAACAGACCTGAATGTTTAGAGATTTGAATATTTGTGTGTTGTAGGTTGATGCTTTGAGATTTTACTTGAGAAGTGTGTGCAACAACTGAACATTGTGTGTAGTGTTTTGACAACAAGGTGATGTGTAATTGACATCAGAGTGTAAAGAAGGAAAGTCAGAGTCTAATGCAGATAAGGGAGTGTGAAGTAGTGCCAAATTGGGTCGAGCGATTGGTACATGAAGTGAAGGTTGTGCAAACTGTGCCGAATTTTTGCTTTTTGTGTGCTAACAACTGAGAAAAACTGTAACTTGGCTTAACCAAATAAAACTCAACTCATAAAAACTGTTAAGTAAATTTAAACAAACATCACTTGCACACAGCAATGACTTTATCTTACTACAAACCTTCTGATCTAAACCACTTAGATAATTCACCATATATACAGTTATATACTTGCAACCATGCATAAGAGAACATCTATGTGTGTGTGTGTCTGTCTGTCTGTGTGTGTGTGTGTGTCTGTGTCCACTTGGTTTAACCCCATGACATCACTGCTGATGTCATCCAGTGTATAAATAGAGGAAATGTTTGGGCACCTCCTCCTTTTAGACTGTGGAAAACATGGTGGGTATGATAAGTTACAAACATAGATGATTAGTTATTGAACTGCAGAACTGAATCAATAAATACCTAAACCATACAATACCTGTCTGTGTTTACTTTAACCAGTGATGTTGCTGTTATATGATCTGTAATTAAATAAAATACAAAACACAAACAAACCCGGGATAGTTAGTTTCTGCAATGACAGATCATGATGGATTATGGCTAAACAAACAATTGACAAACATGTTTGGATTTATATGGGGACAAATGGTGTTCTCCCCCACGTTGTCACACCAACTAAACACACTTACCTACAGTGACTTCTTAATCTGTTGAAAATGGAGATAAAAGTGTGTTTTTCTTTCGTCTCAGGTCGTAGGAAGACGTCTACCTCCTCTGTGGTTCTTCGAGACAGCGGCTCCGGACGCATCACCATCAACAACCAAGACTACCTGCACTACCTCCCCGTACTACAGGACAGGTAGGAGAGCTGTGTGAGCGTTTCCTCTGTGAGCAATAAAGCTTTTTTTTTCCCCCACATCGCAGCTCCTCTGCTGCCTCGTTTGAAGATTCCTTAAAATGTGATGCGTTTTACTTCCTCCCCCTTCATTTTTTTTTTTTTTTTTTTTTTTTTAAAAAGCAGCTTTTTCACTCTACACAGCCTCGCCTGTTTTTTTTTATTTATCTCCTTGTAGTCAGTTAATTACACAGTTGAGTGATTGTGTGTTGGTGTGTGCGTGAATGTCCAGAGCCCGGTTTTGTCACGCAGTGTGAGGACGAGCTGTAATTGGAGCAGAGAGGTGACAATTGACTTTGTCAGCAGCTAAAGGCCATTCAGCCTGAGACACACACACGCACACACACGCACACAACCTCATCCTTTTCCTGCTGAGTCAGAAGTTATTCTGTAATATGTGGTGGTGAGATTGTAAAAGAAAGCTTTTCACAGCGCTTGGATCCTCTCTGCTTGTCTGAAAAGTCACCCAACCAGACATTAAATTAGCTAAGCCTCCTCCGTTGATACCGCTATCTGTTAAATAGCACACACTCCTGCTCTAACCATTCATTTCATTCTTTCACCTCCCTTTTTATTATCTCCTGGTCATTTTCTCCTTTTTTTTTTTTTTTTTTTTTTTTTTTTAAAGAGAGCAGCTGATGTTCCCGCTTCAGTTCGTGGGCATGCTGGGACGCTTCGACCTGGAGTGCACCGTGAGCGGCGGCGGGCGGTCCAGCCAGGCGGGGGCGCTGCGGCTCGCCGTGTCTCGGGCCCTCCTCAGCTTCCTGTCTGAGGGGGAGGTGGAGACCATGAGACAAGGTGGGACGTCACTTTATTTTAGAGGTGGTTTTGCACCATTTTTTAATCCCTTCTTCAGATATATTAAAGGAAAAACGTTTTTCTCATTTAATGTTTCTGTGGGTTCTTATGCCATTTTATTTTTTAAATTACTTTTAACATAATATTTTTGTCCTTGTGTTTTGTGATTCTGTAATTGTATTTGTTTTTATTGTTTCTTATCTTTAAAAGCATTGATAAGAAATTATTATAATTACCAATTATTTTCCATAGCACACAATGAATATTTCCTGCCTTCCAACCTTCTGATTGTTTTGTGTTTTGAAATTCAACTTGCACAAACTTTAAACTTATTTGTAACTGGTAATCCATACAAATGAGCAAGTTCAAAGTTTAATTATCAAGCAAGAAGTGACTGTTTTACTTGTTTATAGAAATATTCAAGCACAACATTGTAATTTTTTTACTAAATCCATGCTTGTCAAATTATTTCCTTATTAGGTTTTTCAACAGAAATGGCTCATAAAAACAGCCAACCAGTCAAATCTCAGATGTTAGTGAACACATAACACACTGAGATGCAGCTGAACAGAACATAAAATTATTAAAACACATCAATCCAAAAAGCAACTTAGCTGTGCATAGGTGTTGGGTGCATTTTGTCTCATGATTTTATCTTCTTTATTCTTTATTTTTACTTGCAGCTGGTCTGCTGACCCCCGACCCCAGAGTGAGGGAGAGGAAGAAGCCGGGCCAGGAGGGAGCAAGAAAGAAATTCACCTGGAATAAACGCTGAGGAAGAAAATCAACTCCCCTGAACTCTGATATGAAACATTCAGTCTGACTTCTGGTGTTAATGTTTCCCCAGTTTAACTTATCTGTTCCCCAGAAGCCCTGTCACTTCAGTTTATTTAAGCTCTTGGATGAACACAATCAAAGAGAGAACAGGCCGCCATTTTTCAATATGGAACCCCGACTCATCAAGCTGCAGTGAGGCCCTTCAGCCACCAGAGGGAAGTGTGTGTCAAGGAACAAATGAACAAGATGGATATCAATATATTAAAGTTTTTTTTCATATAGAAGTACATGTTTTCTTGGTATTAGTGTTTTTCATTTTTTTCCCCTTGTGCTTAATTTTAGATGTTTTCTTAAAAATGTTTTGTCAGCATTTAACTTTTAGACTTATAATATATGTGCAAATGTTTGCCATTTGTAATTTATTAATAACTAAGATTATAATATAGCACTTAAAAATAACAATTGTATTTCTTATCAATTGTTTGTCCAACATTTTCAGTGATTAACTTTTCCCTACCTGCGGATGCATGTGGTTTCCATCATGTAATAACCAGATTCAACCACAAGATGGCGCCAAACGCACATGTTGAGCATGCGTGGCCTCTGCTACTAATTATACTATCTATTAAGGGCAATTAGGTCAACAATTAAATGGATTCTGATAAATGACTTACAATGCTTGGTGCAGTGCATCTGCTAGAAACAAACAAAAAAAGATTAGACAATTGGTTAAAATGGGTCTGATGATGTATGTTTACAGTGCAAAAAAAAAAACCTGCACAGATCTTTTTTTTTTTAGATATTAGATCCTGATTTATAGTATTACAGGTGCCATGACTACCTGTAGTGGGAGTAGTGGGTGAGGGAGGTGGAGGTGGAGGCTGTGCTGGGTGGTGTGGTGGTGGAGGAGGGGTGGAGTCCAGACTAGACTACTCGCTTCACCCGAATAGAAATCAGTGCGAGGATAATGAGCGCCGCCTCCGCAGCTGCAGCAGCTCGGCCCTACCTGTCCTCCGCTTCTCCTTAAGAGTGGAGGTGAGGCAGCGGCTCTGACGGCGTTCATTTTGACTCCTAGTTCCCAATGGAGGCAGCGGTGTTAAGCCATGCCATAATGACGGAGGTGGACTGCAACAGCAACACCGTGAACGCAGAGCTGGAGGTGAAGAAGCTGCAGGAGCTGGTCCGCAAACTGGAGCGGCAGAACGAGCAGCTGCGGACCCGAGCCAGTAGCTGCTCGGGCGGCCCGCACGGGACGTCTCCAACCCCGGCGTGCATGCTCGGCACCACCGGGGGGTACTGCCTCCCCAGCCCGCTGCCCACCCTCATGTGTCAGGCGTCCTTGGAGGATCCTTTCGAGTATTTCCACCGGGCTGCAGCGGAGGAGGAGGAGGAGGAGGAGGAGGACGGATCCGAGCCGTCGGTTCTGGATGAGCTGGAACTTTTGGATTTCGATGCTCTGTGCTGCTCGGACCAATCTGATGAAACATGGTAACTGATATCATTTCCAGCCATGTGTTGCGTTGTGCACTTGCTTCAGTGACCCCCTGCATGCGTGATGTCGGTGCTGTCTGTTAATTGAGCCTGATTGCCTCATTGTGTCTGGTGCCTCCTGCAACACAAAGACACGCGCCGTGGAGGTGATTAGCAGAGAGCAGACGCCACTTGTGATCAGGCCTGCTATCAGCACTGCATTACGCTGCCATTCTCCCTCTGTGCAGGCCACACATTCATATCCAAAATGATTTCACATTGGTGCCTTGCTCTACCACAGTGCCACACAGGGACTCGAATTCCCATGAGTTGGTGTAATTATTTTTTTGCTTTAATGTCTTTCAAAAACCTGCAGAAAGACCCTCATTTATTGACCTCCACTGAAAAAGACATTAAAATGTTGGAAAGACACCAGTTCAAAATCAGGAACTAAAGTTTTGCTCATTATGTTGCACCCTGCAGAGTGGACTGACTGACATGTCATGCAAATAAACCAATTGGAAGCCAGTTTGAATAGTTTAGTTTTAGGGCTGCGAATAAGTTATTCTCATTTGTTCCCATTAATGGAGCCATTTCTGTTAATCAATAAGGTGTTTATTAGAATTTGGCAACTTCAGACTGCTTAGGTTTCTACTCCAACAGTGAAGAAACTCCAATGTTATCAAAGATATTGATAACAATAAAGAACAATATTTGAAACGGATCAACTCATTTTAATTGATCAACAGCTATGCACTGCAAACATTGCAATAGAAATTCGGTCCTGCAATAAATTCCTACATTAATAAAGATATGACTTCAGTTTTTTGTTGCAACTGTTTCAAAGAGGTGTTGATTCAACTTGGTGGCCATTTTTGGAGGCTGCAGTTTGCAGTGCTGTTGCATTGTATTGCATTAAACTGAGAGGTGTTTCTAATATTTGGTCGACCCCATTTATATTAGTGAGGGTGGACACACGGGAGATCAAAGTCCTCTTTGAAGAGTAAAGAGAGGGACTGATTCTGCACTGCAGCACATTTGCATTCATCTTTAATTTGCCGTATTCACATTGCAGACATGTCTAGGAATAGTAACTGAAGTGTGTTTGTGTTTCCCCTTCAGGTCTCACCTGATGTCAGGGAAGGTTGTAATCTGTAATTCAGCTCCCTCCGTGTTGCCTGCAGAGCAAAAACATGTGAAGGAAGAGAATTCAGGGCTGCCATCGTTATCTGATCCGCTCCTCTTCCTCATATCTAACCGGCTGATTAATCTGTGCTGAAAGTAATGATTAGTTGAAGCACTACTTTTTGTAAATGCCTTGCAGAAAAGGCACTTGTGTTTAGGGATGAATATCATGCCTAGTTCAGATGGAAAGCATGGTGAACACCTACATGTTGGCATCAAAGAGATCACAGAGCTGCTAGCATGGCTGCAGACTCTTGTGCATGAATGATTCTCCAAAGTTTGACTCTCAGTATTTCAATCTGTGTTTCTCTTTCCAGGTTGTATGTTCCATCAAAAGCCAGAGTCTCCAGAGACGACACCGTCACATCTCTGCAGTGGTGCCGGCAGGTTCTGGACAGTCCCAAATCAGAGGTGGAGGCCGCCAGAAGATCGCTGTCCCTCCGCCTGGAACAAGGTACGAGGTTGTCGAAACTGTTTGATCACGGAAAGAAAATGACTTTGATTTTGTGCTCTGCAGCAAGAGAGTCGACTGCGCAAGAAACAGTTGTCACAGGGTGTTAAATTAGAAGTTGTGCGTCTCAGAGGAGCTAAGTGAGTGATGTCACACCTTTTGGATTTGTTACCAAACTGTTCAGAGTACTGCTAGAACATTACATATGTGCTCCCAAGAAATGTCACAGCAAGAAGATACATTTTAGGTTTACAGTTGAACCATTTCTGGATGGATATTGTCTCCTTTTAAGGGAGCCAATAGTAAAATAAAATTGCAGATAAAAACAAGGGCTTGGTTCCATTGTGCTTGTCTTGTTCTCACTGGGAGATGCCCAGTACAACCAGCGTGATACAGAAACTGAGTTTGGATCCAAAATGCCTGTTGATACAGTAGCTGGTCGTCTCATTTGACCATTGTTCCACTAGATTTAAAGGGCGAGACAAAAGCCTCAATAGACCAGAATGCAATGCAATGCAGATGCAAGAATCTTCTTTGTTTTAAGGTGTGCAGTTAAATAGTCGTGTTTCCGTGTGTGTGGATGTTCTAAGGGTGAAGGAGTTTATCTCCGTCTAATGAACGATGCAGGAATCGTCTCCGTGGAGTTCAGTCTCAAGAGTGTTACTAATTTCACATTTGTCAGTTTTCCACGACATAGAAATGCATTAGTGGAGTGCTTTATGTTTCAGACTTGTGAACACTTTACCTAGGCCTTACTGTGATCTCTAGATGTGGCTGTTTAGAGGTTATTTTAATCCATTCCCTTTTTTGTTTTCATTAGATATCTTTTACTCGCCCACAGACTCAACACCAAGGCAGAGACAGCTGATTAGATTACAGGATGTAGCTCTCCTCTGGGCTATTTTAAACGGATGTACACAGCTTTAAGGTGTCTTGCCAAAAAACACGTTCTTCACTGACTCACAACATAAATCTTGGCCATAAAGAACTCTTAAATTGTTTCTTGTTAGACTTTATAGCTGGATGCTCTGTCTGACTTTTGAAAGAGGCAGTCTGACACCAAAATGAACGTCAATTTCTTGAGTTTCAACTTAAAAATGATGCTGGAAGCAAATCATTTACCATCCTTTACATACAGAAAAACAGTGTTGCAACTTGTAAGTAGTTGTAGGTGTTGAATTGCATTTGTTTATGTTAAGAAAAGATTATATAGCATTAAACTTCGACTCCCAATAGACTTTTTTCTTTTTTTTAAAGATCTAAATTTGATTAAAAGAAGATATCATCTTTTTTAATCCGTACATTCTTCTTCTTTGCCATAACTAGTCATCTACATTACCCACAATGCAACTCGACCCCTGACAGTTCAGAGATTTTGGAGAGATATGTTATGCTACTATTTTTGTTACTCAGTCTTCCAATTATATTTTCTTTATTAATTAATTAAGCATTTGTTCTATAAAATGTCAGAAGAACCGTCTTACATGTTTTAAATGTATAAAAGGTGACTAGATCTAAAGTTACCTCTCCTTCTTCACTTCAAAGTGACTAATGCTTCTCAGCAGGACAGTAGACCTGACAGACTGTAATCTGTCCACTTCTTGTAGCCTTAAGCAGATCAGGCCCGGGGTCACATGACCTGCGTGTCTGCATGATTACATGCATCACTTAATTATGTCATGCACCACAGAAGAAGAGGAAGTAGTAGAGGAAAATTTGAGCAGACGTGCGGCTGCTGAGCTCAATATTCCAGCCAAATATTCGACTGATATCTGAAAAGTCGAGACCTGTGAATCCATACTGGTGTCTTGGGTTTGCGTTCCACGTTGTCATGGTTACTGCATGTGCCTCCAGGGATTTAAAAAAAATAATAGATTTCATGTCTGGCGCTTTATTGACGGCTAACCTGGAAAAAGCAGATTATAGGTTATCAATCCAGATGTCAGCTTGTTGAAAGAGATCCTGGTCTGATTGATGAGTCACTGTTTGGGCTTTCAGTGTGTGCGCGGAGGCAGAGCGGAGGCAACGGCTCCCACGGCCTCAGCCGAACAGGCAGCTTAGCACCCTGAGGAGATGGTGTGAGGCTGCTCTGCCACGCTTTCAGAATAAAGTCTGGAGTCTTTTCAAAGAAATGTGTTTGTGCTGGACCGCTCTCTTTTGAATCAGTGGTCAGTTAATGAAAGCTCCCACATTTACTGAGGAGGTCCAGCACTGATGTGGTTCTGGTCTGGTTCTCAGTTCATCACAAAGATGTTGGATGGGTTGAAATCAGGGGTCTGTGCAGGACCGTAGAGTTCCTGGAACGATATAGACATCATGACGTTGTCTGGTGTGCAGATACTTCTGTATAGATCTGATATTAATATTCGTATCAAAGCATTCAACTTCTGACTTTGAGATATGGCCAAATACTTATTTCCTTTCCTGTTTCCTGGTTGTTCAAATGGTAAAGCCTTTTTTTTTTGTATACTTCTGTGTGAAATAAATATTTGACTTCTCATTTTATTAAGAGCTTGGGTGCAAAAAATGTAGATTAAGACAACTAGATTGATTTAACTGACTATTTGAGTTAGTCTTTGGTTGTTTAGATGGCATAATTGTGTGTCACGATATCTAGATAAATTATTTCTTCCACTGAAAGATGATAAATTATCATGTTGAATTATCTCCCAGCCCTCTGAAGTTGCACCAGCTGGGCAGCTAGTTGCATCAGAGGCGGTGAGGCGACACCTCTCCATGCTAACGCTTCTCTCTCTCTCTCTCTCTCTCTCTCTCTCTCTCTCTCTCCCCCCGCGCTCACTCTCCACAGTGGGAGAACGGGAGAGCCGTTGCCATGGAAACCGTTTACATGAAAGGAATGCACCCTTCTCCTTTGTAGCGTTTCGGCGACTTATATTCACAACGACGGGTAGCAGTGAGAAATTCTCATCCTGCATATTGTAACACAGGCTTTAATAAGAGCAGAATATTTGTATGCATCTTTATTCCCAAGATATTCATATCACAAACCAGCTGAAGTTTCTCCTCTACATCTAAGTGTGTGTGTGTGTGTGTGTGTGTGTGTGTGTGTGTGTGTGTGTGTGTGTGTGTGTGTGTGTGTGTGTGTGTGTGTGTGTGTGTGTGTGTGTGTGTGTGTGTGTGTGTGTGTGTGTGTGTGTGTGTGTGTGTGTGTGTGTGTGTGTGTGTGTGTGTGTGTGTGTGTCTACTAAATGCTCCGTAGTTGTGTGTGTGTGTGTGTGTGTTTGTGTGTGTATGCAAGCTGCTCAAACAAATTGCTGGATAAATAAAGTTGTATTGTATTGTATTGTGACACTCTGCACCAGGTACAGCTGCAGCCTGTGAGCGAGCGGCTCTGTTCAGTTCAATACAGCTTTGTCCTTTTGTGCTGAGCACGTGTGGAGCTGTTTGAATGGAGCAGTTGGTGACAGTCACAGTGCTGGTGAGGTAACCGCTGCACAGTACTGCCCTCTCTTCAAAGATGCTGTGTGTGTCTGTGTGTGTGTGTTCTTTTCTGTATTTGCAGTATTGTTTGGGTTTTGAGGTGAGAGTGCTTTTTTGAGGGTTTATTTCAGGAATTGTCTTTAATGTTCTGAATAAAGGGTCAAGTCAGTCCGATACTGGTGACCAATAAGGATGTAAAAAATGATTGTCGTCTGCATACAGTGTGCTTCTTTGAAAGTATTTGGATATCCATGATACAGCGGCTTTAATTTTGCAAAAAGAAAGAAAGATAACTTTTTATCCGTGACAGACTAAATAGTTTATCAGTGTTATTTGCTTTTCTACATATTTCCAGATCTCACTCTAAATTGCTTTAATCATCAAAGAGAACACATTTGGACACATGCATTATGTGCCTTTTTTCAAAGTTATATATATTGTTATAATATTAACACATCATTCCTCACTGAGGAAAATAACATTTGGTCTTATGCAACCACATTGTTGTGAGGGGAGGCAAGGTGGTGCATGGGAAGTGTAGTCTTAATACTGAGAGGCACACTTGGGATGCAAGAGTTAAATCTGAATAAATGAGTGGAGAAATATAATCAAATGCTCACCAACATGAAAACCACAAAAGAGGGACCATGTTTTGGAGGAATGGTGTTCCTCCCTCCAGAAGAGGTTAGAGACTTCTTAAAGCTCCCATTTTAGGGCTTTACTACCATCACATCTACTTGTGATTATTTTTTTTTTTACCAATGTTGCGTTTGAATTTAGGTACAACTCAAGGTATCGCTTGTTTACACTGTTAAACTACAAAGGTTCATTTTTACTTGAGTGCAGCCATTTGGAGAAAAGTGTCTTTACAACTGCCATCTAAACTTTCAGTCAATTTTGTACACATAGGTAAGAGCTGCAACTGTTTGAAAATAGGATTTTAAAAAGTCGTTATTTCAATATATAAAGAGACGATCCCTCAGCTCTACCTGTGTCACCTTAACGGAACTTGTGTTTCAAAATAATGTCTGACTCACAGATTTGGCACCTTGGTATTTATTATAAACCACTGATGTTTTTAAGATAATGGTTTTCTTTGGTATAAATACATATCCCTTCTGCTTTTTTCCCCTCCTGCTTACCCACCCCCTCCTTCCTCAGTCTCCAGGTGGCGTAGCTCCCTGTCCAGCCCCTCTCCCACCTCCTCCCCCGGCCCTCCTTTGAGTCGAGTGGCCGGAGTGTCACCCATGAGTTCCTCCCCTTCATCCAAACCCTGCTCCACTCCGCAGTCATCTGAACGACATGGTAACTCAGGACTTTGACTCAAATCCTTTTACCTCCTTAGCAGCTTTGACAAATCAAATTTCTCTTTTTATCCTCCCTCCCTTTAGCTCCATCCCTCTCCTCCCCGCTCCACCCGGTCCTCCATCGGACGCTGAGTCCTGTAGGGAAGGATCTCTCCCCGTTATCTGAGAGGACTCCCACGTTCCTCCCCGCCAACCGCAGTAAGCCTCACTGCTGCTTCTTCCAATGCTCACACTTCTCAAACACCCGCTGAACATCAAAGTGAATACTCTATGCGTTTATAGTAATCAGAATATTAATGTGCAGGTGAAACACGCTCAGTATTCAACTGGGTCAGCCACAAGCTTTTTACATATTCTTTCTACTGTGTTCTTACGGAAGTCGTGGGAGTCAGAGAATATATTTCCACCGCAGCTTCAAGCTACGTTTCAGTCGCAGAAATAAAACCGTGCCACAGCCTTTTGTGCATTATTCGTGATGGAAAAAGATACTTTTCCAAACACTGCAGAGGGTAAAGCTGCAGGGAACGACCGAGGCCATATTGGAGATCTGTTGGATGTCTTGTGTAGTGACTGCCACAGGGGCTCACTGGTGGTCTTTTAGCTCGAGGCTTGATTCCATGACAGCATTAAATGTTGCTTTCTTTTTTTATATATCTTGTGTGTTGTTCCAAAAACAAACCTGCATTCATCTATGTGCCCCATTTATGTGTTACCAGTCAAATATTATGTTATTCAGGCCATAGCCAGGGTTTTAGAAATACAAATTCCACCAAACGAAAGTCGAAAGTATTTTTTAAAACACATCCAATACAATGTAAGTGAATTTGTTTTATTTTTGTAAGCAGTTAATACTGTAGGGACGGTTTCAGTAGTTCCAGAGAACTAACATCACAAATATATGAGAAAACGTGTCAAATTTGGGTAAAAGATGACCTAAAAAAAGGCTCATAAAGGGTGTACAATACTTCAACACACAAGAGCAAAATGTAAGAAGAAGAATAATACGAATGATGGGAAGGATTATTTTAGAGAGCAGTCAGAATTTGCAGATATAAGGAATATCATTAACTGGGGAGATGTTGGTATAACCTCTCTGATAGTATTTCTGCCTCACAGGTGCTTATTAGACTCTAATTCTCAGAGGGCTTTTCTTAATAATGAGCGTTGTTGAGCTGCAGTGACGGTCTCATTTGTTTAACTCTGTGGAGGAGAAGTATCACCAGTCAAACTGATTTCTTACATTTTTGTTTTGAAGGCCGCATCCTCCGGCACTCCGCCCTCAGTCCCCAGTCATCCATGGACAGCGACCTCGGTGCTTCAGTGCTGGACGACGACGACTCCATCACTCTGGGATACAAACTGCAAGACCTCACAGACGTCCAGGTTATGGCCCGACTGCAGGAGGAGAGTAAGTCATTGACTCTGCTTCACTTCTAAGAACACACAACACGAAGCAGTGCACTGGTTTGGCTCTGCATAATGACAGTATTTCTGTCTCCAGAACAGATCCTGCTCTGATAAATGGTGTGTAATTACAAACCAAATTGCAGAGCTTTTTGTCCCTCTGCATGCTGGATGTATTGGTCTCTTATTTCAGTTGTATCCAAACTAGGGGGTTGCAGAGACATTGCATAAAAAAACTGAGTTTATCTTAAACATAAACCTGCTAAATCTACTTTAAATAATTTGAGAACTTCAATAGGATGATGGAGTTCATGTTTTATGTGTTTTGTAGTTGTCTCTTTGTGCACCAATTGATTTCTTCTGCTCTCCATCTTTCTCTACTCCTCCCTCCATTCTAATAATTTAACATATGGCACCAGATCTCAGAGCTCATCGCTACTTCAGCTTCATTAACCCCAGAAGGTGATGATGGTGTGTGTGTGTTTGTGTGTGTGTGTGTGTGTGTTTTGCACGCTGGTCCTCATGTCTCGCTCCCCAGGTCTAAGACAGGACTACGCCAGCACGTCCTCCATCCTAGCCAACCGCCGCAGCCAGAGCTTCAGCTTCCAGCTCAGCCAGCTCAGCCAGCTCAGCGCCGGCCCCGACCTGGACGAGGAAGACGAGGAGGACGACGAAGACTACGGCCTCCTGCCCCCGCCGCAGCCGCGCCTCACCCGCCTGCCGCACTCCCACACCTTCTCCAGCATCCGAGACTGGCGAAGAAGCACCAGTTCCCTGTCCACCCCACCTTCCACCCCCTCAACTCCGCCATACCCTTGCGCTGGGTTCGCCTTTCAACCTCAGCTCCAGTCCCAGCACCAGGGACTGGGACTGGGCAGCCTCTGCGCAGTCGAGCAGCTTGGCTTCAGACCAGGATCAGGTGAGAAAAGATCTGTCATACCTTCTGTACGCTACCTGCCCTGCACCAAAAGCGACTATCTAATGTAGCATTTGGCAGCGGAAGAGGCAGATATTTCTCCTTTTAGAAGATGGAGGAGAACAAAATCGAGCTAAAAAGAGACTATTGCAACCCATGAACTCAATTAAAACACTCAGGTATTTTAGTATCGCATTTCCATGAAGTTAAGGGACTTGCAGGAGACAGACGAGAATAAACAATAGCAGAAATGAGTCTTCTGAGTCTCACTTTCATTTTTTGTGTTGAAAGTGAAGTAGAAACACGCTGACTTTGCAATATACAGCTCTGATGGCTTTCAATAGAACTAATCAGTTATTTCTTTTGTTTATATGTTTTTGTACGTGAAACATTCATGTGTGTGTATTTTTTGCGTGTGGCGTATTGTAATCGGGGCAACTTCATCACGGCATCCAGCCGAATATGAGAGTAAGTCGACGTTTTTCAATAAATTCAAAGTCTTTTAACCTCACAAACATTAATCCAACTTTTAACACATCTATTTTAAACCGATGAATTCATTACCTTTAAATATTCTTTCTCCCGTCTTTCCTCTCTAATGACTGACCCCCACTGATGTCCTTACCACTTAATAATAACTCTGTCTAAGCCTCTTGTACAAGCACTTTTTAAAGCCTTCAGACTGGCGTGTGCTTCCGTTTCAGGGCGAGAGAGAGTTTGATGGGATTAGGGTTAGGAGTGTATATCGGACTGAGGGAGCTGGAACCCGGTGTTACGGTGAAGGAGATCAGGGCCAGCTTTATGCTCCGTCTTAGGGCACGGAGTCGTAATAAGGAACACGCATGACCGACATCAATACAGTATAACGGTTTATTTTAATTAGGACGGTAAACGGGTCTATTTTTACATCACAATCTGCCTTAATGCGTTGTTTAACTTAATTCACGGACGTTTGTTTGTCTGCCTCTGTCAGATAAGCTGCGACGGAGCATGCCTAACCTTGTCAGAGCTCCCAGCATGCCTAGTGTGCCCAGTCCAACCAATCCTAGCGCTTCCCCTTCTTTGCTTCGTAACAGCTTAAGTTTTGATTCGTCCAGTGGGCTGGCTCGACTGCAGTCTTCCAGTAAGATACAGATTCTCTCATTCCAAGTGTTTTAAAGATTATTATTATTATTATTATTATTAAGAAATAAACACGCAAAAGGATCTTATTTAATCGTTTATCCCCACCCGTCTCCAGTCCCCTCCCCAGGCCAGCTGCAGAACAGGGTCCAGAGCGTCGGGAACTTCTCCTCATTGTCACGGCAACCACTGAAGGCCACCGCCTACGTCAGTCCCACCATCAAGGGCTCAGCCTCCATGCCGACCCCCACCAGTTTACAGTGTCTGAATAGCAGTGGCATCCCTATGCTGAGTAAACCTCCAGGTGGAGGAGGGACGCCTGCCTCCGCCCCAAACACGCCCCGCAGCAGCCTGCCCCGCCCGGCCTCCTTTGTCGGCACCCAAAGCTCCACCCCCCGGAGCAAAGCGGGCCAACCATCACGAAGGTAAACCCTTTAATTACTGGATGAATATAAATAATTGTTTGCGTTGTCAAACGAGTACATGGTAAATATCGTAATCTGTTCTTTAATTATTTTCCACAGTTTACTGACGCCTCCAAAGAGCTTGTCCACCCTCAGTGCCCTTCGTGACAGCAACTGGAGAGACGGCTGCTACTGATGAATGGATGAATGGTGCAGTAGTGTGTGGTGGAAGCCCCGCTGGCTGGGGTAACTCACTACACCTCAAAATAAACCTTTTTCCTTGGGGACATTTGAATGAATTTGACCAAAAAGTAACTGTAACCTTAGATCCTGCATAGAATAGTTTCAACATTATCAAAAAAGGGCCACAGCTGAACTGAACTCCCATGTCATCCATACAATTCTATGCAGAATTTCTTCTCGGGAGGCCTGACTTTACTGACAGGTTGACACTCTGGTCCGTGCCAAGAGGGAGTTGTTCCCTGTTGCCCTTGTGCAATAAACCACTGGCTGTGGGGTACTAGTAATACTAACCTGCTGAACAGGGCTGCCAGTTTTTAATGAAATAAGCCTCACAATACTGTATGTATTTATATATTTATTTTAAATTAATTTTTCTTTTTTTTTTTACTAATCAGGTGTTTTCCCTGTGGCAACAAGCGCCAATGATGCTGCTAAAAATGAGTCAGTTCCTGTTGGATTTGGGCACATTTGGTCAAATTTTTACAAGACATGAAAGTACGGATTTGTGTACAGTTAACTATTAAGCGTGCTAATTATAAAATTATTTATATAATTATATATTGAATTAACTGAATTTTAAATGTGACCAAAAGTAAAATGCCTGTGTGCGTTTACAAAATTGTCTCACCATAAAAGCTGTGCATATTAACACTGTTCTTGTTGCACTTTGTGTATATATCTCTGAACTCACTGATATTTGTATGTTCTGTTTACTAATGTTTGCACTTTTCTTTACATCTGGATTTAGGGGGAGATTTCACAGTTGTTCACGGCATAATGTAGCACCCGTGTTTGTTATATTGTTTTTAAATGGCCGTCACCATGGTACATTCCACAAAACTCCTGACACTTTTGTAACTGTGATTGGCTGAACATTTTAATAAAGAACACTGAATTAAAGTTTTCCTCCTTTTTTATCTATATTTTTATGCACAGCCTTTATATTAAAGACATTTAACATTTTACTTTGATTCCAGACATAATTGTATTCCAAAAACAAATTTGAGTCATCAAAACTCGAATATGTTGGTATGCAACAAGCTGTAATAATAGTGAGAGATGTTGCCACCTAGTGGTTGAATAGTGACTGGCAAACAAAACCTTCAATTTAACTTTAAATACAACTTTTCTTATAAGCAAAATCTCAATGTATTGAACCAGAAGTATAATGTATAGCTATTCTTTATGCTATTAAATTCCAACAAACAATTCTTAAAGAGCTTGATTGAAAAAACACTATGTGTTAACTGAATAAACAAAGCAGTCTGTCAGTCACTTTGACTCATGTACTCTTAATAAATTGTAACTTCCTAAAATAATAATCAGTTTTTGGTCTTCAGATGACTTGGATAACATGATCTTTTTTTTTTTTGTATTATTTTAGTCGTTAGTCCTTACCAATAATGTTTATAGGATTATGGTTTATCTTGAATCAATAAACTTATTTATTAAAAAAGAAAAACTGAAATATCACATGGTCATAAGTATTCAGACCCTTTGCTGTGACATTCATATTTAACTCACATGCTGTCCATTTCTTCTGATCCTCCTTGAGATGGTTCTACGCCTTCATTGGAGTCCAGCTGTGTTTAATTAAACTGATTGGACTTGATTAGGAAAGGCACACACCTGTCTATATAAGACCTTACAGCTCACAGCGCATGTCAGAACAAATGAGAATCATGAGGTCGAAGGAACTGCCCAAGGAGCTCAGAGACAGAATTGTGGCAAGGCACAGATCTGGCCAAGGTTACAAAAGAATTTCTGCAGCACTCAAGGTTCCTAAGAGCACAGTGGCCTCCATAATCCTTAAATGGAAGAAGTATGGGATGACCAGAACTCTTCCTAGACCTGGCCGTCCAGCCAAACTGAGCAATCGTGGGAGAAGAGCCTTGGTGAGAGAGGTAAAGAAGAACCCAAAGATCACTGTGGCTGAGCTCCAGAGATGCAGTAGGGAGATGGGAGAAAGTTCCACAAAGTCAACTATCACTGCGGCCCTCCACCAGTCGGGGCTTTATGGCAGAGTGGCCCGACGGAAGCCTCTCCTCAGTGCAAGACATATGAAAGCCCGCATAGAGTTTGCCAAAACACACACGGAGGACTCCCAAACTATGAGAAATAAGATTCTCTGGTCTGATAAGACCAAGATTGAACTTTTTGGCGTTAATTCTAAGCGGTATGTGTGGAGAAAACCAGGCACTGCTCATCACCTGCCCAATACAATCCCAACAGTGAAACATGGTGGTGGCAGCATCATGCTATGGGGGTGTTTTTCAGCTGCAGGGACAGGACGACTGGTTGCAATTGAAGGAAAGATGAATGCGGCCAAGTACAGAGATATCCTGGAAGAAAACCTCCAGAGTGCTCAGGACCTCAGACTGGGCCGAAGGTTCACCTTCCAACAAGACAATGACCCGAAGCACACAGCTAAAATAACAAAGGAGTGGCTTCGGAACAAGTCTGTGACCATTCTTGACTGGCCCAGCCAGAGCCCTGACCTAAACCCAATTGAGCATCTCTGGAGAGACCTGAAAATGGCTGTCCACCAACGTTCACCATCCAACCTGACAGAACTGGAGAGGATCTGCAAGGAAGAATGGCAGAGGATCCCCAAATCCAGGTATGAGAAACTTGTTGCATCATTCCCAAGAAGACTCATGGCTGTACTAGCTCAAAAGGGTGCTTCTACTCAATACTGAGCAAAGGGTCTGAATACTTATGACCATGTGATATTTCAGTTTTTCTTTTTTAATAAATTTGCAAAAATTTCTACATTTCTGTTTTTTTCTGTCAAGATGGGTTGCTGAGTGTACATTAATGCGAAAATTTTTAAAAAAATTTAGCAAATGGCTGCAATGAAACAAAGGGTGAAAAATTTAAAGGGGTCTGAATACTTTCCGTACCCACTGTAAGTGTAAGAAGGTAATGCAAGATTAAAGTGTGTACTAAGGAGAGTAGTGAAGTTTAATACAGACATTTATGTCCCCCTCAGGACAACATCTGTTCTCATGATAAGGGATCAAGCAAACCTGCAGCACAAGATGGCGAGTGGACAAAGTGCACATTTTAATTTATTTCAGGGTGGTTTTTAAAAGTGCATTTAAACAGGACAAACTATATACTATATACACACACAGCCTTTTATATTAAAGCCCCTAGCATCCAGCTGTCATAAAAGAGGTAAAGCTAAGTTAAAATATTGTAATGCGCGAGCTGCTATAAATAGCGCAGCGGCTCTCTGTAGCGTTGGCTGGTTAGTTAAGAGCGTGACGTAAATGAACCGATCATTCTAACATAAGTGTGATCTGATCAGGTCCCTTGTTTTTAGTTTTAACACTTTTATCTGTAGATATTCACGTGAGTTAAAACCCAATAATTATATTTAAACGTGAAGGATGCAGCTCCAGCTATTGACTGGCAGAAGAAAACTTACAACCTATTCTTTATGATATTAAATTCCAACAAACAATTCTTAAACAGTTATATGAAGCCTCAGGATTGAAAACTTGTCATGATAAGGGATCAAGCAGATTATTTATTTCAGGGTGGTTTTTAAAAGTGCATTTAAAGAGGACAAACTAACGCATTAAAGATTTATTATATAGTTTTCCTCATTTTTTATATATATACACACACAGCCTTTTATATTAAAGCCATTTAACACTTTACTTTGATTCCTGAACTTGAATTAAAATGCTCCTGTTAGTGTGCAACAAGCTGTAATAATAGTATTAGAAATGTTGCCACCTAGTGGTCGAATACTGGAGATATTGAGTGGCAGAACAAAATTTACAACCTATTGTTTATGCTATTAAATTCCAACAAACAATTATATGAAGCCTCAGGAGAACATCTCATGATTGAAAACTTGTCATGAGGGATCAAGCAAACAATGTTAAGTTTAGTCTAAAACAGATGATCTTAGTATTTTATGCCATTAAAGTGTCATTAAAATATTAGATTTACTTGATAAACTGTACCATCTGTACACCGCTTGAAACTGCAACAGTAAAATAAGCTAATATCATTATTTTAATTATTGCGTGTTATGCTTCGCTTCTATGTCCTCCGGGCTAGAGGAGCATCTGGAGAAGAACAGGAAGCCGGTAACAACACCAGGTAAGAAAAATGTTGTCTGTTATTGTTCCAGTAGGTATAATATGCAATAAAAAATTCAGATTATAGAATGTCATAATAAATCAAGAAAGAAATAATACTATCGTCTTCCACACAAGTATTACATTAATAGTATTGGTAGTTTAATAATGGTGGATATTAGCATGAAAAACAAATGTTGTAAAAAAAAAAATGTAATAGTCAAGTAAGCCGTATAAATGTCACTGAGATTATAATAGTATGTCAAAAAAGTCATAAAAATATGGTATAGTATGCCATTAATATTTATAGTATGATATTATTATGATATTATAGTTTGAAATACGAGTATAGTATATTGGAAAAAGGAAAAAGTAATTCATAGTATAGTATATCCCAGAAGTCCACGGAAAGACTTTTTATAACATAACATTTATCGACATACTATCATTTGTTTGAAATGACTGGTGGTTCTTGTTTCAATACTTCTCAGGGGTAGTGAAATTTGAAGCACTGCCCGTTGTTTTTTCGACATACTATACTATGACTTTTTCTGGAATGCAACGCCATGACTTTGTTTTTCGACTTTATCCGACATACTATACTATGACTGTTTTTGTACATTTTTCGACATACTATACTATGACTTTGTCCGACATACTATACTATGACTGTTTTTTTTTACATTTTTCGACATACTACACTATGACTGTTTTTTTTACATTTTTCGACATACTACACTATGACTTTTTCTGGAATGCAACGCCATGACTTTGTTTTTCGACTTTATCCGACATACTATACTATGACTGTTTTTGTACATTTTTCGACATACTATACTATGACTTTGTCCGACATACTATACTATGACTGTTTTTTCACATTTTTCGACATACTACACTATGACTGTTTTTTTTACATTTTTCGACATACTACACTATGACTTTTTCTGGAATGCAACGCCATGACTTTGTTTTTCGACTTTATCCGACATACTATACTATGACTTTGTCCGACATACTATACTATGACTGTTTTTTTACATTTTTCGACATACTATACTATGACTGTTTTTTTTTACATTTTTCGACATACTATACTATGACTGTTTTTTTACATTTTTTGACATACTATACTATGACTGTTTTTTTTACATTTTTCGACATACTACACGATGACTTTTTCTGGAATGCAACGCCATGACTTTGTTTTTCGACTTTATCCGACATACTATACTATGACTTTGTCCGACATACTATACTATGACTGTTTTTTTACATTTTTCGACATACTACACTATGACTTTTTCTGGAATGCAACGCCATGACTTTGTTTTTCGACTTTATCCGACATATTATACTATGACTGTTTTTTTACATTTTTCGACATACTATACTATGACTGTTTTTTTACATTTTTCGACATACTATACTATGACTGTTTTTTTTACATTTTTCGACATACTATACTATGACTGTTTTTTTACATTTTTTGACATACTATACTATGACTGTTTTTTTTTTACATTTTTCGACATACTACACTGACTTTTTCTGGAATGCAACGCCATGACTTTGTTTTTCGACTTTATCCGACATACTATACTATGACTTTGTCCGACATACTATACTATGACTGTTTTTTTACATTTTTCGACATACTACACTATGACTTTTTCTGGAATGCAACGCCATGACTTTGTTTTTCGACTTTATCCGACATACTATACTATGACTGTTTTTTTACATTTTTCGACATACTATACTATGACTGTTTTTTTTAATTTTTCGACATACTATACTATGACTGTTTTTTTTTTACATTTTTCGACATACTACACTATGACTTTTTCTGGAATGCAACGCCATGACTTTGTTTTTCGACTTTATCCGACATACTATACTATGACTGTTTTTTTACATTTTTCGACATACTATACTATGACTTTGTCCGACATACTATACTATGACTGTTTTTTTACATTTTTCGACATACTACACTATGACTTTTTCTGGAATGCAACGCCATGACTGTTTTTCGACTTTATCCGACATACTATACTATGACTGCTTTTTTACATTTTTCGACATACTATACTGTTCTTACTAAAATGTAGGATTTGTAAGCTTTGTATTAAGTAATGCTCAACAAACCAGAATATGTTTTATATTTTACATTCTTCAGAGTAGTTGAATGAGAAGGTGTGTCCAAACTTTTTGACTGGTACTGTATATCCGCTGGGCAGAGGTATGCATTCTGTTTATTAATTAATACAATTGCGCATTTGTTTTTCCCCAGTCTATTTACACGATATATTTCATTTCTTTAAATATAGTTAAGAACAGAAACTTTCAAATTAGCTGTTAAGTGTTGCATTGTATAAAATACAGTGGCAAACATTTAAAAAAATGCATAAAAACAATTGTGAACAGCACTAGATTTAAAAAGTGACATTTATCATCCAGTACAGCAAATTTATTTTTTACTAATCTGTGCAAAAGTTTGCAAATCCCACGAAACTTCAGCGGACTCTTCAGGCGTCGGACGTGTCGAGTTAGGCTTTAGCAACTTTTGTTCTACATCTGTGCTCGAGAAAAAAAAAAAAAGCGTATCAAAGAAAAACACCCCCCCTCTGCTGGGAAACATCTGCATAGTCCTGTAAGAGGTTTATTATGACCAATATTTCTCCATCATTTATGACGTCTCAAGTTCGGGGGGGGACAAAATTAAGTCCAGGCTTAAGATGACAGTAAAGTGTTGATTTCAACAAGCTGAATAAGTTCAGTGAGGGTGACGTTAGATGTAGAAACTCTGCAGAAATGATATGAAAATCAGTGTGCAATATCAAAAACAAACTGCGTCCAGTACATGCAGAACCCAGCTTAAAGCCCGTCACTGAAGTCTTGCTTGCTACATTGAGAGGCTATGCATCGCATTCATCGTCTTCCCGTCAGCAGTTCACTGCATTCTAACTAACATCAAGCGGTCTTGAAAACAATAAGGTCCATAGGGGAAACAAATGGCAATTGTTTTTAGAAAAAAATAGGTCAAACCATCATTTCTAAATCTGTCTGGATGAGTTATGTACCTAACAAATCAATACGTGTCACATAGCTGAGTAAGACCTTTTTATAGTTTAGTCGACTGCGGCCTCCATGCAATACATGAGTTTGTGTTGGAATTTGTGCATTTAGAAAACTAAAATTACGAATTTATTATAGTCATGCACCCTAAAATGGTTCACATCTACATGTGACTGTGTGGAGAAGCAGGATTTAGTTGCTTTGGATTGAAGTAATCTGTAAAGGCTAGAGCAGGCTTATAAAGCTAAGGCTATTGGAGGCGGAGCTTTGTCCTCGGCCCAAAACATGAGAAACTTTCTTTTTTTTTTTTTTTTTTCTAATGATCCTTTCTTAGTGATGTTTGTTTTCTTCTATTATTTACAAACTTGTACTTCTTAAGAAGACAATGGAAGACCTAAAGCATGCAACCAAGAACTAACGTGTGGGGTCGTCAGAGTTCAGCTGAGAAGATTCAGGAAGTTTGCTTCCTGTCTGGTTTACGTTCACTAGTAAGGGACATCATGAAAGGCAGATTGGGGGTTTTAATTCTACATTTCTTTTTTGTATGATGTAATGATGGGAAATGTACTTCTTTGTCCAAAAAAACAAAACAAAAAGGGGTTATCTGAAAATCTGAAGGTTGAAAACTGTACATTCTACTTACAGTACTGTATATTTAGTACTGTAGATCACCAGTGCAAACAAGTATATACTGTTCTGAGAAATAGGGCTGGTTAAAAGTTACAATAGCATTACCCTGATGAAAATGATACATCTTTTTTTCTACTTCATTTGATACCCATCATGTGATTAAAAACTCAGTCATTTTTATTCCCCATTAACTTTTGACAGGAGATGTTTTTATACTACTTAGTACTGGGTTATTTTGGTCAATGCCTTAAAAGATATCAAGTACCGATACACAGCCCGACTAGTTACAGTGGTCTGGATAAATACTGTCACCTTCAGCTGAGAAACTCTTGGTCTGGCTAGTTAGATTCCAACGAGTTACCAAAAATCTTTCTGCCATTATGTTTGAGTTGCAGAAAGTAATTTTTTTTTTTTTTCTGACAAAATAGTACATTAACCAATCATTCTGTCAGAGTTGTAGAAATGATTAAAACCTCTAAACTGCTTGGCCCTCACACGTTTTGACTGCTAATACCCCACAACCATGCTAACGCAATATTCACAGGATGCAGGAGGTTACAGGGTTAATACGCGTTTTAAAATCTACTTAATCTACAACTTGAAGTGTTGCTTTTGTTGTCTCGAATGTTGACCACTGACGTTCTTTGTGCGAGGGAGTTAAATAGCACATTCATTCATTCTCTCCTTTGGGAATGATTTTATACAACCTGAACAGAGTGTATTAAACTCTAGAAATATACCACGATTCTGTTCATTTCCTGTACTGGTTCATCATTATTGCTCTCAAAAGACTGACAAAAGTCTTGTTGTGCTATGGGATGTTCACGCATTATTGTTATCACGCTGTGTTCTGTTATTTGGAGCTGAATAAGAAGTGACTATCATCGGTTGTAGTAATATCGTGTAACAGTAGGCACACTAAATATTCAGACAGATCTCCAGTTTGTGACGGCGTCGACCGCTTGGAGCTGCTGATAAAAGATGAACGTCAAAGCCGCGGAGTGGAATATAGAAATGCCTCGGAAAAGAGTTTCAAGTAGCTTAGTCCCTTTGAAGAGGGAGGAGTCATAGAAAATGAGACTTTGATAGCTACAGTAGGCATGCCAGGATCACACCTGATGGCCTGGGGAGTTTCAGAGTGAGAGGAACATGCGACCGGAAAGAAAGGAAACCATGAGGAACCAAAACATGCATATTAGAAAAAAGCACATCAGGTGTCCTATTTGAAGTATGTACACGGTGGGTGATGACTTTACACGTTAATAATATAATGTATAAATACCTCTGTATAAATGGACTTTATACATCTAAATCAGAGAGGGGCTGGGAGAATTTCCGAAAAAGGAATGGAAGAAAAGTCTACAGTTTGTTTTCCTTTGCATATACAATGTCTTTCTTAGACCCTGAGTCAAGCTTGAGAGAAGACCTTCGGTCGACGTCGAAGGGGCTCGGGGGAGGCCTACTTTCCTGGGAGCCACGGGTCAGAAACCGGCCTGTGGAGTCCCAACATTCCTGAGCTGCTGGGGACGTCGGGTAGAGAGGCCTGTCGGCCCGACGGTAACCTCGGCAGCGGCTGTTGGCGGTGGTTCTGGCGTTGCTCTACAGAGTCCACGCCGTTTTGTGTGTGTCTCTGCTCCGGGTCGCCCTCGAGCAGTCCAACTAAGTTCCCATCTGGAAGAGTCTCTGTGCGGAGGAGGACTGGGGGGGGTTCTTTGGATTTGTTCTGGGCCTTTTCTGGGCCGGGGCTCTGAGGGAGACAAAGCACAGTGGGCTAAAAGACGGATATATCAAAGGAAGTACCGAGGACATATTACTGCAGACTCTTGACACAGTGTGTACATGATATAAACATTTACAGTGTTTTATGATGGCTTTGGCTCCGTTTTCAGAGTAGAGTTGCAATATGCAAAACTCCTTTGTACTGACAGCTCCTTTTAGCACAAGTTTAAATACTTCAAATGAAGTGAACGGATTAGTGAGTCTGTGCATCTCGCTTTTAAAGTCATGTATTTTTTTATTTCATTGTGGGTATCTTCCAAAGTTACTGTATTTAAGTAAATGTTTCCTTGAAGAGCAGAGGCAGCACAAATAAGAAATGATGTACCATGGAGCGGGTGGTGTACCTGTGGCCGAGGAGGAGCAGGATCGAGGCAGAGATCCGTCTGGATGGCTGACACTGGCTGGACCCTGATGGCTGGCCTCTGGTACTCAGGGCTGGAGGTGACTGTGCTGTAGGCGGGGGGGCAGGACGTGGTCTGCCTCTGGAGGAGCTGCAGGATGGCCTGGAAGTCTGAAGTCATCTGGGACTCCAGTCTGATGGACGGACAAAGAATAAAACAATCGCCATACTTCTCTCAATATTCTATTCACTCGTATTTAATCTGTTGAAACATTGTATGTCACATGGGGGTGGTGCCTTGGTGATCACTACTAATAACAAACACTAGGGGGAGGCTCAACCTCATCAACGCAGAGGATCCTCGAGGAAGAAGAATTCTGATAAGAGGAGGATGAGAGCTTTTACTTCAAATTGAGTAATTTTACTTGAGTGTAGAAGTATTATCACCAACATATATTCTTTAAGTATTAAAAGTAAAATGACTGGTTTTGCAGAAAAATTGTCCTTGTGCCTGATGTTAAAATGTGCAATTTAACCAGTAACTACGGCTGGTTAAATAAATAAATTCATTATATACGGCCACTGAAATGTGGTGGCGTAGAGATCTAAAAGTAGCAGCAAGTGCCTCAAACTTTTTTTCGACATACTATACTATGACTTTTATTTGACAAACTATACTATGACTTTTATTTGACAAACTATACTCTGACTTTTATTTGACAAACTATACTATGACTGTTTTTTATGACTTCGACATACTATGACTTTTTCGACATACTATAGTATTACCTTTTTTTTTACTTTTTTCGACATACTATACTATGACAGTTTTGGACATAGCATACTATGACTTTTTCGACATACTATAGTATGACCTTTTTTTTCAATTTCTTTCGACATATAATAGTATGACTTAAAAATAAACATGCCATACTATGACTTTTTTCGGCAAACTATAGTGTTACTTTATTCAACATACTATAGCATGACTTTTTAAAAAAAAAATTCAACATGCTATACTGTTACTTTATTCGACATGCTATAGTATGACCTTTTTTCAATTTGACCTTTTTTTGACTTTTTTCGACATACTAAAGTATGACCAATTTTTCGACATACTATGCTATGACAGTTTTGGACATACCATACTATGACTTTTTCGACATACTATGCTATGACAGTTTTGGACATGCCATACTATGACCTTTTTGACATACTATAGTATAACCTTTTTTTTGACTTTTTTCGACATACTATGCTATGACAGTTTTGGACATACCATACTATGACTTTTTCGACATACTATGCTATGACAGTTTTGGACATGCCATACTATGACCTTTTTGACATACTATAGTATAACCTTTTTTTGGACTTTTTTCGACATACTATGCTATGACAGTTTTGGACATACCATACTATGACTTTTTTGACATACTATAGTATAACCTTTTTTTTGACTTTTTTCGACATACTATAGTATGACTTTTTTTTTCAATCTTTTTCGACATACTATAGTATGACTTTTTTTCATTTTTTTTCGACAGACCTTTTTTTTCGACGTACCTTTTCGACAGTTTTGGACATACCATACTATGACTTTTTCAACATACTATGCTATGACAGTTTTTGACATACCATACTATGACTTTTTCGACATACTATAGTATGACTTTTTTTTCAATCTTTTTCGACATACTATAGTATGACTTTTTTTCATTTTTTTTCGGCAGACCTTTTTTTTCGACGTACCTTTTCGACAGTTTTGGACATACCATACTATGACTTTTTCAACATACTATGCTATGACAGTTTTTGACATACCATACTATGACTTTTTCGACATACTATAGTATAACCTTTTTTTTGACTGAGCTAACTTAACTAATTGTTACAACTTTTATTATAAGAAAAACCTCAATGCATCGAACCAGAAGTATAATGTAAATTCCAACAGCGTGAAACATTTTTTTGCTTTGCTTCTATGTCGTCCAGGCTAGAGGAGCAGCTGGAGAACCACAGGGAGGTTCATCTAAGATCTAAGACGAGCACAGGAACCACCAGGTAAGAAAAATGTCAGTGAATAAAGTAAAGCAAGTCAATGAATAAAGTAAATCAAGTAAGTCAATAAGCTAACTGTCTCAACTTAGCTAACTGTCTTAACTGAGCTAATTGTTGGACTGTATTCGACATACCGTACTGTGTTGCTGTTGGACTTTACTCGACATACCGTACTGTGACTTTGTGTTGGACTTTATTGGACATACCGTACTGTGGCTTTTGGTTGGACTTTATTGGACATACCGTACTATGGCTTTTGGTTGGACTTTACTGCACATACCGTACTATATGTTGCTGTTGGACTTTACTCGACATACCGTACTATGGCTTTGTGTTGGACTTTACTCGACATACCGTACTGTGACTTTATTCGACATACCGTACTGTGGCTTTGTGTTGGACTTTACTGCACATACCGTACTATATGTTGCTGTTGGACTTTACTCGACATACCGTACTGTGACTTTGTGTTGGACTTTATTGGACATACCGTACTATGACTTTATTGGACATACCGTACTGTCTTGCTGTTGGACTTTACTCGACATACCGTACTGTGACTTTGTGTTGGACTTTATTGGACATACCGTACTGTGGCTTTTATGGACTTTATTGGACATACCGTACTATGGCTTTTGGTTGGACTTTACTGCACATACCGTACTATATGTTGCTGTTGGACTTTACTCGACATACCGCACTGTGACTTTGTGTTGGACTTTATTGGACATACCGTACTATGACTTTATTGGACATACCGTACTGTGTTGCTGTTGGACTTTACTCGACATACCGTACTGTGACTTTGTGTTGGACTTTATTGGACATACCGTACTGTGGCTTTTGGTTGGACTTTATTGGACATACCGTACTATGGCTTTTGGTTGGACTTTACTGCACATAACGTACTATATGTTGCTGTTGGACTTTACTCGACATACCGTACTATGGCTTTGTGTTGGACTTTACTCGACATACCGTACTGTGACTTTATTCGACATACCGTACTGCGGCTTTGTGTTTGACTTTACTGCACATACCGTACTATATGTTGCTGTTGGACTTTACTCGACATACCGTACTGTGACTTTGTGTTGGACTTTATTGGACATACCGTACTATGACTTTATTGGACATACCGTACTGTGGCTTTGTGTTGGACTTTATTGGACTTACCGTACTATGTGTTGCTGTTGGACTTTATTGGATATACTGTACCGTGGCTTTTGGTTGGACTTTATTGGACATACCGTACTGTGACTTTTTCGACATACTATAGTATGGCCTTTTTTTTTTTTTTACTTTTTTCGACATACTATAGTATAACCCTTTTTTTGACAGTTTTGGACATACCATACTATGACTTTTTCGACATACTATAGTATAACCTTTTTTTTGACTTTTTTCGACATACTATAGTATAACCTCTTTTTTGACTTTTTTCGACATACTATAGTATGACTTTTTTTTCAATTTTTTTCGACATACTATGCTATGACAGTTTTGGACATACCATACTATGACTTTTTCGACATACTATAGTATAACCTTTTTTTTGACTTTTTTCGACATACTAGTATAACCTCTTTTTTGACTTTTTTCGACATACTATAGTATGACTTTTTTTTCAATTTTTTTCGACATACTATGCTATGACAGTTTTGGACATACCATACTATGACTTTTTCGACATACTATAGTATAACCTTTTTTTGACTTTTTTCGACATACTATAGTATAACCTCTTTTTTGACTTTTTTCGACATACTATAGTATGACTTTTTTTTCAATTTTTTTCGACATACTATGCTATGACAGTTTTGGACATACCATACTATGACTTTTTCGACATACTATAGTATAACCTTTTTTTTGACTTTTTTCGACATACTATAGTATAACCTCTTTTTTGACTTTTTTCGACATACTATAGTATGACTTTTTTTTCCCAATTTTTTTCGACATACTATGCTATGACAGTTTTGGACATACCATACTATGACTTTTTCGACATACTATAGTATAACCTTTTTTTTGACTTTTTTCGACATACTATAGTATAACCTCTTTTTTGACTTTTTTCGACATACTATGCTATGACAGTTTTGGACATACCAAACAATGACTTTTTCCACATACTATAGTATAACCTTTTTTTTTGACTTTTTTCGACATACTATAGTATAACCTCTTTTTTGACTTTTTTCGACATACTATAGTATGACTTTTTTTTCAATTTTTTTCGACATACTATGCTATGACAGTTTTGGACATACCATACTATGACTTTTTCGACATACTATAGTATAACCTTTTTTTTGACTTTTTTTTTTGACATACTATAGTATAACCTCTTTTTTGACTTTTTTCGACATACTATAGTATGACTTTTTTTTCAATTTTTTTCGACATACTATGCTATGACAGTTTTGGACATACCATACTATGACTTTTTCGACATACTATAGTATAACCTTTTTTTTGACTTTTTTCGACATACTATAGTATAACCTCTTTTTTGACTTTTTTCGACATACTATAGTATGACTTTTTTTTTTCAATTTTTTTCGACATACTATGCTATGACAGTTTTGGACATACCATACTATGACTTTTTCGACATACTATAGTATAACCTTTTTTTTTGACTTTTTCGACATACTATAGTATAACCTCTTTTTTGACTTTTTTCGACATACTATAGTATGACTTTTTTTTCAATTTTTTTCGACATACTATGCTATGACAGTTTTGGACATACCATACTATGACTTTTTCGACATACTATAGTATAACCTTTTTTTTTTGACTTTTTTCGACATACTATAGTATAACCTCTTTTTTGACTTTTTTCGACATACTATAGTATGACTTTTTTTTCAATTTTTTTCGACATACTATGCTATGACAGTTTTGGACATACCAAACAATGACTTTTTCCACATACTATAGTATAACCTTTTTTTTTTTTTTTTCGACTTTTTTCGACATACTATAGTATAACCTTTTTTTGACTTTTTTCGACATACTATAGTATGACTTTTTTTTCAATTTTTTTCGACATACTATGCTATGACAGTTTTGGACATACCATACTATGACTTTTTCGACATACTATAGTATAACCTTTTTTTGACTTTTTTCGACATACTATAGTATAACCTCTTTTTTGACTTTTTTCGACATACTATAGTATGACTTTTTTTTCAATTTTTTTCGACATACTATGCTATGACAGTTTTGGACATACCATACTATGACTTTTTCGACATACTATAGTATAACCTTTTTTTGACTTTTTTCGACATACTATAGTATAACCTCTTTTTTGACTTTTTCGACATACTATAGTATGACTTTTTTTTCAATTTTTTTCGACATACTATGCTATGACAGTTTTGGACATACCATACTATGACTTTTTCGACATACTATAGTATAACCTTTTTTTTGACTTTTTTCGACATACTATAGTATAACCTCTTTTTTGACTTTTTTTCGACATACTATAGTATGACTTTTTTTTCATTTTTTTTTCGACATACTATGCTATGACAGTTTTGGACATACCATACTATGACTTTTTCGACATACTATAGTATAACCTTTTTTTTTTACTTTTTTTCGACATACTATAGTATAACCTCTTTTTTGACTTTTTTCGACATACTATAGTATGACTTTTTTTTCAATTTTTTTCGACATACTATGCTATGACAGTTTTGGACATACCATACTATGACTTTTTCGACATACTATAGTATAACCTTTTTTTTGACTTTTTTCGACATACTATAGTATAACCTCTTTTTTGACTTTTTTCGACATACTATAGTATGACTTTTTTTTCAATTTTTTTCGACATACTATGCTATGACAGTTTTGGACATACCATACTATGACTTTTTCGACATACTATAGTATAACCTTTTTTTTGACTTTTTTCGACATACTATAGTATAACCTCTTTTTTGACTTTTTTCGACATACTATAGTATGACTTTTTTTTCAATTTTTTTCGACATACTATGCTATGACAGTTTTGGACATACCATACTATGACTTTTTCGACATACTATAGTATAACCTTTTTTTTTTTGACTTTTTTCGACATACTATAGTATAACCTCTTTTTTCACTTTTTTCGACATACTATAGTATGACTTTTTTTCAATTTTTTTCGACATACTATGCTATGACAGTTTTGGACATACCATACTATGACTTTTTCGACATACTATAGTATAACCTTTTTTTTTGACTTTTTTCGACATACTATAGTATAACCTCTTTTTTGACTTTTTTCGACATACTATAGTATGACTTTTTTTTCAATTTTTTTCGACATACTATGCTATGACAGTTTTGGACATACCATACTATGACTTTTTCGACATACTATAGTATAACCTTTTTTTTTTTACTTTTTCGACATACTATAGTATAACCTCTTTTTTGACTTTTTTCGACATACTATAGTATGACTTTTTTTTCAATTTTTTTCGACATACTATGCTATGACAGTTTTGGACATACCATACTATGACTTTTTCGACATACTATAGTATAACCTTTTTTTTGACTTTTTTCGACATACTATAGTATAACCTCTTTTTTGACTTTTTTCGACATACTATAGTATGACTTTTTTTTCAATTTTTTTTCGACATACTATGCTATGACAGTTTTGGACATACCAAACAATGACTTTTTCCACATACTATAGTATAACCTTTTTTTTTTACTTTTTTCGACATACTATAGTATAACCTCTTTTTTGACTTTTTTCGACATACTATAGTATGACTTTTTTTTCAATTTTTTTCGACATACTATGCTATGACAGTTTTGGACATACCATACTATGACTTTTTCGACATACTATAGTATAACCTTTTTTTTTTTTACTTTTTTCGACATACTATAGTATAACCTCTTTTTTGACTTTTTTCGACATACTATAGTATGACTTTTTTTTCAATTTTTTTCGACATACTATGCTATGACAGTTTTGGACATACCATACTATGACTTTTTCGACATACTATAGTATAACCTTTTTTTTGACTTTTTTCGACATACTATAGTATAACCTCTTTTTTGACTTTTTCGACATACTATAGTATGACTTTTTTTTTCAATTTTTTTCGACATACTATGCTATGACAGTTTTGGACATACCATACTATGACTTTTTCGACATACTATAGTATAACCTTTTTTTTTTGACTTTTTTTCGACATACTATAGTATAACCTCTTTTTTTGACTTTTTTTCGACATACTATAGTATGACTTTTTTTTCAATTTTTTTCGACATACTATGCTATGACAGTTTTGGACATACCATACTATGACTTTTTCGACATACTATAGTATAACCTTTTTTTTTTGACTTTTTTCGACATACTATAGTATAACCTCTTTTTTGACTTTTTTCGACATACTATAGTATGACTTTTTTTTCCAATTTTTTTCGACATACTATGCTATGACAGTTTTGGACATACCATACTATGACTTTTTCGACATACTATAGTATAACCTTTTTTTTTTGACTTTTTCGACATACTATAGTATAACCTCTTTTTTGACTTTTTCGACATACTATAGTATGACTTTTTTTTCAATTTTTTTCGACATACTATGCTATGACAGTTTTGGACATACCATACTATGACTTTTTCGACATACTATAGTATAACCTTTTTTTTGACTTTTTTCGACATACTATAGTATAACCTCTTTTTTGACTTTTTTCGACATACTATAGTATGACTTTTTTTTCAATTTTTTTCGACATACTATGCTATGACAGTTTTGGACATACCAAACAATGACTTTTTCGACATACTATAGTATAACCTTTTTTTTTGACTTTTTTCGACATACTATAGTATAACCTCTTTTTTGACTTTTTCGACATACTATAGTATGACTTTTTTTTCAATTTTTTTCGACATACTATGCTATGACAGTTTTGGACATACCATACTATGACTTTTTCGACATACTATAGTATAACCTTTTTTTTTTTTTTCGACATACTATAGTATAACCTTTTTTTGACTTTTTTCGACATACTATAGTATACTTTTTTTTTCAATTTTTTTCGACATACTATGCTATGACAGTTTTGGACATTTTTTTTTCGACATACTATAGTATGACTTTTTGTATTTTTTTTGACAATTTTTTTCGACATACTATGCTATGACAGTTTTGGACATACCATACTATGACTTTTTCGACATACTATAGTATAACCTTTTTTTTTTGACTTTTTTTTTCGACATACTATAGTATAACCTCTTTTTTGACTTTTTTCGACATACTATAGTATGACTTTTTTTTTTCAATTTTTTTCGACATACTATGCTATGACAGTTTTGGACATACCATACTATGACTTTTTCGACATACTATAGTATAACCTTTTTTTTTGACTTTTTCGACATACTATAGTATAACCTCTTTTTTGACTTTTTCGACATACTATAGTATGACTTTTTTTTTCAATTTTTTTCGACATACTATGCTATGACAGTTTTGGACATACCAAACAATGACTTTTTCCACATACTATAGTATAACCTTTTTTTTTTGACTTTTTTTCGACATACTATAGTATAACCTCTTTTTTGACTTTTTTCGACATACTATAGTATGACTTTTTTTTCAATTTTTTTTCGACATACTATGCTATGACAGTTTTGGACATACCATACTATGACTTTTTCGACATACTATAGTATAACCTTTTTTTTTGACTTTTTCGACATACTATAGTATAACCTCTTTTTTGACTTTTTTCGACATACTATAGTATGACTTTTTTTTCAATTTTTTTCGACATACTATGCTATGACAGTTTTGGACATACCATACTATGACTTTTTCGACATACTATAGTATAACCTTTTTTTTGACTTTTTTCGACATACTATAGTATAACCTCTTTTTTGACTTTTTTCGACATACTATAGTATGACTTTTTTTTTTCAATTTTTTTCGACATACTATGCTATGACAGTTTTGGACATACCAAACAATGACTTTTTCCACATACTATAGTATAACCTTTTTTTTTTTACTTTTTTCGACATACTATAGTATAACCTTTTTTTTTACTTTTTTCGACATACTATAGTATGACTTTTTTTTTTCAATTTTTTTCGACATACTATGCTATGACAGTTTTGGACATACCATACTATGACTTTTTCGACATACTATAGTATAACCTTTTTTTGACTTTTTTCGACATACTATAGTATAACCTCTTTTTTGACTTTTTCGACATACTATAGTATAACTTTTTTTTCAATTTTTTCGACATACTATGCTATGACAGTTTTGGACATACCATACTATGACTTTTTCGACATACTATAGTATAACCTTTTTTTTGACTTTTTTCGACATACTATAGTATAACCTCTTTTTTGACTTTTTTCGACATACTATAGTATGACTTTTTTTTTAAAAATTTTCGACATACTATGCTATGACAGTTTTGGACATACCATACTATGACTTTTTCGACATACTATAGTATAACCTTTTTTTTTTTTGACTTTTTTTCGACATACTATAGTATAACCTCTTTTTTGACTTTTTCGACATACTATAGTATGACTTTTTTTCAATTTTTTTCGACATACTATGCTATGACAGTTTTGGACATACCATACTATGACTTTTTCGACATACTATAGTATAACCTTTTTTTTGACTTTTTTCGACATACTATAGTATAACCTCTTTTTTGACTTTTTCGACATACTATAGTATGACTTTTTTTTCAATTTTTTTCGACATACTATGCTATGACAGTTTTGGACATACCATACTATGACTTTTTCGACATACTGTAGTATAACCTTTTTTTTGACTTTTTTCGACATACTATAGTATAACCTCTTTTTTGACTTTTTTCGACATACTATAGTATGACTTTTTTTTCAATTTTTTTCGACATACTATGCTATGACAGTTTTGGACATACCAAACAATGACTTTTTCCACATACTATAGTATAACCTTTTTTTTTTACTTTTTTCGACATACTATAGTATAACCTCTTTTTTGACTTTTTTCGACATACTATAGTATGACTTTTTTTTCAATTTTTTTCGACATACTATGCTATGACAGTTTTGGACATACCATACTATGACTTTTTCGACATACTATAGTATAACCTTTTTTTTTTGACTTTTTTCGACATACTATAGTATAACCTCTTTTTTGACTTTTTCGACATACTATAGTATGACTTTTTTTTCAATTTTTTTCGACATACTATGCTATGACAGTTTTGGACATACAATACTATGACTTTTTCGACATACTATAGTATAACCTTTTTTTTGACTTTTTTCGACATACTATAGTATAACCTCTTTTTTGACTTTTTTCGACATACTATAGTATGACTTTTTTTTCAATTTTTTTCGACATACTATGCTATGACAGTTTTGGACATACCATACTATGACTTTTTCGACATACTATAGTATAACCTTTTTTTTGACTTTTTTCGACATACTATAGTATAACCTCTTTTTTGACTTTTTTCGACATACTATAGTATGACTTTTTTTTTTCAATTTTTTTCGACATACTATGCTATGACAGTTTTGGACATACCAAACAATGACTTTTTCCACATACTATAGTATAACCTTTTTTTTTTACTTTTTTCGACATACTATAGTATAACCTCTTTTTTTGCTTTTTTCGACATACTATAGTATGACTTTTTTTTCAATTTTTTTCGACATACTATGCTATGACAGTTTTGGACATACCATACTATGACTTTTTCGACATACTATAGTATAACCTTTTTTTTGACTTTTTTTTTTTGACTTTTTTCGACATACTATAGTATAACCTCTTTTTTGACTTTTTTCGACATACTATAGTATGACTTTTTTTTCAATTTTTTTCGACATACTATGCTATGACAGTTTTGGACATACCAACTATGACTTTTTCGACATACTATAGTATAACCTTTTTTTTTTACTTTTTTCGACATACTATAGTATAACCTCTTTTTTGACTTTTTTCGACATACTATAGTATGACTTTTTTTTTTCAATTTTTTTCGACATACTATGCTATGACAGTTTTGGACATACCATACTATGACTTTTTCGACATACTATAGTATAACCTTTTTTTGACTTTTTCGACATACATACTATAGTATAACCTCTTTTTTGACTTTTTTCGACATACTATAGTATGACTTTTTTTTTCAATTTTTTTCGACATACTATGCTATGACAGTTTTGGACATACCATACTATGACTTTTTCGACATACTATAGTATAACCTTTTTTTTGACTTTTTTCGACATACTATAGTATAACCTCTTTTTTGACTTTTTTTCGACATACTATAGTATGACTTTTTTTTTTCAATTTTTTTCGACATACTATGCTATGACAGTTTTGGACATACCATACTATGACTTTTTCGACATACTATAGTATAACCTTTTTTTTGACTTTTTCGACATACTATAGTATAACCTCTTTTTTGACTTTTTTCGACATACTATAGTATGACTTTTTTTCAATTTTTTTCGACATACTATGCTATGACAGTTTTGGACATACCATACTATGACTTTTTCGACATACTATAGTATAACCTTTTTTTTTACTTTTTTCGACATACTATAGTATAACCTCTTTTTTGACTTTTTTCGACATACTATAGTATGACTTTTTTTTCAATTTTTTTCGACATACTATGCTATGACAGTTTTGGACATACCATACTATGACTTTTTCGACATACTATAGTATAACCTTTTTTTTTGACTTTTTCGACATACTATAGTATAACCTCTTTTTTGACTTTTTTTCGACATACTATAGTATGACTTTTTTTTCAATTTTTTTCGACATACTATGCTATGACAGTTTTGGACATACCATACTATGACTTTTTCGACATACTATAGTATAACCTTTTTTTTTACTTTTTTCGACATACTATAGTATAACCTCTTTTTTGACTTTTTTCGACATACTATAGTATGACTTTTTTTTTCAATTTTTTTCGACATACTATGCTATGACAGTTTTGGACATACCATACTATGACTTTTTCGACATACTATAGTATAACCTTTTTTTTGACTTTTTTCGACATACTATAGTATAACCTCTTTTTTGACTTTTTCGACATACTATAGTATGACTTTTTTTCAATTTTTTTCGACATACTATGCTATGACAGTTTTGGACATACCAAACTATGACTTTTTCCACATACTATAGTATAACCTTTTTTTTGACTTTTTTCGACATACTATAGTATAACCTCTTTTTTTACTTTTTTCGACATACTATAGTATGACTTTTTTTTCAATTTTTTTCGACATACTATGCTATGACAGTTTTGGACATACCATACTATGACTTTTTCCACATACTATAGTATAACCTTTTTTTTGACTTTTTCGACATACTATAGTATAACCTCTTTTTTGACTTTTTTCGACATACTATAGTATGACTTTTTTTTTTCAATTTTTTTCGACATACTATGCTATGACAGTTTTGGACATACCATACTATGACTTTTTCGACATACTATAGTATAACCTTTTTTTTTTTTGACTTTTTTCGACATACTATAGTATAACCTCTTTTTTGACTTTTTTCGACATACTATAGTATGACTTTTTTTTCAATTTTTTTCGACATACTATGCTATGACAGTTTTGGACATACCATACTATGACTTTTTCGACATACTATAGTATAACCTTTTTTTTGACTTTTTTCGACATACTATAGTATAACCTCTTTTTTGACTTTTTTCGACATACTATAGTATGACTTTTTTTTCAATTTTTTTCGACATACTATGCTATGACAGTTTTGGACATACCATACTATGACTTTTTCGACATACTATAGTATAACCTTTTTTTTGACTTTTTCGACATACTATAGTATGACCTTTTTTTTGACTTTTTTCGACATACTATAGTATGACTTTTTTTTCATTTTTTTTTCGACATACTATGCTATGACAGTTTTGGACATACCATACTATGACTTTTTCGACATACTATAGTATAACCTTTTTTTTGACTTTTTTTCGACATACTATAGTATAACCTCTTTTTTGACTTTTTCGACATACTATAGTATGACTTTTTTTTCAATTTTTTTCGACATACTATGCTATGACAGTTTTGGACATACCATACTATGACTTTTTCGACATACTATAGTATAACCTTTTTTTTTGACTTTTTCGACATACTATAGTATAACCTCTTTTTTGACTTTTTTCGACATACTATAGTATGACTTTTTTTTTTTTTCAATTTTTTTCGACATACTATGCTATGACAGTTTTGGACATACCATACTATGACTTTTTCGACATACTATAGTATAACCTTTTTTTTGACTTTTTTCGACATACTATAGTATAACCTCTTTTTTGACTTTTTTTCGACATACTATAGTATGACTTTTTTTTCAATTTTTTTCGACATACTATGCTATGACAGTTTTGGACATACCATACTATGACTTTTTCGACATACTATAGTATAACCTTTTTTTTGACTTTTTTCGACATACTATAGTATAACCTTTTTTTTGACTTTTTTCGACATACTATAGTATGACTTTTTTTCAATTTTTTTCGACATACTATGCTATGACAGTTTTGGACATACCATACTATGACTTTTTCGACATACTATAGTATAACCTTTTTTTTGACTTTTTTCGACATACTATAGTATAACCTCTTTTTTGACTTTTTTTCGACATACTATAGTATGACTTTTTTTTCAATTTTTTCGACATACTATGCTATGACAGTTTTGGACATACCATACTATGACTTTTTCGACATACTATAGTATAACCTTTTTTTTGACTTTTTTTTCGACATACTATAGTATAACCTCTTTTTTGACTTTTTCGACATACTATAGTATGACTTTTTTTTCAATTTTTTTCGACATACTATGCTATGACCGTTTTGGACATACCATACTATGACTTTTTCCACATACTATAGTATAACCTTTTTTTTGACTTTTTTTCGACATACTATAGTATAACCTCTTTTTTGACTTTTTTCGACATACTATAGTATGACTTTTTTTTCAATTTTTTTCGACATACTATGCTATGACAGTTTTGGACATACCATACTATGACTTTTTCGACATACTATAGTATAACCTTTTTTTTGACTTTTTTCGACATACTATAGTATAACCTCTTTTTTTTGACTTTTTTCGACATACTATAGTATGACTTTTTTTTCAATTTTTTTCGACATACTATGCTATGACAGTTTTGGACATACCATACTATGACTTTTTCGACATACTATAGTTTAACCTTTTTTTTTTGACTTTTTCGACATACTATAGTATAACCTCTTTTTTGACTTTTTTCGACATACTATAGTATGACTTTTTTTTCAATTTTTTTCGACATACTATGCTATGACAGTTTTGGACATACCATACTATGACTTTTTCGACATACTATAGTATAACCTTTTTTTTTTGACTTTTTTCGACATACTATAGTATAACCTCTTTTTTGACTTTTTTCGACATACTATAGTATGACTTTTTTTTTCAATTTTTTTCGACATACTATGCTATGACAGTTTTGGACATACCATACTATGACTTTTTCGACATACTATAGTATAACCTTTTTTTTGACTTTTTTCGACATACTATAGTATAACCTCTTTTTTGACTTTTTTCGACATACTATAGTATGACTTTTTTTCAATTTTTTTCGACATACTATGCTATGACAGTTTTGGACATACCATACTATGACTTTTTCGACATACTATAGTATAACCTTTTTTTTGACTTTTTTCGACATACTATAGTATAACCTCTTTTTTGACTTTTTTCGACATACTATAGTATGACTTTTTTTTTCAATTTTTTTCGACATACTATGCTATGACAGTTTTGGACATACCATACTATGACTTTTTCCACATACTATAGTATAACCTTTTTTTTTTACTTTTTTTCGACATACTATAGTATAACCTCTTTTTTGACTTTTTTCGACATACTATAGTATGACTTTTTTTTCGACATACTATGCTATGACAGTTTTGGACATACCATACTATGACTTTTTCGACATACTATAGTATAACCTTTTTTTCGATTTTACTTTTTTCGACATACTATAGTATAACTTTTTTTTTTTTAACTTTTTTGACATACTATTATGACTTTTTTTTTTTTTTTTTTCACATACTATAGTATGACTTTTTTTTTCAATTTTTTTCGACATACTATGCTATGACAGTTTTGGACATACCAAACAATGACTTTTTCCACATACTATAGTATAACCTTTTTTTTTTACTTTTTTTCGGCAAACTACAGTCTTACTTTATTCGACATGCTATAGTATGACTTTTTTTTTTTTTTAAGTAAGTAATAGCAGCTGCCAGCATCATTTTTCGCTATAAAGCTAAGTGTCTTAAATATGTATAATTCTTCTCTTTTTCGCCCCCCTACTATCTATCAATCTTCCACTCCCACTTTATCGCCCCCTACCTTCTACTACTAACCCCTTTTTGACTCCTCCTCTCGCTACACTATTCAATTAAATATCAGCTGGTTCTTATGATCTTCTCCATAACCCACTACTTATATGCTCTGAAACAACAGTTTTGGAATATGCCCCCACCATCACCTCCGACTTTGATTGCACTCAGACTGCCAGTGGGGGAATCGAACCTGCGTTCAGCTTCATCAGGCAGCACCGTCAACTCAGCTGACAGCTCCCTATGAGGGGAACCCTACCCACTGTGCTACAGCCTCACTCACATCTAGACTTCTTCTCTGCGCGTATTTAACCTTGTCCTTGCAAGTCGGATCTCAAAACTTACCGCGCATAAGAATCGAACCCACAATCTACGGGATGTCAGCCGTCACCCATACACCTGAGCCATTCTTCCTCACACTCTTTAACTGTGTTTTGGTATATTTAACCTCTTCATTGCAAGTCGGCCCTGAAAACTTGTTTCCCGCATAAGGATCGAACCCACAATCTACGGGATGTCAACCCTTTGCCCATCCACCTGAGCCGCTCATCCTCACACTCCTTAACCCTGTCCTGGTATATTTGGCATTGCCATTGCTTGTAAGACCTTAAAACACCCTGGCCCGACGCAAGACTCAAACCCACAACCTCCGGCATCCCAGCCCCTTCCTATCGCCCTCACCCATCGGCCCCGACACTCTTGACTTGTCTCCGTGCTTATTTGCCATTGCCATTGCATGTAAGACCTTAAAACACCCTGGCCCGACGCAAGACTCAAACCCACAACCTCCGGCATCCCAGGCCCTCTCCTATCGCCCTCACCCATCGGCCCCGACACTCTTGACTTGTCTCTGCGCTTTTCATTTGCCATTGCCATTGCATGTAAGACCTTAAAACACCCTGGCCCGACACAAGACTCAAACCCACAACCTCCGGCATCCCAGCCCCTCTCCTATCGCCCTCACCCATCGGCCCCGACACTCTTGACTTGTCTCCGCGCTTATTTGCCATTGCCATTGCATGTAAGACCTTAAAACACCCTGGCCCAACGCAAGACTCAAACCCACAACCTCCGGCATCCCAGCCCCTCTCCTAACGCCCTCACCCATCGGCCCCGACACTCTCGACTTGTCTCCGTATGCTTATTTGCCATTGCTATTGCATGTAAGACCTAAAAACACCCTGGCCCGACGCAAGACTCAAGCCCACAACCTCCGGCATCCCAGCCCCTCTCCTATCGCCCTCACCCATCGGCCCCGACACTCTTGACTTGTCTCCGCGCTTATTTGCCATTGCCATTGCATGTAAGACCTTAAAACACCCTGGCCCGACCCAAGACTCAAACCCACAACCTCCGGCATCCCAGCCCCTCTCCTATCGCCCTCACCCATCGGCCCCGACACTCTTGACTTGTCTCCGCGCTTATTTGCCATTGCCATTGCATGTAAGACCTTAAAACACCCTGGCCCAACGCAAGACTCAAACCCACAACCTCCGGCATCCCAGCCCCTGTCCTAACGCCCTCACCCATCGGCCCCGACACTCTCGACTTGTCTCTGCGCTTATTTGCCATTGCTATTGCATGTAAGACCTAAAAACACCCTGGCCCGACTCAAACCCACAACCACCGGCATCCTAGCCCCTCTCCTATCGCCCTCACCCATCGGCCCTGACACTCTTGACTTGTCTCCGCGCTTATTTGCCATTGCCATTGCATGTAAGACCTTAAAACAACCTGGCCCGACGCAAGACTATAACCTTTTTTTTGACTTTTTCGAAACCTACAACCACCGGCATCCTAGCCCCTCTCCTATCGACTTTTTCTCTTTGGGCCGTAAGACTTTAAAAGTCAAAGTGTCTGGCAAGATTCGAACACACAACCTTTGGACTCCTGTCCATTCATCTATCACTGTGAGCTATTCCATCTCCGATACATGGTCTATGTTTCGTAGATCTTTTGACTTTTTCTCTTTGGGCCGTAATACTTTAAAAGTCAAGGTGTCTGGCAAGATTCAAACACGCAACCTTTGGACTGCTGTCCATTCATCTATCACCGTGAGCAATTACATCTCTGATATATATATTCATTGTTTCTTAGAAGTTTTGATTTTTTTTTGACTTTGGGTCGTAAGACTTTAAAAGTCAAAGCACCTTGCAAGATTCGTTGACTTGTGTTTGATTGAGGTTTTGACTTCATCACTTGGGGTGTTGATCCTAAAAATCTTTTTATAGTCATACTATAGAATGCCATCAAAGGTTATAATATAGCATGCTTTAAAAAAAGGCATAAGGAATTGAAAGTATATTATGCCATAAAAATGGAAATATAAAGGATTGAACCCACAACCTCGTGGATTCTAACCAGTCTACCATCACTCTGAGCTATTCAATCTGAGAGGTTGGGATTTTGACTTCATCACTTGGGGTGTTGGTCCTAAAAGTTCATATCATCTCATGAGTATTGAACCAACAACCTCAAACCTTCTAAAGAGAAGCATCTATCTCTTTGAGCTATTCTGGCTGACAGGTTTGATTGTTCTTTTGGTACAGTTTTGTTGTCATCACTTGGGGTTTTGTTTCTAAAATTCTTAATAAAGTGAAATTTCAAATAACAACCTTTGGGATTCAAACCAGTCTCTCATCTCTATGAGCTATTTATAATGAGATATTTTACCCCTTTTTGATGTAGATTTTGTTTCCTTAACTTGGTTTGTTGGTCCTAAAAATGAACTGCAGCTCAGGATTGAACCAATAACCTCAATTTTTTCCAACCAGTCACCATCAACCTGAGCTATTTGATCTGAGAGGCTTGACTGTTGTTTGATTGAGGTTTTGACTTCATCACTTGGGCTGTTGATCCTAAAAATCCATTGCAAATCATTAAAAGTCATAATATAGAATGCCATAAAAGGTTATAATATAGCATGCTTTAAAAAAAAGGCATAACGAATTGAAAGTATATTATGCCATAAAAATGGAAATATAAAGGACTGAACACACAACCTCGTGGATTCTAACCAGTCTACCATCACTCTGAGCTATACAATCTGAGAGGAGTAGCACATGTTTGGTTGGGATTTTGAGTTCATCACTTGGGGTGTTGGTCCTAAAATTTCTTTGCAGCACACGAGGAATCGAACCAATAACCTTAGGTTTGCCAGAGAGGCATTTATCACTTTGAGCTATTCTGTCTGAGAGGCTTGACTGGTTTTTGGTCGAGGTTTTGATTTCAACACTTGGTGTTTTGAGTCAACAATTTCAAATCTCATGAGGATCGAACAAACAACCTTTTCGACATACTATAGTATAACCTTTTTTTTTACTTTTTTCGACATACTATAGTATGACTTTTTTTTTCAATTTTTTTCGACATACTATGCTATGACAGTTTTGGACATACCATACTATGAATTTTTCGACATACTATAGTATAACCTCTTTTTTTACTTTTTTCGACATACTATATAGTATGACTTTTTTTTCAATTTTTTTCGACATACTATGCTATGACAGTTTTGGACATACCATACTATGACTTTTTCGACATACTATAGTATAACCTTTTTTTTGACTTTTTTCGACATACTATAGTATAACCTCTTTTTTGACTTTTTTCGACATACTATAGTATGACTTTTTTTTCAATTTTTTTCGACATACTATGCTATGACAGTTTTGGACATACCATACTATGACTTTTTCGACATACTATAGTATAACCTTTTTTTTTTGACTTTTTTCGACATACTATAGTATAACCTCTTTTTTGACTTTTTTTTTCGACATACTATAGTATGACTTTTTTTTCAATTTTTTTGGACATACTATGCTATGACAGTTTTGGACATACCATACTATGACTTTTTCGACATACTATAGTATAACCTTTTTTTTGACTTTTTTCGACATACTATAGTATAACCTCTTTTTTGACTTTTTTTATGCGACATACTATAGTATGACTTTTTTTTTATGAATTTTTTTCGACATACTATGCTATGACAGTTTTGGACATACCATACTATGACTTTTTCGACATACTATAGTATAACCTTTTTTTTTTGACTTTTTTCGACATACTATAGTATAACCTCTTTTTTGACTTTTTTTCGACATACTATAGTATGACTTTTTTTTCAATTTTTTTCGACATACTATGCTATGACAGTTTTGGACATACCATACTATGACTTTTTCGACATACTATAGTATAACCTTTTTTTTGACTTTTTTCGACATACTATAGTATAACCTCTTTTTTGACTTTTTTTTTACATACTATAGTATGACTTTTTTTTCAATTTTTTTCGACATACTATGCTATGACAGTTTTGGACATACCATACTATGACTTTTTCGACATACTATAGTATAACCTTTTTTTTGACTTTTTTCGACATACTATAGTATAACCTCTTTTTTGACTTTTTTCGACATACTATAGTATGACTTTTTTTTCAATTTTTTTGGACATACTATGCTATGACAGTTTTGGACATACCATACTATGACTTTTTCGACATACTATAGTATAACCTTTTTTTTGACTTTTTTCGACATACTATAGTATAACCTCTTTTTTGACTTTTTTCGACATACTATAGTATGACTTTTTTTTCAATTTTTTTCGACATACTATGCTATGACAGTTTTGGACATACCATACTATGACTTTTTCGACATACTATAGTATAACCTTTTTTTTTTACTTTTTTCGACATACTATAGTATAACCTCTTTTTTGACTTTTTTCGACATACTATAGTATGACTTTTTTTTCAATTTTTTTCGACATACTATGCTATGACAGTTTTGGACATACCATACTATGACTTTTTCGACATACTATAGTATAACCTTTTTTTTGACTTTTTCGACATACTATAGTATAACCTCTTTTTTGACTTTTTTCGACATACTATAGTATGACTTTTTTTTCAATTTTTTTTTCGACATACTATGCTATGACAGTTTTGGACATACCATACTATGACTTTTTCGACATACTATAGTATAACCTTTTTTTTGACTTTTTCGACATACTATAGTATAACCTCTTTTTTGACTTTTTTCGACATACTATAGTATGACTTTTTTTTCAATTTTTTTCGACATACTATGCTATGACAGTTTTGGACATACCATACTATGACTTTTTCGACATACTATAGTATAACCTTTTTTTTGACTTTTTTCGACATACTATAGTATAACCTCTTTTTTGACTTTTTTCGACATACTATAGTATGACTTTTTTTTCAATTTTTTTCGACATACTATGCTATGACAGTTTTGGACATACCATACTATGACTTTTTCGACATACTATAGTATAACCTTTTTTTTTTTTACTTTTTTCGACATACTATAGTATAACCTCTTTTTTGACTTTTTTCGACATACTATAGTATGACTTTTTTTTCAATTTTTTTTTCGACATACTATGCTATGACAGTTTTGGACATACCATACTATGACTTTTTCGACATACTATAGTATAACCTTTTTTTTGACTTTTTTCGACATACTATAGTATAACCTCTTTTTTGACTTTTTCGACATACTATAGTATGACTTTTTTTTCAATTTTTTTCGACATACTATGCTATGACAGTTTTGGACATACCATACTATGACTTTTTCGACATACTATAGTATAACCTTTTTTTTTTTTTCGACTTTTTTTCGACATACTATAGTATAACCTCTTTTTTGACTTTTTTCGACATACTATAGTATGACTTTTTTTCAATTTTTTTCGACATACTATGCTATGACAGTTTTGGACATACCATACTATGACTTTTTCGACATACTATACTATATAAACCTTTTTTTTTGACTTTTTTTCGACATACTATAGTATAACCTCTTTTTTGACTTTTTTCGACATACTATAGTATGACTTTTTTTTCAATTTTTTTCGACATACTATGCTATGACAGTTTTGGACATACCATACTATGACTTTTTCGACATACTATAGTATAACCTTTTTTTGACTTTTTTTTTCGACATACTATAGTATAACCTCTTTTTTGACTTTTTTTCGACATACTATAGTATGACTTTTTTTACAATTTTTTTCGACATACTATGCTATGACAGTTTTGGACATACCATACTATGACTTTTTCGACATACTATAGTATAACCTTTTTTTTGACTTTTTTCGACATACTATAGTATAACCTCTTTTTTGACTTTTTTCGACATACTATAGTATGACTTTTTTTTCAATTTTTTTCGACATACTATGCTATGACAGTTTTGGACATACCATACTATGACTTTTTCGACATACTATAGTATAACCTTTTTTTTGACTTTTTTCGACATACTATAGTATAACCTCTTTTTTGACTTTTTTCGACATACTATAGTATGACTTTTTTTTCAATTTTTTTCGACATACTATGCTATGACAGTTTTGGACATACCATACTATGACTTTTTCGACATACTATAGTATAACCTTTTTTTTGACTTTTTTCGACATACTATAGTATAACCTCTTTTTTGACTTTTTTCGACATACTATAGTATGACTTTTTTTTCAATTTTTTTCGACATACTATGCTATGACAGTTTTGGACATACCATACTATGACTTTTTCGACATACTATAGTATAACCTTTTTTTTGACTTTTTTCGACATACTATAGTATAACCTCTTTTTTGACTTTTTTTTACTATAGTATGACTTTTTTTTCAATTTTTTTCGACATACTATGCTATGACAGTTTTGGACATACCATACTATGACTTTTTCGACATACTATAGTATAACCTTTTTTTTTTGACTTTTTTCGACATACTATAGTATAACCTCTTTTTTGACTTTTTTTCGACATACTATAGTATGACTTTTTTTTCAATTTTTTTCGACATACTATGCTATGACAGTTTTGGACATACCATACTATGACTTTTTCGACATACTATAGTATAACCTTTTTTTTTTGACTTTTTTCGACATACTATAGTATAACCTCTTTTTTGACTTTTTTCGACATACTATAGTATGACTTTTTTTTCAATTTTTTTCGACATACTATGCTATGACAGTTTTGGACATACCATACTATGACTTTTTCGACATACTATAGTATAACCTTTTTTTGACTTTTTTCGACATACTATAGTATAACCTCTTTTTTGACTTTTTTCGACATACTATAGTATGACTTTTTTTTCAATTTTTTTTCGACATACTATGCTATGACAGTTTTGGACATACCAAACAATGACTTTTTCCACATACTATAGTATAACCTTTTTTTTTTGACTTTTTTCGACATACTATAGTATAACCTCTTTTTTGACTTTTTTCGACATACTATAGTATGACTTTTTTTTCAATTTTTTTCGACATACTATGCTATGACAGTTTTGGACATACCATACTATGACTTTTTCGACATACTATAGTATAACCTTTTTTTTGACTTTTTTCGACATACTATAGTATAACCTCTTTTTTGACTTTTTTCGACATACTATAGTATGACTTTTTTTTCAATTTTTTTGGACATACTATGCTATGACAGTTTTGGACATACCATACTATGACTTTTTCGACATACTATAGTATAACCTTTTTTTGACTTTTTTCGACATACTATAGTATAACCTCTTTTTTGACTTTTTTCGACATACTATAGTATGACTTTTTTTTCAATTTTTTTCGACATACTATGCTATGACAGTTTTGGACATACCATACTATGACTTTTTCGACATACTATAGTATAACCTTTTTTTGACTTTTTTCGACATACTATAGTATAACCTCTTTTTTGACTTTTTTCGACATACTATAGTATGACTTTTTTTTCAATTTTTTTCGACATACTATGCTATGACAGTTTTGGACATACCATACTATGACTTTTTCGACATACTATAGTATAACCTTTTTTTTGACTTTTTTCGACATACTATAGTATAACCTCTTTTTTGACTTTTTTCGACATACTATAGTATGACTTTTTTTTCAATTTTTTTCGACATACTATGCTATGACAGTTTTGGACATACCATACTATGACTTTTTCGACATACTATAGTATAACCTTTTTTTTGACTTTTTTCGACATACTATAGTATAACCTCTTTTTTGACTTTTTTCGACATACTATAGTATGACTTTTTTTTCAATTTTTTTCGACATACTATGCTATGACAGTTTTGGACATACCATACTATGACTTTTTCGACATACTATAGTATAACCTTTTTTTTTTGACTTTTTTCGACATACTATAGTATAACCTCTTTTTTGACTTTTTTTCGACATACTATAGTATGACTTTTTTTTCAATTTTTTTCGACATACTATGCTATGACAGTTTTGGACATACCAAACAATGACTTTTTCCACATACTATAGTATAACCTTTTTTTTTGACTTTTTTCGACATACTATAGTATAACCTTTTTTTGAATTTTTTCGACATACTATAGTATGACTTTTTTTTCAATTTTTTTCGACATACTATGCTATGACAGTTTTGGACATACCAAACAATGACTTTTTCCACATACTATAGTATAACCTTTTTTTTTTGACTTTTTTCGACATACTATAGTATAACCTCTTTTTTGACTTTTTTCGACATACTATAGTATGACTTTTTTTTCAATTTTTTTCGACATACTATGCTATGACAGTTTTGGACATACCATACTATGACTTTTTCGACATACTATAGTATAACCTTTTTTTTGACTTTTTTCGACATACTATAGTATAACCTCTTTTTTGACTTTTTTCGACATACTATAGTATGACTTTTTTTTCAATTTTTTTCGACATACTATGCTATGACAGTTTTGGACATACCATACTATGACTTTTTCGACATACTATAGTATAACCTTTTTTTTGACTTTTTCGACATACTATAGTATAACCTCTTTTTTGACTTTTTTCGACATACTATAGTATGACTTTTTTTTCAATTTTTTTCGACATACTATGCTATGACAGTTTTGGACATACCATACTATGACTTTTTCGACATACTATAGTATAACCTTTTTTTTGACTTTTTTCGACATACTATAGTATAACCTCTTTTTTGACTTTTTTCGACATACTATAGTATGACTTTTTTTTCAATTTTTTTCGACATACTATGCTATGACAGTTTTGGACATACCATACTATGACTTTTTCGACATACTATAGTATAACCTTTTTTTTTTTACTTTTTTCGACATACTATAGTATAACCTCTTTTTTTACTTTTTTCGACATACTATAGTATGACTTTTTTTCAATTTTTTTCGACATACTATGCTATGACAGTTTTGGACATACCAAACAATGACTTTTTCCACATACTATAGTATAACCTTTTTTTTGACTTTTTTCGACATACTATAGTATAACCTCTTTTTTGACTTTTTTCGACATACTATAGTATGACTTTTTTTTCAATTTTTTTCGACATACTATGCTATGACAGTTTTGGACATACCATACTATGACTTTTTCGACATACTATAGTATAACCTTTTTTTTGACTTTTTTCGACATACTATAGTATAACCTCTTTTTTGACTTTTTTTCGACATACTATAGTATGACTTTTTTTTTCAATTTTTTTCGACATACTATGCTATGACAGTTTTGGACATACCATACTATGACTTTTTCGACATACTATAGTATAACCTTTTTTTTTGACTTTTTTCGACATACTATAGTATAACCTCTTTTTTGACTTTTTTCGACATACTATAGTATGACTTTTTTTTCAATTTTTTTCGACATACTATGCTATGACAGTTTTGGACATACCATACTATGACTTTTTCGACATACTATAGTATAACCTTTTTTTTTTTTTTCGACATACTATGACTTTTTCGACATACTATAGTATAACCTCTTTTTTGACTTTTTTCGACATACTATAGTATGACTTTTTTTTCAATTTTTTTCGACATACTATGCTATGACAGTTTTGGACATACCAAACAATGACTTTTTCCACATACTATAGTATAACCTTTTTTTTTTTTTCGACATACTATAGTATGACCCTTTTTTTGACTTTTTTCGACATACTATAGTATGACTTTTTTTTCAATTTTTTTCGACATACTATGCTATGACAGTTTTGGACATACCATACTATGACTTTTTCGACATACTATAGTATAACCTTTTTTTTGACTTTTTTCGACATACTATAGTATAACCTCTTTTTTGACTTTTTTCGACATACTATAGTATGACTTTTTTTTCAATTTTTTTCGACATACTATGCTATGACAGTTTTGGACATACCATACTATGACTTTTTCGACATACTATAGTATAACCTTTTTTTTTTGACTTTTTTCGACATACTATAGTATAACCTCTTTTTTGACTTTTTCGACATACTATAGTATGACTTTTTTTTCAATTTTTTTCGACATACTATGCTATGACAGTTTTGGACATACCATACTATGACTTTTTCGACATACTATAGTATAACCTTTTTTTTGACTTTTTTTCGACATACTATAGTATAACCTCTTTTTTGACTTTTTTCGACATACTATAGTATGACTTTTTTTTCAATTTTTTTCGACATACTATGCTATGACAGTTTTGGACATACCATACTATGACTTTTTCGACATACTATAGTATAACCTTTTTTTGACTTTTTTCGACATACTATAGTATAACCTCTTTTTTGACTTTTTTCGACATACTATAGTATGACTTTTTTTTCAATTTTTTTCGACATACTATGCTATGACAGTTTTGGACATACCATACTATGACTTTTTCGACATACTATAGTATAACCTTTTTTTTGACTTTTTTCGACATACTATAGTATAACCTCTTTTTTGACTTTTTTCGACATACTATAGTATGACTTTTTTTTCAATTTTTTTCGACATACTATGCTATGACAGTTTTGGACATACCATACTATGACTTTTTCGACATACTATAGTATAACCTTTTTTTGACTTTTTTCGACATACTATAGTATAACCTTTTTTTGACTTTTTTTCGACATACTATAGTATGACTTTTTTTTTTCAATTTTTTTCGACATACTATGCTATGACAGTTTTGGACATACCATACTATGACTTTTTCCACATACTATAGTATAACCTTTTTTTTTGACTTTTTTCGACATACTATAGTATAACCTCTTTTTTGACTTTTTTCGACATACTATAGTATGACTTTTTTTTCAATTTTTTTCGACATACTATGCTATGACAGTTTTGGACATACCATACTATGACTTTTTCGACATACTATAGTATAACCTTTTTTTGACTTTTTTTCGACATACTATAGTATAACCTCTTTTTTGACTTTTTTCGACATACTATAGTATGACTTTTTTTTTCAATTTTTTTCGACATACTATGCTATGACAGTTTTGGACATACCATACTATGACTTTTTCGACATACTATAGTATAACCTTTTTTTGACTTTTTTCGACATACTATAGTATAACCTCTTTTTTGACTTTTTTCGACATACTATAGTATGACTTTTTTTTCAATTTTTTTCGACATACTATGCTATGACAGTTTTGGACATACCATACTATGACTTTTTCGACATACTATAGTATAACCTTTTTTTTTTGACTTTTTCGACATACTATAGTATAACCTCTTTTTTGACTTTTTTTCGACATACTATAGTATGACTTTTTTTTCAATTTTTTTCGACATACTATGCTATGACAGTTTTGGACATACCATACTATGACTTTTTCGACATACTATAGTATAACCTTTTTTTTTTGACTTTTTTCGACATACTATAGTATAACCTCTTTTTTGACTTTTTTCGACATACTATAGTATGACTTTTTTTTCAATTTTTTTCGACATACTATGCTATGACAGTTTTGGACATACCATACTATGACTTTTTCCACATACTATAGTATAACCTTTTTTTTTTGACTTTTTTCGACATACTATAGTATAACCTCTTTTTTGACTTTTTTCGACATACTATAGTATGACTTTTTTTTCAATTTTTTTCGACATACTATGCTATGACAGTTTTGGACATACCATACTATGACTTTTTCGACATACTATAGTATAACCTTTTTTTTGACTTTTTTCGACATACTATAGTATAACCTCTTTTTTGACTTTTTTCGACATACTATAGTATGACTTTTTTTTCAATTTTTTTCGACATACTATGCTATGACAGTTTTGGACATACCAAACAATGACTTTTTCGACATACTATAGTATAACCTTTTTTTTTTTACTTTTTTCGACATACTATAGTATAACCTTTTTTTGACTTTTTTCGACATACTATAGTATGACTTTTTTTCAATTTTTTTCGACATACTATGCTATGACAGTTTTGGACATACCAAACAATGACTTTTTCGACATACTATAGTATAACCTTTTTTTTGACTTTTTTCGACATACTATAGTATAACCTTTTTTTGAATTTTTTCGACATACTATAGTATGACTTTTTTTTCAATATCTTTTTTTGACTTTTTGGACATACTATAGTATAACCTTTTTTTTTTAGTATACTTTTTTTTACGGCAAACTACAGTCTTACTTTATTCGACATGCTATAGTATGACTTTTAATTTTTTTTTAAGTAAGTAAGTAATAGCAGCTGCCAGCATCATTTCGCTATAAAGCTAAGTGTCTTAAATATGTATAATTCTTCTCTCTCTCTCCATCGCCCCCTGCCACTCTCTATCAATCTTCCACTCCCACTCTCTATCGCCCCCTGCCTTCTACTGACTCCACCCCTTCCTGACTCCTCCTCTCGCTACACTATTCAATTAAATATCAGCTGGTTCTTATGATCTTCTCCATAACCCACTACTTATATCTCTCTGAAACAACAGTGGGGAATATGCCCCCACCATCACCTCCGCGGTGATTGCACTCGAGACTGCCAGTGGGGGAATCGAACCTGCGTTCAGCTTCATCAGGCAGCACCGTCAACTCAGCTGACAGCTCCCTATGAGGGGAACCCTACCCACTGTGCTACAGCCTCACTCACATCTAGACTTCTTCTCTGCGCGTATTTAACCTTGTCCTTGCAAGTCGGATCTCAAAACTTACCGCGCATAAGAATCGAACCCACAATCTACGGGATGTCAGCCGTCACCCATACACCTGAGCCATTCTTCCTCACACTCTTTAACTGTGTTTTGGTATATTTAACCTCTTCATTGCAAGTCGGCCCTGAAAACTTGTTTCCCGCATAAGGATCGAACCCACAATCTACGGGATGTCAACCCTTTGCCCATCCACCTGAGCCGCCGTCCTCACACTCCTTAACCCTGTCCTGGTATATTTGGCATTGCCATTGCTTGTAAGACCTTAAAACACCCTGGCCCGACGCAAGACTCAAACCCACAACCTCCGCATTCCCAGCCCCTCTCCTATTGCCCTCACCCATCGGCCCCGACACTCTTGACTTGTCTCCGTGCTTATTTGCCATTGCCATTGCATGTAAGACCTTAAAATTTTTTCGACACACCCTGGCCCGACGCAAGACTCAAACCCACAACCTCCGGCATCCCAGGCCCTCTCCTATCGCCCTCACCCATCGGCCCCGACACTCTTGACTTGTCTCTGCGCTTATTTGCCATTGCCATTGCATGTAAGACCTTAAAACACCCTGGCCCGACACAAGACTCAAACCCACAACCTCCGGCATCCCAGCCCCTCTCCTATCGCCCTCACCCATCGGCCCCGACACTCTTGACTTGTCTCCGCGCTTATTTGCCATTGCCATTGCATGTAAGACCTTAAAACACCCTGGCCCAACGCAAGACTCAAACCCACAACCTCCGGCATCCCAGCCCCTCACCCATCGGCCCGGCGACACTCTCGACTTGTCTCCGCGCTTATTTGCCATTGCTATTGCATGTAAGACCTAAAAACACCCTGGCCCGACGCAAGACTCAAGCCCACAACCTCCGGCATCCCAGCCCCTCTCCTATCGCCCTCACCCATCGGCCCCGACACTCTTGACTTGTCTCCGCGCTTATTTGCCATTGCCATTGCATGTAAGACCTTAAAACACCCTGGCCCGACCCAAGACTCAAACCCACAACCTCCGGCATCCCAGCCCCTCTCCTATCGCCCTCACCCATCGGCCCCGACACTCTTGACTTGTCTCCGCGCTTATTTGCCATTGCCATTGCATGTAAGACCTTAAAACACCCTGGCCCAACGCAAGACTCAAACCCACAACCTCCGGCATCCCAGCCCCTGTCCTAACGCCCTCACCCATCGGCCCCGACACTCTCGACTTGTCTCTGCGCTTATTTGCCATTGCTATTGCATGTAAGACCTAAAAACACCCTGGCCCGACTCAAACCCACAACCTCCGGCATCCCAGTCCCTCTCCTATCGCCCTCACCCATCGGCCCTGACACTCTTGACTTGTCTCCGCGCTTATTTGCCATTGCATGTAAGACCTTAAAACAACCTGGCCCGACGCAAGACTCAAACCTACAACCACCGGCATCTAGCCCCTCTCCTATCGCCCTCACCCATCGGCCCTGACACTCTTGACTTGTCTCCGCGCTTTTTGCCATTGCCATTGCATGTAAGACCTTAAAACAACCTGGCCCGACGCAAGACTCAAACCCACAACCACCGGCATCCTAACCCCTCTCCTATCGACTTTTTCTCTTTGGGCCGTAAGACTTTAAAAGTCAAAGTGTCTGGCAAGATTCGAACACACAACCTTTGGACTCCTGTCCATTCATCTATCACTGTGAGCTATTCCATCTCCGATACATGGTCTATGTTTCGTAGATCTTTTGACTTTTTCTCTTTGGGCCGTAATACTTTAAAAGTCAAGGTGTCTGGCAAGATTCAAACACGCAACCTTTGGACTGCTGTCCATTCATCTATCACCGTGAGCAATTACATCTCTGATATATATATTCATTGTTTCTTAGAAGTTTTGATTTTTTTCTCTTTGGGTCGTAAGACTTTAAAAGTCAAAGCACCTTGCAATTGGACATTACGACATACTATAGTATAACACACACCTCAGGATTCCAACCAGTCATACTATTACACTGAGCTATTTGATCTGGAGAGAACCCACATACTATAGTTGACTTGTGTTTGATTGAAGGTTTTTTGACTTCATCACTTGGGGTGTTGGTCCTAAAAGTTCATATCATCTCATGAGTATTGAACCAACAACCTCAAACCTTCTAAAGAAAAGCATCTATCTCTTTGAGCTATTCTGGCTTACAGGCTTGATTGTTCTTTTGGTACAGTTTTGTTGTCATCACTTGGGGTTTTGTTTCTAAAATTCTTAATAAAGTGAAATTTGAAATAACAACCTTTGGGATTCAAACCAGTCTTTCATCTCTATGAGCTATTTTAATGAGATATTTTACCCCTTTTTGATGTAGATTTTGTTTCCTTAACTTGGTTTGTTGGTCCTAAAAATGAACTGCAGCTCAGGATTGAACCAATAACCTCATTTTTCCAACCAGTCATCCATCACCCTGAGCTATTTGATCTGAGAGGCTTGACTTGTGTTTGATTGAGGTTTTGACTTCATCACTTGGGGTGTTGATCCTAAAAATCCATTGCAGATCATTAAAAGTCATACTATAGAATGCCATAAAAGGTTATAATATAGCATGCTTTAAAAAAAAGGCATAACGAATTGAAAGTATATTATGCCATAAAAATGGAAATATAAAGGACTGAACACACAACCTTGGATTCTAACCAGTCTACCATCACTCTGAGCTATACAATCTGAGAGGAGTAGCACATGTTTGGTTGGGATTTTGAGTTCATCACTTGGGGTGTTGGTCCTAAAAATTCCTTGCAGCACACGAGGAATCGAACCAATAACCTTAGGTTTGCCAGAGAGGCATTTATCACTTTGAGCTATTCTGTCTGAGAGGCTTGACTGGTTTTTGGTCGAGGTTTTGATTTCAACACTTGGTGTTTTGAGTCAAAAAATTCAAATCTCATGAGGATCGAACAAACAACCTTTTCGACATACTATAGTATAACCTTTTTTTTACTTTTTCGACATACTATAGTATGACTTTTTTTTTCAATTTTTTTCGACATACTATGCTATGACAGTTTTGGACATACCATACTATGAATTTTTCGACATACTATAGTATAACCTCTTTTTTTACTTTTTTCGACATACTATAGTATAACCTCTTTTTTGACTTTTTTCGACATACTATAGTATGACTTTTTTTTCAATTTTTTTCGACATACTATGCTATGACAGTTTTGGACATACCATACTATGACTTTTTCGACATACTATAGTATAACCTTTTTTTTTACTTTTTTCGACATACTATAGTATAACCTCTTTTTTGACTTTTTCGACATACTATAGTATGACTTTTTTTCAATTTTTTTGGACATACTATGCTATGACAGTTTTGGACATACCATACTATGACTTTTTCGACATACTATAGTATAACCTTTTTTTTTGACTTTTTCGACATACTATAGTATAACCTCTTTTTTGACTTTTTTCGACATACTATAGTATGACTTTTTTTTCAATTTTTTTCGACATACTATGCTATGACAGTTTTGGACATACCATACAATGACTTTTTCCACATACTATAGTATAACCTTTTTTTTTTGACTTTTTTCGACATACTATAGTATAACCTCTTTTTTGACTTTTTTCGACATACTATAGTATGACTTTTTTTTTCAATTTTTTTCGACATACTATGCTATGACAGTTTTGGACATACCATACTATGACTTTTTCGACATACTATAGTATAACCTTTTTTTTTTTACTTTTTTCGACATACTATAGTATAACCTCTTTTTTGACTTTTTTCGACATACTATAGTATGACTTTTTTTTCAATTTTTTTCGACATACTATGCTATGACAGTTTTGGACATACCATACTATGACTTTTTCGACATACTATAGTATAACCTTTTTTTTGACTTTTTTCGACATACTATAGTATAACCTCTTTTTTGACTTTTTTTCGACATACTATAGTATGACTTTTTTTTTCAATTTTTTTCGACATACTATGCTATGACAGTTTTGGACATACCATACTATGACTTTTTCGACATACTATAGTATAACCTTTTTTTTTTTTGACTTTTTTCGACATACTATAGTATAACCTCTTTTTTGACTTTTTTCGACATACTATAGTATGACTTTTTTTTCAATTTTTTTCGACATACTATGCTATGACAGTTTTGGACATACCATACTATGACTTTTTCGACATACTATAGTATAACCTTTTTTTTTTGACTTTTTTCGACATACTATAGTATAACCTCTTTTTTGACTTTTTTTCGACATACTATAGTATGACTTTTTTTCAATTTTTTTCGACATACTATGCTATGACAGTTTTGGACATACCATACTATGACTTTTTCGACATACTATAGTATAACCTTTTTTTTTTACTTTTTTCGACATACTATAGTATAACCTCTTTTTTGACTTTTTTCGACATACTATAGTATGACTTTTTTTTCAATTTTTTTCGACATACTATGCTATGACAGTTTTGGACATACCATACTATGACTTTTTTCGACATACTATAGTATAACCTTTTTTTTGACTTTTTTCGACATACTATAGTATAACCTCTTTTTTGACTTTTTTCGACATACTATAGTATGACTTTTTTTTCAATTTTTTTCGACATACTATGCTATGACAGTTTTGGACATACCATACTATGACTTTTTCGACATACTATAGTATAACCTTTTTTTTTTGACTTTTTTCGACATACTATAGTATAACCTCTTTTTTGACTTTTTTCGACATACTATAGTATGACTTTTTTTTCAATTTTTTTCGACATACTATGCTATGACAGTTTTGGACATACCATACTATGACTTTTTCGACATACTATAGTATAACCTTTTTTTTTGACTTTTTTCGACATACTATAGTATAACCTCTTTTTTGACTTTTTCGACATACTATAGTATGACTTTTTTTTCAATTTTTTTCGACATACTATGCTATGACAGTTTTGGACATACCATACTATGACTTTTTCGACATACTATAGTATAACCTTTTTTTGACTTTTTTCGACATACTATAGTATAACCTCTTTTTTGACTTTTTTCGACATACTATAGTATGACTTTTTTTTCAATTTTTTTCGACATACTATGCTATGACAGTTTTGGACATACCATACTATGACTTTTTCGACATACTATAGTATAACCTTTTTTTTTGACTTTTTTCGACATACTATAGTATAACCTCTTTTTTGACTTTTTTCGACATACTATAGTATGACTTTTTTTTCAATTTTTTTCGACATACTATGCTATGACAGTTTTGGACATACCATACTATGACTTTTTCGACATACTATAGTATAACCTTTTTTTGACTTTTTTTTCGACATACTATAGTATAACCTCTTTTTTGACTTTTTTCGACATACTATAGTATGACTTTTTTTTCAATTTTTTTTTCGACATACTATGCTATGACAGTTTTGGACATACCATACTATGACTTTTTCGACATACTATAGTATAACCTTTTTTTTGACTTTTTTCGACATACTATAGTATAACCTCTTTTTTGACTTTTTTCGACATACTATAGTATGACTTTTTTTTCAATTTTTTTCGACATACTATGCTATGACAGTTTTGGACATACCAAACAATGACTTTTTCCACATACTATAGTATAACCTTTTTTTTTTACTTTTTTCGACATACTATAGTATAACCTCTTTTTTGACTTTTTTCGACATACTATAGTATGACTTTTTTTTTCAATTTTTTTCGACATACTATGCTATGACAGTTTTGGACATACCATACTATGACTTTTTCGACATACTATAGTATAACCTTTTTTTTGACTTTTTCGACATACTATAGTATAACCTTTTTTTTGACTTTTTTCGACATACTATAGTATGACTTTTTTTTCAATTTTTTTTCGACATACTATGCTATGACAGTTTTGGACATACCATACTATGACTTTTTCGACATACTATAGTATAACCTTTTTTTTTTTCGACATACTATAGTACTTTTTTCGACATACTATAGTATAACCTCTTTTTTGACTTTTTTCGACATACTATAGTATGACTTTTTTTTCAATTTTTTTCGACATACTATGCTATGACAGTTTTGGACATACCATACTATGACTTTTTCGACATACTATAGTATAACCTTTTTTTTGACTTTTTTCGACATACTATAGTATAACCTCTTTTTTGACTTTTTTCGACATACTATAGTATGACTTTTTTTTCAATTTTTTCGACATACTATGCTATGACAGTTTTGGACATACCATACTATGACTTTTTCGACATACTATAGTATAACCTTTTTTTGACTTTTTTTCGACATACTATAGTATAACCTCTTTTTTGACTTTTTTCGACATACTATAGTATGACTTTTTTTTCAATTTTTTTCGACATACTATGCTATGACAGTTTTGGACATACCAAACAATGACTTTTTCCACATACTATAGTATAACCTTTTTTTTTGACTTTTTCGACATACTATAGTATAACCTCTTTTTTGACTTTTTTCGACATACTATAGTATGACTTTTTTTTCAATTTTTTTCGACATACTATGCTATGACAGTTTTGGACATACCATACTATGACTTTTTCGACATACTATAGTATAACCTTTTTTTTTTTGACTTTTTTCGACATACTATAGTATAACCTCTTTTTTGACTTTTTTCGACATACTATAGTATGACTTTTTTTTCAATTTTTTTCGACATACTATGCTATGACAGTTTTGGACATACCATACTATGACTTTTTCGACATACTATAGTATAACCTTTTTTTTTACTTTTTTCGACATACTATAGTATAACCTCTTTTTTGACTTTTTTTCGACATACTATAGTATGACTTTTTTTTCAATTTTTTTCGACATACTATGCTATGACAGTTTTGGACATACCATACTATGACTTTTTCGACATACTATAGTATAACCTTTTTTTTTACTTTTTTCGACATACTATAGTATAACCTCTTTTTTGACTTTTTTCGACATACTATAGTATGACTTTTTTTTCAATTTTTTTCGACATACTATGCTATGACAGTTTTGGACATACCATACTATGACTTTTTCCACATACTATAGTATAACCTTTTTTTTGACTTTTTTCGACATACTATAGTATAACCTCTTTTTTGACTTTTTCCGACATACTATAGTATGACTTTTTTTTCAATTTTTTTCGACATACTATGCTATGACAGTTTTGGACATACCAAACAATGACTTTTTCCACATACTATAGTATAACCTTTTTTTTTGACTTTCTTCGACATACTATAGTATAACCTTTTTTTTTACTTTTTTCGACATACTATAGTATGACTTTTTTTTCAATTTTTTTCGACATACTATGCTATGACAGTTTTGGACATACCAAACAATGACTTTTTCCACATACTATAGTATAACCTTTTTTTTGACTTTTTTCGACATACTATAGTATAACCTTTTTTTGACTTTTTTCACATACTATAGTATGACTTTTTTTTCAATTTTTTTCGACATACTATGCTATGACAGTTTTGGACATACCAAACAATGACTTTTTCGACATACTATAGTATAACCTTTTTTTTTACTTTTTTCGACATACTATAGTATAACTTTTTTTTTTTCGAATACTATTTTTTTTTTTCAATTTTTTTGGACATACTATGCTATGACAGTTTTGGACATACCAAACAATGACTTTTTCGACATACTATAGTATAACTTTTATTTGACTTTTTTCGACATAGTATAGTATAACCTTTTTTTTCGACTTTTTTCGGACATACTATAGTATGACTTTTTTTCAATTTGACTTTTTTTTGACTTTTTTTCCACATACTATAGTATAACCTTTTTTTTACTTTTTTCGGCAAACTACAGTCTTACTTTATTCGACATGCTATAGTATGACTTTTAATTTTTTTTTTAAGTAAGTAAGTAATAGCAGCTGCCAGCATCATTTCGCTATAAAGCTAAGTGTCTTAAATATGTATAATTCTTCTCTCTCTCTCCATCTCTCCATCGCCACTCTCTATCAATCTTCCACTCCCACTCTCTATCGCCCCCTGCCTTCTACTGACTCCACCCCTTCCTGACTCCTCCTCTCGCTACACTATTCAATTAAATATCAGCTGGTTCTTATGATCTTCTCCATAACCCGCTACTTATATCTCTCTGAAACAACAGTGGGGAATATGCCCCCACCATCACCTCCGCGGTGATTGCACTCGAGACTGCCAGTGGGGGAATGAACCTGCGCAGCTCAGCACAGCACCGTCAACTCAGCTGACAGCTCCCTATGAGGGGAACCCTACCCACTGTGCTACAGCCTCACTGGCATCTAGACTTCTTCTCTGCGCGTATTTAACCTTGTCCTTGCAAGTCGGATCTCAAAACTTACCGCGCATAAGAATCGAACCCACAATCTACGGGATGTCAGCCCATCGCCCATCCACCTGAGCCATTCTTCCTCACACTCTTTAACTGTGTTTTGGTATATTTAACCTCTTCATTGCAAGTCGGACCCTGAAAACTTGTTTCCCGCATAAGGATCGAACCCACAATCTACGGGATGTCAACCCTTTGCCCATCCACCTGAGCCATTCTTCCTCACACTCCTTAACCCTGTCCTGGTATATTTGGCATTGCCATTGCTTGTAAGACCTTAAAACACCCTGGCCCGACGCAAGACTCAAACCCACAACCTCCGGCATCCCAGCCCCAGTCTCCTATCGCCCTCACCCATCGGCCCCGACACTCTTGACTTGTCTCCGTGCTTATTTGCCATTGCCATTGCATGTAAGACCTTAAAACACCCTGGCCCGACGCAAGACTCAAACCCACAACCTCCGGCATCCCAGGCCCTCTCCTATCGCCCTCACCCATCGGCCCCGACACTCTTGACTTGTCTCTGCGCTTATTTGCCATTGCCATTGCATGTAAGACCTTAAAACACCCTGGCCCGACACAAGACTCAAACCCACAACCTCCGGCATCCCAGCCCCTTCCTATCGCCCTCACCCATCGGCCCCGACACTCTTGACTTGTCTCCGCGCTTTTTGCCATTGCCATTGCATGTAAGACCTTAAAACACCCTGGCCCAACGCAAGACTCAAACCCACAACCTCCGGCATCCCAGCCCCTCATCGCCCTCATCGGCCCCGACACTCTCGACTTGTCTCCGCGCTTATTTGCCATTGCTATTGCATGTAAGACCTAAAAAAAGCACCCTGGCCCGACGCAAGACTCAAGCCCACAACCTCCGGCATCCCAGCCCCTCATCCATCGCCCTCACCCATCGGATCCGACACTCTTGACTTGTCTTTGATTATTTGCCATTGCCATTGCATGTAAGACCTTAAAAACCCTGGCCCGACCCAAGACTCAAACCCACAACCTCCGGCATCCCAGCCCCTTCCTATCGCCCTCACCCATCGGCCCCGACACTCTTGACTTGTCTCCGCGCTTATTTGCCATTGCCATTGCATGTAAGACCTAAAACACCCTGGCCCAACGCAAGACTCAAACCCACAACCTCCGGCATCCCAGCCCCTGTCCTAACGCCCTCACCCATCGGCCCCTGACACTCTCGACTTGTCTCTGCGCTTATTTGCCATTGCTATTGCATGTAAGACCTAAAAACACCCTGGCCCGACTCAAACCCACAACCTCCGGCATCCCAGTCCCTCTCCTATCGCCCTCACCCATCGGCCCTGACAAACTTGTCTCCGCGCTTTCTGCCATTGCAACAAGACCTTAAAAAACCTGGCCCGACAACAAGACTCAAACCTACAACCACCGGCATCCTAGCCCACAACCATCGCCCTCACCCATCGGCCCTGACACTCTTGACTTGTCTCCGCCAAAAGCCCATTGCCATTGCATGTAAGACCTTAAAACAACCTGGCCCGACGCAAGACTCAAACCTACAACCACCGGCATCCTAGCCCCTCTCCTATCGACTTTTTCTCTTTGGGCCGTAAGACTTTAAAAGTCAAAGTGTCTGGCAAGATTCCAACACAAACCTTTGGACTCCTGTCCATTCATCTATCACTGTGAGCTATTCCATCTCCGATACATGGTCTATGTTTCGGTAGATCTTTTGACTTTTTCTCTTTGGGCCGTAATACTTTAAAAGTCAAGGTGTCTGGCAAGATTCAAACACGCAACCTTTGGACTGCTGTCCATTCATCTATCACCGTGAGCAATTACATCTCTGATATATATATTCATTGTTTCTTAGAAGTTTTGATTTTTTTCTCTTTGGGTCGTAAGACTTAAAAGTCAAAGCACCTTGCAAGATTCGGCTTGACTTGTGTTTGATTGAGGTTTTGACTTCATCAAAGTTGGGGTGTTGATCCTAAAAAAACCTCATACTATTATGTCGAATAAAGTCATAGTATGTCAAAAAGTCATAGTATAGAATGCCATCAAAAGTTATAATATAGAATGTTTAAAAAAAGGCATAAGTAATTGAAAAAAGTATATTATATGTCATAAAAATGGAAATATAAAGTATTGAACCCACAACCTCGTCATTCTAACCATGTCTACCAAAGGTCATACTATAGCTATTCAATCTGAGAGGTTGGGATTTTGAAAACTTCATCACTTGGTATGGTCCTAAAAGTTCATATCATCTCATAGTATTGAACCAACAAAAGGTCAAACCTTCTAAAGAGAAGCATCTATCTGTCTTTGAGCTAAAAAAGGTCTATACTATACAGGTTTGAAAAAAGTCATAGTTGGTCAAAACTGTCATCACTTGGTTTTGTTTCTAAAAAAATTAAAAAGTGATAATAGTTTCAAAAACAACCTTTGGGATTCAAACCAGTCTCATCTCTATAGCTATTTATTATGAGATATTTTATACTATAGTTTTGATGTAGATTTTGTTTCCTTAACTTCATAGCATAGTTGGTCCTAAAAAAACTGCAGCTCAGGATTGAACCAATAAAAAATGTCAAAAAAAAAGTCATCCATCACTATGAGCTATTTGATCTGAGAGGCTTGACTGTTGTTTGATTGAGGTTTTGACTTCATCATGGGAAGTCCAAAACTCCATTGCAAATCATAGCAAGTCATACTATAGAATGCCATAAAAGGTTATAATATAGCATGCTTTAAAAAAAAAAAAGGCATAAGGAATTGAAAGTATATTATGCCATAAAAATGGAAATATAAAGGATTGAACACACAACCTCGTGGATTCTAACCAGTCTACCATCACTCTGAGCTATTCAATCTGAGAGGAGTATCACATGTTTGGTTGGGATTTTGACTTCATCACTTGGGGTTGTTGGTCCTAAAAATTCCTTGCAGCACACGAGGAATCGAACCAATAACCTTAGGTTTGCCAGAGAGGCATTTATCACTTTGAGCTATTCTGTCTGAGAGGCTTGACTGGTTTTTGGTCGAGGTTTTGATTTCAACACTTGGTGTTTTGAGTCAAAAGTGATTCTAATTCATGAGGATCGAACAAACAACCTTGATTGGTTTTCTACATCTCTATCAGCCATTTGTCATACTATAGAATGCCAGTTATAATATAGCTTTGACTTTAAAAAAAGGCATAAGGAATTGAAAATAATCCATAAAAATGGAAATATAAAGGTATCGAACCCAAAACCTCGTGGATTCTAACCAGTCTACCATCACTCTGAGCTATTTGATCTGAGAGTCTTACCACATTTTGGTAGAGGATTTAACTTAATCACTTTGGGTTGTTGGTCCTAAAAGTTCACATCATCTCACGAGTAATCGAACCAACAACCTCAAATTTGCTAGAGAGGCATTTATCACTTTGAGCTATTCTGTCTGAGAGGCTTGACTGGTTTTTGGTCGAGGCTTTGATTTCAACACTTGGTGTTTTGAGTCAAAATATTCAAATCTCATGAGGATCGAACAAACAACCTCTGGTTTTCTACATCTCTATCAGCCATTTGTGCGGAGACTCTTGACCCCAGTTTGGTATAGCTTTGACTTTATCACTTGGGGGGGACGTCCTAAAAATGAATCACAGCTCCCAGGTATCGAACTAAAAACCTCAAAACGTCAATAGAGCCGTCTACCGTTCTGAGCTATTTGATCATAGAGTCTTGACCCCTTTATTGGTAGAGGTTTAACTTCATCACTTTGGGAGTTGGTCCTAAAAGTTCACATCATCTCGTGAGTATTGAACCAACAACCTCAAATCTTCTACAGAGGCATCTATCACTTTGAGCTATTCTATCTGAGAGGCTTGACTGGTTTTCGGTCGAGGTTTTGATTTCAACACTTGGTGTTTTGAGTCCAAAAATTCAAATCTCATGAGGATCGAACAAACAGCCTCTGGTTTTCTAATCAATCTTACATCTCTATCAGCCATAGAGATGTAAGCGCGATCTACCACTGTGGTTGAAACAACGATCTGGCGGTGAGTGACTGGATGACCGGGGTTGATATACTGCAGAGTGGATGAGTAGATTGATGGCAGGTGTGTGGCTTGGAGCAGGTGAGTATACTTGACAGTAATCAGGGAGCTGGGGAGAGTGAGAGGAGTGACACGCCCACCTCACAGACACACACACAGAGATAAACAAACAAGGGAGCACAGGAGACACAAGGGCAAGGGAAAACACATGAAACACAAGGAATAACCGGAGACATGGCCATGACAACTAGAGTGTCCTCTTTTATGACAACCAAATAAATCCTCAGTTTGCTTGAATAAAAAAAATAAAGAAGCATGAAAACAATCAAAAAGGATCTTTTTAAACTTTTTTTTCTTTAACATTTTAATTTCTCAAAGTCCATAATGGTGGCTCAAGTACAGCAAGTAAGTTCTCATTTCTTCTGGTGGTCCTCACACCTTCTTCCCACCTCTTACCTCCGGACAGTTACCCGGGCGATGGCGGAAGACTTCCTGTGCACGGTTCGGTCAGACGACAACACAGAGCACTCAGATGTGGAGGACTGTCTCTGCGCCTCCGCCGAGGTAGCGAGGAGGGACCCTGAGACCGGCATCGTAACACTCACCCTGAATCTAGTCTACGCTCCCATCAGGCCACGCAGGTACAGTGATACTGCGCTCACACACACACAAACTAAGTATGCAGGAATATGAAACGCACAAGGAGAACTTTTCTCTTTTTGTTTCAGAGATTCATTAGCTTTTGAGTTAGCTCCTGTTGTTGATCCTTGTTAAACCACTCCACCGGTTGTGCTACCAGCTGAGGCAAACACCTCACACCCCTCTGTATTCATGACTCATATGCTCTTCTCTCTCTCTCTCTCCTTTAGCTCCACAGAGCCTCCTCCTCCATCAGCATCATTAGAGTCTGAGTTTGGATGTTTGGGCTTTGAGACTCTGCAACATCTTACTGCACAGCGCTGTAAGATGATGGGGAAAGTGAGAAGCACTCCATGCAAATGAACCTGTGGAGGAAATGGATGACTACTCCCCTCTTGTGGCAGAACAGTGGAACACATGCAGCAGGAGGACGCATTCTGACCTGCAGCCAAACTCACTTCCTGTTGTGCAAAAACATTTTATTTCTATTACTTCTTCTCTCTGATTTCAAAGACTAATTGTGAATATTTGCATGTTGGTCTCAAATTAATTTAAAAGCTCTGAGTGACAACATATGGATGCAAGTGTGTGCATGTGTGTGTGTGTGTGTGTGTGTGTGTGTGTGTGTGTGTGTGTGTGTGTGTGTGTGTGTGTGTGTGTGTGTGTGTGTGTGTGTGTGTGTGTGTGTGTGTGTGTGTGTGTGTGTGTGTGTGTGTGTGTGTGTATCAAATATTTTGTGCTTTTTCTACATTTTAATTCACCTCATCTGTGTCTTTCCTGTCCTGATCAAAAAGTAGATAACAGACAGCGCTAACATTAAAAAAAACTGTATTATATGTAGTTATAATATGTAAATAGTTCAAAATGAAAGAATTGGTCATATAAGTATGATGGAAACTAATATTTGAATGTGTTGGACTCAATTTTCACAATCTGTTAAATGAAATCAACTTGTAACTTTAGCATTTAGTTAAATTAATGAAATGTTTAATCACTCTATGATGACTTAATGACTAAAACTGATCATCAAATGAAGGTTTTAGAAACATAATTAGCTGATTAGCATACTTTCCAGCCTGCATTGTATAAGAGTTGACATTTTCCAGAATGCAGCCGCTGCAAATCAAGCCTTTTGATATATTTCCATCAATACAAATTATTGGTTTAACTTTTTGAAGGCATATTGTTAGATTGTTAATGACATAAATTGCAGGTCCAGATTATAATAATAAAAGCTGCTACGGGCAACATTTATTAAGGAAAAACCAAAAGTGTGACTATGTATGTCGAAAAACAGTCATACTATAGTATGTCGAATAAAGCCATTCTATAGTATGTCGAAAACAGTCATATTATAGTATGTCGAAAAACAGTCATGGTATAGTATGTCGAATAAATTCATATTTATAGTATGTCGAAAACAGTCATATTTATAGTATGTCGAAAAACAGTCATGGTATAGTATGTCGAAAACAGTCATACTATAGTATGTCGAATAAAGCCATTCTATAGTATGTCGAAAACAGTCATATTATAGTATGTCGAAAAACAGTCATGGTATAGTATGTCGAATAAAGTCATATTTATAGTATGTCGAAAACAGTCATATTTATAGTATGTCGAAAAACAGTCATACTATAGTATGTCGAAAAACAGTCATGGTATAGTATGTCGAAAACAGTCATACTATAGTATGTCGAAAAACAGTCATGGTATAGTATGTCGAATAAAGCCATTCTATAGTATGTCGAAAACAGTCATATTATAGTATGTCGAAAAACAGTCATGGTATAGTATGTCGAATAAAGTCATATTTATAGTATGTCGAAAACAGTCATATTTATAGTATGTCGAAAAACAGTCATACTATAGTATGTCGAAAAACAGTCATGGTATAGTATGTCGAAAACAGTCATACTATAGTATGTCGAAAAACAGTCATGGTATAGTATGTCGAATAAAGTCATATTTATAGTATGTCGAAAACAGTCATGGTATAGTATGTCGAATAAAGTCATATTTATAGTATGTCGAAAACAGTCATATTATAGCATGTAAATTACATTTACATTTTGATTGATTACATTTGTTCTGCATGCAGTACTTTTGCTTTTTATACTGCACATTTTAAGGATTGTATTTTTACTGATTGTGCCTATTTTGACTCAGTGTCATATTTATAGTATGTCGAAAACAGTCATACTATAGTATGTCGAATAAAGCCATTCTATAGTATGTCGAAAACAGTCATATTATAGTATGTCGAAAAACAGTCATGGTATAGTATGTCGAATAAAGTCATATTTATAGTATGTCGAAAACAGTCATATTTATAGTATGTCGAAAAACAGTCATGGTATAGTATGTCGAAAACAGTCATACTATAGTATGTCGAATAAAGCCATTCTATAGTATGTCGAAAACAGTCATAATAGTATGTCAGTCATGGTATAGTATGTCGAAAAAGTCATATTTATAGTATGTCATCATATTTATAGTATGTCGAAAAACAGTCATACTATAGTATGTCGAAAAACAGTCATGGTATAGTATGTCGAAAACAGTCATACTATAGTATGTCGAAAAACAGTCATGGTATAGTATGTCGAATAAAGCCATTCTATAGTATGTCGAAAACAGTCATATTATAGTATGTCGAAAAACAGTCATGGTATAGTATGTCGAATAAAGTCATATTTATAGTATGTCGAAAACAGTCATATTTATAGTATGTCGAAAAACAGTCATACTATAGTATGTCGAAAAACAGTCATGGTATAGTATGTCGAAAACAGTCATACTATAGTATGTCGAAAAACAGTCATGGTATAGTATGTCGAATAAAGTCATATTTATAGTATGTCGAAAACAGTCATGGTATAGTATGTCGAATAAAGTCATATTTATAGTATGTCGAAAACAGTCATATTATAGCATGTAAATTACATTTACATTTTGATTGATTACATTTGTTCTGCATGCAGTACTTTTGCTTTTTATACTGCACATTTTAAGGATTGTATTTTTACTGATTGTGCCTATTTTGACTCAGTGTCATATTTATAGTATGTCGAAAACAGTCATACTATAGTATGTCGAATAAAGCCATTCTATAGTATGTCGAAAACAGTCATATTATAGTATGTCGAAAAACAGTCATGGTATAGTATGTCGAATAAAGTCATATTTATAGTATGTCGAAAACAGTCATATTTATAGTATGTCGAAAAACAGTCATGGTATAGTATGTCGAAAACAGTCATACTATAGTATGTCGAATAAAGCCATTCTATAGTATGTCGAAAACAGTCATATTTATAGTATGTCGAAAAACAGTCATACTATAGTATGTCGAAAACAGTCATATTATAGTATGTCGAAAAACAGTCATGGTATAGTATGTCGAATAAAGTCATATTTATAGTATGTCGAAAACAGTCATATTTATAGTATGTCGAAAAACAGTCATACTATAGTATGTCGAAAAACAGTCATACTATAGTATGTCGAAAAACAGTCATGGTATAGTATGTCGAATAAAGTCATATTTATAGTATGTCGAAAACAGTCATATTATAGCATGTAAATTACATTTACATTTTGATTGATTACATTTGTTCTGCATGCAGTACTTTTGCTTTTTATACTGCACATTTTAAGGATTGTATTTTTACTGATTGTGCCTATTTTGACTCAGTGTAACATTTTCAACGGAGGACTTGAACATTAAGAAAGCGTGTTATTCTTATTTTTACATTTCACAGTATTTTTCACTTTTTTTTTTTTTTAAGTATCTTTTGATTAGTTGACTATATTTAAACTTAAGAGAATACAAATCTTTTTTTTTTATTTTTTTAAAACAAACAATTAGAGCCATCTTCCCCCACACACAGCAGAGAACTAGTTAACCTACGTCACAGTGACGTAGGGTTGGCTACAAGGAAGTGGAACGTCAACATGCTTCCTCCCACATGTCTGCTCAGCTGGTACCTTGAGTAAACCTGATTCAAGCTTCTCTAACCTGCAGCAGGTATGTCTTCCTGTTATCCCACTCCTGTGTACTCCCATGCTGGACGAGGAGACTTCAGAGATGTTTACGAGCCTGCAGAAGACTCTTTCCTCTTGATCGACGCTCTGGAGAAAGACGCACAGCTGCTGCAGGAGATGAGGTCCACCGCTTTCCTAAAAACCAGTCATGTTTTTTTTACTTTACTGTCACTTTTTAATACATTTACTGTTTTTTTTTAGCCCGTCTTTGTGTGTGGAGGTGGGCAGTGGCTCTGGAGTGGTGTCAGCTTTCCTGGGATCAGTGGTTGGACCTTCTGCTGTCTATCTGTGAGTTATCAGCATTATTCCATGTCCAGCTAAGAAAAACACAGTTTGACAATCTTAAATATATATATGTATATATGCATGCGTTTCTCATGCATATATATATATATATGCATGCATGCGTTTCTCATGCAGTTGCACTGATGTGAATCCTGCAGCTGCGCAGTGCACAGCAAAGACAGCTTCCTGCAACAATGCGTCACTGCAGCCTGTCATCACATCCTTGGTGAGACTTGGACACAGTCACATTTCAGGGGTTTGCATGCTTTGATTGCAAGGATTTGAATTCTAAAGGTTGTTTTTTTTCTTGCCTTCCTTCAGGTGGACTGTCTTCTGCCCCGCTTGAGTGGCAAAGTGGATGTCCTTCTCTTCAACCCCCCCTATGTGGTCACACCTTCAGAGGAGGTGGTTCAGCCCTGTACCCCTACACACCTGTACCGCAGGTTGTCTTCAGTTTATAGATGAGGAGCAATTGGATCAATGTGTGCTTTTCTCTTCCAGGTTGGCAGCACAGGAATAGAGGCTGCCTGGGCCGGCGGGAAGCGAGGGCGAGAGGTGACGGACAGATTCCTGCCTGTGGTAGCACAGTTGCTCTCCAGTAAAGGGCTATTCTATCTCATTACCATTGCAGAGAATGAGCCAGGTGAGTTTACTTCTGTCTCTAGAATTATTTGCACAGTGCAGGAGACATTCTGGATAGTTCAGTGATTTTCTAATCTCTTCTTTTCTCACCAGAGGAGATCATCCGTATTCTGGGCAAATGTGGTTTGAAGGGAGAGCCATGCATGTCGACTAGAGCTGGAAATGAGAGGCTGTCCGTCCTGCGCTTCCAAAGGAGCTAACAGTCGTGTATAAATCCCCTGAAAAGATTACAGGAACTGATAAAGATTTTCAGGACATCATTTTTGCCAAACGGGATGCAGTATTGTCTGCAAGGAAGGACAAATGCAGAGGAAAACTAAGACTTTTTTGGATTAAAGCTCTGAACAACAACTTCTTTTGCAAGGAATTCAGCGAAAGGACTAAGATGCCTGTTGTACTGAATATTTGAAAATAAAGAAACCAATGCCACAAAAAAATGACTGTAACCAAGACCGTTTCAATAGGGAAATTTCAGCTACACATACATTAAAGAATTCTATTCAGACAGCAATACAAGAAGAACCACTTACTTACATTTTTTTTTTAAAAAGGTACCAAGGAATGTAATTTTGTTTCTTGACAACACAGAAATTTGAAATGTTTCTATACATGCTTGCTAGCATTACAGGAAGAAATCTACCCAACTCAACTCGACATGACAATCTGAAACAGGACAGTAAGAAGTTAATATCTTGACTAAAGTGTCTCTTTTGTTTTAATGTGAGAACTTTTCAGAGTCAACTGTATGTTGGACTTTTAACTCTGGGAACTGGACTTCCAAGTGATGCGTCTGTCCTCGCCGAGCCTGACCACGCCTCCGGCCACCAGCTCCAGAGCGGCGGGGAAGGCTCGGTGCTCGGCCTCTCGGATTCTGTCGGACAGACTCTCCTCTGTGTCGCTGCCCAGCACCTGCACGGCCTCCTGCACGATGATGGCTCCTGCATCCACCTCTTCCTAAAACACAGATGAACAAAACAATGAGTGCGTTCAGTTCAGAAAAAAGAAATTCAGGTAAAAAGGCTCATTGTTTGAAGTCTGGTGCTTCCACAGTTTGTCATACTTACTGCTACAAAGTGGACCGTGCAGCCGGTCACCCGCACCCCCGCCTGCAGAGCCTGCTTCTGGGCATTCACCCCCTTGAATGAGGGCAGCAGGGATGGATGGATGTTCAGCAGCTTTCCTGGAAGATTAACAAATACCAAATAAACTCCCAATGTAAAACACTTTCATATGACCCACCACATCATCATCATCATCATGTTTTTCACACCGTTCCATTTCTTGACGAAAGTTCCCGTGAGGATCCTCATGAATCCAGCCAGACACACCAGCTCCACCCCAAACTCTTCCAGCACACGATCAATTGTGCCATCGAACTCTGCTCGGCTCCCGTACAGTTTGTGGTCCACCACCTATGTCAGGGTCAGACACACAAACTCCATAAACATAATTCAGGCTTTTATTGTATCATCCTGACTCCGCTTAAACCCTCAATTGACTGCGGAATACATCACGTATGCGTTTGTCTCCTAACAAATAAATATCCTGGTGCAGGTTTTGTGTGAAGTACACTTTGTCACAATGGTGTTGGATAATTAAAGTTATCGTTATTCATATTTCTTTTACCCTCGTCTGGATGCCGGCCAGCGACGCTCTCTTCAGGCCCTGAACTCCAGGTCTGTTGGAGATGACCACCACGATCTCTGCAGAGCTGGATGGAAGCCTGGCCTGCTCGATTAGTGCCTGTAAGTTGGTGCCTGGGGGCAAACATACCAAAAGATCTTTAAGACCGGTTCGTAGGAAAGTAAATTGTAGATGTACAGATCTTTCCAAAAATGTTGACCTACTCCTTTAATGGACTTGTAAGGCTCTCCGATTCTTAATGCGAGAGCAATGAAAACACACCTGAGCCAGAGATGAGAACAGCAACCCTGGTCCTCGTGCGTGGCGTGATGCCGTCGCCACGGCAACCACCGTTCTGCTCGACTCCCAGCTCTCCACTGGGAGCGGGCCCTGCGTTCAGCATGCTGTGCTTCAGGTTGCGGACCACCACCGGTTCTGCCCCTGCATACATGAACAAATTAAATCTTGTTTTTTCACATTTTTGATAAAATACATTATATTAAAACTGTTTTTATTGCCTTTCCAGTTTTAATTAAAATAAAAACTATCTGAAGCTTTGCTGTACTGCATTAAATCATATCAGTGTGTCAAGTGTCCCACCCTGCTGCTTGTGGGCCAGCGAACCCACGATCCAGGCCTCTTCATCAGCCAAAAGCTGGCGTAGGACCCTCTGAGCATCCAGGGGGGCAACCACCAGCACGGCCCCCAGACCGCAGTTGAAGGTGCGGGCCATCTCCTCCTCACTGAGACCCCCTTCCTTATGGAGCCAGGAAAACACTGGAGGGATGCTCCATCGAGAGGCATCTGAGTCATGTAGAAACACCAAGTGTAAAGAATAATGAGAGCGAGCTGTGGCCTTAAATAGGAACCACACAGTGGAAGGAAACTGCTGAATGTGGAAAGAAAGCTGTTTATTCAATCCCACTATAAATATGTTTGTGCAGAAAACAGTCATCACTTTTTTGCACCCTCTCACACTAAAAACAAATTATTTCGATAATGCAGCTTAATCCAATAGACAAGCCACCTTTCCAGACTGCTCAAGTCAACATTTTGTATGTTTCATTTGACAAACACGTGTCAGCGTGCTTTCATCTCACCTAAATCGACTGCCAGCTCCTGGGGCAACACCCGAGGGATGTTCTCCAGGAGCCCCCCCCTGTGATGTGAGCGTAGGCTTTGACGGCGCCGCTGCGAAGGATTGGCAGCAGCAGACGACTGTAGATCTTTGTAGGAGTCAGCAAAACCTCGCCTGGAAGCAGAGTTACAGTAAAATGGTGGGCATCAAAGGTTAATGTTGCACTTAAAAATATATTAGGCCTGTGAATAATATTTTTTTAGTCATTGATTAATCTGCTAAGTACTTTCTCAACTGATTGTTTGGTCTCCAATGTATCAGGAAATAGTTAAAACAGTCCGCACCCTAAATATACCAAGTTTACTGTGATATAACACCAGAGAAGATGAAAACAGAGAAGCAGAAACTAGAGATAATTTGGCATATTTTTTGAAAATAATGAATGCTTACTCTTTACTTAACACCAAATTTCAATGGCAAAATGATCACTTTTCAGAAAACTGAGAAGACTTTCTGGCAAAAGCAGAGTCTGGCCAGAGAGTTTAAGACGTTTTGTTGTTGGAAGCATAAGGCTAAAGAAAAATGTGGTCTTAATTTAAAACAAAAAAACACCAATAAAACTGCTCCTGTGGCTACCGATTGTTTAGGAATGTCACGGCAAAATAAGTACAGACGAGACAAAGAGTGTAAAGACCTGCTAGAGTCTCTTTGAGAAACAGCTGTGCTTTGTGATAAATGCACCAAAAATAAATGGAGAGCACTCTCGGGTCCACCTGTGTGACTTGAAGGTGACTTACCGACAGTCTGTCCCGACTTGCCAAAAGGAGCAGGCGAGCTGTAGCTGAGGTCGGCCCTCTCCAGGACCTTGCGGACCAGGCTGAAGCCGTTGCTGTGGACCCCAGAGGAGGCCAGTCCGATCAGCAGGTCCCCCTCAACGATGTCCCCCAACCTGGGCAGCAGAGCGCCGCGCTCCACCGCTCCGACACAGAACCCGGCCAGGTCGTACTCTCCTGGAGCGTAGACGCCCGGCATTTCTGCTGTCTCACCACCTGGACGTTAAAAAACAAATTCAAGATACAGCGTGCTCAGCTCTACCTCCAATGAAAGTAATACAGGACCTCTTTTGGATGACAAGGACATCATCTGCTCTCTGTTTCAGATTCTTGCCATTTATGACATCAATATTTTTCAAATTTGTGTTTTTATTCATAAGATTCTTTTAGGTGAAATTCACAGGTTCATTCTTACTCAACTCGTCAATCTTCATCCTCCTAAATGATTTACTTGCAGAGGTCAATTTTCTATAAGATTTATAGGAAGCAAATTATGGAATGGCTTTTCACACTTAAAAATATGTTAATCTATAAAATGTTTCAAAAGATGCTTAAAAGATAATCTTACCCCTGTTTTGTAATGACTTTCCTTATGTATTATATGTATTCCATGTTTCAGTGTATTGTTTATCTGTAGTTGTTGCATTCATAGGGACTTGTAGCATTACTTTTGTGTAGGAGTAAATGCAGGGGTACAAACCCAAATCCCCTTAATCAAAATCAAACCCGGCTTATTCTCACACACACACCTCATTTTTTTAAATAATGTATCATTATAAATCATAGCTTGTAAAAATGCTTTTTCAGCAATATTTCATACCATATGTATATTCTTTTTGTATTCGTTAAAGTATTGTGATTTTTTTTATATAGGTGGAGGCTTCAAATTAGCCCAGTGGGCTTTATGCCTCTTCCTGCACTGTAATATTATTTATCTATGTTATGTATTTTTTTTAATATTTTTCAATTGTGCAAATAAAATGCAAATAAACACAATTCATCTTATTTACATCACCATCTCCTAGCTCACCCAGTAGAGCGCAGCCGGCCATCTCGCAGCCCTTAGCGATGCCGCCGACCACCGACGCAGCAACGTCCACGTCCAGGCTGCCGCAGGAGAAGTAGTCGAGGAAGAAAAGCGGCTCGGCGCCGTGAGCCAGCACATCGTTCACACACATGGCCACCAAGTCCTGACCCAGGCCGCCATGCTGGCTGCACGCCTGGGCGATCTGTGAACACAATTTTGGGGTATTATGGCAAAATTCTTACCATCAGTGAAGAGTTTGGACATGCAGGTGCAGTTTTGGCAACGTGACTGATTAAAACTTAAGTGCAGAATTAAAAAAGCAACACCTCTAGACTAATCAACAATGAGCTGAACATGCTTCAAAAAGTTCATGAAAGAATCCTGGATATTTAACACTTTAAATAAATGACATTTTTTATTTCTGTTCAGGGGTTTTAAGAAGCTTTTGAATCAGTCTACAGATAAACATAATCTCCCCCGCTGCTCCATGACATCTGAGCCAAAGCCGGAACCAACTTTGAAAGGTTATTTATTGGCCGATCTGGCATCCAGCAAAGCCAAATTGGAGTCGAGGTTTATGGTATTTTCCTTTGATTCTCATTTGTTCCAGGACGGGTGCCTCATATTTGCACAGTTCCAAGAGTTTACATTATAAGTATGACTCGTGGCAAAAAGTGGACGTGAAGATTGAAAGACACCAACTGGAAAATCTTCCATATTCTCCTCTAATAAAAAGGGTGGTGAAGGAACCTAAGTCCCACCTTGAGTTTGGTCCCCACTCCGTCTGTCCCAGAAACCAGGATCGGGTCGACAAAACCTGCAGCCTTCAGGTCAAACAGCCCAGCAAAACCTCCCAGCTCTGCATTACAGCCTGGTGAAAAAACAACAAGTCATGTTCACTGCTTCTTCAATTCTTTCTAATTTGACTGTTTGTATTAGAGCTACTGAATTTATCTCAGCAAACACACAATTAACATGACGTTAACAACTACAATTACTAAAAATACAGCAATTTGTTTCATAATGAGAAAATGGTTTCAGTCAGCTGCTTAAAACAAGCTATTCTGTCAGAGCGCTTAAAGAAACAGGAGTCAAATCATTATTCTAATGCAACTAAAAAGTCTTTGTAATTGAGAATGAAGTTACCAGCGCGGGACGTTGCCTTGGCCAGAGGTTTGATCATGTCCACCAGCTTGTTTCCAGCAGCGATGTCCACTCCGCTGTCCTTATAGGTCAGACCTCTGTCAGAGACAAGGTGAAAGACCACTCACTCAACTTAGAGCTGTTACTCCCAGTGATACATCATGCCCGTTTACAGCTACAGCTTAAGGAGGAGGCTTAAATTAAATATCTGCTTGTGGACTTGGCAATTTAAATAAATACTAGGACACAAGGTCATCCAAATTGATTTATTATTCATTAAGTTCTACATGATATACAGTATAGAAATGTAGAAATGAACTCTACTAACATCTAAAGAAAAAAACGAAATGTTCTACAGATAAAACAAATACAAAAGGGAATGTTTTAGTGCTTGTGTGTAGCCTGTACCACTTTCACACACACCTGTGTTGGTTCAGGTGGGCGATGGCCCGGTGGCCGATGTCCCGCCGGTACACGGCACCCGGGAAGCCTATGGCCGCCACGCCCTGATTGGCCGCCTGCAGGGCCGACTCCAGGGACGGCCGGACCGCGGTGACGGTGAGGACCCGCCCGCCGCTGGAGACCACGCCTCCATCCTTCACAGCTGTGCCGGCGTGGAAAACCTGCACCCCCGAGTCTTGAACCTGGGACAAGCCTGAGGATGAACACAGGCATTAGTCTGGTGTAAACATAATAAAACACAGAATATAAACATAAGGATTTACTCCAGGCTTTTTCTATTTAAAACAAAGATGTTATACGATTACTTCAAGCTTCTCAAAAGTTAGGATTTGCTTCTTCTCCTTGTTTTCTATGGAAATAAACTGAATTTCTGACTGTTGGTTGGACAAAACAATCATACTAAATATTGCAATTTGACAATATATTGGCCATTTATCAACCAAATACTAGTCAAATAATTATTAGACAAAATAAACTGCATTTATAGGTTCCATTTCTGCTTCTACTTTATTCCTGACAAGATAAAAAGCACATTTTGTTGAAAAGAAACCACTCAACAGACATTTTGGCAAAGGGTTTTATTTTCATTGTGTAATTTGAGCTGTACCTGTGATCTCTACTCCTTTCTTGTAGGAGCCGGGGTAACCAGCGCTGGCCATCACCACGGTGACCGCAGAGCTGTCCTGGTGCCACACGGGGGCGCTGGAGACCAGTTTGCCGTTAAGGGTGTTCAAGATCACTTCATAAAGGTCGCTCTTTAGGAGGGGCAGCAGCACCTGAAGGAGCGACATATTTGATGTTTATTTTAAGAGAAAATCCAGTGATGGGTGGAAGTCAAACAAACCCACCTGACACTCCGGGTCTCCAAAGCGACAGTTGAACTCCAGGACCTTTAGCCCCTGCTTGGTCAACATCAGCCCTGCATACAGCACACCTGGAAAAAAAAAAAGATACTACAAACATAAGAACAGATGCATGGGGGGCTCTCTGGACTGTAGCGCAAACAGAGAAAGAGCACTTGCCCACATAAGGAGTTCCCTCCTCCCTCATCCCATCCACAGTCTTCTGAAGGACGGTCTCTCTGATCTGCTGCAGCAGCTCCTGGCTCACCTGCACAGGATTGACAGACAGCAGGCAGCATTAAAGATGGCTGCACACAAGTGGATGGCTCTAATCATCCTGAAAAAAAAAAAAAAAATAGTACAGTTAAAGGTAGAAAAGAACCAGGCTGAGAGGAAAGGAAGGGTGTACCTGAGGGGTTGGGCAGTAGGCCCCCATGCCGCCTGTGTTTGGCCCCAGGTCGCCATCCTGCAGCCTCTTGTGATCCTGAGCTGGAGGCATCGCAGACACCGAGGAGCCGTCAGTGAAGCACAGACACTACAGAACGAGGGGTTGAAGGAGTAACATCCTATCAATGCTCCTTTAATGTAAACTTAAAAAAAAGGTAAATAAGGTTCAATTCTGTTAGAGATGCAACTCACGGACACTTCCTCTCCCTCCAGCAGCTCCTCCACCACCACAGTCTCCCCTGCAGAGCCAAAGGCTCGGTCCTGCAGTGCACAGCGTCAAGGAAACACATCAACGTGATGAAGTGTATGCATCAACTTTTAGAACAGTTGATTGTTGGCTAGAAATAGTATTCACGGCAGAATTTTTTAAACTCCAGCCAACAAAAAAAAAAAAAAAAAAAAAAAAAAACTGGTTCGGTGAAGCATACCGGCAAACTCTGTTCTAGTGGGACTGATCTGTGGTCAGCTGCCAGATCTCAATGTGAGACGACGGTGGGCTTTACTACAGTCATTTTACTTCTACTTCAGTAAAACATTTTGCTCAATACTGCAGGACATTTTCTTTTCGTTCCACTCCTTGCTAATATAACTGCCAAGACGAATGACCCCAGAGAAGACAGAGTTGTACCTTCATGATGTCCATCACAGCCCGACAGGCCTCGTCCTGGTCTCCAGCCACAATGACTCCCTTCCCCGCTGCCAACCCGCTGGCCTTCACCACCAGCGCTGGGAAGTCGGCCCTGCAGACCCCCAAACAATGAAATAAACTTTCATCGTCTTTTCACAGAAAAACACATCTGGAACAGATGCTGCATCTCTGATGTGGAGCATTTTTTGTGTGTGGACCATTTAACATTTGCAGTGAACGATATTGTTTAATGGGTGATGGCTGGCAGAATACGGCAGATGCTGTTCTGCCCAAGATGGTTTCTATAAACAAAGAAATGACTTTCCAAGAGTATAAAATGTTTTTGTTTCAGTCTTTAAAAGTTGCAACTCTTATGGTGGATTGTTTGAGGGTGCAGTCATCACATCTTAGATCATTAACTCATGAAACCATCTGAGAAACAAAACCTAAAGAGGAGATATTGTTTTCTATTACGGTGCAAATTTTGAGTGCTTAATGGCTCCGAAAACAAAACTCCACAACTTTGCTACTGGTAATCAAAACTGAATAAAAAATGATGTTACTGTTTTACAATAAACAGTGAAAACCATGGATTAAGCCCTTTGTTTCCTCTAATTTATTTATCTACTAATTAACTATAACTCTAACTTAACTGAACAAAAAGGAGTGTCTCTGTATGCCTTTTTTAATATGACAAAAAAAAGTTTGCTGGTCTACTGTACTGACGTGCGGATGTAGTTGCAGGCCTCTTGGGCGTCGGTGAAGGAGCCGTAACGGGCCGTGGGGATGCCGTGACGCTCCATGAAGGCCTTGGAAAAGCTTTTGCTGGCCTCCAACTGAGCGGCTTTGGCAGACGGGCCGAAACAGGGCACTCCTGCCGCCGTCAGGTCATCTACCATACCTGGAGGAGACGTTAAAGTTAAGACTGAAAGACCACACAGAAAAGACCTCAGTTTATATGATGGAGATCACTCACCTGCAGCCAGTGGCACCTCAGGTCCGACCACGACCAGCCCCACATGATGATCCTTACAGAACTGAGCCAGAATGGCGTGGTTACTCACAGATACCTCTGCATGGAGAGAGCGAGGGTGGAAGGATAATTTACACTCTTTACAAAATGCCAAACAATTCTTGCCAAACTATTTTTTAAAGCTAAAAAAAAAAAATCACTGGTTCCAACTGAGAATATTTACTTGCTTTTTGTAGTATTTTAAAAAAGGTAATAAACTAAATGTCTCTGGGTTTTATACTGTTGTCTAATTTGAACATGTTAACTTGAACTCTGGGAATTTGTGAAAGGCATTTTTTCATAATTTTCAGACATCTGATAGACTAGAGTTTATTCACTAAAAGAGAAAATAGGCAAATTAAGCATAAGTGATATAAATAAAAAAATAAAATGTCTTTTTTTCATGTATCATATACTGCATTTTAGAAACACAAATGTAACAAGCTTCAAGGTGCAAACTACTGTTTTCAGACCAATTTTTGTGCACTAAACTAAAGAGCCTTGGTGTTGGCGTTTACCAGAGTTGCTGATCTTCCCACAGCTGGCCGTGCCTGCGTTACCGGGGGCCACCAGGATTTGCTGAATCTGCGGTGATTGGGCCAGCTTCCAGGCCAGCGCATGCTCCCGTCCACCACCGCCGACCACCAGCACCCTCTCTGCCATGGCACCTAAGCTATGAGAAAGAAAGAAAAAAAGAAAAAGAGAGATTCTGTAATTTACTGTTACACTGAAACCACTCACACCTTCACAGCTGTTCTGCAGAGCAAGCTTATTCGACTTTAACCGTTCGTAAAGTACCCATTTAATTGCATGCAAAGCTTGACCTATAACAAAAGGAGTTCCCTTAGCTGAGACGAAGCGGTGACCTTTTCCGAGGCCCGGGGTCTTATATTATCTTGTACTGCCACACTAACGGGGATCTAGTCAACTGGAACAAAAACACAACTCAACAATTAAATGGCATGGTCACCAGAAAAGGCCAAATCACCAGCAGCTGAAAACAAGGGCTCATTTACATAGAAAAAACAAAGCCACAATTAGGTTGATACACAGTTAACCATTTGCCTTTATCTCAGTTTGGTCGTGCAGGCTTACTGTGGTCTCCCTCTCTAGTTTACAAATGTTCTGTTAAGCAAGTAGTTTTTATAATTTGCACAAATAATGGACAGAACGTGCAGATTTTTAGAATTAAACAGGAGGCATGCAAATACCTTTTCTTACTTCCTGATGATTTTTGCAAACATCTCAAGTGTGATTCAATAAATCAAGGATTTCACACTGAAAGGTTCTTATGTCAGAGTGTCATAAAATGTAAATCCACTCCACAGAAACCCAGAGTTCCTCATGACAGACATGTGGATTCAATGTCTCATCAGTGGGATGAAATCTGAATCCGATCTGACTGTTTTAGGGATAATATTGTGGACATAATTCACTTACAACCAAAAATATAGATAAAGCAAATCCAACATTATAACTACAAAGGTTACAACATTTTGCATTCACAGACAAAAAGACCCTTTAACCCCCCCATCAACTCAAACAAACCTGGGTCAGAGGACAAACCACCCCAATCTGCAATGACCTGAGGATTGTGTAATCGCATGCTTTACTAAAGTAAAGACCCGTGTGTGCAGATACATTGTCCACAATCTGCATTAAACACGACAGGGAGCAGACACAGTACAAAGGGTTGAGTGTTGAACAAGGAGTGCACATGTTCACAATTAGTCAAATCACTGGCCCTGATTGGAATCACTCAGCTCATGTGAGTCACATGTGAGGCAGCAAATCAAATGAAATCAGTCTAACAATGCATGCCTCTTTATACAACAAATAAACTACGAGTTGTAGTATTGTGCTTTTTACACTTTGTGTCCTCAAACTGTACTACAACTTGTCTGCACATGCACAAATAAACTATGCAGCTACTGCAGTTTAGCAGGGTGAATGGAGTTGTCTCCACCCTGAAGCAATCACTTCCAACATCTCAAAAAGCTCAACATTCAATTAAGCAAAGCAACTAACTTCCATGTTTTTCTGGTACAAGTTAGTAAAGCACAAGTAAGATGCATTGGGTTGTGCTTTTGCATGAAATATCACTGGTTCCAACTCCTTCAAAATGAGAATATTTACTTGCTTTTTGTAGTATTTTAAAAAAAGGTAATAAACTAAATGTCTCTGGGTTTTATACTGTTGTCCAATTTGAACTCTGGGAATTTGTGAAAGGCATTTTTTCATAATTTTCAGACAAATAAACTATGAGTATGTTTTTCTTGTACAAGTTAGTAAAGCACAAGTAAGATGCATTGGGTTGTGCTTTTTGCATGAAAACAATGACTTAAACTTTCTCCAGCAACATATAAGATAAGATAAAATAAGATAATCCTTTATTAGTCCCGCAGCGGGGAAATTTGCAGGCTTACAGCAGCATAGAGTTAAAGTGCAAACAAGAGACATAGTAAAGAAAGACAAGATAAAAATAAAAATAAAAAATGAAAAATAAAAAATAAACATAAAAAAACAAGTATTATAAATAAGCAATAAAAACAGTAGAAAAACACAATAACTGAAATATAATATTTACAGACAGAAAAAAACTTTTAACTATTATTGCACAGTGTTTTTATTGTCATGTGGTCTGCTGGGAGCAGAGCTGGTTGTGCAATGAATCATTGGTGAAATGAAGCATGCTGTTTGGATACTCACCTGTGTGTTTGGGTATCTGTGAAGCAGGAACTAGTTGGAGCCCAGTTGAGGACAGCAGTCTGAAGTGTCTCCTCTGCTTTCAGCCTGCAGACTGTGGATGTAAACTATGTTATCACACCACACACACACCACGTGGCTCCATGAGACCAGATGACCAGCGCTGCATAAAGTGGATTAACAGACACACATGGTGCAGAAACAGATCCCTCCATTCTGTCCTCTACTGTTAATGCATCTCTTACCTTTCTCTGCTGCTTAGGATATTTCTTTGGCAAAGTTTCGACAATGTGTTTGGCTTTTTCCCCACTTCCTCTGTGTCACAGACTAGTGCATCATGGGGATTGTAGTTAACAAGCTGTGTCAAAATAGTTGCTTGTCCAGAAACAGCCTGCATGTTTATTCACCTTGCTTTCGAATAAATTCTTTGTTTATTTCATCCAAAAAAAAAAACATTTAAAATATATATTCAATGTATTATTAAAAAAGAGAGCTGCTGCTTTTCAGGCAGAATTAGTCAGTTATCATATAGGATTCATTAAAGGAAACACTGGCCTGGATGTACTGATCATGTTGGTAGAATATGGATGATATTTGTCACTTGTACAGCCAAAAGCAGTGATGAAGAGTAACCAACTGCATGCACTATAGTTATCTACATACGCATAATATTTAGGTACTTCACTTGAGTATTTTTGTGCTACTTTGTACTCCAACTCCACTATATTCTCGAGGAAAATACTGCACATAATACTCCCCCTTATTTACTTAGAGCTATAACAATACTATCAATGGAGTGCTTTTACTTTTCCTTAAATAGGAGGATTTGAATACATCTTCCAGCAGTGGCCAACAGGCACCATCTAACCTTATAATGTATTCTAATAAACGTTATCATGTGCAGGCAGATTCAGAACTAGTCTAAAAGACCACATAACATGCAATAATTGTATCCCACAACATACAGTACATTGAAAATGGCCGTTTTAACGTATTATATAGAATTGCTTTTAAGTATGAAATAGTGAGCTGACTAATGGAAAACTGATGGATATTCTTTAATTGTGCCAACATCCAAGTACCCTGGCTGCAGTCACTACCACCTTCAGAGCTAACTATCGCTTTGGAGCAATCAGATGAGTTTAGTCTGCTTATATAAGCTTTTGACCATCAGGATTTACAGCGCTGAAATATAAGCTGGAGCTCTGCCATTTACTGCTTTGAGAGAAATCAATATGTTCTGAAAGTCAATCCTAAAGTTGACTGCAAGATGGTGTGAAGTGGCCAAATAGGGACTGATGGGATCTGATCTCTAGTTTAGGGGGCCTGATGCAGCAAGGAGCAGATGAGGGAAAGCTTTGGCACAATGAGTTATAATGGTCAATGCAGGAGTAAAAAAAAAAGACAGCCAGCTTGCATGAGTGCTCCTCTCATTATTTGAAACAAACTTAATTCAGGTGATGAATTTAAAAGAAACTGTTAATAATCCCCGGTAAGAATCAATCACAGAAACATGGATGACAGTGTTTAGGTTAGAAAACCAACAAGTTTTTTGTTGTGCACTGTTTTATAGTCCCTTTATAGGACTAGCAAACATTTGTAATACATTCTCTGACTGTGCAAACGTTTATATGGTTCATATGTTTATGTGCAACAGCTCCGTCATCAGTACAGATAAAATATCACGTGTTTTGTTGAAGCTCACTCTCTCTTACTTTGTATCTCTCTTCCAGTCGTATCACTTCAGCAGGGAGCATATCTGATGAACCCTAAACCCTAAACACTTGGATCAATATTTTCATGTCACAATAAATAAGTCTTCCAAGTCCGTGAGTAGGCAGCACCGTCACAGCAGAGGGAGTTCAGGGGCATTGAGCAGTTCTTGTCCTAGCGGTGACTCTCGCAGGGCGAACAGTGTGATTCCTGAGCTGTGGACTGTCGGGATGGTGATGTGCGTTAACTTGGGTCGATCTGGTTCCTGTTCCTCTTCGAGGGCCATCTGCCTCACTTGACCTGATAGGCGGAAAAAATGGGATGAAGACACTTAATGGGGGAAAAGAAAAGTCTGCATAAATCTGCATAAATAAACTCCAATTAAAGTCTTCTACCCTCGATATCCAGGGCTTTCCACTGCGGCTCGGACTGACTCTCTGATAAACTGGACAGACAGCAATCTGGCGTCAGTCTCTGCAGGACATCTTCTCGACGAATCAGCAACACAGATTCACTGCAGATTCTCTGGTGCACCTCTTCTTCACATTCTGAAATAATAATTTTAAAAAAAATAAGTATATATATATATATATTTTATGTATAAATGTCAGGAGAGATGATTCTTCTGGAAAAGTTCTTCGCTCTTACTCACCTACATCTAAAGGATTAGTCATAAAAACAGTATTGGGTGCGACGCCAAATATGAGCTGATGGTGCCAGGCGTCCGGCACCTCCTCTCCCTCGGGCACGGCCAGCTGCATGTTCATGGTCGCCACGGGAACGGCTCCGTTTCGGATCCAGCGTGCAAGCCAGGGGATCAGTCGGACCTGCCGCCGAGGGTAAAAGGGGAAGAAGCGACCTGCGACCTTCCCCTTACTGGCCTCTTTTGCTCCTTGGATGAGCTGAGAGTAGGTCGCACCTAAAAAAAAAACAATCATTATTTTTCATCACCTGTAAGATCATCCTAGAAATACAGCAACTTATTACATTTTACTTGTGGTGTGTATACAATCAAGGGATTAAAAGTGTGTTTATTTTCCTCTCAGAGCCTCACGTGTGATGACAGCTTGAGCTAAACGCCTGAGATGTCAATGCAAAAATTGTGTAACAGGGCTGAAAAAGCCAATTACAGTCGCTCCTCTGAGAGACATAAAACTCTTTGTCTAATTCAAGAGGGTACTTTTGAATTTGCCTGGTTGGCAGTGCAGCCAGCTGTCACGCTGGCAGGAAACCGCACTTATGGGTTCAAGACATTACAGAGCCTCGTTCAGCGGAGAAGTTATAGTCTCCGCCAACATCTGCGACACCTGAAATGTCTGTGGAGCCCAGGGAGGATATGCCACCTATGCAAAGTCATGCTTCAAGTATTAATATTTCATTACCTGAAATGTCACAGAGCAGTTTGGCGCTCAAGTGTTTAAAGTGTAATATCTGACAATTTAGGGAGGTCTAGTCCATTTGAGTCAAACGAATGTAATAAATCCTTTAAAGTGTTTCTGTCCAAATTCATTGTGTCTAACAATCAAAAAGACACGCAATAAATAATTCTATCTGGGTTCATCTACCTCATCTACCTCTTCTACTTTTTGTCATGCAGACACATGTGTCTGTTACAATGCTGGTGTTTATGATTTCATTTTCTTCCTGCATAAAAGATAATAATTCAATGATACATTTATTAATGTGGAAGGCAGAACAAAATGTGCATTTAATCTGTCGCCACACTAGAGTATTTCAAAACAAAGATGAAAGGAAACGGATAAACACTTTGCAAAACCCTGTGATACATTTTCTACTTGGAAACTGTTGGGGAGAAACATAAATAACAAGAAACACTCTAAATAACTAAATAAGTGTGCTTATGACTCATATTTCAAAGGCCCTTGGATAACGTCATTTAACTCAACATCTTCCAAACTCTGAAAGAAAAATATGCTCTGGAAAAGCAAGACGTTTAAATACATCTACAATTTTTAAGAGCTTTAAGAATGACCCACTAGATAATGATGACCCAGAGCTGAAATCTGCATGAGGAGCCTCTTTGTCAGAGTTAAACAGAGGTATTATATCCAGACTGCATGAGTCCACAGAATATCTTTAAAATAAATGGGAAAACGAAGGTAACTGAGATTTCAAAAGGGCATACATGGAGATAATTTGAATAAGAATTTCTTATTACCATGAAGCAGAAAGCAGAGTTTACAGGAGAGGATTCAACGTGATGGAGACTGTGGGATGTCAGGATCATACATACACACACACACACATTACATTACATTACAGTCATTTAGCAGACGCTTTTATCCAAAGCGACAGGCTACCATGCAAGGTGCCACCATCAGACTCTAACTAACATTCATTCACATCCAGTCCACACCGATGGCAAGCCTTTATAGGAGGAACTTGGGGTTAAGTGTCTTGCCCAAGGACACATCAACTGCCAAAGCCGGGTATCGAACCACCGACCCTCTGATTGGAGAACTACCTTGCTCTCCACTACGCCACAGCCGCCACACACACACACACACACACATATATATATATAATATATAATATATATATATATATATATATAAATATATAGATATATAATAAAATATATATATATATATAATAAAAACATATAGCTTATAAATATATTTTATATATATAAGAGGCTTATAAATAGGTATATATATAATATAAGGTATTCTATAATATAAATATATATTAATATAAATACATATATATAAATAAATATAATATATATATATATATATATAAAGGCTATATATATAATATAAAATATATATATATATCATATAAATATATATAATATAAATATATATATATATATAAATAATATATATATATATAAATATATATATAAATATATATATATAATATAAATATATATATATATATAATATATATATATAATAAAGTTTGAAGAATAGAAACCTGATAGCAGCTGAGTTGCATGAAATGGAAAGTAATCAAGTGCAAGTACTTTGAATATGTACCCCAAGTCCAGTACTTCCTGTAAATCCATCACCACACATGTGACACATCCAGGATTTACCTGCTTCACTGCGGGAGAGCAGGTAGTCTGGCAGGGGGGACTGGGTCCTCCTCAGCCGGGTCTGGACGCAGAGGTCTGCTTCCTCAGGGGCCACATCCACACCCAGGACCTTCAGCACGTCCACCACAGCTGTGGCCCCGCAGGCTGATGCTCCTATCTGCAGGGTCTGCCTCTCCACTGCCTCCATGAGGGACCACAGCATGGCTTCATGCTCTCCTGCCTCCTCTTCTTCACCTCCATGGACCTGCTCACACACTGCCTCCATGAGAGAGCCTCACCTGTGAACAAAAACAACTCCACTTGTCATTAATTTACACTTTTAATCACTCATTTCCTGCCATAATAAGGAGAATACAAACAACACTCAGTGCGCATGCGCAGAGAACACATGGTTTGTGCTTCGTTGGTTTTCTTACCGGTTGTACAAGGACGCACAGGGGGAACCAGGCGCCCCCTGCTGGTCGTGTTCAGCCATTACACAAAAAAGAGAGAAAAGCACAGTATGATACAGAAATATATCTTTTAAATAAAAACATCTCAAATATATGAAATATAATGTCTGAAGTTAAATAGAACTACATGGTGAAACAAATTTAAAATATACAGTACCAGTCAAAAGTTTGGACACACCTTCTCATTCAACTACTTTGAAGAATCTAAAATATAAAACATATTCTGGTTTGTTGAGCGTTTGTTTACCACATCATTCCATATGTGTTCCTTCAATATTAATCTACAATGCAGAAAAAATAAAGAAGGAAAAACCATTGAATGAGAAGATGTGTCCAAACTTTTGACTGGTACTGTATAAAGAATACATTACCATTCTTAAGAAATAAGTACAAATAGATTGCTAGAGTGTTGTCTGAAAGAAGTTGCATCACAGAAATCTATTTTTTAGGTTACGGTTATTTCTTTTACAAGGGGGAAGTTTATGTTAAATTAAAATATAAATAATTTATAGGATTTTTTTATTATTATTTCTAAAGTATTAGAGTAAACTTTCATGGATGGTGAATATTGTCTTTTTCAGTTTGGTTTAGGCACAAATGTGAAGATAACACCCACCTTTCCCAACTTTGAACTTCAAGATTTAATTAAATTTCTAATATCAATCTTAATATCTATTATTTCTGTCTTTTACAAGCAAAAATAGGAATCTGGTTGCAGTACATTCACAATAAAACAGTTTTGTCCCTTTAGAATGGTAAACCCAAACTGTCCTTAAAAAAGGTGATTTATTGAAGTACAGGACTCCTATTCTGTCCCAACTGTACTGTGACAGCTTCCCCATCAGGGCACTAGATGTCAGTGTTACTACACCATGGTTGACGCTTGGTGAAACAGCCTGAGGCGTGTTGCTGACGACCACCTCCTCCTTCGTTTCGTGCACAGACATCACATGTGGGGGGGGCATCAGGGTGAAGACCTGGATTATCTGGTTCTCCTGAGGCAAACAGGCTGTTCCAGAAAGGTAGATATAAGACATTTTATATACGTTTATATACTTTTCTGCAGTTTCCTATTGAAACATAAATTTCAGTTTCCGTTAATTTAAAAATTGGTTAATTCGTAGAGCCTTAATAAATAAAAATTTGGGCCAGAATGGATGAGTGCAGCACAAGTTAAATACACCAGACTACTTAGCACCAAATCATGCAAACAGGACTCTCACAGGACAACAATTATTACCCAATTATTTTACACATAAATTGGATCTGTCTCCAAGAACAAAAGGATTAGTCAAGTCTCTGCATAACGCCATCTGGTGGTGGAAAAGGGATTTAAGAAGCACAGACTCCACGATTTTGGGTTGATAAAGAAAGTCTAATTTTATGCTCTTGACCACCTTGCTTTGATCTTTCTCTCCGTAACCTTATCTGTGCAGGATCCAGGATCAGTTGTCAGTGCGTGTAATCATGAACTTGCTATTCGTCTCGCCTCCACTTTCTCCTGGTTTTGCTCAGCTGCAGCGATGGCCGCTGGAAGCACTGAAAGCAGAGTGTGATTAAAACTGACTGGGCTCTCCGAACGTGATCCGCCAGCCGATATGAGGCACGTCAAAGGAGAGATGAGGTAGGAGGGGAATGTCTTCACACGTCGGGGATGAAAGATGGAAACGGAGAGGGCCGTCTCGCTTAAGCCTTCACCTCAACATCACCATTTGCTTTTCGCAGGCGTGGTGAAGCTGAAGCGTTGTAGTCGGAATTTTCTTACTATGAAGTCATCACAACATACTTGTCAACAAATACACATATCGATATTTCCCTGAAAAGGTATATGAATAATGTGAGCTTGAAATGTGGGGTGTGTTAATCGTTTATGTTTGAGGTATTTTCAAATTACCATTTGAGGTAAAGCAGCAGCTGCTGTCTGAAGAGTGCCACTAAACACATTCAAGAGTGAAGGAAGACTGGCTCCAAATCAATGCCACAATTACCAAAACACAAACAAACAAGACTGGAGGAGAGGACTGATTGAACTGTTTTGACACAGCAGCTAAAGGGTTTCTGAACCTTCACATCCAGGCTCACTGGCTGGAGGCAGTTCATGACAGAAGAAAGATTGAGACGATGCCATTATGTTTCACACAAAATCCTCAAAACTCAGGGTGATGAATCAAAAGTGTTAACCTTTAAACAGTGAAAACATAGTGGTGGTCTATTTCTAGAGCAGCTTGCATCTCTGAATATAAAAGCCTTCATTTATTGACAATCATCATGACATCAATATTTAATGATGAATTTGTTTTGCACTCGTCTTTACATGCATAAAAAGTAGTCTTTTCTATTTGTTTATGTCTCCACAGTCTGTGAAAAGTTTATACAGTATTCACAAAATATACAGACACAGAAAGAAGATGAATGGACGGGCCACAAAGTATATCCGTTTCTCCACCCTTCCTGGTGGATGAAGACGTAACTCCTTTTATTTTTTTAATATGAGGGCACATTTGGTAAAATTGTTTAATTCACTGTTCTCTACTGACTGTTGCATGCATGTTCTCAGCAACGCACATTTTCCAATATCTTAACGTCTATTAAAGTAAACAGCTGGAGGCCGTTTGAGATTGTTTTCTCTCCCATTACACAGGGTCCATATTCATTATGTTTTGCTGTCCTCTATTGAAACCTGCTCTGACAGCGTCATTGTCGGTGATAGCTTCTTGCGAGCCTCCGGGTTATGACAAACTGCTGCGAGTTATTCATAAAGATACATGGTGCTTCCATGACATGAATAAAACAATCAAAAGAGGAGGTCTTGTGTGAAAACAGAGTCTTCGCTGATCCTGTGATCTTTACCTCTCTGCCACTTAGCAGATGTGCGTGAAAAAAGGGAGAAAATAGTGATTGTGTCGCCGGTTACAGGCCTGTCGTCGTCCCCTTGGAATAATAAGGAAGGCAGAGTCTATTTAAACACTATCTCTGTGACCTCTTGGCACACAGCAGCTGTGCAGGGATCTACAGGATTAACCGGCGCCGCTCAGGTAAGCTGATTCATAATAAATAGCAGCAACGCTTTGAAAATACCCATAACAGCACATTAGCATTGAAATGAGGGAGCATTTTGTCAGAAGGTAGTTCTGGGTCACGGAGACAAACCTTGAATACTGCCGAAGTGACTTCAACACACACACTTAGCCGTCCCTTTCCCGTACGCCTACATCGCTACTGTCAATAGTGCTGGCTCAGTTTGCAGAGGAACAGGGGATGCATTTCTTCCGAGAGCTGGAAGCCGTCCATTTTGGACTGAATTCACCTGCACCTTCATATTAATTGCTACATCCATTGCAGACTTTTTCTACATAGAATTAAATACAAAGTCCCGATGTGTGTGATATTCTATTCTCCACTTCAGCTGGTTGTAAAACATGTCCTGCTGTTAACTTACCCTTTATATAGGCCGTGACAGCAGGCACCCTCATTTGCTGCCCCAAAGGTTCTCTGAATTTCAAAAGACAAGTGCATAAATAATAAGAAAGAACATTTAGTCACTGCAAGGACAGCGTTTCTTTTTGTCTTTTGTCAAACACATAAAGTGAATTTTGCACTCCAGGAAGCATTTAAGTGGCAGTCAGGATCTGAGATCTGAGATTTTTTTAATGGTTTATTCAAAATCCCATCAATGGTCTGTTCTCTCAAGTGATTACCGCACAGCACATATTGTTCTTTCAACGGCCGTGAGAAGCTTTCCTGCCTCTTTCTGTTCTTTTATTTAGGATCCTATCACACTGTTCAGTCAGACGGAGCATCTGGAGTCGACATGCTGCGTGTCAGCCTCTTTTCAATGAAATTTTAAATCAAATTGAATCACTCAAGGTAGGTAACGCCCTCAGACATTTAGTGCAGCTTAATTTTATGCAGTTGTTCTGACCAAAAAAGAGGATTTAAAGCCCAAAAAACCCCCGTAATGCTTAATTCCTGTCCAGTTTTTGGATAATATCTATTATAATAATATAATTATATTCAATTCATGAAAAAAAGCAAACATGGTTTCTCAAAGCTCCTGCTGTCCGGGCAAAACTCTTCATGAACAAGGATCGTAACAGCCGCATGACGAGTTCATGAATGCAAATCAAATAGTACGCTGCTTTCAATTATGTCTTCAGGACGTGTTTTATTACCGTCAGAGACGTTTATGTATGACATAAAGTCAGTGAATGAAAGCAGTGTTAGGTGATTATCAATGAACGTCTCGTGCAGCTGAGACAAAGCTGTTCTTTAGGTGTTTAAATGTTTTATTTCCCATCACCACGTCAAATCAGGATCAAATCCAGCTCCCACCTTGCCTGAAAACACCCGTCTGATCTAGCTGTGAAATGCTATAAATCACCACCTAACTGGAAAAACAAACTGTCCTTGGCAGATAATGTTCCATACAGTTGCAGGAGCTGGTTGATTTTCCTCTCTAAAGGACATTCGTCAGGTTTCTCCGACACATTTCGGGACAATTTCTGCTCCTTGCTCATACATCACAACGCAAAAAGGTGATGAGTTCTTTTCTGAAGATGTCAGCCCAAAAAATAGTCGTACTGACATTCCAAATCACACAAATGACATTCACAAAGCAAGGAGAAAAACTTTTCATCTGTTAACTTGCAGCCACGCTTCAACTCTGACATGTGAAGCCCTCACACACTGATATGGCAGATGTGACTGAAAGGTGCTCTTTAGGTTCAGACACCTGCATCAGGCAGCCTGGCATTAGCTCATGATGCCCACTGTGGGAGCTGTCACTACAGCTGAGCGTCTCCGCAACAGAATGCCATTTTCCCCATGCCTCGTTTCTCTACGTCCCTTCTGCTCGGTCCGCAGTTCAGCAATCAACCTCTGACATTTATCAGCTTTCCTCCGAAACATTTTTTTGGTAAAAGTTCAAGAAAGGTTTATGGAGGACGATGCAGCAGTCTTCTGTTTATCTTATGTGGCTTTGAGAGTTTGGCAAAGAGAGCAACACATGAGGGCAGAAGTTGAGAGTATTGGGAACGTTTTGGCTCTTGCTTACTCTATTCTGCAGTAGACCAAGGCTACGGCTGCATTCACACCAAATAGGCGGCCAATCACGTAATTTATTTGAGTTTGAAGACAGGAAATGGAGGAAAAAGGTCAGAGTCAGGGGTTAAAGTTCTTCCTCTTCTTCTCTTTAGTTGTTTAATGGCGGTTTTCAAATTGCTTTTAGGTGCATTACCGCCACCTACTGGAAAGGTGGGGACTAAAGGTCACAACATGATGTCACACAAATTGGCCATTTAAGTGATACTCCCGGATCACTGCACAACACTACCCTAATCGCTGCAAAAAAGTCTGATTTGGGAATGCAGCCAAAGGCTTTCCTCAGAAAAAAAGCCCTGATTGGTCATATGCCTGAAACAACCTGTGTTTAAGTCCTTTAGTGGCCGTGTAAATTATAATTTGTCTTTTCAGAAGAAGTAAAGCGACATCGCAAGACCTTTTACGGAGGAAGATGTTATGACGCCCGCACTCCCATTCTAACTATGTATTGAACGTTGTTGTTTCAATCTTTTTCCGTCCACATGCAAAGCCTTTTTGTAAGATGGAAATTATCTCAGAACAGACTCCAATCTAAAAAACAGTCCTGGACTTTCAGCTCAGCTGTAACCCACCTAAGATAGAGAGTACAGTGCTCCATCAACTGTACAGCCTAACTCTCTCTCACACAAGTTCTAGTTTACATGCAAACTTTGCAGAGGATGACACTAAAATATTCTAAAAGAAGTGTTAAACAACCATTTCAGTTTCCAAACCTTTACCAAGTATTTACCGGCCTAAGGCGAGAAGATTGATGAAGCAAAAGCAAGTTCAGGCTAGCTGTTTCCCCCTGTTTCCAGTCTTTGTGCTAAGCTAAGCCATCCAGCTGCTGCCATTTATATAACAGATATAAGATATTCTCATTTAACTCTGCAAGAAAGCAAATAAAAGTCTTTCCTACAGTGTAAAACTATCCCTGCATCCATAACGGAGCCAGATCCTGTTGAGGTGTCTGAAAAAACTCATTTTTGGAGGAAATGACAAACTGACTTGGAGGATTTGTTGCTAAAGCATTCTGCCCAGTAAACCTTTATTTATTCTCCGAGAAAGCAGCAGTGTCAAGGATATTTGCTGTTAACGGCTGATAAACTGTAAGGACCTTCTTATATAATCACAATATGAATATGAAACAACTAGGGACTGGAGGACCAAAGTCATGTAAATTACAGATATCTTAAAAGAGAATGCGGTACGGAGGATTTCTGCATGTTAAATCCTCTCTGGTTGCCACTCACCCTTTTTGGTAAACATGAAGGGTCGTCCTTAGATCTATTTCTCATCATGCCCTCCCTCCTGACTTCATCGAGGAGCGCTCCATGTGCCGGAGTGATTGGGCCTCAAAAGGGACAGACTCTCTATATGTTTATTTGTGTGACAGAAACAGAGAGGAAGGGATAGAGAGAGGGTTTTTTGAGGGCCCATCTCCTGATCTGGAACCAATTTCTATGCAAATGCTACGACCTGATTTGAGAAGCTACAATTGTTTTTCGGCGTGGGCAATGCAGGTAAGGCTTAAGGTGTCGTAACACAAAGCACCACATATGCTCATTTTCCCCCCCAACAGACAAACTCGCCGCGTGATGCATTTTAGTGCAGCGGCGATGCGTCTGCAGGACAATGCTTCACACGGCCGTGACAAACAGCTGTAGGGGAGAATCAGCCCTCGCGGGAGGAAGAGGCCGGCAAACTAATCGTGAGACTGCGGGGAAATGTTCCTCTTAGCCAATGGGGCGGAAACCCGGGCGCTCATATTTCTTGGCCACTACACTGAAGCCCCCGAAGCATCATTCAGGTAACAAATATCACCGTCTGCTTGTTGCAGTGTTTCTCAACCGGGCAGCACCTTTCATCAAGCGCTGCGGGGGACGTGGCACAAAAACCATGTGTGCCGCGGCTGTTAATGGTTGTTGGCCGCGATGGTTAGCTGCTGTTGTTGTTGCTCATAAAAATAGTATGGAGCATTTGAGTGAGCGGAATCGCAGCGGCAATACATTTCAGGGCATGAAAGCGGAAGCGAGAGGAGCTCCAGGATTTTCAAAAGAATATATAAATAGACTGCAAAGGATTTGCTCAGAGATTTGCTTCCTCGCATTTTTCATTCACTCGCCGTCCTTCACACACTCATGCCCACACACACACACACACACACACACACACACACACACACACACACACACACACACACACACACACACACACACACACACACACACACACACACACACACACACACACACACACACACACACAAGGGAACTTTGTGTGACTACAGAGGAGTGCGATGACCCCTATTTCACTTATGTGTTCCTGGATTAGCTCAAACACTGAAGGGAGCGTAAGCTATCTCGCCTGCAGCACCGGCAAAGCGCTGCCCTGCATATGGTTGTGTGTGATTCTGATTCAGGCAGAGGCTACCTCCATCATCTCACACCTTCAATAAGATATTACTTATCACTATGCAAACATGCACCGAAGACAAAGTTTTGTACTCTTGCCATCGTGGCGAGTGAGAGGAGACAATTCCTCCAGTTAATTATGTGCTCAGATGGTCTCGCTGACACATGGTACTGTAGATCAGTGCTACTCAAAGGCCTGTCCAGGGGCCACTTGCAGCCCATAAAAGACTTCGGAGTGGCCCTTGAACATTCTCCAGCATGAAACATATTCTTGTCCTGCTGCTGAACTACGTCTTCGTCCATATAGACGACAGGATCCATAATAATGTTTAATAACTTCATCCACAGCTCCAGTGTTTTTATTACCACTCTTGAAACGGCTCTCCCAATAGAGGAAATTAAAGTCATAATCAGCAGCATTATTATTTTAACAAATGTTGGCTTCGCTTCCCTCTAATGCTGATGGTTATAAGACATTTTTTTTTTCCCCCCATTTGCTGATCGAAGCACTTACTTAGTAAAATACTGAGGAAAACAGAAAAGGGATGTGAATATTTAGCCCATAAAGCTGTTAACACATGATATTTAAAACCTAATGAGGTTGATATTTCAAAAGTTTTAGCAAAAAAAAAAAGCATCCATTTGGAGTCATGTTTCTGGATATTTGACTCACATTCTTTTAGCTTTTATTGGTCTCCACCAATTCTCAATTAGCTGCTAATTGCTGTTTCTCTCTTTGGTGCTAAACAAGTAGTGTAAAGGTGGTTCTTTCTTCTCTAATTAAATCTGGAAACAGTAAAAAGAATAAAACAAAACAATGAGCTGAACAAGTACACATAAAGTTTGATAGGTTGTTGTGTAAAGATATTGAGTAAGATTCATACCCAAGTAAGAAAACATCATCTCAACATTTGTTTTGACTGACAGGTAATTTCATTACAGAATTGCTGCAGTAAAGCATCATTACTGCATCAAAGCTGTCATTAAAATAAAAACAAACATACAACAGATTTCATCTTGAATATGATTCATACAATCACACCAAGCACACGTCATATGTATGAGTAATAAATTATTAGCCTTCATTTCCACCTCGCTGATAAAGATCAGAGAAGGAGAAAAGTAATCATTTGTGCACGCCTGGATGAGCACATTTTCACTTAATGCCATGCATTAAGATGCATATGACAAATAAACAAAGAGCTTTAGAGCATAAGAATAAAGCATGAAACAAACTGACACTTTGAATATGAATTTCACAGAAAAACCCTGACTTGTCCATGAAAGGTAGATTGGATTAAACGGAGACAGTTATAGAGAGACGGATGAGAAGCACATTAAAGGGTGACTCATTCAACAAACTATATTTAACAATGGAGCAAATAGTTTTGAGTCAACTGCTTTAAACTAATAGATATCCCCATTACTTCCATTGTTGATCACTTACTTTCAGATATATTGTATTACAAGTTTTTCTCAGGCATAATCTATTGCTATCTTTTGTTGAGTTTAGGATAAAACGCGAACAGACAAAATAGTAAAATAATTTAAAAAAAATACTTAAAAGTGTATTTTTTGTTCCACTAATCTGAAAGAAGACATGATATGCAGGCTAAATAGCCAAAAATCACAACATTCATCACAAACGGTTTGGCCTGCATTGTTTCGCCTTAAAGCTCAAATTGTTTGCTACAATGAGAAAAGAGTGGATATTAAAAAAAATTAAAAAAAGTCCAAAGACAACTTGACACGCTCCATGTGCTAATGAAGATCATGTGATATGATTGAAAGCCCCGGGTGAGATTGTATTTTAGACTAGACATGAAACTATCTCTTGAACACAAGAGAATCCATTAAAACTGTTGTGTCAACCGAGGACTCCCAATTCCTTTTAAAAACTTTTTATCTTGTGCCGTCAGTCATTTTCACTTTTTCTTTTACAAATCATGGACATATCTTGCTCCAAAAGTCCCCTCAAATTTTGTCACAATCTCAAAAAACCTCTCTTCTATCGGCGGATCAAAATCACACCATCACCGCTGATGGCTGTTTCTGAACCACTCAGCGCTGTTAGCCTCATTTCATTCTCAGGATTAATAAGCATCATGAGAGTGAAGCCTCTCGGGTTGCTGCTGAGATCTTTGGCTCAGTGGAAGATTGCTCTGCGCCGTCTCTCCCTGCTGCCTCCCTTTCTACTCACCGGGTGTCTCATTACGGCGGTGCAGGAGCAGGTGAGGGATGAGTCTGTTGGAATACCAACCTATGGACAATCAATTAATTAATAATCTCTGACTTTTATTAGCCTCTATCTTGACCTGGACATTGCATCATAGGGCTTCTAAATAATAAACACACACAGGTAAGGTAGCGATTCATCACCGTGCAAATTATGCATGTGTAGCTCAAATGTCTTTAGTCAGAATATCCAAAGATAGGGGACTATTTTCCCCCAGGGAGACCGTTAAAAAAGTAAGTCCTCAAGGTCAAAGTTGTCTTTAATGATTATCCCGGGTGGAAAGAGTACTAAATTATCCTCCTCAAAGTAGTGGTTTATTACAGATTGGGTCGTATTTTTATGGTTTTGTCCATCATTTCCATTGGTTGTAGTAACATCTTGTGATGCCCAGTGTCCTAAGATTTACATCTAGAGTGCCCAAGGTGGAAAGTAATGGTTTTGAGGTGGTGGATGGACAGATTTTCAAGCAGGAAACTGAAGTTCATGTTGTGTCACAGACCTGCAGTGAGACCTGTTTGCCTCTTTTTTTTCTTTTTGACTGAAACCACAATCTTTCCTAAAAATATCCATAGTTTATTCCACATCTGAGAATATATAAATAAATGTAATTATTGCCAGACCTGCAAAAATTAAACCTGTAATGAACTGGAATTATGATTTGAATGGGGCTTAAAAGTAAACTAGTTGCATACAGTCATAGTAAAAAAGGTCAATTTACTTACGTAGAAGTAGTTGTGTACTCCAAAAACACAAGTGCATGAAACAAGCAATTAACTAATTCCAAGTACTCTCTTTAATTTAATTATTCTCCTCTGCAGGTAATGAACATCTTTCCTATCAAACCTGGGCAGACTGTCATTTTGCAGAACGTCATCCCTGATGTTTGTGCCGAGATAAGTGTTAAAGTCCTACATGTGCACTGCAAATGTAGCTCTCACATGTTCTTGACCTTGGTTCTTCTCTATAAAAACGAAATGAGGTGGCCGGTTGGCCTAGTGGGCACAGAGACCTTCCTTTATCGGAAAGGTCACAGGTTCTATCCCAGCCGACAGCCAGTGTGTATCATCAAAAGCCGTTTATCCTCCAAAATGTCCTTCAGCAAGACACTGAACTGCTTGCTGCTCACCCACTGTCACTCCGACAGACAGCTACATATCTTAAAAGGTAAAAACATTTAAACACTGGAGCTAGCAGGATACTGGCATAGACAGTATTTTTATCTAAATAACACTTATCAGTATTGACATCTGTGCCGGCTCATGCGGTGATTATTCTATATTCATCTAATGTCCTCACTTTGCTTTTTTATTTCCTTCGGGCACATAGTTTATCACCAAGTGACAATTTAACCGTTATGTCGAGCGATGATTTGACCCTCAAACTATTTTTGCTGTTGTATCAAGGTCTATAATTCTGTTCAGTGAGACTTCTGAAACTCTGACTGTTGAAAACGTAATAATAATAATAATTCACCCCTCATGTCTGGAGTGACTTTTTCTTTGCCATGAAAGGCATGACATATAAAGATGTTTTAGCACGTATTAAACTAGAGATGGATAAATCAGGTTGAGTTTAGTTCACATTTCTCAATACGACAGTGACTCAAAATGTGCTCTACCAAACCATTGAGCAGGACACTAAAGGGTTAAGGATCCACATTCACAAAGGCATTACAACATCAGCAAATCAGTCCACAGCACATGTGCACTCAGTGTGTTGGACACATCAAAGCACTCTTGCATGCACCAGAATCCAGTTCAATCGACTGGTTTGATGGAGGCATTCATCAAATGTCAGCCTCTCTTTACAATGATCCCCGTTGTGAATTATGTAGGAAGACAAATTCCAATATTTCTGCCAAAGCTGTTGGTCGATGCAGAATCAACTGACCCATTTTTACACGGCGGCTGTAGTGATTCATTTACTTCAAGATGGGAAAGCCACAGTCGGAAATGACTTCAGAGGGCCATAAATATAAGAGTTTTTATATACAATATCATTCTTTGTGCAGAGTGTGTTTTTATCCACAAAAATAGAATAAAATTTAAAGTATATGACATTAATTATGACACGTAAATGATCAGTGAGAACCCTGTGCTGAAACTCTGCAGCCTAAAGAGAGCTGCTGTTGCTCCTGTAAGCTACTTAGCCAAGATGTCAGAGTGAAATCACTAATTCATTTCTCTCAGTCGGACTCCCCTGAGACTCGTACAGTTAAGGGTGTGTATGTGCACAGAGGGGAAAGAGAAATAAATGGCATCGGAGCAAAGCAAAGGGGATAAAAATTGTTTATGCCTCCCTTTGTGCGAGGTCACATTTTTAATTAGCTCCCAGCTCGAGAGGATTTGAGTCAAGGTCCCTAGTTGTGTGTAAATTGTTTTATTTGGAGTCTCAGCAAGAACCAGCTCTTTCCTAAATGCTTTTTTCTTTTATTCTCCAGCTGTTGATTTCCTGAAAAAAAAGAACGCTTCACTGGAGACTGAGCGACCCTTCGCCTGCTCCAGACCTAAATGCACTGCAGCACAACGGCTCAGTGAGAGCCGGGCTGGACACCAGCCATGCTTCAGAATAAACACCACAATTATTAATCTTGAAACCTCTAATAGAATAGAATAATGTGGCAGTTGCCAAGAGACTAGGCTGTGTTTTATACGTGGAGAGGCTTCCTGAGACGGAGAAGAACAGGGCTTCATCACCGCGAGCACTGAGGTGAGGAAATACTGTGGGATATTTGAGGGGTTTTGTTCCAAACCCATTTCTTGGCTTTTATGCTGGGACTTAGATTTAAATATGTAATATATAGGGGGAACAGCAGTTACAAAATCCTTCCGCCACCTAATTAACATGTTATATATTTTTTATTTAATCCGTACAAAAAACAGACTACTGGGAAATTACCCTCGGAAATCATTTTTTTGTGATTTTAAAAACACCAATTAAGCCTTTTTGAGCATTTTCTTATTAAAATGCAGCAAGAAAACAACTTGTTTTGATGAATATATATTATTCTTATTGGAATATAATTCTTGATTAATTAATTTGTTCATCACTTTAATGTTGCAGCTGGTAAATGTGAAGCTAATTGGATTTATCTATATATATATTTTATATATTACTCTACATACTGCTGGGTAGCTTGTGAATTTCCTCTTATTATAGGATTTATTGATTTTATTTTGTATTGTTCATCATAGTTTGCAAAGCAACTAGTAAACAAACTTCTCAGATAAATGTAGTGGAGTAAAAAGTACAATATTTGCAGAAAGAAAGCCAAAATCTCTATCTGTATTCCTTTAAAAAGTATCACTGTTACAGCTAATGACTTTTCCTTTATTAAACTAGCAATTTTTTTTGCGATCGGTTGAGAAGCCAACACAAGGTCCAACTCGTATTTGGCACAAAGATGAGAAGAATGAGATGTTAAAAGACAGTTTGTGTAGAGAGAGCCTTTTTGCTGCAGAATAAGCTACACATTACACAGTGAATGCAGTATTATAATGTAATCCTGAAAATAGCAGTGGGAATTGCTGTTCGTTATATGGACTCTAATGGGATTAAATCAGCATTTCACACTGAAACATCGCTCCTTAAAGCGGCCATTAACGAGCGGCACAGATGTTCCAGCAATGATGGAGATTTTAGATCAAAGAGCTTGATGAAGACACTCAATTCAGCATTTATTCCTTTTTTTGGGGGGGGGTTTATAGAATTTGAGCACACCTATCAGTCCGCTTTTCATCAGCGACAGGCCTTTCCACACACATGGTTTGATTAACGCATCACAGCATGGCCTTTGGTTCTGATCAGCACGCCTTGCCAAACAACAATAAATCTTTCCAATCAGCCCGCTTCGCTGCTTTCGCCCTGACACGCCCTCTGGAAAGACTCCAATCAGTTTTACATGATTTCGAAATTGGGGATTGTTTTTGCGAGATGACGGTAACAGATTCACAGACTGCCGTGACTCTTCCCAACGTGAGGAAGTTTTGCAATCAAGAGGTACCATTTCAGGCACATCACTGTCTTTAGAACAACAGAACAAGCTCTGACATTCTCATACTTTCAACAAATAGCTGCAGTGAAAACTTCAATGCAAGTCCATCAAAACTACAAAAACAACTCTTCTGCAGCAAACCACACTTAAAGGGAATTCCTCATTTAGTCTATTCCCCTTAATAATACACAGGAAGTGAGAAGGTCTGTTTGACAAAAAACAGTATTATTTAGAGGAGTTTAGGGCTGCAACTGATTATTTTCTCCATTAAACGTTTGATCCACAATATTTTAAAATCACATTTTTACAGACGTTTTCAAATCTCTGGTTTCGTCAGATCAAAATTCAGTTTTAAATTATAAAACAGCAAATCTCCATAGTACAGAAACTTGAACCTGGGCGTGTTTTGCTAAAAATATGACTCAAGTGATAAATAGATTATCACAGTTGAGTTCATTCTTACTCCTCTGGCAAATCTTTGTATCCCAACAGAGTAAATACAGTATTAAGCTAGTATTTGTTTTGTTTTGTTTGACTCTCTCTACCGCCACAGTTCCACATGAATGTTAGAATAAAAAGCACCTTTGGAGGTCTTTTGTATACGGCACAACAGCTCCATCAGAGCAGATTAGTCCGGGGTGGAGTGCCACAGCGCGGCTCCAAGTAAAACACATCTCAGCTGGGATGCCCCGAGTTAGTCACCCCTGCACAAAGCATGAAGAGGTTGTTGACACTACGGCGCTCCAACGATCCAACATGGGGCAGCCCACGCTCTGCGAGGCGCCGGGGTCTCCGAGCGAGGATGAGTAGGGCGGGGGGTGTACTCGCAGTTTCGTTGTTGACCCATGACTCACACCGAGGGACAGTATAAAACATAGCGCTAAAGAGATTGGCTTGGAGGCAAAGTTGCCCCATTGGGAGAAGGTGATAGCGAACTCTATTACAGTGAGTGCAGATTGAAATGGGAAAGGAGCAAGGAGGCTGGGTTTGAATGGGGATGAGAGGCTTAACATGATAGGGAGCATTATGGAAGTGATATGGTGTCTATATGAGTGTATGAAGGGACTGGGGTGAGGGCTGCACAAACACACACACACACAAACACACATGCTAGTATACAGGCCTTTGTCCTGTTCAGGGTGTTTTTGTGGAGAGCAGATTATCAAATACCAACACAGTCTGCAAATAAGGAGACTTCCAACAGTGAAACACCTCATTCGTTCTGCAGAGGGTGAACAGGGCTCACATTTGTGCGGTGGATAATAAAGGGGAACTACTTAATTGCCGTACTTTAATCACATTACTATCATTCCCCCCAGGTACTTTTCATTTCCAACTTTACATTTTTATCACACGATCCTTGTCAAAGAAATTAGTTTTTTTTTACCCGGATCCACCGTTGAACCAGAATGAACACGCGATAAGTACATTTCTCAAATGGAAACAATATAATTGGATACAGATAATGATTCAATATCTCAGAATTATTGAGTAGCCAGTCGTCTCATTAAGAAATAATACTGTTAAAAAGTATTGAGATTTGTTTTCACTTTGTTGTAAATCATTCTGCAACATTTTTACTTCTCGTTCTGCGTTTTAGCCACATATGCACATTTCAAGCCCACATGCTGCATCATTCGTGACCTTAGTCCAACCATGATTATATGTACTTATATGCTGCTACACTTGCCAATCAGTACATGTAATTACAGAAGAACACACTTAAGATGTTTCACTGCAGGGGAGAGTAAAAGAGGATCTTTTAACTTTTTCCCATTCCATATTTATATATGATGTTCCAGTTACCCTTATACATATATAGGTTGGAACATTTAATGATCTAATCCTGTCTATTTTCATTATTTGGGATCTGGGGTGGGGCGAGAAAAATGGCAGGGCCTTCAAAAACAGAAATATTTCAGCACCTGTAAAATGGTGAATAGTTTTTTACACTTTCACACTGTTATTTTTAGAAAGAGTTGCGCTCAGTGTTCCCCCCTGGTTCTATTCTTTATGCTAAGCTAAGCTAATTGGCTGCTGGCTCACCTTTCAGACATGACAGAGGTTTCAATCTTCTCATCCACCTCTTGGTAAAAAGAGGTTCACGAGAATATGACTACATCTGCACTGAACTCTCTGTTATTATTTGCTTTCAATGAGGCTTTGTTAACCTCATTTTTTGATTCAGCACTATGAACCGTTAAGTCAACACAAGGAAGAACGAAGAGCACAACAATAAATCAACACAACAGTATAACAAGGAGAAACTGTACTAATGTGAAAAGCCGTAAAAGTAGCAGTTAAATTGTGTAAATGTGTGCACAGATTGGAATCTAATTAGCCGTTATTAAATACACTGAATGAAAAGAGCCTCTAAAAGTATAATTCAAGGGCCTGGTGTGTTCAGGGATGTTAGAGGTTGCAGACATCGAGGTCAGAACATTGTACGTTAATTAATTTCCCCCGCATGCAGAAATTATCTTATTAATCTCTATTAAACATGGACAAAACTGTCTGTGGGGCTGTAATTACTCCACCACACCCTCAAAATGACAGGCTACATGTTAAAATATCCACCATTGTGCAGTTTCACAAAGACATAAATGAGCACAGAGGATTGGAGAGTGTTTTGATTTCCAAATTCATAGTCTGTCAAATGACTATTATTACTATTTCTGCTTTTGTGTGACAACATCATTTTTTTTTTGAAGCAAATGGTTTGAACACAATCACTGCTGCGAGGTCAGAGGCATCTACCTGTAAGTATATTACATTTTTCTGAAGCTTTTGTCCAAAGTGACTTACAATAAGAACAATAAGCGTAAACAAAACAGTAAACAAAATGTGTATAGCTGCCGACTTGTTACTGACTTTCATATCTTAATGTGTTTTTAATGTAGCACTTAATATAGGGAGGTACTGCACGGACTACTTGCATTAACTCCACACCCAAAAATGAACTGGAAAAAAAGTCAATGGAAAATCTTGAAAGCTTTTTATTAACTCCAATAATGGATGCAGCCATTGTCCAAAACATTTATGAGACACTTATTGCTGCAGTCATTATAAGAAATAATCAAATAAAAGTTGTGCCAGACTGGAGAGCTTTGAAAAGGCTGGGAGAAACGTCATGTCTACTGAGTCACAGAGAGAGAGAGAGAGAGAGAGAGAGAGAGAGAAAGAGAGAGAGAAAAATAAAGAGAGAGAGGGAGGGAGAGAGAGAGAGAGAGACGCAGACAATTAGAGTCGGAGGAATTGATAATGACGGTGCCACAGCAAAGCATTGCTCAGGCTTTATGTTGTTGGATTCACCCTAACAAAGCTTATATAAAAGTGTGACATTGGCAAGAGCTAGCAACAACTCTACTGTAGAGAAGAATGACGCAAAAGTTACATTTTTGCATCTCTGAATTTGTGTAACGTACTTAAAGAGACCCTGTGGATTTTTTCTTGTAAACAAACACAAGTTTTGTTTGTATCCTTGAGGTCCAACAAACGGGCCTCAAACTATTTTTTGGAGGAAAATGAATCGTTTGGATTTATCGACTAATCAGTGAAATAGACAATAGATTCAGCAATCGAACATAAATCATAAGTGTGAGCCCTAACTGCAGCACATCTTGGCATTTTACCACCACCTGTAATGACATGATCTAAAGAGTTCTGCAACTCATCTACCTCATGAAGTTTTTGTCTTAATCCTGCTCTAAGAAAACAACACCAATCAAATAATGCAGAAGCTCCCTTTTGGATTCCTTCTATTGGTGCGGCCCTTTGTAAGTGTAATCCTGGTTACCTTTGGCACCTGATCAAAACAATCTCAGCTCTGCAGGAAAATAACATGTACTGTGATCATTTTGTGTGAACTATAAAAATACATGATTAGTCACTGCAGATATTGCAAGTATGCTCGAGCTTCTATCGCACCAAAGAGAGCTTTTATAATCTTTTTTTTATTTTTTTTGCCTGAGTGACAGTCTGAGCAAAGTAAACAAGCTGAACTAGTCTCTTTCACATCTTTTGTTTACTCCCCTCCTCTCCCTCGACTCTGATCTGATTACCAATACGGAGCTAATGCAGCATTGGATGTGTCAGTCATTTGTCATATGATGGTCGCAGGTCTGGTTTCCTGTCTCTCTGATGGACGTGCAGGGGCCAAGTCCGTACATCAGCTCCACGTCTATGCATCAACTCCCAGCGCCTCATCTTGTTTGGAAATGAAAGTCTTTATTATTGATTTGGGCTCAGACTGTACATCCGTCTCCAATTTGTACCCCATCCCTCTTTGTCTGAAGCGCACTATATAAAGCCAACTATCCATCTCCAGGCCTTGCTCACCGTCTGTGCATGTGCGGGAATTTATAAGTGTGAGTGTGTGTGTGTGGGTGGCTGAGTGGGTGAGATGTTTTTTTACCCGTTTCAGCCTTAATACTCCAGTAGGTAAAGATCTCTGATTAAACAGATATTATTTAGGATTTGTTTAAACTTTGGGTTAATGTTATGCTTAAAATATGCTCGTTTTTTATGATTCAGGGTTGGTTATAATCATGAGATTTAAAATAGTTGTAAAACACAGCAGGTTGTAAAGCAAGAAAACACATATTTACATCCATAAAACACTCTAAAATGCTTTAAATCTTTGTTTTCTACGGCACAACGGGCTACAGACTTCTTTCTATCTGTCCATTACTCCCGTTAGTAGTTGACACTTTGCCAGAATACTTTATCAACTGGATGCTTGTCAGTTATAATTCATGGACTAACTGGGAAGATTTAGAGAGTGAACATAAAATGCTTACTCACAAAACGTTTCCTGTCCAGCTTTCTGACTCAACTAAAGACTCTGCTGTGAAAGTACATATAATATTCTACTCAGAGGAGAAAGCACTGTCAGTTTAGGCCCTACTCTCACTATACATTCTAAAAGTGACCTTTGGGCAGTTAACATCTCAGTTTATATCCCCAAAAAAACAACATTTTACACAGAACCAAAGTTCACTTCTTTGCTCTCTGAGTCCGTGTTAACCACAAGGGAAACGTCTACTGGCGGCAGCAAAACACACATCTGTTTAAGGTTGGGAATCTTTCATATTCAACGGCATCGTGGATAATGGACTAAATAAAAGCATAATTAAGAGAACCATTGGGCTACTTCTATAAACAGGCCACCAAGTTAATTATCTGCCCTGCAATTGTAAATAATAACTTGGTCACTTGTTTCACTTTTAATTAGCGGCCACCTACACGGGTAATTCCAATTATTTCGGCTGATTAGACCTTTTCTGAGGACTGCGTGGGTGTGAAATCACTCTCACATGCCAGTTAGCTTTGTTGCATCTGCCACGATGGGACAAAAAGGCCCTTTTTTCACAGCAGACATGTTGACATGTCACAGTAGGAAAAGCACAGGTGTAAAAAACAACAAATAATGGCTGAATTTAGCAGCTTGGGTGCTGGTATGGTGCATGCTGTCACACACTCATGACTTAGCAAGACGCTCGTTAATGTTGTTAAGAACTCCTGTTCTTTTCCTACTCTGAAATGTCAAAATGTCTGCTATGAAAAAGGGCTTTTCTATTTAATTTAAGTGGTGCATTGCTTTCATATCTTAACATTAAAGATGGCCGCTCTAATTTAGAGCAATGGAAATGGACGCTGTAGACAATAAAGGAATAGGCATTTATTTGCCTTCTTGCTGAAAATAAGATGAGAGGATACCACTCCCACATCTGTATGTTAAGTGTTGAGCCAACACCTGGAGCTATTTAGCAAAGCTCAATAGAAAACCAACCAGAAATTCTCAAATTCAGTAAATACACTGTAAAGATTAAACATACAGCATACAACGGGTTCATTTGTGAGATTGCCTGGCTAGTTTTTTCCCCCTGTTTTCAGTCTTTATGCTAAACTAAACTAAATTAAGCTATTCTCCTCCTGGCCCTAGCTCCATACTTAAATGGTAAATGGACTGTACTTGTATAGCGCTTTTCTAGTCTTCCGACCACTCAAAGCGCTTTTATATTACTAATCATTCACCCATTCACACCCATTCATACACTACTATTACATGACAGGAGCTACCATGCAAGGTGCCACCTGCCCATCAGGACCCTAACTAACATTCATACACCGCAGGAACAGCCTGCGGGAGCAATTTGGGGTTAAGTGTCTTGCCCAAGGACACATCGACATGGACTGCCGGAGCCAGGGATCGAACCGCCGATCCTCTGATTGGAGGACGACCCTGCTCTCCACTGAGCCACAGCCGCCTTAACATGAGAGTGGTATCAATCTTCTTGTCTAACTCTTGCAAGAAAGCGAATAAGTGTACTTCCCAAAATATCAAACCATTTCCTTAAAGTAGGAGACAAATTAATATTCAAGGAATAGCAATTAAAAAAAGATATATTCTTATCAATTTTGTGATTACATGATAAAATAAAAAAAATTGCAAAATAATTATTAATTGGCTAATTCTACTGATGTTTTGAGATCTTTTTTACCTGAATAATTATTCTGCTCTAACAATCCAGTGTCTCTACAGCGGAGGGATGCTCGTTTCCACTGAAGCCCCACTTTGGGATTTAAGTTGATATACCAGGTGTATGTTTCACAGGGAATACTTAAATCTCAACAAAGAGAATGAGTGAACATTAAGGAAACTTTTCATGTGCAAAACCACTGGGAACTGTGTGCACGCACGCGGTACGCATGTGTATATTTGTGCGTTTGTGTTGGTGCCCGATTAAAAACCTTGACAGTAATTTGTCAAGAGATTCCCATTAGTGTCTAAATAATTTTCATTATTGACTCTGTTGTTCAATCAACTTATTCTTTCCTCTTCATTTGAACACTTCCGTGCTTTAAGCTCGCCGTAATTACTTCCCGTGTGGTCGCCGCTTTACACTTCAGCATCTTGTGGGGGAATTCGGCGGTGCCAAGGGCATAGAGACGGAGACGGAGGAGGGTGGAGGAGCAGGGGTTGAAACGGCCCGCTGATCCTTTCCTTTCTACGATAGCATCGCTTCCAGAATATCTCCAAACAAACGGCTTTGAGGGATTAACCTCATCAATGGCATCATCTCTTATGTTTATGAATGCACCCCACTTTCCTTTCTCCTCTTTATTTAACGCAGTGGGACTTAATTGTTGTGATGGTGATGTATGGGGGATTGTGTGAGGAGACAGATGGGGAAATGTAATTACGGATGTTTCAGGGCTTCGGGGAGAAAAAGAAAAAAACTTGTCAGACAGGAGAGTTCAAGAAACAAAGACAGCGCCATTCGTCATGTGAGACAATAGTCACAAAAAAATTAAATCAAGGGACTTTTACATAAACTACTTTTTCTTAAAATTGTGTTTCACCACCAGCACAACTGAATAGCATTTTGTCATTTTGTTGAAGGGAGTTACGTAACGAAGTTTTGTAGAAGCCTTTGTTGTTATGCTTAGTTTGATTTTTGGGAAAATAATGAAACAACCATTAAAGTTGCCTGAAAACAAGACGGCGATTATGCTGTTTTTTGCTTTGATGAGGGAGTGCGAGCTAAAGCTTGAAATAGATTTTATTAAACTTTGTAGTGTCGGCTCTGATCAGATAGAGGACCAGGGGATCAGATTATGTACTTTTACTCTGCTTCCAGGGTTTATCTGAGGTGTACAAGTATAACAAACATTTACTCACCTATGAAATATGAACACTTCTAAAAAACAACAAAGCTATTCCATGCATTTAAATTACATTTACACTCACATAAACAGCATATAGTTATGGACGAACACTAAGGGATGTTTGTTAAACCCTAATTTACAGCATCAATAAATTAAAATAGGATACAGAAAATCAAGATGTGCATTGAGGCAGGTTTAAAAAACGTTATCTTTGCAATAAGAAAGTCTTAAAAAAACCAGAATCAGCCTGACAAACTGTAATGTTTAACATGTTGAATGTATTTTGTAGATCACAACAGTTACAGAGAATATATTGAGAACATAACCTTGGTTTTCCTGATTGGTATTGTAGCCCTACTCTGTAGACTCTCTTACATATTTAATATTTAAAGCTCTTTTCTTCTATTGATTTATGCCTTTTGGTGATGCGCTATGAAAAGTCTGGTAGGTAAGACAAAAGAAGGATCTAAGAATGAAAATATCCCAAATTGCCCCCGTAGTGGTTGAATTTTATAGAACTGTAGATACATCGCACTATACAGCCCTATAGAGTGGGAGATCAAACGTATCACAATATATAGCACATGACTTATTCATCACATTACGCAGCTACACAGAAAGCTGCTGCATAAGCATAAAGGCTGCCTCTGAGAAATGTGAAATATGACGGAGCCTGAATCTCAGATGGACAGAACGGAGGCCCGACTGAAGGGGGAGAAGAAAGCGCGGGTCATGACCCTGACACTCCTGTGGGCATCAAACCAACGGCGCCCACACAAAACCAGAAAAATCTAAGGAATTCCACTCTTCCCCACTAAGACAGTCCGTCAATCTTCCTAGCGTCTCTTTTTAACCTTTCATCGGACATGTTTCATGGTGCGAGTAAAAGTGTCCGTCAGAGCTGCGGGGGTGAGCAGGTCGCAGAGGGGCTGGCAGGTTATTTTGAGGGCATGACGGCAGATTGAGGTGGCATTTTACGTGACGGCAGCGATAGTCGAGACACCAGCTGTCGTATCCGATCGCCCGCCTCCTCACACTCGACATTGACACATGGCAGAGATTAAGGGCTCAGATGAAGAGGAAAAAAAAATTTAAAAATCAGCTGCCTGTAAACTACCATTCAAACCATATATTAATTGTTGTTCCACACATACATTTGATCTTCGTTTGGTTGCCATGGTGTTGAACATGCTAAATTGAATGTCTGCAGTCCACGTCTATAACAACATGAAGATAAGATGTTGTTTCCAAGCATATTGTGAGTGTGCAACTCTATTTTATGCATTACGGATATTCTAGCAGACAGGATCTTCGAGGTCTGGCATAAAGAAGTGCTTCTCCAGAACAATATTTTGACATGCTCATGAAGAATTTATAGTGAATGCTCTGAATACTGTGAGCAGTAAATACTGCAGCAGTGAGGTAGCTCAGTGAGAAATGATCTGTTTGCTCAGTCCCCCACATGTCCTGCTGAAGTGTCCCTGAGTAAGACACTCAGTCTTTTACCATTGACCTCAATGCTCTGTCCATTAAATCCTAAATGAAAATGTACAAAGACATTATGAACAGTGTTTTCAGCATTCTGACGTTCCACTAGCTGGTTTTTGTCTTTGTCCCGTGAGCTGCCTCTTGATGTATCAGTATTTAACTCGCCCCGACTCTGTATATTTTCCCAAAGAATGACTAAAGAGGAATCAATGAGGCCCTTCATGCAGATGGCTCATTGGCCAGTTGGAGTAATGGAGCGTAGACAGCCGCCATGCCATTGGCCGCCGCGTGTGATGCCTTGAAAAGATAGATTGAGAATGAAATCAGTCGCTGTCATTTCTACTCTATCATTCTCAGCACTTGGTCACTTTGCCAGGAAGACCAGCGGTACGTGCCTACACCACATAAGCAGCTCTAAAGCTTCCCTGTACACACACCGCTGGAACAAAGCAGGACGGCACAAGCAAAGCCAAGAGTCAGTGAACTTTAAGGGTGGAAAAAAACAAAACAATACAGCTTGGAGCTCATTCTGTCCGTGAAAGGAAGAGATGCATTAAAGCCGAGATAAAACAAGTCAGCTCATTGAGGTGTATTCTTATCTCGTATCTCCTAAAGACACCAGGTGATCCTGTGGAGAGTTAGCGAGGCCGTCTGATGAGAATGTGATTTGTAACTTTCACCTCAGAGCCACAGAAAAGGGGGATGTGAGATTGTAAATTCTGGCCGGAGGCACCAAAGAAGAAGAGAACTGCCTCGCAGACTGAGATTCAAGACGGGGGTCTCATTGGTATTCAGTGCATTAGCATGGGACCTGGCCCAGTCATGCTGCATATATTTATGAATAGCAGTTCTTGTGAGGTGTGAAGAGGAGAACTGGGCACGGGTGAGAACAGGGTGCAATTAACTGTGTGGGCGCTGTGCCCTCCGTCTTGAACTGTCCCGACGCTGCCAGGTTCAACTCTGTGCCAAGCCCGGCTTTTTGCAACGCAAATGAACAAGCCGACTCGCTCTCATGTCGAGCTAATTCATACAATTCTCCTCTCAAGTTCTCATGAGAATAACCACTTCTGCTTGTAAGGTTTTTTTTTTTCCTTGTGTACCGCCACGTTGCACATGAGTGCTTGGTGATGCAGTTCAGCTCAAGCCTCCTTGCTCAGCAGAGAGGTAGAAAGGAGCATTAATTCTTAACCCTGTGGGAGGAGCGGCCGGGAGCGAGGCGGACGACGGTGAAATCCATCTCTGTCTCGTCCCCCTTGAGAGCCGAAAGGTCACTCAGCTGTCAGGAAGTAAAATTCAATACCTCAACCTTTCAAGCATGTCTCTATCCTCTGTGTCCCCGTCAGAGCTACACAATCCCTCTCTGATGCATCTCTGACAGTCCAGCTGCCGGCTGTATGGACGATTCATGCTCACCGACTTCACATCCTCTCTGACAGCGACGGTGACAGCCTCACTGATGCCGTGAAATCCACGACACGTGTTCATCCTTACCTGTGAGTTTACCCGATTAATTATTCTGGTCCCACAACTACGATATACAGGATTTATATCACTCAACCTTGAAGATCAAATGTACTGCAGGTAAAGAAACGGACCTCTGAAATTCTATCAGACTTGTTACAGTATACTGTATATTAAACTATGAAGACCTTCACAGTGGGTGACATAACAAAGTGATGACACCAGCCATGTTTCCATCAAATTGTCGTGAATTTTAAGCAACCCTTTTGAATTGCTGCAAAAAAGAGATACGTCTTACGACAAAGACAAACATTGACACATTATGGAATTAAGTGGGAAAGATTCCGACAGCAGAAACAGCTGATCATTTCAGTTTAATGTTCTCTACGTTGGAACTTATTCGTCAAAGGCTTTTCCAAAATCCCTATAGCGTATCAAGTCAAGCAGGGGTAAAACTTTTTTGTGCATTTGAGGAAGTTTTCTCAAATTTTTCACAAGCTTATTCTCATTCCCAACATATGAGCAACCAGTGGTTTAATGGCAATGCAAAAAATGTAAAACCACACAACCAGTTATTTTTTCTCAACCAAACGGGATCAAATACGTTTGAATAGTGCGGAAAAAATGGAAAGCTGCAACTCCTCTAAAAATGCTCCATTACAAATCTCTGTACTCAACTGAGAAAACATCTTCTCAAAAATAGAGAATCAAGAATCAATTCAGAAACTTCTATTATTATTATTATTATTATTATTCACAGATTATGATCTCAACCTTGTAAACATTACTGTCACTAGCAAAACACAGAATGAGGACATTTTCTGCTTATTAATGGTGCATCATCCATCCGATAGAGTTTAACACACAGACATTTTGTAGCATCTGGAGGACCAAAGCCCCCGAAATATAAATATTTTTTCTTTCAGTTAATACAGAAAATAGGAATTATTTTACGTGGGTAAATAAAGGAGTAAACATGTTTTGATTCATATCCGAATTGGGACTTTTGTTGCATCCCTCTCCCTCATTTCCTGTCATCTCTCTACGGTGTCTGAAGCGAAATTATGTAACATTTTAGGGTACAATTCTTATACCTATAAACAGCTCTGTCCTATTTTAATGATTAACATTTAACCAAAATATTGTTCAGCTACTGTTTAGGGCATTAGTGAACAAATTGTACTTCTGTTTGTTTGACACAATGAGCTCAGGTTCCTTTGAATGACTGTGATCTTTGTAACAGGATCAATTATGTCAATTCAAACTTCGTGACACGTTTGAATAAAAACAAACTTGAGCCGAGGCCGAGATCTCCCGAGTGGAACCGTGTGAAGTTACTGCGTGTTCATCAAGAGTGGCCGGGAGTTTTGAAGTTCTCTGTTGTTTTGTTGTTTAAAGGAGCAAAAATGACAGCGGCACAACAGAGAGACCGCGCTTTGGTTGTTGCACTTTGATCGTCAGGTATGACGGCTGCCTTTTATGGCACTTTGAAGAGAAAGGTTTGGGAGAGAAATACAGACACAGTGCCTGAGTGTTAAGTTAAAAAAAAAAACACAAAAAAAAAAAAACCCATAAACATCAAAACAAACGCAAACCCATCTTCTGTGAGAAGAAATGTCACTGTGCAGACATGCCATGAAAAACATTTGCAGTCTATGCTATATATAGACAGCAAGCAGAATGCAGTGTTAGTTATATATCAAATCTTAAAACTCACCTGTTCCTCTCTGCCTTCCCCTAAGGTCTTGGTAATTTAGATTGCTTGTGTTTGGGTGGTTGTTCAGTTTTAATAGATATTCTTAGATTTCATTATGATTAAATTAATTAATTAATTTAAATTCTTATTTTATTTTTTGTTTGTTTTTAGCGTTTTATTATTATATTTGATTATTGTGATTGTTCTACCCTGTGCAGCACCTTGAGATTTCTTTGTATTTTAAAGTGTGCTATATAAATAAAATCCATTATTATTATTATTATTATATATATATATATATATATATATATATAGACAAAAAGTGAACATCCAGAGGCAAGATTATGAAGTGTTTGCAGCATATTTTCTGGTACTGCGGTATTTCAAGAAGACAGACAAACAGGTGCAAATGTTTCTACACATATTGGGGTGTACCTGTCCTCACCCTAACTCTCACCTCCTCTCACCCCTCTGCTTAGAGCCACATCACAAATGCATGCTGTATACCCACAATTATTTGATTCTGCACAGAACTACATTTTAGATTCAGGTCAAGATCGCAAAGGTTCTCCAGATACCAAACATGTCTGGTTGAATTACAGGGGAATGTATCTGAAATGATGCACGAAATGGCATAAGAATATTTTTCTAAAAATGCTATGAAAACACGATTAGTTTGCTTCAATTATTGGACACTGGGATACTTGGCATGATCAGATGCCTCGTAACTAGCATTGCCGACAATATTAAATCATCCACAGATAGAAAGTTATGAGGAAGTGAAAATCCAATCATCATCTACAGTCTGCTCTCCAAACATTCATGTACCTTTAAAGCAATGACTAATAGGATTTGGTTTGGAACCAGTGCTCTGTAAATATAATGCCTCGGTTTCTATATCACCACCATGGGAAAGAGCGGCATTTAAATTGGCAAGAGGACAAGCTATTGCTATGGAATATTTCAAAATGCTTGCCACCAGGTCAGCAGCAAATGGGTTGGCACTCATAGTGGGAGCCTCTCAAAATAAATTTAAATGATAAAGCAGCCAAAGCTGTAATTCATACACTGGTGCAGTTGTATAAACAGTCCTTAAACTTGTTCAAACTTACTTCATGTATAACTCTTGTTTATGCTGTATACCACATCTCATTGCTATACATGAACTGCTATTCCTCTTGGGGAGATTTTTGCCTTAGCTGATGTTATATTTTCTTAAACTGTTATTTACCAAACATTTCTCAAATGATTTCTAAGGGCCATATGACTTAATACATATGACTTAATACAACTTCCTACTTTGCCTTTACGTTATACCAAATGATATAGTTCCTATCAATAATTAGGAAAATGTCGATGCATAAAATTAAATATAAACAATCCACCCTTAAAAAAATGTAGTGAATTTAATTGTTTGTGAAGATGGCTAGCCACATTTTCCTGAAAGATATCTTAACAAATCAGAAAACATCCCAAATCAATTAAATAAACATAAAAAAAGGAGAGAGAACGACACTCAAGAGGGTAGAGGGTTTGTGAAAAAAGCTTGATTCCAAAAGCCAACGTATTGGGAGAAAGAGTGGTTAGAAAATCAGAAGGGAAGTAGGAGAAGATTGGAGTCATGGTTGAGGTTAGAAAAACACTGCATAGACTGCTGAACGTGAACCACTCGTGTCAAATTCAATCACTCTGTTGACCCAAACGTGCACCAGGACCTCGGGCCTTCGACGTCTTGTGAACGTCATGCTACTTCCACCTTTGCCACAAAGGGAGGATTACTCTCACCACCGAAAAAGCGTGAAAACAAGTTGTAATGTTGTTGTTTTTGTGGTGAGGAAATCTGTTTTTCAGATCTCCACTCCACTGTCACAGAAACATTTCCTGCTGGAGGACCACAATCTGCACATTATTCGTGTCCGCATGAATAATCTGCATTCAGAGTTTGACTTGATTTCATCAATTTTTTTGCGAGGGCTGTGTCGCTTTCCTCAGCCGTCATCGCCATAACCATCCTTTTAGTTCCACTTCTATTTTTGCCAGCGTGGTCTCCAATACTTAATTACAGCGCTGCCTCTCACCCGCCGCCCACATCTCTTTGATCCATTACCACGCTGGAGCCGTGACACTGACAGCCAGGCATGCTCAGTCCAGCCAAGCCCCACAGACATCTAGTCAAAACCTCTCGCCATTTTTTTACGGACACGGCACTGGGAGGACTGGTGGGATAAGCCTGTTGGAAACCAAGTCTCTTCCTACGGTTGCGGGGACAATGGAAGGGAAGCCTGTGGATCGGTCAGAGCAGCTTAAGAAGCACTCAGGGCTCTGTGTGTGTTTACATCAATATCCCGCTCCTCCGGGAAGAAAAAGAAAAGAATGGGCAGAGAGAAGGGAAAGTGGTGGACATAGAGGGAGAAAAGGCAGGAGCAATATGGGGTATACATAACAGGAAGTAAGAGGAAAGGTGCATTGGGAGATAGGATGAAGGAGGAAAGGTTATAAACAAGCAGAGAGGGAAATGGGAGGATTGATCCGGAGAAATGGGAGATTGAGCAGCATTAGCAACAGAGATAGAAAAAAGGAAGTGAATTTGGGGATGAAAGGGATTGGAAAGAGGAGGATGTGGGTGGCACTGGGAGACGAGAGAAAGAGAGAGAATTCCTCCGGGAAGCGAGCCAGTTCAGTTGAACAATGGGAGTGCATAGCGCTGCTGATTAGGGTGGCGAGGTGGGAGATGACAATACGCTTACTGGTGTTCTTTATCCGGACTCAAGCTCTGCCAGTGCAGAAGGCACTCCACACTCAGCGAGACACTTTCTCTCCAATCGGCACTGTGGGCAATTAACCCAACCACCTGCTGCTCGCCAACAAATTGCCTCTCGTCATTGCCAATCCGGCTCCACTGAAGACGGAGAGGAAGCCCGGTCAAAACATCAAGACTCTGCTCAAAAAACACTCGCTTTTACAGGATACACATGTTGGAAGTTGCAGCATGGATTCATTTTAAGGAGTGAGAAATAGAGTGTGTGTGTACAATACGTGTGTGTGCACGGCCAATCGATCGTTTATTACATGTGGTATGGAATGAACCATATCTCAAAGGGTCCCGAGGAGAGCGCATTCATCCATCTTAGGAGGAGGATCTGGACCAAACCATCCAGTGTGATGGATGAGGGCAGATATGGTGTTGGAGGGGCCAACACTGAAAAATCGGTCGCTATTGAATTTAAAGTCATGGACACTCTTTGAGTCTTTAACTCAAACGTCCACAGAGAAAGATAATGATAAAGGAAGCTTTAAAACAGTGTGCCGTACAATTTCTATAACTTATATTTGCCCATTATTAGAATAATCGTGTTCATAACTGATTTTGGCATATTACAACAACATGCCGTTCGTGAGTTTGAGAGAGTGAGTTTATTTGGATCCATAAAAATAGGGTTAAAATAAAATACTAATTCTGGTTGATGATTAAAAATAATTATTTTGCAGCTGCGTTAAGATTTATTGATCTGGTTGTAATCCGATCACAACATGTGAGCAATTTCTGAAGCATTTCCACGTTCATTAACTCCACTTCTCTTTTTATAATTAATCCCACGCTGGGACTCTCTTCCTTTGAGATTTGAAAGCAGTAAACACTTTTGATCTCACACTCCTGTACACGTGAGCCACTAATTTGTTACACACGGACATATACACACAGATAACCACACACACACACACTGTGGTCTGAGGGTGTCTCAGCTAAAATTTGCTTGTTTGACGAGTCCTCCCTCTCTGTGAACGGGTCAGCACAGCATACCGGCAGCATAACACACCGAGTGTTGACACTCTCTTTTCAGCTTTTGAGTGACGCTTCTTCATGGCCTCTCTGATGGCCTCTCAACACTCCCCCCTCCTCTCCACTGTCCATACAGTGATGAAATATGACCTGTTCTGTGTCTCTGCTGCACTCTCTGTCACACCTCTCTCACCTCACTGTCTCAAACCCTGCCACTCCAATTCCCTTCCTGTGTCATACCTCCACATCTTCTGACTTTTCCCCCTCCTTCCTTCACACTCGTGTTGACCGAGAATCTCTTATTCCACCCCAAACAAGGAAAGCCGCTCACCCTGAAGAGAGATTTCTCAGCTCTCTGTACCTCTGCCGTGTCAGAGGCTAAGCCTCTCAGTCTCTTCCTCTCTGAAATGCAATCTGTCATCCTGTGTGGATCTCTGAAAAGCAACTCATGCAGCGACACAATCCATACTAGACCTTCACAGCCATACGTTTGGTATTTAGGTAATACAGAGAGGTAATCTTCTGTCACCAGATCACACAATATGTCCACAAAATATCTGCATCTTTACTTAAAGAAGACAGTGCATCAATGTTGCTTCTCCTGCTATGTCACCATCTGCTCACATTGCTGTGGAGCAACATTGCAGCAGACATATAGACCTGTGATCAATAAGCGACCATGACAGAGTACACATCTTGTTTTGAAGGTCTGATATTAAAATCAGATTCTGGCATCCAGACCTGTCACATAAAAGCCATATTTAAACGATAAGTGAAATCTGCGCTGAGGCTGCAAGTCTTTGAAGAAATGTGTGAGCGAATTTGTTGACGGAGAGTGAATGTTCAAAAACATGCAGAGGCCAATCATATGCTGGGAAAAATGAAGATTTTGTGCCTTGTCGTAGAGGGTTGAAGTAGCCTGATTTTCTCATAAACTGAACAGCTCAAATGCCCATAGTTCTGTTCACTCTTATCAGACAGACAGCGCTTTGCAGTTTGCTGTGTCTTTTCGAAATTATAGTTGTAAAGCCACCACCAAATGAGTGCTAAGGTTAGCAGCACAAACCTTAAACTGCCGCTAACTAATATTCACAAAAACAACCTACCCAAAAATCTTAAGAACTGCACCAATTTGCTTCCATGTCTTATTGTTTCGGTTCAGATACTTTTTACTACACTTTGTTAAGTCCTTTAGCTCCAGGTTTCCAACAAAAGTCACCACAATGACAGAAAATGCTACTGACGCCAGGCGCTTTTCCACTCTGAGTTTAATATTTCTGAAACTTGAGGCGTTCAGGGCCCTCCTTCAAAAAGACAACGAAACAACGCAAAGCGCCAAAGGGTTCTTCCTGAAAGGCTGAGGTTCTAACCAGAACCATTTGCTGGTTCTGGTTCCCACCATTTTTTTGTAACTACTTGGGTGTCTAAATTGAACTTGGTGGAAATGAGGTTAATGAGAGCGGTGACAGTTAACGAAGACCCGTAGAGGGTTCATGACTACGAGCACCAGTATTTATTGCATTTCATCCATCAAGAATACATAACTATTCATTAGTGCAGCTTCAAGCTGTTGTCTCAGAGGACGAGGATGTTTCTCTTCAGCAGTAGCCTCCAACTGAGTGGTCAGTATCCTCACAAGTAGCAAAGAACTGCAAAATTGTGTCGTTTGTCTTTTGTAATTAGCACAAGACCAGTTTCGAGGTTGAGTAGTGCAGGAGATGCTTTTGGTAATGAAACTGGTTATGACAATATGAGCACTTGTTGAAAACCTATTACCGGATCCATCATCTGCTATTAGATGGGCCATCAGCACGGCTGTTAATTTTCAGTAATGAGTCATTATCTGAACTTCACACTGCTATGGCCCTTTGACTCCCCAGCTGTATAATTTCACAGGAATCCGAGTGGCTGCGAATGAGCTCGCTGACCTCTGATTACTCTGACAAAACACCAGCACTGGAAAAAAAACCTGGCATGCTTGGCCTGAAGCACAGGCACACACACACACACATCCTTACATCTAGCTTGCTATTACATTACTTATCTACCACTTGGCTTGATGCAGGTTGAGGCTGAAAGAGACACAAGATCACCAACAGGTTGTCCATCAACAAATGGTGCCCGTTTGAATCTTTATGCCCTAATGGAAATGTTGTTCTGCTGTGCTGAATTGCCTCTCCGTGGACCCAAAAAAGATATGTCAAAATTGCTTGCCTCTTTTTCTCTTTCCCTCTCTCTCTCTCTCTCTCTCTCTCTCTCTATCTCTATTGTGCAGTATGCCGAAGAGTCCCCGACAGACCTCATCCACACCTTAGGCCATACATGAGTGGACAGCAGAAGAAAAGACAGAGTTTTTAATCCAATATTACCAGCATGGTGGCATTGCAGTGGAAAATTACTGGGTTTTTTGCATGAGGGAGATCAAAGTCATTGGCCTTATTCTGCCTTTGGTGCTCAGGATTAAAGTTACCCTCTTTCCATGGACTCCTGATCGCTTGGCAACATCAAAGCAAATAGCACAAGCATCAGAAAACATTTGTCAACATACTCACTTAACCAGGCAAATGTTAAAAAAAAAAACGAAAACGAGGGGGGGAAAAAGAAATCTGGAATAGGTGAAATAAACGGGAAAATATAAATAAAAACTTCCAGCAAGTTGGCAGGAGCTGCTGTTCAGTCAGCTTCTCCAAAGGCTTAGTAAAGATCCAGTTGGCAGCAGACTGTCTCTGCAGAGCACAGATGGATTAGAAACCGACAGTCCAGACCATGCTAGTGGACGTCAGAATGACAGATGTGTCGCTAAGGCCCAACACATGCTTTATGAAGGTCTTGGATTAGCCAGAACTCTGTGGCATAGTGGGAGTTGTGTGCGTGCTTCAGCAGACGCCATGTGAATCGTGATGCCATCTCACAGTCTAGTTTAGTGGAAGTGTCTGGAATACAGAAAAGTGTGCAAACACGGGCTTAACGGCTCGTTCTCCGCTTCCCTAAAAATGAATTCCTCATTTATCCACCTTGGGAGTCGACAGAGATCTCGGCTGGAAGCATTCACGCGTACATTTACAGGCAATTTAATGTAATACTTACATCAACTTTACTGTTTTCCATAAAAGTAAAAGTAATATACAGTCCAAAGAAAAAGTGCTGTGCTGGACTTTAAAAGGAAAAAGTCATTTAATTCCGATGCTCTGTGCAAGAGGTAAAATGAGTTTTTCTATCCTGTCAAATGAAGCTGCTCGACTGTGTATGCGCAGGAGACGAGTTCTGGTGACAAAATACAGATTTTGAATGGTCTTAAACTCTGAAAAATGGTAAAAAGTTGGGATTTAAAGCCACAACTGCCAGAAATATGACAGAATCTGACAAAATGGGAGGAAAATAAAACATGACAAAACATGAATAATTAAATGTAAATAGCCTGATATCGAGGTAATTTCTGCATAATTCCAGAGGCAGAGAGACACTAGTCAGCACGATCAAAAGCAGCACATGTGGCCCTGCCAACTGTGCCCCTTTGGATTTAGCATCACTCATTAGCGGCGTCCGCTCTCATTAACCGACATCTGTATCTTAATTAAGCAAAAGAAGACAGGAGTAGATGCAGGTGGTTGTCCAGGCTGGCTACTTAAGCATCCAGGCAGCGTTTCCTCTCACCTTTATTGGGATTTTATTATCTTTTATAAAAAGGTACACGGGGCAGCGAGCAGCAGTCTGTTTGGATTGCTAATAAGGCTTGGATGATCCCGCTGCTCCAGTATGGTAGCGCTTTTCACAGGAAGGGAAGGGAAGCAAAACAGCAGAGTATTCTGTTTTTGTGTGCTACTTTAACCCTGAACACCCTGCAGTCTTTTAACTCTTGACCTAAACCACATGATCCGGATTCCAGTCCCCCAGTGAAATATGCCTTGTAAGATCTGACAAAATGCTGGAGCAGACTGCATGTAAAATGCATGTTGTATGGAAGTGGTTTAAATCAGATTGTTTTGCATTTTGCATTTGTTTCACAAACAAGCTCATCTATAAAATACTTTGTCTACACAAAGTATTGATAGATGGGCTTATTTTTGCAACAAATGCACAACATTGAGGGTTCATGTAGTTTTTGTAAATGTTTAAGATATTGATGTTCTTCTCTTAAATGAATGAGAATGTTTAATAAATGCCTTCCAGTTTTTTTTTAATCAGTTTGTAGATACCTCTACACAGACCTGTGCGTTATTTATCAATACTATTTTCTATTTCATGCAATATTTATCATTCAAATTATAAAGTGATTGTTGGAAAAGGTCAAAATATTGACCAGACAATCTGCTTTTAAAATAAACGTTGCCTTATTAAACTGTGACATGACAGGTGCGTTAAATTGTTTGTCTCCACATCCTGTTGAATCCTTTTCATTGACAGTTGAATGGGCGAAATTGCTATAGGCCTTCTCATTGCTAATTATCATTTTACCATTATTATCCATTATGTATTAGCAATTACTGTTATGAATCAATTATGCAGGCAGTGGGAGATATGGCGAGGGACAGCAGGTTGTGGCGACGTCGACGAGTGTAATTGGAATTTTAACATTCTCTCTCTGGGCATTTCTTCGAACGGACAAGCAAATTGGTTTCATGACATTTACATTGGACAGTTTGACCGGAGGAATTTACAGCGGGAAGACAAAGAAGTCAGATACACCACAGGTATGTGGCTGTTAATTGGTGACAAATGTAGAAACCTTTGGCAGTTTGTGTTAGAGCAGATGGGAGGACCATACCTCAGGTCTACAGGCTTTAACAGCACAGAGTAACAAATATGATTTATCATTGCAATGATTCTAATGGGCAGCCATTTGTTATTTGGTTTATTAGCTTTCTAAGCTTGTTTCTCATGTTGTCATATTAAATTAATGTTATAAAGTCATTTTTCAACTTTAAAGACACAGAAAACAAATTAATCACGTCAAACTAAAAAGGTATCACGATCATTCCTTAACCATAACAAATGAAGACGAAGGTCCCTTTGCCTTAATAAATAGTTACACATTTTGTCAGTTATATTGGAGGACTTGTTCAGTATGGGTTTGAATGCATTTTTTGGACTTCATAATGAAGATATGTTCAAGATAAAATGGGGTTTAATTGCTCTTTAAAGGAATTCTTACGCACAAAATGTTTCTGTGAGTTGGTCTCTGATTTGTTTGTGTTGTACACATGCAGGAGGACGCACGTGCAACAAGCTTTGCATTGGATGTTAACAATTCAGGATATGAACAATCTGCAATAAAGATGTTTTACGAGGAAGGAGATGCATTTTTATTAGACCTCGAGGATGTACACCATGAGGTTGAGTGACATAACTTTTGTTTGTTTACAAACCCCCAAAGGACAGAATTAAAGTTACGGAAGGGTCTCGGTTACAGTCATGAATGTTGTATGTGCTCCACATCGACCCACCACTGGGACCTCGACACACTTCCTGCCTCACTATGCACTGTGCAGGTCACCCAGCTTCCTGTTTATGAGTGTAATTCTTATGGATGCAGGGCTGGACAGGCCTGTGGATCTACATGGTGATGTAGCAGTGGTGTAAAAGTAAAGTTAGCTCCGTAAAACCCACACAGTTTAAATCTCAGAGCTGAAATCATATTCCAATGAACCAAAAATGAATGAGGTCGATATGCCATCACTAAGAAATGTGCTGTGGGACTGAACACAGGCTCTACTTAGTTAATTAGGCTCTATGAATATCTGATAACCTTGTCTATTAAAGATGGACTTTCCTGTGCGTCTGTTGTACTGCTAACCTCGAATGCACCGCAGGGGGGCTGTTGTCATGCGTTACACATCTTCTAGTAGACCATCTGCCGGTCCCATTTACCATCAGGGGATAAAGTATGACACTATCTCTCTCAGGATTGTTGGTGCCGCCTTAATACATGCAGCCCCGATATTGTTATGGAAAAAAGCATCCATCAGATGGAAAAATGGGCATCTATTTATGTATTTTATGAAGTTTCTGTGTGTCCTATATCTTGTGCACACATACGCTCGCTGTTGACTGATACTCATCACATCTAGATGAGACTCTGGCCGTCTCAAAGTCATCACTCCTGGACGGATCTGCATCCCCCTTCCTCCCTTCCTCCCTTCCTCCCCTCCCTCCTCTTCCTCTCCCCCTGCTGTACCGCTCTATCGACATTCAGTCATCCTGACAGATGTTTCAGTCACCTGGGATTAAAAACGAGGCAGAGGTGATAGATCGCCTCCATTGTGAAGGATACAGGTTTTTAAATGGCCCTACATATTGTATATGGCAAGCATACCACAATAAAATGTGCTGGATATTGAAAGCAGCTGAAGAGATTTAACGTTAGGGCAGCTTTATGAAACAGTTGTTTGAAAATTTATTAATTTGACTTATGGTATATTACTTGAGGCTATATCATAGTTTTACAAAGACGTAGGCAGACAAGGAAATATGGAGACATTTTTCTAAAAGGGTAACGCTGGAGAGCCCTGTCAACTAGCATGTAAAAGCAGTTTGCCGACTTTAAAACCATCCTGGACCTTTACTGCTTGGTACTTTTTCCTCTTTTCAGCTTCTTTTTTACTGTGAACTGTCTAATGAAGCAAAAGTGCCATGAAAATAGTCTTTACAGAGTCATTTACACTGAAATGCTCCGGGGGTGGAGGGATGATGTTCCCTTTGGGAGAACTTGTGAAAATCTGCTTTTTAAAAAATACTTTCTGCTGAATTTTTGGCACAGAAGGTTGTAGGAATTAATGCAATATGCTTGTTCACTCACCGAGTCTAATCTCCCAACTATAAATTACAGGTATAAATGAAAATGTATTATGCAATTTATCTACTTGGAATCCTAAAAGTGTTGGCCCTTGTGTTCAATCTTTATGCAGCCTGGATAAAAAAAGCCAGCACATAATAAAATGAATCTCCAAATGAGAACTGATAACCATCCTTTTTCTCAACAGTTTTCAAATAACCTAAACTACACAGCATTTAATGGAAAATAAATCAGTTTAGCTGCCACGCATGCTGTTCCCACGTCTGCAGCATGAACGGAGCAGGACTACTGTATTATTATGCACATTTACATGGATGACACCATAACCTACAATCTGTGAAGCACTTGTTTTGGATTCATGAAGTGATTTGACGTTCATGTAAGAGGCTTTTTTTAGTTTTTATTTGTGGAAACAAGCTCGTTGCTCTTTAAAGGAGACTCCCGCCATAAAGCCAAACTTGTGATGGGCAGATTTTTGGCAGCAGCAACATGCGCCTCTGTTTACAGACATGAGTGTAATAGACCACTATGTCATTAACCAGTCCATTGAACTGGCTAATAATATGACTTACATGAGGGAGGCCAAACCATTGGGTGCCAGTTAGCTTTTCCGTTGCCATCAATTTCACAGTGCGAGTTGTTCGCCGCTGTCATTTCTCCCTAAAGCAGACCTGGGGTATAGGTAACATTTGCAGCACAAATGAGTTTTTCTCATCAAAAGAAAACTCATTGGATTTCATTCCAGAAAGGCGACACGTTGATGATTGGCATGCAGCTAGATGTAAATCGAGGAGAAATGAGCATATAGGATGTGAAACTCCATTTACAGAATTATTCAAATTAAACCTATATCCTTTGACTGGGTGATTTGAAAACAGCAACAATCTTTGCCAAAAAAACCAACAAACTTCTTTCTGTGCTGCTCCTCCGACAGTCGGAGGAATTTGCAGGCTTAACGCTGCAGCTTTTGATTCTACATTAACACCACCGAGGCTGAGCCAGGAAATGCTCTCACATCCCCAAAAACGTCATCCTGCTTAGTATCAAAGTCTTTTCTCTCACTTTTTTCTAATTGATTCCCTGTGGGGTTGTGCCAAACACTGGCATGACATCAGAGATTATGAGGTGGCACGAGCTTCGCTTTCTGCACTGTCAGATTGAACAATAAACATTTGCGGAAAGCAAACAAAAAAAGGTAACACTCAAAAGGTTTATACAGTATAGCATGATTCACATCTACAATGCATGGACTGATTCGGGACTTTGATATTGGGTAACAGAGCGAGAACGGTGACAGTCAAGCTTGATCGCCATCACAACAATCCAGTCTCCACATGCAACACAAACAGTGTGTGAGATAATAAATGCAGAAGAAATCCAACAGAATGAACAGAGCCTGGCAGCCTGATAGGGCGATGAGGAATTACAGAAGTAATAAGAAAAGACGAGCCGAAGAGCTGGCTGAAATAAATACCACGTCTATTTCTTACAAGTTTGCTTTAGGATTTTAGCACGTTGGCGTGATTATGAAAATACTAACAATTAAATCACGACGCAAAAGCACCTTCTATCTATAATTTACATGTGCCTGAGGAGCCTGGGACTGAATCAACAAGAATCAGTTCCCCCATGAGAAAGATTCTGAGCTATTATCTTTGATTAAAGATTTTCTAAGCCTTTTCATTCCAGCTATAAAGATGGTTCCTCAAAAACTAAGCACTCTCAAACTGGATCAAATCAAAGTGCAAAACACACCAGAGCGTCTGATTAGAAAATGTAATGGGTTTTTTTGTGCTTGCATTAGAGTACAATCACAGCTCTTTTTTAAAACCAATATATTAATTTGATTGCAAGCAGAATTAATTTAATCCTTATCAGGTCTCATGGCCCAGTTTGTGTTCTGAAGCTGCCAAAATTGATATCATTAACTTTACACTTTGTTTTCCTGCTTCACATGTTATTTAGCATGCCATCTGGTGCTGCAAGGAGGGCGATCCAGGGAATCACTGGGAACTCTGTCACGTTTCAGAATATACTATATGAAGACAGTTAAGATGCTTAACACTTAAGGCAGGCGATATTGATGACAATCGCTACCCACAGTGCTACAATGTGTTCTGCTCAGTGGGGGAGGAAGTTCCAAGAGTCTTTACTTGTGTAAAAATGCAAGTACAAGCAAGAGTATCTAAGTATTTCCAGCCAAATATGCAAGAGATTCCCAACCTGGAGGTCGAGCCCCCTCAAAGGGTCACAGGAGAAAACTGCTTTTGTTTTTGGGGGATTTATCTGTAATCCAGAGGCTTCCAAAAGGGGGTGCCATGATGACGGGCAAAGGGCTCCGCAAGATCTTTTTCCACGATTTCACATTACCGTAACTATAATTCCCCGTTATGTTTAAATGCTCTCAAAATAGAACAATAACCATTCAAATTACCATATTAAAAAAGCTGTTAAATATGCAATTATGCCGCAGCTTTTCAAGCAAATACATTTTCCATTGGTAGAGCAGTCAGAAATAATGACTGCTAGAGAAGTAATGGAAACATTTGTCAGTGTAAATGCTGATGTGTCTGAAGTGCTCAACAGTTCAAGGCGCCTAAAAGAACTAAGATTAGACTGAGTAGTGAAATCTACTCGGCTCAGAGCTTTTCATGGAGAAGGGAAATTTGGCTGTCTCCAGCTGGAAAAAAACTGTCAATTTGTGCAATGGGGATAAAAAAGAAACTGACAACAAGAAGAATACACCAGCAAAAATGTTGAATATTTCACACAGTTAAGAAAACAGTATGAATGCATCATGTGTGTTAAAGTAAAAACTGCTCAGATTTGTACTTGAATTGCACGTGAGCAAATCTACTAAGTAACTTCTCCACCACTGGTTCTATACATGTGTCATATCATCGCAGGTAACTGATCTTCAATTTCTTATTCACAGCACGTGAACTCGAGAGTATCCGACTTTTCCCCCATCATATCCACCGTGTGTTCTGCACAGTGCACCACGTCGGCTCAAAGAAATGACTATTGGACTGGATCTGCTGTTGGGAAATGGACTCCAGAAGGTCAGTGGGCAATGATGGTGCTGGAGGGGACGAAGGGGCGGATGGGATATCCCCTGTGTCCCGTCTGGCCCCGGTGAGATTACGAGCGATGTAATAGGATCGTCCATTTTCTGTAATAGAGCACAGAAAGGC